>NW_022589704.1:58176738-58822708 GCF_004348235.1 Phoca vitulina
CTGGCTCTGAAGAGGGAGCCAGGGGGTGGGGATGGGGGAGGGGTGGGGTGGGCTCTAGAAGCTAGAAAAGCCAATGAAATGTGTTCTTCCTTAGAGCCTCCAGAAGGAGGCTGACAGCCCTGCTGACACCTTGACTTTAGACCAGTGGAGCATGTGGAGCATCCAGACTCCAGAACTGCAGGGTAATCAATTTGTATTGTTATAAGCCTCCTACTGTGTGGTCATTTGACGCAGCGGCAATAGGAAACTGGTAGAATCACTATGGCTACTGTGTTGAGCATAGACTTCAGGTAGTGGGCAAAAAAAGAAGAAAGAGAACAGTTAGGAGCCTTTACGATAATCCAGGCAAGAGCTGATGACAGCTTGGATCAGGTGAATACAATGAAAAAACTATACCTTATAAGGCAGAAAAGAAACAAAACTGCAAAAATAAAGCCAACTTTTGTGGGGTTTTGAGCCCCTACCATGTGCGAGGCTATATACTAAGCATTTGATTTGTATTTTTTCATTTAATGCTCACAAAAATCCTATGAGGTAGGTGTATTATTGTTTACATTTCATACGTAAAGACCAGAGAGGTTAAGTCACCTGCTCAAGGTGTGCCAGGCGACAGCCAAGATGCAAACCCAGGCTCTCGGATGCCAAATCTCTCTTGCTTTCCTTTTTGTTCTCCCCAAGTTCTTAACAAAACTATGTTTGAATGTTCTTAAGTGGTCTCAGCTGTGCCTTGGAGGATTACTGAAAGGGTGGGCTGGCTGCAGGTAAAGCAAGAATTCCAAGAGCTCTCTTAGGGGCAGGTAGTCCTCGGGACACAGGAATTAGGGCTTGGGGCTCTGGCTCCCTTCCAAGAGAAATCCTCCCTCCACCACCATCCCCACAGACTCTGGGCTTGATTTGGCTGAGGAAGCCTCTGGGCTCTCTGACAGGTGTAAACAATGAATTAGAATATAAGATAGTTGCTGTAATCAGAGTTGTACAGAGCTAACCCGTGGATTTTTTTCTGTTAGAGATATTATAGGACTACTCCAAGTACCCGATTATAGAAGGATAAATAGTGACATGGGCCTCGTGCCTCTCTTTTTCTAGGATCCTGTGAAAATTGCTTAATTAAGTCTTCTTCATCGAGACTGATCTTGTGGGTCCCTTTCAGGTCAGAGGCTCATGGTTCACTCAACCTCTTCTAATGTGGCAGTAGATCTTGTAGGTGTGCACAGATGCTAGGCCTGGCTGCTCAGCGCAGGGGGCCCGGGGACGTGTGGACAAGTGTGACTTCTCAGGTAAAGAGCGAGCCGGCGGTCGCCTTCGCACATCAGTCACTCCTGCAGCAGCCCTGGGGGAGTGGCTCGGGACAGTGCCGCTGGTGGGCCTCTGTCCCTGCTTCCTGAGCCCATGTGCCAGTGAGATCTCTGGTGCTGTGTGGCACTCTCTGGGCGTTGCCTGCCGGTGGACGCCAGGGTGACTTCGAAATACGCCCGCTGCCGAGGCCAGGCCTGCGCCAGGCTCAGCCCCTAATTTTCCTGTCATTTTTCACCGCAGGGGGTAGACGACCTGTGTCCTTCCAGAGTGACAGTATTCTCAGCAACTCCTTAGTTGCTTCTGTTTTCTAAAATGCCTCCCACATGGGGCGCCTGGGTGGCTCAGTCAGTTAAACAGCTGCCTTCGGCTCAGGTCATGATCCCAGTGTCCTGGGATCGGGTCCCACATCGGGCTCCCTGCTCGGTGGGGACCCTGCTTCTCCCTCTGCCTTCCCCTCCTCCTGCTTGTGCTCTCTCTCTGACAAATAAATAAGTAAAAATCTTTAAAATGCCTCCCACACAAATTCCCAGTGGTATTTCCAGAATGGAGTGTCGCCCCCCAGTTAGCAAACACTGACTAGTGCCGGGCAGGGCCCTTCACGGAGCGCGTTTCGGTGGATCCTACAGCAGTTCGGCCCTGGCAGGTATGACGGTGGTTCCCATGGTAGGGATGATGGGACTGACTTTCAGGTCAGTTATGAAACTTGCTCCAGATCAGCAGTGACCGTGGTAAGCAGGAAAGTCGTGGGGTCTTTGAAGTCCCACCACTGCTCTTACTAGAGCAAAAGCAAGGCTTTCCCCGGGGAACTGATATCATTTGACTGTGGTGGCAAATTACGCCGGAGAAAAGCATTCTCCCTTCCTGGTTAAGGTGCGCAGAATGTCGGGTCTCACTTCCTGCTGCGGAAGCCTCGAAGTGGAGATCAGGGGAAAGGACAGGATGGGGTGGGAGGAGAGAGAAGGGCACGTGTTTCTCAAGGAACCAGTGTCTCTAAGGAAAGGGACTCAGACGTGTTCTGAGCTACTGGTGGAGAGCGTGCCTTTGACCCAGGAAGGGAGCCTTGAGAGGATCCCAAATGGGGACCACATTGCCTTTTACATCTCATTTTCTCATTCACAAAATTAAGTAATTACATCCTGGGGGAGAAAGGGCTACAGCATTGAACATACAGCATGCAGTCTCTGTCACTACAGGTAGCAGATTGGGTTTAACAAGCCATATGGGTTGTAATTGTCCAAGTATGATTAATTCATAATGTTTGTTCATTTTATGCCTTATATTATGATTTGTTATTGTTTCGTTTAATTACAGTGGAAGTCCTTTCTCGAGGCATGATCAAGAACCCTTAGGGATTTTGCTATCCCTCACATAATAACGAATAACATCCCAATATTTCTGGACTTTATCTGGGACTTGTTTCTATCTGTGCAAGTTCCACAAAAGAGAGAAGTGAACTCGGAGCAGATGGTGCATCCGTCCGTTACAGGAGTCCGCTCGCAGCCTGAGGAAAACTTTATACTGAAGGTGGAAATAATGGCTTTCTGCTCAGTTTGTTGTAAATTCTAAATGGGGTGATTGAAGGCTGTAATGATCACTGTTGTTGGATGCCTCTGGGCTCCAACATCTGGCGAGTGCCTTTACTAGCTGACAGCTGTTAGCCTTGGTATCGTGGTGTGCCAGAGCTTTTGTTTTAAGTAGACTGGGGATTATGCTAGAAGCAAGTATCACTAGTTCATGTATCAAGACATTAAAAAAAAAAAAAAAGAACAACTTTATTTTCAGGATTAACTTCATCATGGTACATTTAGTAAGAACAGAGCCTTTTTGCATATTGTTATGGAAATGCTGCAGCCTCTTATGCTCAAAACCCAAGATTTTTATTATGTTTTTAGCACAAGAGTTTAAATTAATATTCCAAACCCTGTTTAGCCTCTGTCAGAGACAAATCCAAATTGCTAACAAGCACAAGATAAATTTAGGAAAATTGGCTTATGTCCTGAGATCAGGTTCAAGCTGAAACAGTAAAACTCATACAACAAAAAAGGGAACAATTTTGCATTCTGGAGATAGCAGATCGAAGGGGTAACACTGCAAAGTACAGTACTTTCAATGGAATAAGCTGTTTGGCTATGATTTAAAAATGTGAAATTTAAGATATAATAATACATAGGCAAGATGTTTACAATAAACCTCCAACACTAAGATTATTAAATCTTATTTAATAAGGTTATTATTATTTAAATCTGGGTTTTAGATGACTAATACAATTTAAATAAGAATAAAAGTATAATTTGAAAAGAAAATTATCACTTGAGGTTGTTAAAAAATTTCTAATAGTGTTCTTTCTCATCATTTTTTTCAATAATTAGAAAGTTTTTTTTCTTTTTTTTTTTAGAGATGGGGAGAGAGAGAGAGCAAGAAAGGGTGGGGAGGGGCAGAGGAAGAGGGAGAGAGAATCTCAAGCAGACTCTGCTGAGCCTGGAGATGGACAGAAGGGGGAGGGGCTTGATCTCACGACCCTGAGACCATGACCTGAGCTGAAATCAAGAGTCCAAAATTTAACCAACTGAGCCACACAGGTGCCCCTAGAAAATCATTTTTAATTGCTTTACCCAGGTTCACTTTTTTTTTTTTTAACATTTTTAAAACATTGTTATTGTATTTAAGGACCATGGTGTTTTGGCTTTTTTTTTTTTTTTTTGTAGAAGCAAAAGCTATTTTGATAAGAGTCAGAGAGAGAGAGACAGAGACAGAGAGATTGAGAGAGATAGAGGCAGGCTTGGGTCTGTCAGCTATGAATCTGCCATTTCAAGAACTAAGGTAGGGGCGCCTGGGTGGCTTGGTTGGTTGGGCATCTGGCTCTTGATTTCGGCTCGTGTTGTGATCTTGGAATCATGGGATCCATGACTTCGTCCGGCTGCGTGTTCAGTGGGGAATCTGCTTGAGATTTTCTCCATCTCCCTCTGCCCCTCCCCCCGCTTGAGCTCATGCTCTCTCTTTCTAAAATAAATGGATGAATATTTAAAAAAAAAAAACAACTAAGGTGGTTGGCAGAGTTAATGGCTGAGATGATCCAGCCTACAACTGTGTACTTTCCACATAAAATACAAGTGAGAAGGGAAAGGAGGTGATATTGTCTTCTCTGGGAACTTTTCAGAAAGAGAAGGCCCACATTTTAGAGGCAACAACTTTTGGGAGAGTTGAAGAAGAAATAATTCTAATATCTGGAAATGTTTCCCCTTTGCTAATTTAGAAGACAAAACACTCACTCTTCTGATCTTCAGTGTCCCTGCCATGTCTATTCTCAGAAACTATGTAGCTTTATGTCTTCCTGATCTATAAACATGCCCAATCTCATTGTGAAGGCAGATTTCCTCTGCATGGTTGCTGGACACCCGGTAGATAATGACGATGAGGTTGAGGAAGAAGATGAGGATGATGATGGTGATGACGATGAGGAGGAGGAGGAGGATGTTGAGGAGGATAGCTAACCTTAATAGAAATAGTAAGAGAACTCTTTTGAAAGAGCCTAGTATGTTAGATGCCCTTATAAGTGTTGATACACATTTTAGGAACTCCACCAGGAAAACTATTTCAAATTAACCACCTCCAGAAAGCAACTTTGATAGTGTCCAGTGGCGACATATGGGTCTAGTTGTCTGGGTGTATTAAAAACCAGAATCAAAGAAAAACGAAAGATTAAACTCACTAGGTAAGTAGGAGCAATTGGCCCATGCTAAGCATCTTTAGCACTTCATCTCATTTAATCCCTGTAAGAACTCAGTGCGGAAGCTGCAATTTTTTATCTGTTTTATGGATGCAGAAACCGAGGTTAAGAAACGTAAGGAACCTGTCCAAGGTCACTCCACTATTAAGTGGTGAACTCAGGATTTAAACCCAGTCTTCCTTACTACAAAGTCATCAGCTCTTAACGTCTATCCATAGAGATTTACTGGTTGGTTGATTTTCAGAAAAAAAAAAAATTTACTAAGAAAGTCATTGCTGTCTTGCCTCATGGTCACTCAAACCATCTCTAGGCCTGCCCTCCAGGCCATCTGTATGGATCCTGCAGCTGGGTCAGAATATACAACTGCATTTGTGAGATAACAGCAGGTTGCTTTAGCTGTGAACATGACGTGTCAAAACCGTACTTTGGATGTTAGGATGATGTTTCCGGGAGCTGGTGATGGATGCGAAACAAGCCACAAGGGCAGAGAATAAAGAATGCGACCTAGAAGTCAGGGCAAGAGCTCTGCCAGCCCCTGGCAGTGTGTCCTCGTCAAATCATGTAACTTTCCTGCGACACGTTTTCCTCAGCTGGAACACGAGAGCATTAGAATAAGTATGGCCAAGGTCTCGTCAAGTCATACCACGTGAGCAAATGGGCCTTGTGACTTTCATACCACTGTTTTTATTAATATGGAAACACATTTCATTCTGAGACCTAACCTAAAAGGTATAATTTGGTAGCTTGAAAACAGTCAGGAACAAATGGCTTTACATCTTAGTTTTCCTTTTCCATGGAAGGTCTAGGATTTGCTGTTTGGGAAAGGGCCGGGGAGGCCTGGAAGCGTGCCAGGTTTCCTGGAAAAGGGTTGCAGTGTGGCCATGCCAAGAACTCTGCGTGGCAATCTGGACCCAATACTGTGTCTCTTCTTATTGTCTGCTCCTGCCAACGGCCGCTTTCTGCTCCAGCTGTTTGGAATCCAGACCTGGCACTAGGAGGTCTGCCTTGGCACTCTGTGTGCGCGTGCGTGTGCGTGCACGTGTGTGTCTGCAGACTCAGTGTGGCACGATGGAAAGGAGCAGAGACAGCAACCATAGTTTGACTTTTAGCTCTACCTGCACACTGGCAAGCCAAATTCTGCGTTTGCTTCTCCCCATGTGACCCAGAACTGAGTCCCTCATCGACACGTTTGGTTATATTGTGACCGCAAAAGAGCTAGAGATAACAAAGCAAGGAGTGTATAGACCGTTCAGGGCGCTAACAGAGCTGGTGGCCCAGCATATGTACTAGAAGGAACCGCCGCGCATCCATAAAACTATATGGGTCTCTCCCACCTTCTGATTTTTTTACATTTTATCTCCCAGCTGAACCACAGAGATGGAGACATTCATGGTTTCACCAGCAATCCCCACGGCCCCATTTCTCAGGATGGGCGGCATCTGGGTGTTTCTGTGTATTTGGGCGCAGCTGAGAAGCAGGGCCCAGCCTGGAGGTAAGTGGAGAAGCTGCTTGCGGATTAGGGGTGGAAGTCGCTCACCTGTCAGCTCAGGTCTCTCGGCCGGTGCTGCTGCGGGCTGGTTGGCAGCGCTGAAGATGATGTGTTTGGCCCATGGCTTTCCAGATGGCAGGTAAAACAAGGACTGCCTCAGGAGAGGCTGTAGACAGGAGAAAAATATGTATGGACAATAATATTACCTGTAAAACTGTGAAGTAGGTTAGGATTTTTCCTATCTTCTTATTTTCTATTTGTTCCCTTTAATTTTTTTCTGTTTTCTTTTTTTTTTTTTTTTTTGTAACTCTGTATCTTGGTACTATTCTACAAACTCTCAGATTTTCTAGTTACTTTCATGGTTGTTTGAGTAAAGTTGTGACAGCCATTCATTCTTTCAATAACTGTCCCCAGGCAGACCTAACTCCTGCCCTCAGAGACCTTATGTTCTAGCACGGACAATACTACATGACCGCAGTGAAGCGTCGTAAGCCGTCTGGGAAGGGAAACCAGGAAGTAAATCAAAGGACACAGTAGGGATCCGTGAGCAGAGTCTTCACCTGATGCTCCTAGGCCACTCCACCATGCCCAAGAGTCTATGTAGCGTGTGGGAGCTAGGTGCTGCCCCCAGAGACCAGATTAACACACACGAAACACAAGCCTGGAGGTCCGAACAGGGGTGGGGGTACCACCTCAGTGTTGGGTTTCAGAGAGGTAGTATTTGGGGTGTCAACAGTAGTCAACTTGTGATACGTAACATTTGTTCTACTCATTCTAAATGCTAAGTTATTCTAAATTCTAACCAGAACTTGGGCTCTGTGATTAGCTAGGACTTGTGTCATTTTATAACTTAACTCTTTATGGGTGTGTAGCTTTTCTTAACTAGCCCTTAAGTAGGGCAGAAATCATGAATTTTAAAACTGTTTTATGTTCTCTATAATATCCAGCCCATTGTTGTCTGTACACTAGCTACTCACTGAACGTTTGTGAAACAAGGGCAGGACATCATAATCTCTTACTGTTCTTCCGTGAGGAATTCTAGAGCATAAGAAAGAGGAGAGGTCACAGTCACCCCAAGAGCTTGACGTTCTAGATTTATCACTTGTGCTTCCGATGACTGTGTTTTCTACTAAAGCACTATCTACTCTTCGGGACTTTCCTTCACCCCATTTGGAACGGGGATGACTGCAACTCCTTCTGCTTGTAACACTTTCAGTAGCAGGCTATTCTCTTCAGCATTTGAGGGGATGGAGAATGACAGCAGACAGATGGGCCCATTGGCAAGTGTGTCCCCTTGCGGTACTCCTGTCACAACTGAATTATTCTGTCATTTGTGCTGTCACCAAATCAGGCTGATCCAAGAAGTGGAAAGATGAGCATTTCTAGTGACTCTTAATCAGAGGGAAATGGCTTTGTGACATGTATAATCCCGTGAAGGGGACTGGCTTTCTTATTTCGTAGGAGTGGAGAAAGGGGGCATGGTGTTGCAGGCTATGAATAAATAAGTGACCTTATTCACTTATGTGAAGGGTACAGTATTTTGAATTACCTCCGGATTGGGTTTCATTTTGTTTAACTAATATCTCTCTCCTATCTGCGTCCACCTAAATTTAAGGAGCCCAGTTTGGGAGTTCAGTAGTTGCCCCGGACCACAGGCCTCCCCAGCCAACCATGCTGTCTTCGTGTTCAGGGCATTTCCTTCCATCTGTACCTACGACCCTCACCTATCAATCTCCAATTAACCCCACGGTTGGAGGAATACCCTGCCCATGCCCGGAGTATATTCACTCCACATCGTTGGGTCATTCTTTAAGGAAAGTCCCCCCGGGGCTGCAGACACTCATGAGTCCAAGGAGCCTCTTGGAGGGAAGAGCTCCCATAGCTGTACTTCTGGCATCAGACTTCCCTTTTATATAAGTCTCTGGCACTTGGCTGGAACATCGTCTGTTGCAATTCCACTCCCAGAGAGTTGTGATAGCCTTGGGAAATGGGGAATGGAATGGGCTGCTTTGAAGTAAATTCCAGAAGAAGTTATTTACTAAATATATTTAGAATCACATTTTATTTTTTTAACTGGGGGAATATAGTTGTTTTTCCATTGCTCATCACACTTCACATTTTGCTAAAAGTTTTCTGAATTATCCCAATAACTTCATTTTACTCATTTTCTCTACTTAGACCTTCTTATTTTATTTTGTTTTGTTTTTTTTTTTCATCATGATAAGTGTGCTCTTTAATCCCCACCTCCTATTTCCCCCATCTTCCCCCCCACCACATCTCTTCTGGTAACAATCCCGTTTGTTCTCCATAGTCAAGAGTTTGTTTCTTGGTTTGTTTCTCTCTCTTTCTTTTTTCCTTTGCTGGTTTGTTTTGTTTTGGTTCTTAAATTCCACATATGAGGGAAATTGTATGGTATTTGTCTTTCTCTGACTGACTTATTTCACTCAACATTATACTCTCTAGCTCCATCCATGTTGTTGCAAATGGCAAGATTTCATTCTTTTTACGGCTGAGTAATATTCCATTTTATATACATATATACATATATATATAATCACATCCTCTTTATCCATTCATCTATCAACGGACACTTGGGTTGCTTTTACATCTTGGCTAGTGTAGATAATGCTGCTATAAACATAGGGGTGCAGGTATCCCTTTGAATTAGTGTTTTTGTATTTGGGGGTAAAGACTCAGTAGTGTGATCCCTGGCTCATAGGGGAGTTCTTATTTTTAACTTTTTGATGAACCTCCATACTGTTTCTACAGGGCTGCACCAGTTTGCATTCCCACCAACAGTGTAAGAGGGTTCCCCTTTTTCCACATCCTTGGCAACACTTGTTGTTTCTTGTGGTTTTGATGTTAGCCATTCTGACAGGTATGAGGTGAGATCTCATTGTGGTTTTGATTTGCATTTCCCTGATGATAAGTGATGATAAGCATCTTTTCATGTGTTTGCTGGCCACCTGTGTGTCTTCTTTGAAGAAACGTCTGTTCATGTCTTCTGCCCATTTTTTAATTGGATTATTTCTTTTCTGGGTGTACATAGACCTTCTATGATTTGTCAAGGTGAAATTTACAATGCACAAAACCTGACTTGTTAATTAATTCAGCAAATATTTTTAAAGTACCTACTATGTTTCAGGAGTCTGGAGATGAATAAGGCCTGATCTTGACTTCTGAGAATTCAACTACTGCTAAGAGGATAATAAAAAGATTGTCCAGAGCATCTCAGCGTCTATTTGCTTGATGCTGACTAAGTGAGGATGTGTGTGTGTAGGGGGGGGGTTAGGGGAGTGTCTAAATATTATATTTTAGGGCTCAGTTCTCCCATACTTTGAATTTGTTATGTAATTATGATTAAATATCAGAGACATAAAAAAAGAAGCCACCCACACTTCACATGACCCTATTGGCTTTGGGACATTCTTATTAATGACAGCAGTGAACTTACTATTTGTCTTCATTCTTATGGTTAGGTACCAGACACTAAAGCCATTTCTATGTGTTTTTTCCATCACAAGCGAGGCTGAAAATTCACAACCTTATAGACCTCTTTTTTGAGTATTTTAAAAATGGTGTTTACTTTTTTTGTATGGAAAAATCCCCAAATATGCAGGTATTAGGAGAATAGTAACATCTATGTACCCTTCACCAGCCTCAAGAACTATCAACTGAAAGCTAATGTTGTTATCACCCTCCCACTCCTCTCCCCCTTCCCCTTCTGCCTGGATGACGTTGAGGCAAGCCTCAGGTGCGCTGTTCCAGCTACAGCTGTGTCCGTGCTCACAGCGTTGGTTTTCTTGCTGCTCTATGCTGTATGCCTAAGCCCTCTGCACTCACAGCCCCTCCCACTCACAGCCTTTGCCCAGCCTACCCTCCTTGCCACGACCTAGCTTGCCCCCTGTGAGTACCTGGGCTTGCAAACTCCAAATTTCCTATTTCTTCTCTGTTCCCCTCATTCACCTTTGTGATTACTTTCTTAATGTAAAGTTTGTGCTGCTTCCTATAAATACCCAAGCCATATCGTATCGATAATCGGTGTCCTAACAGTAAACTGCATCATCCAATGTTGGCTTCATTCTAATCCTTTGAGAGGTTTAAAATTTATTTTCTGGGGTATGCTTGCCTTCCTGACTGGCTAAATGGGTTCGGACATGCTGGCTCATTTTGCATTCTCTGTAGAGCTTAATGAAAATGGCTTTCAGGATCTGCCTCGAAGTTAATGAGACTACATCATTAACAATGTCACCTACTTTAGACTTTGCAATCCTATACCTGAGTTTTGAAAGGCAAGTAAACCAAAGAGTTGATAATAATTAGAAGCAGATGACTCAGTCTAAAATACTGCTACCACTGTTGCTCCTGCTATTGTTACTGAAGTCCATAGAGTAAGCCCCTCGTATGAGCCAGAGTGAAATCCTTTAGGATTAACAGCCTTTCCCAGAGCTTGCTTGCAAGACACAGGACCTGTCGCTACGGGCGAGCCACCTTCCTTAGAGAGAGCAGGGAAACATACATGAAAATTACACTGCAGAAATGATGACTCAGGAACACTGGTGCTCCTTTGCCTGAAGATACGGTCGAATAACGAGATAACTGTAAGTATATAAACATATCGATAACATGTATCTATTATACCCAATAATGTTATGTCGTATATTACATTTATAACATTATGTAATTATAAGGTATACATTTATGATGTTATATAGTTTTTATATTATACTTACAGATGGAATCGTATTTTTATAGTTATTCTACTGTCCAATCACACCGAGATTTTGTCATGTCAATAAAAGATCTAGACCTAGTAAGAGAATTGTTTTTAAATAGTCTAGTGTTTTAGTGCTTTCTGTGCTGATGTGCATTTTAGGAACTCCACTAGCCTGATGAATATTTTAAATTAGCCCCTGCCAGAAAGCAGCTCTGATGGTGTCCAGAGTTGATATCTATGTGAGTCAAGGAATGTGTGATAAAAACCAGAATTAGAGAAAAATACGTATTGCATTCCTTAAATACGTCAGAGCCCGGCGTGTTAGGGTAGCACACTTAGCAGGGCTGTGCCCCTTCCAGAGTCATCTTAGCAGCTTGATCAAGTATTTGTTGTTTTTATTTTTCCTCCCTTTAAAACTATATGACAGAACTGCTTTCCATCTGCCTCTGGCTGGCTGCTGTGGCCTGCTGGCCAAGGCGAATGGCACCGAGGACCGGGCAAGGACTCGAGGCAGGAGTCTTTAGCAATACTGATTAAGCGGAGACATTTTGAGATTAGAGGGAAATCTAAAGGTTTTGTGGTTTTTCCAATCTTTAACTAGGGATCAACTTTTTTTTTTTTTTTTACTTCTGGAATTCACTGGGAATTTGTTGGATTAACAGAGAATACATATATGAGATGTTTGGAGTGCCACAGATCAAAGACCCCAAACATAAGATAAAGTATTTTTTTATGAGAAGCCAGGGATCTAATGATGTAAGCGGATGCAGTAGAGCTTAGCAGTTAAGAGTTGGACTTGCACTCAGACCATCTGCACTTATTGTGTGATCTTGGGCACATCACTTAACATCTGGGTCTTAGTTCCCTCTACAAAATGGGGGATGGGGCAGATAATAGTGCTGGCAATATGGGATTGCTAGGGGAGTAACTGAGATAATATAAGTACAAAACTAGAGACTTGGCACCAAATCAGTACTCAACAGATATTAACCAAACCAGCTCTCTTTTGCCCACCCCACACTGTCTCATTAGGTTGTGATATTTGACATTAAAACCATAGCTGATGTTTCAAGGAGGATGAGAAAGAGTAAGTCTTTTTTCTTTGTCTCTGTTCCTTTCCTTCCCCTCCTCCTCACCCCTCACCACCCGCCGATGATCAACTCTTGAAACTAGATGTGCCAGGATACGTCCTCAATAGCAGCATGGGCCTGTGGAGGCTCTACAGCATGCCCAGGTCTTGGGCTGCCTTAGACAACCCAACAGGGATGCTCGGGCCCTGAGCCAGCAGGCGGGAGGGCGTTTCCTGGATCCAGTGTCCCTAGATGGCTCCCCTTTCAGGGCACAGTGGCTTCTGCTACCTGCCTAGGTCTGAATCCGGGCTCTGGGATACTTGCCTAGGCCTGTGGGGGTGAGGACGAGCGTGTTGACTTTGAGATTTCTTTTTAAAGCATATGCACATTCCATTGCTCTGTACTAATGCTTTTGATTGTGTGAGTACGTGTTGAAGACAAGTACCTCATTATTTCTTAAAAAACAAAAACAAAAACAAAACCTAAAACCTTCTCTTGCCTGATTTAACCATTTAACCTGCCTGAGACCGGCATCCTTTTGCATGGAAAGAAAATGAGATGCCTGCCTTCGTATTTCTTACCTAGTGTGCTTGCTTGATTTCAGGGGCATTCCTAACCTCGGCTGGGCTCTTTGGTGTTTTATTTCTCGTATTTTAAAATGTAATTTTGTGCCTGGGTGGCTCAGTCAGTTAAGCAGCTGCTTTCGGCTCAGGTCATGGTCCCAGAGTCCTGGGATCGAGCCCCGCATTGGGCTCCCTACTCCGCGGGAAGCCTGCTTCTCCCTCTCCCCCTCCCTCTGCCTGTGTTCCCTCTCTCGCTGTCTCTCTCTGTCAAATAAATAAATAAAATCCTTTAAAAAAATTTTAAAAATAAATAAAATGTAATTATGATAGAGGATTTTTTTTTTTATTTCAGAGTCTACACTGAGAGTCTAAATCCAAACAAAGGATTTTTTATAGTTGCCCATTTTAAAGATTATGCCATTGCAGTACCTAAGCCTGGGTCCATATGCTGTGTTGTGTTTGCTGACATGTGAACAACTGGGCTTCCGAAGACTGCATGGGGGACTTAGGGGTCCAAGCTACAACACGTGGATATGTACTGGGGACACCTCGGCTGTTTCACTGCTCTTGATGTATGACTTATATGGTTTATATTCTGGTGGGAAACAGCTGTGCTATAGCACAGTACAAGCGTATACTATATAATCCATTCTCTAATCTATGGAATAAAAAATATGTCTTGGGTTTGAGTTGAATCTTTTCCTAATTATACCATTTTAGACGTGAGCTCTTAAAATTTTATAGGTGTTTTGATTTTGGAAATATTCTTGATTCAGAATTGGTCAGATTCTGGATATGCCTGGGAAGTGGTTTTAAGTTAGAAAGTCTGAGGCATTATAAGGAGGATCTTACGGCACATACGTATCTTAGGTCTAAAATAAATTAGGTTGGGACCTTAAGAAGACAGTTAATTAGCTAAAAGAAAATTGGGCCCCTAATATTCAAGAAATTTAATAATCTGCAAGTTTCTTTCCAAACGGGGACAGTTAGACTTTATAAACATTTAGTTCTTGGACTGACTATTTCTTAAGGACAGACATTCACGTAGCATCTTCCTTCTAAAGTTGAGAACTTTAAATGAACACAACCAAAATCACACAATTTAAAAAAAGAGTGAGAAAGATAAGAAGTGATCACAAGTAAACAGAGAGGGGGTGGGGAGAATTCTAGCTGATAAGACCCCAGATACTAGCTCAATCAGGCCCCAGAAGAAAGCATCCTACAAACCAAGCGAGGACGCTGTAGGGAGTCCTCAGACTAGGAAGCTTCTCCATGGACCTTTCCTCCGTGGGTGATCATTTTTTTACAACCCACCCCCTTCTTTCCTCCTTAGCATTTGGTTGAGAATAGGGAGGAGGAGGAGAATACTTGGGTCAGTAAGTGAAAAATTACTAAGTTCTAAATTTTCCAGCTCATCATAGAGTTTCCCAACCCCGACAGGCCTTGTGCCTCCCATCCAAAACATTTTGTTAACACTCTTCAGTGTCTAGAAATGACATTTGTAGGTGGTCTAATTCTACTCACACACAATATATTTACTGCCCAATTATAATCTAAAAGAGAAGTGAAAGTTATTTAAAATAAAATACCCTTGATTTTAATATGTAAATGCTTGTGCACGGCTGCGTGCGAACCCGGACATTGTCACCGTGCCTGTGACAGCTTCCAGAGGCAGGCCGGCGCAGGAGTGCGGGGTCGGCAGCTCAGATACCCAGAGCTGAGCGTTACTGTCGTGAACGGACATTCAGAAACAGTGCCAGCTCTTGGTAAGTCTCAAACAAAACAAGGGATAATCTTTCTTCAATCAACTGGAAAATTCACAGCATCAGAAAATCATGCAAAATGCAAAAGTATCTTCTGTTTATATGTAAAATGGAAGAAGGTTCTAGGCTAAAAAAATACAATGATGTCCGTGTATATGAATGGGCAGTGGATCATTTGAAAGTCATGAAGGATGTGGATGGAAGGATGATTCTTTGTTGTTTGGGAATGCTTGTGTATCGCGGGGCATCCAACGTCCTTGGCCCTGCTCACTGACCGTATATAGTACCCCGCTCCTATAGTTATTTTGACAGTCAAAAGCACCCCTAAAAAATTTCAAAACATCCCCTATGGGGCAGTTCCCGACACCTTGAGAATGGCGCCACATATTCTTATATGTTCAATGAAGAGCCAGGAGATAAGGAGTGGAACGGACAGTGCAGGAAACAGAAGGAGGAAGGCACGAAAGCCACCCAAGGCCCCTGAGGCCCTGGAGATTGGCAGCCCAGGAGCCCCCACAGTAACAGGGTTGACCCAGTCAGGTCTGGGTACCCCGCCTGGGAGGGGTGTGCTCTGCCCTGATCTGTCACTCTCGTGTGCCCTACAGGGAACGCTTGCTGAGTCTGCACCTGCTCTCTGTTCATCAGCCAGCTAGTTGTGGTTACAGGCATCCCCTGCTTTTCCAAAGTTCCAGTTAGGCCACGTGGCTTTTACAGAAGACCTACGTTAGTACCTGTTTCCGCTAACCGAAAGAAATCTGACAAGGAATTTTGCCTTTACCAAAAGAGAAGAAATGTGAACATAGCATTGTTTTGCAGGGAGCCGCTATGGAGGCAGCAGGCAGCCCAGCAAGAAGAGGGGTCCCGCCAAGCTCCTTCCCCGGGACCACCCTCAGCAGCATCTCGGCAGTGAGCCGCTGGGCGTCTGTGCTCTGTCTCCACTTATTCTGTGCATCCATTAGCAAGATGTGTCCTCAGGTATCAGGAAAGCCTAAGGGGTTATTTTGGGTTTGGGAGCACTCACATTTTTCCATATAAAATAACGGTAATTGCTTCTTCCCTTTATGCCATTCGACTTACAAAGGTTTCATAGGAGCGCTCTACTTTCAGAGAGCAGGGGAAGCCTGTGTTGGATACACTTTGGCAGGGCTCATCCAGCACCTTCTCTTGAAGTTTTCAACAAGAGGATTACTCACAGGGTAGCACGGCGCCAGGTGATTCTCACCATAAGCTCCTTGTAAGACTGGCTTTCTGCTCTCAGACCAACATAAATGGAGAACACCAAATCTCTTTCTTTGAAAGAGGAGTATGATTTTTCCCAGCTTAGACATCCAGTCACCTTGCCTCACTTTCTGCCTACACAGCAAGTGAAAGCTTCTCCAAGTCTTCCCATGGCCGCTGGTAGACAGCATTCTCACATGAAGTGCATCCTCTTCCTCCCTTGACTGGATTTCTGTGTGCTCTTGCCCACAGTAGGACACTCAAAACAGTTTTGGTTTTTTTTTTTTTCTTTTCCATTTTTTTCCCCCAGAGTCAATCCAGTCAGGAAACTGGAAATGAGCCATTGAAACCAAGGATAGTCAACGTTTGAATCTGTGCCTTATCTTCCTTCCTCCCCTTCCTGTGACTGACAGAGCCTGAGTCTCTGCTGGCTCCCAGTCAGGAGCCCTTAGCTTTGCAGTGACCTCTACAAGGCTACACGATGGGAAAATGGCCAATGTAATTAGTGCAAGATGAATGGTTGCAAAAGACAAGCAAGCATTACTTCTACAAAGCAGGGGTCTGAGGTTATTGACGTAGCCGAGACTGGTTTTCCCACAGTGAGTCCCCATTGCTAAGGGCTGGAGGTGACTGACTTTGCCATTTGGCTCTTGACTTTCTCTAGATGGTGTTTCCTTAGCAGAGTCAAGGTCAAAAATCACCAAGCCCACACCTTTTCTTGTTTATGACCAGTCTCTCATACTGCTAAGTAATATAGTAAATCTTCCCATTTTTAAAGGATTATTCTTTAAAAGAAAAGCGTGTCCTGCTATCACAAGAATTATTTTGACTCCGTCAGGTGACCCTTCTTAAGGGAATGCAGTGACTGGGCATTTTTACTCAAAGACTGGATCCTGTGAGCCCAGCTGGAGAGAAGAATTTTTGCTTATGGGTTCTAGAGATTTTTCAGAATAATCAGAGCTTTCTAGTTGACACTTAAATTTCTGGAATCGTATCTTTCTCCCTCAATATAAGAGTAGACATAATGTCTCGTGTTTTGTTCCTTTAAAAACAGAAGTGGAGGAAGGATCCAGTATCATTTGTAAGTACTTCTTTTTCTCTCCCTAAATGATTCAATTCTCTAGCCTTGTATTACTTGAAGAGCTAAGTGAAGTGTAGGGCATTGCAAAATAGCAAATGGGTATACATTATTCTTCTAAAAACACATACTATGAAACTTACCACCTCTGGGCACCACATGTGAAAACGTGGGCTCCTTTATGTTGCCCTCCAGGCAGACAGGAAGCTTTTCTTTCTCCCCCGTGTATGATGCCTAACTGGGAGCATTTACTTATTTTATTTTTAAGTTGCATCTTCAGTTCATAAGTTTACTAATGAGATAATTAGCCATTCTATTATTTTGAGTACTTTTGATTACAATCTCTAAATCTTTCCAGAAGAGGTTTACGTATCCTTTTTCATCTTGAAAGTCTGCTTACCCTCCATCAAGTATGTTGTTTGGAAATCCATGGTATTTGCCACAAAGAAACAAGAGAACAAACATTTTTGGTAATATTTTCTTATAGCTATTGGTCATGTGTTCACCATCACAACAAGAAAGGAAGGCAAAAAAAAAAAAAGACTCACATTTTATTCTTTTTTATTTCAGACATTTTATTCTTTAAAAATTAACCCATAAACCTTCATAACAGTGTCAATAAGAAAACTTTAAGTAGAAATAGTGCTAACAACAGATATGTTTTCTTAGGCCTGGGAAGTTTGACTTTCCTGAGCAACCACATTAAAAGAGTGTTCCTGTTATATCTTGCTGTGAAATAAATTCCCCCAGAAATGAGCACCTTAACACAACCACTTTATTGTGTTCATAATTTCTCTAGATCAGAAATTCCGAGGGGCGCCTGGCTGGCTCAGTTGGTAGAGAATGCGACTCTGGATCTTGGGGCTATGAGTTCAAGCCCCATGTTGGGGTAGACATTACTTAAAAAATAAAATCTTAAAAAAGAAAGAAAGAAAGAAAGAAAAATTCCCAAGGGGCTTGTCTGGACAGTTCCCTTATGGGATCTCTCATTCAGCTGCAGTCAGATGTCATCCAGAACCACAATCATCAATGGCTCAACTGGGAAGGATGTCCATGGAGGTCACTCTTTTTTTTTTTTTTTTTTAAGATTTTATTTATTTATGTGACAGAGAGAGAGACACAGTGAGAGAGGGAACACAAGCAGGGGGAGTGGGAGAGGGAGAAGCAGGCTCCCCGCGGAGCAGGGAGCCCGATGCGGGGCTCGATCCCAGGACCCTGGGATCATGACCTGAGCCGAAGGCAGACGCTTAACGACTGAGCCACCCAGGTGCCCCATGGAGGTCACTCTTACCCTAGCAGTTCTTGCTGGCTGTTGGCTGGGCTCTTAGCCAGGCTGCTGACCAGAGAGTCTGTAAGGGGTTTCTCTATGTGCCAGGGCTTTTCACAGCATGGCAGCTGGATTCCAAGAGGGAACATCCAGAGAGGGAGTGTCCAGAGAGAGAATATCCAAGAGGCCAAGGCAGAAACTGCAAGGCTTCACTGGACCTGGCCTCAGAACTCATGCAGCCTGACTTCTGCCACATTCTATTGGTTACAAGCAAATCATCACAGCCAGCCCATAATCAGGAGGAGGAGAATTAGACCCCACCTGTAGATGGAAGGAATATCAAAGAATTTAAGGCTCTCTTTAATCTATCAGAGGTGGTACTGGAGCCATGTTTAAGATATGAAAGAATCCATACTATTTCATATTTAATGAATTACTCAGCTTAATCATGTTCGGAAGCATTAGCTTAGGAAAATACAGTGATTTTATGAGTTTTTTTTTTAAATATGTAAATACTTGACAATGAATGCTAATTTCTTTTTAATACTTTTAGTCCCAATGTAGTGGTCTACTGGCTGCACTTGGCCTTCAGATGTTTTTGTTTGACCTTCAGATGAGCCGGCATTTTAAAATAAAAGGATTTCACATAAGTCTCTAAATTTTCAGCTTCTCTTGAAAAATGGAAAATATGGGTCATCAAGGGCCTAAATTCCACTTGGCAGTGCTTGATCAAAGCTGAGTCACAGCTGTCTCCATAGAAAGTATCAGTTCTGCATCAATCCCTAGAGTAAAATGTCAATTTTCTATGTGCCAGCCTGAGTTTTTTCTTATGGTGGAGAAATATACATCTATGCCCTATACCTAATCTTTATTAAAAGTGAGAAAACAGGGGCACCTGGGTGGTTCATTAGTTAAGCTTCTGCCTTCAGCTCAGGTCATGATCCCAGGGTCCTGGGATCAAACCCCGCATCAGGCTCCCTGCTCAGCAGGAAGCCTGCTTCTCCCTCTCCCACTCCCCCTGCTTGTGTTCCCTCTCACTGTGTCTCTCTCTGTCAAATAAATAAATAAAATCTTTTTTTTTTAAGTGAGAAAACAAACAAACAAAAAAGAGAGGGCTGTATGTTTCCAGAAATGAGTGCATTTTTTTGTATGTGGGGTAGAAGAATATTCTTACATGTTCAAAATGGTAATGTTGGTGCCCACTTCAAACTTGTATGGCTTACCTGCCTGACTTCTGTAGACATTTGAGTCATATCACCTGCTATAGTGACCAATGGGTAAGGTTGTTCTTAAATCCTTAGCAGAGGCTCTTCAGAGTTTAGTGGGGACCTGGGACACGAAGTTGTGAGAGCAAAGCTTCAAGACGCTGGAACTCTAATTTTCAGTCCGGCAGTTGTGGGACCAGGGAATGAGACAGAGCATATCTGTGGTGCGTTAAAGACAGCTGCAAATCCTTGGTCATTTGCCCAAGGAGAGGTGGATTCTATTTATCCACACCCTTAAGTCTATTCTGGGCCTATCACTGCTTTAATCGATAGGATATAGGGGAAGTGATGCTAACCTTTCAGATGACTCTCAACTTCTGTTTCTTCTTGAAACCCAGCCTCCATGCTATGAGGAAGACAAGCAGCCATGCAGGGTGACCCACATGGAGGAGAGTTGTGGCCCCCGCCCACATCCAGCACCAACTTGCCGTTCATGTGAAGGAGCCATCTTGAAAATGGATCCTCCAGTACCAGTCAAGCCTCCTCAGCTGTACCACGTGGAGCAGAGATGAGCCCTTGCCTAAATTGCATAAATTGCTGCTGAGTCTTGCCTAAATTGCATAGTTGTGAGCAAATAATTATTGTTGTCATTTTACGTCCCTAAGTTTTGGAGGGGCTTATCACACAGCCATAGCTAATATGGTATCTGTGTGTGGGGGGGGGGTTCCAGTGTTTGTGTTCCCAGAATCCATGTGCCCTTCCTATGGTAAGGTTACCTTTTATTTTCTTGAGGGGAACCAATCCCATTCCCACTCTCAGCACATATACTTTGAATGGAGTTGACTCCCTCCCTAGCTCCAGAGATGAGCTTACAATGCAGCCTGGCCAAATCAGAGGAAGTGATCACTGAGAATGTTTCTGGAACCAGATGAGTGAGCCAAACGATGAGAAGCAATAAGACTTCTCCCGCTGATGAGAGAGCCCTCTTTCTTTTCAACTGGATCAAAACCTAAGCAGATATGAGCCTGGAACTGCTCGGATCAGGTAGAGGCTGAGAATGAAGCAAACAAAGCAGAAGGCTGAGCCGAGCGGTGGAGAGTTAGCAGGTTCCGGTGACGTTGTTTGCAGTTCGGCACCAGTCGTGTCCGTGGCCACCCTTCCTTGGGACTTGTCGCCTACGTGGACCGTAAGACTTGGGTTTACTCACTTCGCTTGCCTCAGTTTGCATTGGCGTTCCTGTCACCTGTGGCAGAACGAGTCCTCAGACGCAGAGGGTCTGAATCTGGATTCTGGCTTTGATACCTTTTTCTTTCTTCTTCTTTTTACATTTTGACTTGATTTCAGACTTACAGAAAAGTTGCAAGAATAATACAAAGAATTCCTACATAGCCTTTACCCAGATTTTCCAAATGTTAATAATGTTACCACATTTGCACTTTCTCTCTCTCTCACTAATTCTGCTTTACTGAAGCTTCCCTCTGTGCTCACATAGTCATTCTTGTCTGCATTTTACTGTCCTGTGATGGCTTTGATCAGCGTGAACGTGCATCTTTCTTAATTTCAACCTTATAAACCAAAATTTATGACCAAAGACCACTCAGTCTGAGTTGTACATAAAGCACTAGGCACAGAGCAGAAGGCTCATCACCTCGTGGCTAGTCATATTGAAAGGGCACTCGTGCCCCCACACCTTCCACCATCGCCCTGCTACCACACAGTTTGCACACTTCCGCCCCGCAAGTCTTCCTAAGACACAGCACTGCACATGTATTTCCTAAACTCAGAAACCTTTCGGGATTCTCACTGCCCAATATATTAAGTACAAATTCTGAAGCCTAACATACAATGCCCACCTGCAATGACCAATAGGGGACACTTATTAAGCCTTTCCTGTTGTTTAGTGCTTAATATTTTAACGCATTACCTAACAGATAATAGAGTCATAACAAGATTCTCGTGAGGTTGGGGGTTACTATTACTAACTTATTTTCTACCTGTTGTGGCAGCTGGAAAGTGATGGAACCAAGAATGGCTGCTGGACGGTCTACCTCCAAAGGCTTACCAATTACACCAGTGTGCTTTTGGCCTGAGGACCTTGGGGCTCAGGTAACTCACTGTGGTCTGAACCACCTCAGCACGAGTAGCTTTGTTGTCTCAGACCCGCTGCCTCGAATGTGCCTTGGCCCTCTCCGCCCATCAATACCTTCCGCCCAGCTGGACTCAGCTCCTGTGAGGTCCTCTTCAGAAGCCTTTCCAAGTATTCCCCGTAGCTGCGGCTCTTCCTTTGACTGCTCCCCTTCCTCAAGCAATGTGTCGTCTGCACTGTCCCTGCTTGGGGTTTTAATTATATCTTGTCTCTGTTCTCTTCTCAGGAGACAGCCAGGTTAAGACCAGAGGGTTCAGAGCCCAAGCTCACCTTTGCTCCCTTCATTTCTATGACTAGGTGGGGCTTTCCTCTGAGGAATCAGGGATCTTTTAATCAGCCTGGGAAGATGTGAAGCCCGCACCCTCGGGTGAGAATGAGGCTAATGGGCGGCTCGAGTTTGGTGATGACCTGCCTCCTGCATCAGAGAGAGAAGAAGCAGTCAGAGGGGACTTGTTGAAATTGTCACTGTCCTTCTTCCAAGACCACATCCATCCCCCTATCCTTCCCTCTGGTCTCAGGGAAGAGGTGTCCCTCTCCCTGGCCACAGCTGATGGCTCTCACCCACCATTATCCTGTTTGACCATATTTCAAACTCTCCCTTTCTCCTCTCATGATTTCTTCCCTTTCACCTTTTTTTGAAAAAGATTTATATATTTATTTAAAGAGGAGAGAGAGAGTGAGAGAGGGCAGGGAAGGGGGGCAGAGGGAGAAAAAAAACTTAAGCAGACTCTGCGCTGAGTGCCGAGCCCGAGGAGGGGCTTGATCTCTCGACCATGAGATCATGACCCTGAGATCACAACATGAGCCAAAACCAAGAGTTGGATGCTCAACCGACTGTGCCAACCAGATGCCCCCTTCCCTTTCACCTTTAAATGTTGGTTTCTCCCATCTTAAAAATTCCCTTGTCCCATGTTCTCATCTAGTTAACATTTCTTCTGTTTCTTTTCCCAGAAAAGCTTTCTGAAATAGTAGTCAGTACTTCCTTAGCTGCCATGTACTCCCCAACCCTCTGAAATCATGTTTTCACTCCTTCATGGACCCCACTGAAACCACACCACCACATGCAAATTTTGATTGGTCATTTGACTTTTCCTCTATAGGTGTATGCACCTCTTCCTCCGGGAGAGTCAATTACCTCCTTGGTTTTGATGACAACATTCTCTTCTTATTCTCTTCCAATCTCTGATACTATTTCTGAGTCCCCTTGGTGTATTTGTCTACTCGTTCCTCCAGTTTTAAGATATGACTTCTCAGTTTTGTCTTGGGTTCTCTCCCTCATCCTTCTACGTGTAGCCTATTCCAGCCACAACTGGTGACTCTCATATCCCATATCTCTAGGCCAGAATTCTCTCCTGAGATCCAGCTCCCTACAGGTGTTCTCCTACCACTGGTGAATCAGGTACTGTTGAAGTCTTGATAAACTGGCAGACCTTGTTCTGGACCACAAAACACCCTAAGAGAAGAAGGCAAAACAGCAATATATCCTCTCTCCAGTCCTGTAAGAGAAGTTGGCATAAACCAAAAATAATTTGTAGGGAGAACATACTTGGGTCTTTTATTTACAAAACCTATTGAAATGGGTATTTTTATAGGTTTCACCTAGAGCAAATTAAAATAGTATGTGCTATGCTGTGTGTGTGCATGTGCATTGTGTATGTGGTGTGTGGGGGTGTAATTTAAAACAGAAATGGAAAAGATAAACCAAAAACTAAAACATTATTAGGATAGAGATGAGAATGAGTATACATTTTCATATAATATTGACTTCTGAACCATATAAACATTTTAAATATTAAAAGGATAACAAAATAAAAAATGTGTGGCAGATCGTATTTTTTAAAAATGGCCAGAACAGTATTTTTCATTCCATAAGTTCTTCCAGAACCTTAGCACACCCACTGCAAGATAAGAAGTTTATGTCCCTTCCATTAAACCTGGTCAGGCTTTTGTGACCACCTCAACTCATTGAGTGTAGCTAAAATGATGTTCTGTGACTTTTGAGGATCACAGAATCCTCAGATCAAAAAATGACTCTCTTTATTACTTGTGAATCTCATGCTTGACCTTTAGTCACCATATAATGAGGAAGCCCAGGCCACATGGAGAGGTCTTCTTGGAGGAATATTGTAGTTCCTGACCCTCAACCCTGGCTAAACTCCCAGCCAATAGCCAGCACCAAATTGCCAGCCATGTGAATAGGCCACCTTGAAAGCAGATCCTCTGGCTCTCAGCTGAGCTGCCTTAGCTAATGCTGACTAGAGCAGAGATGTTTCCCATTAAGTGTTTCCCACAAGCCTTGCCTAGATAGAAGATTCTGAAGCAATAATAAATGGTTATGGTTATTTTAAACCCTTAGGTTTTAGTTAGTTCATCATGCATCAGTATATACCTGGAGCAGATCTTGGCATCTGGAAATGGGGTGCTACTATAACAAAACCAAAAACTCGTGACAGCGGTTTTGAAACTGGGAGGTGGGCAGAAGTTGGTAGGGCCCTGAAGAGACTGTTAGCTGGGACTTGATGGCCCTTGAGGAGGCTGTGAGTGAGGGTTTAAAGGAAAGGGAAGGGGCACCTGGGTGGCTCACTCGGTTAAGCATCTGCCCTCAGCTCAGGTCATGATCCCAGGGTCCTGGGATGGAGTCCCACATCGGGCTTCCTGCTCAGCGAGGAGTTTGCTTCTCCCTCACCTTCTCCCCACTGCTTGTGCTCTCTTTCTCTCTCCCTCTCTCTCAAATAAATAAATAAAATCTTAAAGGAAAGGGAAGAAAAGGTTATTGAAATCTAGTGGAAACAGGATTTTGTGTGGGGTGACAGAAAAAATAGAAAGGATACATAATGAATTGGCAAATATGGCTAAGAACACTTCCAAGCTGAATTGTGAAAGTGCCAACTAGATCTATGTATGACTTGATAAGATAGGGAGAGATGAATAAATAAGGAACTGTTTGGTTTTCAAGCAAATTTAAAGGAACTATAGAGGAGCCAGGACTTCTTGGATTTGAAAGTAAAACTGTTTTTCATTCTTAGCCTCTCCAGAGATGGCACAGAATTCTTAAATTAAGAAATGACCTTGAGCCAGAGATCAACTCCAAAGTAGTACTTTAAGATAATTTGTTAAAAACTCAGAAAGCTCTCAGTGCTCATGGAACCTTTCAGACAGATCAAAGACTCTCTAAATATCTAAAGGATGTGACTCACAGATTCTGTTAAATAATAGAGGTTAGAAGAATCTGAATGACATTATCCCTCAGCATCCTCACCAGTAGCTCAAGAAAGAGAAAGTCTTATCTAGATGAGATCTGTGGAGTCACTTTTATCTAATGGCACTTCAATGAGAGTCATAGGAAATGTACAAGTTTTTAAGAGAATTATATTGTTCTAAACAAAACCAACTTGAACTAAAGGGGACAGAGACTTCAAAGTATAAATAGGTCTTTGGACCCTGAACCTCTAGGGACAGGACGTAAACTGAAACAATTACTCAGCTACAAACGTGGGCTATATTTTATTGAAAAGTAAGAATAATTCAAAGTGTAGACTCTGTTCTTGAGGGCAGAGTTAAGAGCTATACTAAACTTTACACAGGCAGGAGAACTGAACCCTGATGAGGGGACTGAGAAAATGTGCCCAGCTGGATTTCAGAATTGCTATGGAGCAATGACTTCCGTGTGCACTCTTTTTAAGTAAGAGTGTTTATAGATGTTATCACATAGCTGTCCTACCATTGTATATTGGTATGGGGTAAATAACATTCTCTGTAATTCATGGGTTTTACAATCAAGAGAAATTTCACATGGGGAGCAGTACTTGAGGAACTTCATCCAAGGAGCCTCACCTCTCTGTATGGCCATGTGCTTTCATTTCTCTTAGGTAATTATCTAAGAGCCGAATGGCTGGATGACACAGTAGGTGTATATTTAACTTTGGAAGAAAATTAACTTAAGAAACTTCTTACGAAAGTTGACCTCTTAAGAAACTGCTTTTCACTGGATTTGCTTCAGATGATGGGATCCTGGACTTCAAGCCCGAGCCCACTGTCATCATGGGATAAGACTTTGGGGGTCTCGGAGAAGGAGAGAGTGTATTTTGCATGTAGGAGAAAGGTGAATTATTGGGCCAAAGGGTGGACTATGGTAGATCATATTTTCCAAAAACATAACTTCAACAATAATTCCCATTCCACATGCTCTTCCAGAATCTGATGCTCCTCATCAAGAGGTAGAGTCTATTTCCCCTTTCCTTGAACCTGGGGGTTGACTTTGTGATTGCCTCAATTACTGGACTTTGGTAGCAGTGATGCTACATGATTTCCAAAGCCAAGCAATTAAAAGCAATGCAGCCTCTGCTTGGCTATCTCTCTGGACACTTGCCTTTTGAACTGAGTCACTAGTTGGGAAACTCAGGTCACTTGTGGTGGCTCAGGTGGGGAGGAACAGAAGCCTCCAGTACTCAACTTAGACCGTGCTCCCAGCTTAGAGTCAGTACCAGCTTGTCACCCTGTGAGTGAACCAGCTTGGGATCCAATTCTCCAGTCCTCAACTGAGTTGTCACAGCTGGTGCTATACGGAGCAGAGATGAGCCCTCCCTCATCAAGCCCTGCCCAATTTGCAAACCCATGAGCAAATTAAATTTTATTAGCTTTATTTAATCACCAAATTTCTAGTAGCATTGCTTTTGCAATTTTTTTTTTTGAGGCAGAACTGATATGTAGTAAACTGTACATGTTTAAAGTGTCTAATTTGATGAGTTTTGACATATGTGTATACCTGTAAAACCATGAAGATAATGAGCATATAATAGATATTACCTCTATTATGCCCTTTCATAATCTCTCCCTCTGCCCTCCCCTCTCAACCAGGCAGCCACTGATCTGCTCCTTGTCATATTAGACTAGTTTACATGTTCTAGAATTTTACAAATGCACTCATACAGTGTATGTTGTTTTTTGTTTGGCTTCTTTCACTCAGCACTATTATTTTGAGATTTATTCATGTTGTTGGGTGTATTTGTAGTTCATTCATCTAGTTTTCCCACTTAGTAGTATAGTTACTACTATATGGGTGTCTACTGTATGGATATGTCACAATCAGTTTATTCATTCACTTGTGATCAGACATTTCCCTTGCTTTCAGCTTTTGCCAATAAAAAATAAAGCTGCTATGAACCTTCATAGTTCTTTGCACAGCTCTATGCTTTTATTTCTCTTGGGTAAATATGTAGGAGTAGAATGTTTAATATCTTAAGAAACTGCCAATGGTTTTCCATGGTTTTTCAAAGTGATTGCACCATTTCATATCCCCACTAACAGAGGATCAGAGTTCCAGTTGCTCCACTTCCTCGCTAACACTTGGTAGAGTCAGTCTTTTTAATTGTAGACATTTCAATATTTATATAGTGTAAGCCACTGAGTTTTGGAGTGATTTGTTATGTGGTAATAGAAAACTGGCATGAAATGAATGCAAATTGAATATAAGCGTAAATCATTTTTAAGTCTGTTAAGAGCTATATTTGTTAAGGCTCTTTCATAGTTAGAAACATCAGAATACATAGTAGAAGAAGAAAGCTCTGTGCCTAAAATTCAAATACTGTAAAACGCTGTTAAAGAGTGTTTACACTCCCAGTTTATATCCGTATAGAACCTAATCAGCAATGAGTCATTGAAAGCTTTGAGATTTAGCAAGATGTTAGAATGATGACACCAATTAACTTACCTAAACATCATCATCAAAACAGGAAGCCTGGCGAATCTAATGACTCTTTCATTAGCTTTTGACCCCCTTCTCTCCAGGAGACCTTCAGGCTCCTGCAAATGATATTTGCCACCAGGTATCTTTGAAAGTCCCCAGGGGGTGTCTTTCCAAGTGCTCTGAAGCAAGTTGGGGCCGGTGATGGGTTGTCCCTCCACTGGGTGCCTCCAGGCAACAGGTCTCCACCCCAGTGGAAATACGAGGTGCCCCTAGAGTACCAAAGGTGCTTGCTGTTCAGGTGGCCAGGTGGGAAAGAGACCGCTCTCCTCTTGGGTTGGCTCTAGGAAGGTTCCCCAAGCAGAGGTGCTTGAGCCACATGTGCTTCCATCAATGTTTCTGAAGAGGTTCTTTGCAAGCAGCTCATCCTTCCTTCTACTCCGGGCCCTATTAGGACCCAGCCAGGAGTCACATTAGGGACTAGACTGGGAGACAAATCCAACTACCAAGCATAGAGCTGTGTTTATTCTCATGTTTCCTCTCTCTGTCACTGGGTTAGGTTCAATGTGACTGGATCCTTCTTTCCTGAGCATGAGATGTGACCCCCAAATACACCCCCGCACACACTTCTTCTGCAAAGAAATCTCAGGCAGTCCTGCCCCAGCTGTTTGTCAGCTATGCCCAGGCATGTTGGACTCTCAGGGGGTTCTTAACCACAGATTAAGCTGAGATAACACCCACCCCAAATGGCGATAAATCAGAATTATTCTACTGCACTCTATTGTACTCTCTCTGTTCAGTAGCTGTTAAATGTTCTTGTTTTATGATAGGCTTTTAAATAGAGCTCTAGTTTAATTTTCTTGTTTTCTCAGAGCAGACTACCCCAAACAACCTCCCCCTCCCAAAGCCATCTTTCCTCTCATGGCTTATTTTCCTTATTTTCTCTTCATTTGGATAGTTTTCTTATCCTTTCTTCCTTTTAGCAGCACACAATAACCATGTGAAAATCCTGAGCCACTAAGGAAACATTCAGGCTCCACGTGAAAGAATAAAAAATCGTGGCTTTTGCATTTGTTTGGCAATGCGCTCTCTCAATTCCAGTGCTTCAGTTGAAAACGTAAACATCTTGATCAAAAACTTTTCAGTTGGTTATCTTTAGTCCTTCGTGATTAAAACGGTAAACTCAACACTTGCTCTCTCAAGTGCCCTTGGAAAGAGAACTACTCCATTAGGTCCCCTCCCTGTGCAACCCCCCCCCCCCCCCGCCGGCTACGAAAACAAAAGCCTGCATGGATAGCGCTCACACCGAATTTCCGGAGGCTGTGATTACTTCTCTGAAATTTAAAAAAGAATCCTACATTTGACAGGAATTGTTAACAGTCTACAATTAACAAATAGATATGGCATTAGTGTTTTTCTAATCAAAATCCATTGTTCTGCCGATGCTCGGTCCCGTTGTGTGAAGTGACAGCAGGTTGCCCTTGCAGGAAGCCTGGAGGGTGGCACGTGGGAGAGGTGAGTGTGCTTTTACCTTCACGTCCCCATCTGTCAGATCATTCCAGAACAGTACAATTCCAATCTGCCCTTTCTTCTGACGGTACCAATTTGTCCCTCACGTTGAGCAATGACCCTTTCTTTCCTGAAGTCGTCAAAGGAAAGAAAAAAAATAGATTATTAAGTTCTCAATGAACTAAAACAAAACAAAACAAAACAAAACAAAACTCTGCTCTGCTGGGGCTGGAAGCCCCTGCCCGGTGGTGCTCTGAGCAGAGGTGGCCGGGTTTGCCTCTTCCAACCCAATCCACAGAAACCAAGGCGGACAGCAGGGATTACCCTGGAAGTCTTCAGTGACTTAGATAATTACTCAGATAATATAATTCATTTAATGAAACAGTGACTTCAGATTTCTTTGAGAAAAGTATGGCAGTGACAAAGTTTTAAGAGCAGAGAGACTTTCATAGCCAGTAACTTGCCTAATTTTTTAAAAAGCATTGATTTAAATACAGTCGGTGCTGCAAATGGGAAATAGCCAGAAAGGAAGAATCTTTGGATATTGTGTTTAAATATAATTTTAAAAACCAGAACACAGGTCACCCATACTGCAGATGTTCATGTTTGGCGCCATGTTGCAAGCACGTAAATGCCCCCTGAGAGATGTTTAACCAACTCTGTCCAGAATTTGATGCTAAAGGAGAGCTGCCAATTCCACAGACCAGTCCTGACTCACTGTCTGGCTCCTCTCTGGCACCCGGACTCCCTGCAGAGCTCCGAGCTCAGCCGCTTCCCTGCCAGCACCCACTTAGCTCTCATTACCTGCAGGGTGCTCCTTAGGGAGCTCGAAGGTTTAACTTCTTTGGGCAAAGGCTGCTCCTCATTATGCTTGAAATCCTGCTCTCAGGATACAGGCTTATTTAAATTGGTGGGGAAAATGCAAATTCCAAAGCATGCATCATTTTAATTTCCCCAAGACTGCTTGTCTGGGGAATACGTCATAATCAAGAAAAATATATTTTATTTTCAAAATATTAATCCAAAACATGAATCCCCTATCTGTCTTCCAAACCTCCATTTGACCATGTGGCAGTCATGTCAAGGATCCTCCCCTTTCCTTAAAGATACATTCAGAGGTTCTTACATAAGCAGATGAGCCCTGGCTATTTCCTTCCCTTCCCTGTCACCTTCCATGACTGTTTATCAGTTCTTGCTGGTTGTCTCTAGGTCACCATTGTACGTGCCCACAATGGCGCCTTCAGGCCTAGGAGACTTTTAGGCTTCGTCAGGGGTCCTGTCTGCAGTACCCAGGAAATTACCCACTACTCCCATGATGCTCAGCACAGCCTCCCAAGGCCAATCTGCCCAGACACACTGCTTAACCATTTCTACTCTCGTTCTCCCACACCATGACACTCTGGGGGGCAGGTGACTCTGGGTCTCACCACTTTGGAATGGGACCCAGATCCTCCCGGCTCCAGGAACAGCCAGATCTAAATCTCTTGGGTGTGTGTGTATCCAGGAACGCATGAGGCCCTGGCATTCATTGTCACACATTCGCCAAGTCCAGAGTCTCCTCGGGAACTAGGCTGTATGAAGTGAAAGCCAAGGCTTTTGAAAATCAATAGGCTTTTCTCTCCTTACTCCCTAGTCTCCAAGGCAACAAATGCCTCTGACCAAAGAAAGCAAAGAGAAGTGTACGAGAGGGGGTTAATATCTCAAGGTATCATCCCACCCCGGAAGGACATTGTATATGTTGTTCCTGCCTTTACATCAGAGTCCCTTCCTTGGGAATTTGGAATTGGCATTGAGAAATTGGCCTCTATAGGGGCTGCTCTTTTTACTGGAAGAGATATAAAACTTTCAGGAAGAGAAAACTCACAAATCTTTTAAATGTGCATCTTTGAAGGGACAAATAGATCATCTAGCCTACCTACTTGTCTTAAGTGTGGCATGACCATATTCTACTATGTGGCTGAGTGGCAGACAGAGCGGGCAGAAGATAGCTGAGCACACCCCCCGGGGACCAGGCTGCACCCCACCTCCTGGCTCCAGGCCTGTGTAAAGCCAGGTGCATTCCTGTACCCTAGCTTTATTGAAGGAGGAGGATGAGAGCTTTATTGAAGAAGAAGAAAAAGGAAGAGGAGAAAGAGAGGAAGAAGATGAAAAAGAGGATAACTACTTTTGCACCTATAACTCTAAGTGATGTTACTTGTTATTTGTAATCGAAAATCCCAATTAAATCAGAGTGATTAACTCTGCCTTAGAAGGGAATGAAAATGCTTCCTTGACGAGGTGATATTTGCCATGGGTTTTGCAGGCCGTATAGGAGTTCACCCGGCAGCCATAAGGAGGAAGAACATAACAGCTGAACAGGAAAGCAGGCCTCCCCCTAATGTTTACTGTCGGGCCCAAGCTGGAGTATAAAAAAAGGTCTAAATGCTGTATATCTAAATATTTAAAAGTATAAGTCAAGCTAATAAACTGCTAAATAAAATGTAATTCACTCCATTACCTTGATAAATTTATTTTCACAATGACCCGGAAGACTAAATTCAATTCTGAATTCTAACAAACACTCTTAGGAGTTCCATGATGAGATGTCATGGCAGGAGGTGAGCTGGTCCCTGTCCCTGGTGCTCCTTCCCAGGAGCCTCTTTCCTTCCTTTTCCACCCCAGCTGTATCCTGTGTCATAAGGGGCTCCAGGGGCCGCATGTGGACTCTTTTTACCCCAGCCCCACCGCGGGCAGCCTGCCTCATTGCCACCCTGAGGCCTGGAAGTGGTCGGGCTGGTGGTGTGGGCTGCCCTCTGGAGGATGCACATGGAAAGAGGCCTCCGCAGGCCATAGAAGCCGGCTTGGGTCTTTGTGACAGGGAGCTCTGAGGCCCTGGGCACCAGGAATGTGGTCTAGAAGGCGATATGCAGCCTCTGGGCAGACATGTGACCTTGGTTCCATGGACTGCCTGCCTGGTGCAGAAGGGGGGCCATAGGAGGGTTACAACAGGAGCCCCTTAAAGCACAGGGACCTGGGCACGCGTCCTTCTTGTCAATGGATGATTTTGCCAAATTTCTTGTATACTGGTTGAAGTTGTTCAAGAACATGTGCCCATGAGAAATGTTAAGAAATTCAATGTGTCCAGAAAGTGGGCCATTTGTATAAGGGGCGGGAGATAAAAGTAGGGCAAGATCACGAAGGGTATGGTGACCAGTATGGATTTTGTTTGGTGGGCAATGGGAATTTTTAAGCATGAGAATTCTGTTAATTATTTCTTGCGAAGAAAATACTGGAGACAATCCTGCACTCGGGGCAGCAGGAAGACCTTTTAAGATTTTTGGAATTTGTTGGGGCGCCTGGGTGGCTCAGTCGGTTAAGCGTGTGACTCTTGATCTCAGCTCAGGTCTTGATCTCAGGGACGTGAGTTCAAGCCCTGACTTGGGCTCCACACATTAAAAAAAAGGAAAAAAAAAAGGCTCATGGGAATTGTTGCAAGTGAGAGAAGCCTGGATGGCTGAAATAAGGGATGGAGGGTAAAGACCTCAGATGCAAGAGATTTATGGAGTAGAATTGACAAGATTTTGTGTGACAAGATTCTAAGGTAACTTCGGGATTTCCAGCTTGGAATGTCATGGAAATTTAGGGCAAGGAGCCGGTCGTGAAGTCAAGGGTTGGACGTGTTCAATATGAGGCTCTGTGATTGTAACTCTAGCTATCATGTGACTGTCAATGATAATACAAATGATAGCCATGGAGCTTTGAAATCTGCATCCTGAGAGCAAATCCAGGAAAAAATGGTGTGGGAGCATTTCGAAGAATTTCTTATAAGAGAAGTGTGCCTTTTCAATGCCTGCATTTTGTAGGTGCTTGCTTGCTAAAGGGGAAGCTTTAGGACACTTCTGTATTTGAGGTCTGCTTCTGTCATTCCTATTAAAAAACCCAGGCCCTCCTCCATTGGAAAAAATGGTTCAAGCAGTGGAGAAGAACAACTAATTTGTTAGAGCGGCAGAGGGACTTGCTTGTGGTAGCATCTCCTCTACCCAGACCTTCGTAGGTAAACAATTCCCTCCCCCAGCACCTTGTTTGTCCGCTGCTTTGGTATTTTAGGAGAGGTCGCAGACAGCAGAGGCCTCCTGGCTCATCGGATTTCCCCAGTGTTGAAGATAATTGAAACAGGGAGTAATTTTTCCAGAATACAAATCCTGGACGGCTGAGAATTTCATTCAAGGTATTTAAGTTGTGAGACCAGAGCGCTGAATATAACCGGATTCTGGGGAATGTAAGGATAGAAGATCCAGAACACCACAAGCTATTGTGAGTTGACCACATAGAACAGGATGCACTCTAGATTCTAGCTGCTGCTCTGAATTGTTAATTTTTCAAAGGGCTTGTTTCTCCAGATAACATTTTCTTGTTCTTTTTCTTACCTTTTTTTCCTTGTGGCAATAGATGGCGTGTTGTTATTTTCCAAGTTGCCGGGATTAATGCTCATTTTCTGGTTAATTAAAATCCTTTAAATAAAAACACTCCAAGTTCAGGGCATTATTGTACTCATTACCATTTCTGTAGCATCTTTGCAGCTCAGCTATTATGCAAGGCTGCAGTAATTTTAACACAGCCCTTTTATTCTGTTTGTCTTTATTGAAGACTTTGTGCTCATTACCGGATTGTCTCCTGACAGCCCAGAATACTCCCCCAGACTCTCCTCCTGAACTGTGTGAAATCTATTTTGCATTTGCAAGTGTCTGGGCCTTCCATGATCAGGTAAGTGACTGAGTTAAGGAATAATTTAAAATTTGGGGGGGGATACAATCTCTTAACACGAAACTCTTTTCACTTGGTCTTCAAATCTCCCACACACTTCATTTTTTTGGTACAAAAAGCCTAAAAGGGGTAGAATTGGCCTAATTCCAGGGTAAAAAAAAAAATAAGTGTTAAAAATAATTGTACTTCACATGCATCAATAGTACTTATGTATTCGTCTAAAAATACAGTAAATGATGTGAGTTTGCTTTCAAAAGTGGTCCCCAAGTGGGTGTGCCTGCTTCTTATATACTGGGGGCAGCTTTCATTCCACAAACACTCGTTGTTTGCTGATGGGAGTTCCGATTCCTCTCATCCCTTTCCGTTTTGTGCAGGACAAAGCACCTCTCTATCATGTTTTAATAGGTGGTTGCTATCTCCCAGGGCATTTTTCTAGGCCTGTTCAGTAGGGGTGGGAGGATTCATTTGACATGCTTGCAACCCACTCCAACTTTGGTGATTCACAGAAGCAGCTTAAACTAGACAGAAAAACCATTTCATGCTCAAATTATTCTTAGCAAGAGGCTACATCTACTTTTGAAGAAAGATGAATTTAGAGTATCTCCATGGGTTTTCTAATAGCAAATAGCTCTAAATATACACACACAAAAAGCTGTAGCGGGTTTGAAGTGGGGCAGGCCACCTGCTCTTGAATTTGGAATCCACCCCTCTCAATGGCGAGGCGCCTACACTGACACTTTCTGTGTCTAATTGTACTTGAACCTGAAAGCCCTACACGAGGCACATGCCAGTGTGGGATGCTTGGGGGGATCCCCTCTTAAGCTCTTCCTTCAAACAATGGCTCCCATCTCCTTGGCGTGATTTATATGTAGCCTGAGGGCAGGGGGTTGCTCATATTGCTAAGGGGGGACCAATGCCTACTTGGCCCATATTTTAAAGGTTATTTATTTATTTATTTATTTATTTGTCAAAGAGAGAGAGAACAAAGCAGGGGGAGCAGCAGGCAGAGGGAGAAGCAGGCTCCCCGCTGAGCACGATCCCAGGACCCCAGGATCGTGACCCGAGCTGAAGGCAGACGCTTAAGCGACTGGGCCACCCAGGCGTCCCTGCTTGGCCCATGTTTTAGCCATTTCTAAACTCTCGTCATTTTTCCCCCCATTTTCACGCCCCACCTCAGACTCATCCCCAGGCTGCGTCTGCTTCAGCTACTGCTTCACCTCACTGCCCAACACAGTGACTATATGGTCATAGAAAAAAAAGAAAATCCAGCAAAACTAATGTGCCTTTTCGCCCACTCCCCACCTCAAGGATAGTATTCATAATATCCATTTCACACCTGTCATGCAAGCTGAAGTCACTCTTCGCAGAGTGTTTTCCCTTGATAGTCGACAGACATTTATTAGTACCTATTGCGTGCCGGGCACTGAGCGGGACCCTAGTCCTGCAGCAGTAAGTAATGGACGAGTCCCTGCCCTCCCGGAAGCCAAGGATTGAAGGGCCAACAGGAGCATGCCGTATGGCTTTGAATCACAGCAACACTGGGGTAAAGAGTGTTATGTCCCCAGGTAAACCCTGGAAAGAAAGCCTTCCTTCCCCACAGCCATCTCCATGCAAGTGGGGAGTGCCGGTGGGACAGCAAGGGTGTAAGAATTCCTTGGGGGGTAACTATTTCTACGGGCTGGCAAAAAGTTCTTAGAGCCCCTGATCACACAATTGTCTGAGAGCCTGCTGACCCTTGTCCCACTCATTTAAATTCATGCTCAACTTGGAGTCTCCAATGCTTCAAATGTCTCCTAGAGAATGTGTAGAAATAAGTGCTCTCTGGAAGCCCAGCGACAGTCCTCATCAAAGGCTGGTTCCCTCTGTCCAAGAGTGAGTTTTATGAGAAAGAGAATAACGCATAACTAACCACATTTTATTCTTTGACATTCCAATTACATTAACCAAGGCAGGCATTAGAGATCAATTGATGGGCCAGCCCAGTGAAGTGAGGGCTGTGAGGGGTGGGTCACTGAGGAGATGGCTCTGGGTGGCCACGGGGCAGTGGTGGGGGCCTCTGAACAGACACTTTCTCCCTGTGAGCCTCGGCCCGTTGCTTCTAAAGTGCTGTCCCTTCATTACCTTCCTGCTGTTCTTTTCTAACAATCTGAGCCTGCCAATCTCGACCATTGCCTGGGTTGGAAACCTGGTTAACTAGGATTCATCTTGTTATTTCAAAAGGCAGTTTCTGTTTGTGAGCAAAATAAATGAGTGAGTTCCCAACTACTGGGCATTTTCCCTGCAGCCCTGTGGGCCCCCAACCTAGGTTTAATCAATCTATTTCTCACTTAACCAGCCCAGGATCCAATGGATTTTACCTTTTCTAGAGCAAACTAGCTGCGCTCTCCTTCTTTATTTTGCAGCTGATTGACTATGGCATGGAGTTTAGTAGATTGTGGATCAAATAAATGAGAGCCATAAAATTTCCTCCCCAGGGACTGGGTTTTGATTATTTCATTGACCCTAGAACAAGAAATGTGCCCTCCAAACCAAAAAAAAAAAAAAAAAAAAAACCTCCACATGGTAACCCAAGGCCAGATGCTCCTGCCCAGGGCTGATTCAATTACATTTATTAAAAGTAAAAAGGTAGGGGGAGCACATTTTTGGAGAATTATCACATGCCTTGATGGGAGAGAAACTGAGAGTAATATTCAATGCCTGAAAATGTGATGATTCCTAGAAAGTGAATGTCAATTTGGCACTCTGTCTGGGGTTCAGAAAGAATTCCAGGAATTAGGGTAGTTATGTAAAAATTACAGTGATGGTGAGAATATGCTCGTATTTGGAAGGATCTAAAAGCCTTGTAATTCAATGACCACTGAAATTTAGTGCTTTCAAAATGGATGATCATCCCATTAAAGAATGTAGAATTTAGGAGCCTAGCCATAAATGTTTTATCATTTTTTCTGCTTTGGAAATTTCTGGGTCCTGAGGGCCTGTTATGTGCCAAGCTGTGGAAAAAGGAATGCAGTAGAATTAAAAGAATATGTTTGGGGTATAGCCGATGTAGGTCAGAAGTCTACTGCAACCTGCACAGCCCTGGGCAAGTCAGTCAGTCACAAGAAGCCTATAAAAGGGGTAAACTGACAGCATTTGCTTACAATAGAGACCTTTGGGAGTGCTTGTCTACCCATGGCCTCACTTTTCAAAGATCCACCATCCACACAGGGCTGGCTTCACGGATGTGCAGTCTCTTTGGTTCTACGGGGCCCTGGGCTTAGAAGGGCCCTACTCTTGGGCAGTTCTGCTTTCACCATAGTGAAATCCTTAATTATTGTTGAACAAGGGATGCCGCATTTCCATTGAGCCCTAGGCCCCACACATTCTGTGACTGGCTCCTCTGCAGGCACAGGCGGGGCCCAGCTGAAGAATGAGGGAACTGCACTTCCTTTCCTGGAGCCAAGAGATACCCACACCTCTCTTCTGTGATCCCTTCTTTTTGCTCGAGCTTCTCTGGATGGTTTCTGTAACTCACAATCAAAACTCCAGCAAGCTGCCCTTGGTTCATGTGGTTGGAATGTGAAAGGATAAAATGTGGTTAGTATTGTTATTCTCCTATCTCATGTTGGACTGAGCTAGACATCTGGCCCAAGATGGACCAATGAGAAGGTCTCTCACAGCTCAGGGACTGTGAGAGACTGGTTAATCTTCCTAACTGTCTGAAGAGGGAGGGTGAGAAACTAACTCAGGAGCTGTAGGGCAGCCATCTTCTGTGTGGAGGGAAAAGCAAAGACAGCTGGATGGCAAGGAGAGAAGAAGTGGGGAACAGATCCAGAGAGAAGCCGAGATGAGAGACCACGGCCCCACTGAGCCACCAATGGAGCAGATGTCTTGGTAGCTGATGATTTTGTAGTTTCACTTCCGGTTCCTGTTGGAGCCACACTTCCTGTCCTCGTGTTGTGAGATACCCGTGTCTCTCCCGCAACAACTGCCCCTTTTAGTTTAAGATAGTTTGAATGAGTTTCTATGACTCAGTCAAACCATCTCCAACATACCTACCTACAGCTTCAGGAGTTGCAGTGAAGAGCAAATGAGCCAGTGTGACGTGGGGCCAGCACTCTGTAAGCTTTAAAGCATCTTACAACCATGGCATGCCATTGGTTATATATAACAAAGCAAGCTGGAACATAATTGTGGACAGGTGAAGTCTTTGGTGTTTATTTCAAAATTGCATTTCTCAGGTGACATTGTTCATCTTCTGCATTTTCTAAGGTGGAACTTGTATCACATAGCAAATGTCACAAAGTCATGTGTTTAAAGTCTTTTAAATGTTCATGGGGAAGATGCCACATTAATCACATAATTTGGACTAATGTGAATATTTTTATAGGGTTATTAACATTTCAAAGATGTTAGGGTTGTTTTGGAATTTAAAATTAGATTTACAGCTTTGGGGAAACACATAAAAAAATTAATCTGCTTTCTTCTGGTTTGAAACCATGAGGTTGAAACTGAAAGCAACAGCAAGAGTTAGTGAACAGAATGGAAAAGATAATCCAAAAAATAAGGAATAAAAAGTAAACACTAAAGAATCTGGAAAAAAATGTTTATGTAACTGAAAATATGGAAAAGCTTGGATTGGGAAAATAAATGGAAAACTATGGAAAATGAATGAAAGCAAGAAAGCATCAAGAAACAGGTATAGAGTTGAGATCTGCAGATCCTAGTATAGTTTATTTACTGATGCTTTCTTGCTTTCTTTTATTCATTCATTCATTCACTCACTCATTTTGCATGTCCTCTGTTCTTCAAGATGCTGGGGTTGTGGTGTTGATCAAAAGGAAGTTTACATTTTCGTGACGTTTACTTTCTAGTGAGGTTAGAGAAAGGTTGAAGAACCAGGAACTCATAGACCCAAAGGAGAGGAAGGAGAAGGGAAGGGAAACGTCCTTTAACAAACAGCTCATTTCCCTGAAAGGTCACCACCACTCACAGGGTGCCAACTACCATGTTGACTGGGCTCTTTACTGTCTTACCTCGTGCTATCCTTACCACGGTCCGAGATAGACAGGATTTCAAATATCCACAGGGGCTGGGCTGGCCATGTAAACGTGCATGGGGGATATCGCAAACTGGAGAGCACATAACTCTTCCCAAGGAGCACCTACTGCTCAGCTCTAGCTGGCTGAGTGAGAGTTCCCTACTGCCAGAACTTTCATTTTTCACTTTTTTTTTTTTTTTTTTTTTAGAGAGGGGGAGAGAGTAGGGGGCAGAGAGAGAGATAGACGGAGAGAGAATCTTAAGCAGTCTACACGTCCACCACAGAGCCCAAAGCGGGGCTCGATCTCACAACCCTGAGATCATGACCAGAGCCAAAATCAAGAGTCAGATGCCTTACCGACTGAGCCACCCAGGTGCCCCCCAGTACTTTTTACATGAAATTAGATTTTTAGGGCACCTGGATGGCTCAGTCGGTTAAGCATCCGACTCTTGGTTTTGGCTCAGGTCATGATCTCAGGGTCCTGAAATCAAGCCTCACATTGGGCTCCATGCTCAGTATAGAGTCTGCTGGTCCCTTTCCCTCTACTCCTTCCTCTGCTCATGCTCTCTCTCTCTCTGTCTCTAAAATAAATTTAAGAAAGAAGAGTTTTAAAAAATATTTGACCAAATTTTAAAACTATGAACTATTTGTGAAACGATAAGTGTAAGCTCATTACTTTAGTGTTGTTTGTAATACGAAGAAATTTGAAACAACCTAAATGTCCCTCGACAGTAGACCAATTCAATAAATTATGGTCCATCTCATATAACTACTCTGCAGCCTTGAAAGCAGCAAGCAAGTTCCTTTTGTGCTCCATGACATATTATTACATGAAAAAAAGTTAGGTGCACAGTAGTGTAGATGATATCCTATCATTTGTGTAAAAATGGGGAGAGAATATATATATATGCATATGTATGCATGTGTCTGTATATGAATAGAATGTATTCTGAAAGTCTATGTATGTACACACACATGCATACATATATCTCTGTCTAGACAGACAGATAGATACACACATACATAAATACATAGATAGATATATAATAAACTGGTAGCAGTGGTTGTTTCTGGGAAAAGAAACCAGATGGCTAAGCGATGGGGTAGGAGGGAGACGTACACTTTTACCTTACCCTTTGTATGTTTTCAATTTGGAGCCATGTGAATATATTATTGTTTTACCAAACAGATGTTTTGTGAAGGGCCTGAGAATCATCAGTTTGCCAGCTCTTCTAGAGCCTTAGTATTTCCTCTGGATATCCGCAATCACCTACCGGGTTTGTGGCATTACTATGATAGACGGCAGGGGGTTCAATCACTTTGGAGCAGGAACCTCCAGGTCCAGAGCACAATACAACAGATGATGCAGGTGTAGATCTCTGCTCTTCTACTGCTCACATGGCTTTCAGTCAAATCACGAATGATCCCAGAAATCCTGTTCAGCCCGGACCTGCCTGGACTTTGTTGGAGTGTGCGGACTCCTCCGTCGGTCCCAGAATGGCTCAGCTGCCTCTCAGGGGTGTCCTGACTGCTGGCACAGTCTTACAGTGGGAAAGACACTCAGCCCCTCATAAGAGGGTTATTTGGTTGGAGATCTTAGCACATTCAATTCTAGGAGTCCCTGGTCTTTTTGCAGGGAAAGGAAGTGTGTGTTGGATCATGAGACAGACATTACAGTAGTGTCTTGAATCACTGCCCTTCTAACATGACCTGCTTAGCTGTCTCACCCCCCTAGAGGGAAACAGCTGGGTCCGAGATTTGGGGGTGGCTCGGAAGACAGAAAATTCATGCATCCGGGAAAGCAGATAAGGTTAGAGGCCACTTCAGGCTTCCTCAGATCACAATTCACCCACCACAAGGTTATCTTGGATCCCATGAGAACAAGCTGGTGGCCTGCTTCTGTCTGCTAAGTTCCAGCCAGCCCTGGACATCCCAGGGGACCCTGGATTGCCTCTACGTAGGTGTGTGTGAAGGCAAGCCCCTATTTCCTCCTCTAACCCGGCCTCTGCTCAGCAATCTCCCCCTTATTCTCCATGGCTGGAAGATCTCAGCCTGCCTGGTGGCCTATGAGTAAGGCCACTTGTCGTGTTCTCATTGGTCTCACCTCTGGGTGCAATGTGTGTGCATCAGAATAGCTGGTGTCAGCTATCTGCCAAAACGTAATTGTCATTTTTTGATCTGGATGTGGTTTGGGTTTACTTAGGACTTTCACCATTTTGGGGGAGTGTGATATCTCTGGCTTTGACTGCAACGCTGGGCTGCCATCCCCTGTTTTCTGGAGCTTTCAAGATCTTCTTTATGCTCTGCCTGTCTCAGTCAAGGTTCCAGCAGGGAGCAGAATGCCCTCTAGATGTTAAAACGAAGAGACTTTAATGAAGGGGCTATTCAGACTTGTAGGCAGGGCTAAGGGCACCTGGAGAAGGACAACTGGGTGAAACCTTTCCTAACCCAGGCCTGTAGGGGCCAAGGGGGAGAGGAGTGTTGGTGGAACTCTGGGAGAGCTCGTGCCAAGGGCGAGTACCCTCTGCCCACCCCCACCCATGGGAGCTGTAGTCAGGGAGGCGTCCCAGCCCCCAAACACTGGCATCAAAGCAGGGAGGGAGTGGGGAACTAATATTCCAACCTTGCCATCCTGCCCCCAGCTATTCTGCTGGTGCTTCCCATTGCCTAAACCCAGCAGAAAGCCAGAAGGCGAAAGGGTCTTGTCAGGCAGGCTGCTAGGGCGGGGGGGTGGGCGGTGGGGGGGGCGGGTGGTGAGGGGCAGCAAGTGCGTCAGGAGTCAGGACGGCAAATGGAGACAATGGCAATGGCTCACCTGCCCGGGGACCGCCAGTGCCTCCGGTGGGATCAGCACGTAGGACACGGAGGATGTGGGGCACATGGGTTCATTTGGACCTATCCTCTGGGATGGGGTGAGGGGAAATGCCGTCATCCTCTTTGCCTTTTAAAATCTCCAGTCGTTTTGGCAGCCATTCCCATGGAGGGACCTTTCTAGGATCTGTTCTTGTGAATAATCTCCCTTCCTTCTACTTTTAAATTTTTTTAATTCTTTTTTTTTTTTTACATTTTAAAATTTGAATTAATAATAAAAAAAAAACCTTCAAGGTTGACAAGGACTAGGATTGACAGTACGATGACTTTTAGAAATCCCTGTTGTCCATTTAAATTTTAATGTTTCTATCATTTGTTCCTCAGTGTAAATTAACAGCCACGGCAGTGTGTTGGGTTTCTTTCTGAAGTCGGGACTTTAAATTTAATTCAATAGCCGAGATTTACGGCACTTCTATATTTCACACGGCAGAATCAATAATGTGACTGAAGTGAAGAAGATAAAAATTTATGGTATCTTGCAATTTAATGGTTGAAAAGATGCAATTGGAGAGATCATAAATTGTGAAGGAGTTTATGCTTCATTGCTCCTGATTCAGTGCTCGCTGTTAGAACTTGATTTGCGGCTATTCACAAGGTGTGATTAATGGTGTGATCGATGCTTGCCTCAGTGCGGCAAAGCACTTGTAATGCTCTTCATTAGAATAAATAAAATAAATTGACTGAAGCTTTATAAAAACTGTGTAACATTTAAAATCTAAAATGTCAATTTTTTTTCCTGTTACAATTTAGGTTTCTTCAGGCACTTTCCACCTACATCACATCACTCATTGTCATTCTTTTTGGATATTATAGAAATCCATGTGGGTTTGGGTAAGCTTTATGCAAAGCTCACTGAAGAGGAAAAAAAGAGTTGAATAGGACCTACACAGCTGGAATATTGTGGTGGCCGTGTGCTCCACCATCCTCCAAAATGTGCATTTTATCCTCCTTAAACACAGAGTTTAAAGAAATCAAGGCAGAAAATGACCCTTCTATTCACAGATTGTCTAAAAAACAAGGAATGTGGGTCGTTTTGGGGTTTTTTAGAAACTGTGGTGGATATGCGTGCATCTGCCTGGCAAGAGCCTGAGTAGGTTCAGGCACAGCCTCTAGACAACTTTGCTTTAATTTTGGGCTTTTGCTTGACATGCTTCTATTGTCAGTTCAGGCTATGATCCAAACAAGAGCAAACACTGAAGGAGAACAGCAGTTTCGCTGTGACCGGAAAGAATGAAGTAAGTCTAGGTAATGCCTCCCGGGCCTTGGTGAGTCACTTGGGCTAGGAAAAGTTGCCTTGGCACAATGCACAGAAATTCTTGCCAATATGGGAACTTATTTGTCACAATTGTAAGCCAGGCTGCTTTTGGTTCAGCATCGATCACTGAAATTGATTACTGTCAATCAGAGAACACTTTCGGCCTGGCTTAGAGAGAGCTATGTGTCTCCAGAAGGTACCTCTGCTCCGTTCATTTCATGTGTTCATCTTTTTTAAATGCCCAAAGTCACAAGCAAGTGATATAGTTAATCTTAAGAACTCGATAGTTGTAACTGACTTATGGGTGCTCAGATCCCAATACAATTTGTAATTGTAGATTTACACCAGGTCCTGGGGCTGGCAGGCCTTTCTAATATGTTTCCAAGATCCAGGTGGATTCCACTAGAACGAATCTGGAAAGGTTTGATGTAGTGGAGGTTTTATCTTACCTTCATTCAAGGTCTTGAAAGGGAAAAGGAAACCTGGGTGTAGGCCTCCTATTTTTTAAGGCTTATGCTGCGTCGAGGTGAGCTAGCTTCCTTTCACTGTGTGGTTCTGTGGGAGTACTGGAAGGGGCCCTGCGTGGGAGTTCTCAACTTGAAGATATCAATTCCGCTGGCTTCCCAGATTTTCCTTGTTTCTCTTAATAGATCCTTAACTCACCCCGTATTTCCAGAACGATGATGCATCTTGGTGTAGTAGAGACCTAACTTCTGAAAATACTTCCAAGTTATCTGCACTTGGCATTTATCAGCTGAGTGACTTTCCTTTTAAGGTGGCTTCTGGATGCCAAATGGGAAAGAGAGCTGCACTCAGATTTCTTGAAGGTTTACAATATCGTGTGCATTTTAAAGGTGCTTCCTGAATTACTTAGGGGTGTAGGAGCTGGAGGGTGCAAACAAAGAAGGTACTGATTAAAAATGACAACGTAAAGGAGAGAGTAAGAAGAATGAATAGAACTTGAGTGAAATAGGATTGTTACCTCTCTCTGTGGCTAGCTTTCTGGGCGCTGACACCCATCGAGGGTTTGGTAGAAAACAAAGACTACACTATGCCACTGAGGATTGCTCCAGAAGTTGAGAGAGGCAGCAAAGCCCTAGCATGTGCCCTCAGAGGGAGGGGTCTTCCCGGGCATGTCCGCCACCACACAGCTGGTGTCTAGAACAATGCCTGGCACCTACACCTGGCCTCAAGAAATGTTGGCTGAATGGGGTAAGGCAGGGGCCACATCTTTCTAAAGACTGTAAGCAGACTAAGGAACTAAGAGCATGTCAAGGGACATCACGGAAAATGGTAAAAAACAAACAAACAAACAAACAAACAAAAACAAACAAACAAAAAAACCCTGTCAGGACAGAGAAAACCTGAGGAAAATAGGAGAAAAAACCCGAGCACAATCTTTTTTTTTTTTTTAAAGATATTTTTTATTTATTTATTTGACAGAGAGATAGACAGCACAAGTAGGCAGAGCGGCAGGCAGAGGGAAATGGAGAAGCAGGCTCTCCGCTGACCAGGGAGTCCGATGCGGGGTTCGATCCCAGGACCCCGGGATCATGACCCGAGCCGAAGGCAGCCGCTTAACCGACTGAGCCACGCAGGCGCCCCACCTGAGCACGATCTTAAATGAGCCCACCTACTGTCAGTGAGCCATTGTACTTGTCTGGGGGCTTACAGCTTTGACCTGGCTTTCAGTTGTATCTTAGTAGTTTCGGAGAGAAAGCAGAATGAGAAATCCCAACCCCCATTTTTTTTTTTGGAGAAGGAAGCAGAGTGGGGATTGGCGGGGAAACTCCAGCTCAGATAAATGCACCACGTATGGGAACTTTTTCATCAAACTCTGGGCAGTAAATGAACCTCTCTAGGCCTGTTTCTTATCTGTAGTAATGGGGCAGGGGTCCCGTATGTTGCCTGAGGTCTCTTTCATCTCTGCATTCTCAGCTCTGTGCTTCGGTGTCCGGGCCCCTTTCTGGATCCTAATGCCCAGCCTGCCACACAAAGGGGCCTAATTATTTTCCTCTAAGGCTTTTCCCTTGATTTCCCAAAGCACTGGGGACACGTGACTATTGTCTCACCTGCTGTGATACCTAATACCTCCTAAAACTGACTGGAGTTTACAGATGGGACTGTCAACGAGAAAAGAAAACTTATAACTCACCATTAGCTGGAACCCCTTCCCTGAGCGCACCCGCGCTGGCCCTTCCCCTCAGAGGCCCAGTGGCCACTCTTGCTCCTCGGCATCCCTCTGTCCTTCCTCCTCTGCGCCCTTGCCTGTCACCACTGTGAGGGACTTGGTCCGTGTCCTCCCCTGCCGGGGTCCAGGCGCTTGCTTTCCTCTCTGGGCCCAGCCAAGGGAAGGGCGAAAAGGCCAACCCAAACCAGTGTTGCTACGACTCAGCCTGAGCCAAAACCAAACTTTTAACACAGGGCCCCGAACGTCTCCCCTTCAGAATAAGATTCTGTCTTGACATTTGTCTAGTCCATTGAAATGTTACCTTTTGTTTGTGTTCCACTGCCTTCACACAAGTGTGTTGAAGATACCAGCGATTGCAGGGCATCGGAGATGACAGGATCAGTGTGTGACCGGCAGCCCTTTGACCCGGACAGGGTTCCCATCAGGACATGGGCTGCGGCTTCAGGGTGGGGCCTATCTCGCTTTTCCAGAGAAAAGCTCAAGAATCTGGCTTTTTCTGTGCTCCTTAGGAAAAGCAGGACTGTAGCCGGTATGTTTCATAAGAATTCTTGAGTTTTAAGTCCCTAGCCTGATTTTGTGATTTTAAAAAACATAGAAAGAGAGAGCAATACTGTTGTGAAAATTTGGTCTTGGGCTCTAGATGTTGCCTCTAGTTTAGATCCGGGGGGGGGGGAGGGGTAAGGGGGGAGCAGTTTCTCAACGGCTGATGTCCTCATGCATCTAGAAGGGAAATAGCGGCATGACTGCTTTTCTGAACTTTTACTCTTTCTGCCATGTTTTGACATGGTAATTGCTCTAAGGTCAGTAAGTGAAAAGTTAACCTGTCAAAGTAACTCAGGAAAAAAGATTGTTATGCTCTCTGAAAATATAAAGTGCTATATAAATGCTTAATAAAAAACCACCTTGGTCACCAGATCATCTCCATTTTCCCTCTGTCTCTCCCTATTGAGTTTTGCTTATAGTTGTACCGAGTGTCAAGAAAAATAATAACTGCCAAGCGCTACAGTTTCTGAAGTACCTTCCCACATGTGATCTCATTGGGACCCTACTCCTAATAGCCGAATGAGCCACGCTGGTTCACTAGATCCACTTTGCAAATGAGAAGACTGAGGGGTGGTCCGTGGCTTGCCCCCGGCGAGGGTCTCCAGACCATCCCTTGGTGTTCACCCCCTGGCACAAATTCAGCGCTCTGAGCTGGAAAGCACAATCCGATTCTGTGGAAGGCCATTCTGCGGCATTTCAGAACAGAAATGCACTCTGCTACCTTTTATAAATCAAAGTGATTCTTTTAAACACAGTTTTCCCCAGAAGGTTTGAGCTAGCTCTCATACAAACAGCTGTTTTATCAAATGCTTTCTGAAAGAATATGTCAGTTCCTCTGAGGCCCGAGGTGAGAGTACACCATGATCGCTGTCCTGCTTCCTCAGAAAGTTGTCGTGATTGAGGGGACAGGTAGGGGGAGGAAGAAAGGATCTTCCCCATTCAGAGATTCTCAAACCATTTCTACTTTGGTGGTTTGAGCTTGCCAAATTTCCAACCTGCTGCAGTACGCAAGAGCCCCTTAGGTTAGTCCCATGGGTCTTTGTCTGCCTTCTAAGGATGACATACCTTCCCTTCGACCCATCTGCGCTTCTCATCTCCATGGCTTTTTGGACTGATGAAATAGAAACTTTCTTCCTATTTCCGCTCTCACTCTCCGTTTCTCTTAGCACACTTTCCTACCTACATTTCAGTGGCCCCATTAGGTAAGACAAACCGCGGATGTAGATATAGACACAGATTAGATGCAGCTAGAGTTATAGAGATAGAGTTGTAGATAGATATAGAAGTACGGTAAAATAGCAGCCGGGCAGGGCCGAGCGCACGTCCTGAGAATCCCTCCCGTCCAGTTGTTTTGGAGCGGCCAGCTGAGGGTGGGCAGCCGAGGCCCACGGGAAACCAGCGCCCGAGCGGCCGTATCCGGGTCGTCATGTGGTGCTGCTCTCATTAAGCCTTCCAGGGCTCTGCTGCATGGCTGGAGGCCTTCTCAGGAAGCGGCTTGGAAGATTGCTGGAAGGACTCCTGCTGTTACACTTAGTTGAGTTTCTTTCCTTTTTCTCCAAGTTATCCCCTTATTAGAGAATCCTGTAAAACCAGGAGGAAGGAGAGGCGAATTTTCTGGCTAGCTTATAGTCCTTCTGTCTCTCATTAAGGCCTCTTTCTCGGTGTATTCTGTGATGTGAACTTGTGAACTCAGTACTGCTTACTTCACCATCGTTGCAAAATCAGCACTTAAAGATATCAAGGACCCAACAGCAACTCTGCTCTCAGGAGGCAGGGACAGAAGCACAGCTCCATTGTACTCTCCTACTTGTCACTTTCTGTGGCTCGCAGTGGATGGCATTTCAAGGAATAGGAATTGGACTATGGGATGCATTCTTACCCATCCTTGAGTTCCATGTATCATGGGTGAAATGCACCCTTGTGCTTTCTGAAATGAATTCTGAGCGCCTAGCAGCAGGGAACTGGGTTTTACAAATCAGTTATGCTTTGAGCCAGTAGGAAAACCCTCAGGATTACAGCGTTGAACATTCAATGTGGGGCAATTAAGAATAAAGTATGATAGGAGTAAGAAGGAGGAAGGATTCCAGCTTAGGATAGTTCTGAGGACCTAACTGGTGGTGGAAATGTTTGGGCTTGTTCAGTGGGTCTGGGTAGAGGGTGGGAAACTCTGTCACCCCAGACCCGCTATTCACTCTGGCTCTTCTGATATGGTCTTGGACATGGGCACATGTTCCATCCCTCCTTCCCGGGGCAGCCCAGGGGACCGACCTTGTACTACTATGATAGTGAGACCTACTGCGATGACCCTTCAGTATAGGTCAGGGGTGTGTGTGTGTGTGGGGGGGGGTTCATCAAACTAGGCCCCAGGCCAAATTCAGCCTGATGCCTGTTTTTATAAATAAAGTTTTATTGGAACACAGCCACCAGGCTCATTCATTTAGGTAATGTCTAAGGCTACTTTCACACAATAGTGGCAGAGTAAATGCAAAGCTGAAACTATTTATTCTCTGGTTCTTCATAGAAAAAATCTGCTGACCGCTGCAATAGGGGCTGTAGAAAGACCCTGCATGTTTAGTGGGTTTATAGTCAAGAGATGGGGTGTGATAGGTATTATGGCTTTAGAACAAATTTCCCTAAAACTTAGTGAGTGTTATAAGATGACCATTTCTTATGCTCATGGATTCTAGAGGGTAGGACAGGGCACAGAGGGGATGTCTTGTCTCTACTTCGTGACGTGTGGGGTCTCAGCTGGAAGACTCAAAGAGCCATGGGTTTGAAAGGCTGGGGCTCCCCCCTCAGGCATGTCTCTTTGTGCTCTCTGTATGTGAGCTCTCCAGCTCTGGAGCCTGCTGGCTCAGGGCTCTCAAGGTGTGTGTGTGTGCGGCAGAGAGAGAGACGTGGGGGGCGGGGGGAAGAGAGGCACGGCGCCTTATTTCCCTCTGCGTCCCTGTGTCAGCTGCGTACGCCATAGAGCATCACTTCCACAGCATTCTGTTGGCTGTAGCAGTGACAACGTTCTCCCCAGGCCAAGAGGAGACAACACAGACCCCACTCCTCCATGCAGGAGTGGCCATGTCTGATGTTAAGAAGAGAGTATGGGAGTTGCACATATGTGTAGATCTCCATCTTTGGAGAATCTGCCAGGGCGGGGAGACCCCTCGCCCAGAGAATCCTGCCTTCAGACTACTTACTTCTCATCACTGTCTCTCCTTTCTTCCCCACACCCACCTGCCCTATCTGGGACATCCACCCTTGGACACTCTGCCTGAAGGCACTCTCGCCCTATAATGTAGTCTGCGTCCCAGGCCAGATTCATCTTTCTCTGCAGAAGTCACAGCTTCCTCTGAAGACTTTGATGCTTTCCCATCCGTAGCCAGTTCCACGGTGCTTAGCATCTCGGGTCATCATGGTCCCCCACGTGCACGTTCCCTGCAGGATCAGCTGGGCTGCTCCATAGACCCCAGACACATGGTGTTCTTTCTCAGTTGGAAGCTCCTGCACCAACATCCTCTGTCCTTCTCTGGGTTTCTCTCTGCCCAGTCACATCTTTTAAGGCCAAGCTCAAGTTTCATCGCCGTTATGAGCCCTTCCCCGCCATCCTTCCAATGAACGTTCCTTTCTTGTGTGTATTGCCTGTAGCGCACATGCAGCTCATATTTGTTTGCATTCCTCTTGCACCTACTCGGTACCCAGTCAACATTTGCTGCATATGCTGATCAGCATAATTCTTAAATTTCTTATGGGTGAGTCTGCCACCAAGTCATTATATAAACTCTTCAAGTGCACATCTAAAATTCACCTGGATTTATCTGATATGAGTAAGAAATAAAGTAGAAAGGCACATTGCCTTAGTCGTCTGAAAAGTTTAGCTTCCAATCAGAAGTCAGTGTCAGATATATTTTATAAATGAGATCCCAAACTGCTACATTTAAACTGTGTGAACAGACTGTTCGGCCAGTGCCCTTGCCTATTCTAACACTTTGTAAAATATATGTTTAGCAAGTAAAAGCCAACCCCCAAAAAGACAGGAAAAAAAAAAGAGAGAAATGGGAATAAAGAGGGTGGGGCAGAATTTGTCTCAAATGACTAAAAAATCTTACATCCTAAGTTGGCTTTTTTACCTTGAAGAAAACAGTGAGAAAGCTCCTGTAGGAAATTTTACCATGTGCCTTTCTGAACTTTCCTATTTGGATGTTGCTGAACATTTGCGAGAAGATAGTGCTCATTTATGTTTGGCTCCTAAATTAGCTCCAGCAACTGTTTTCCCTGGTTGTGTTGAATTCTTTTTTTTTTTTTTAAAGATTTTATTTATTTATTTGACAGAGAGAGACACAGTGAGAGAGGGAACACAAGCAGGGGGAGTGGGAGAGGGAGAAGCAGGCTTCCCACCGAGCAGGGAGCCCCATGCGGGGCTCGATCCCAGGACCCTGGGATCATGACCTGAGCCAAAGGCAGACGCTTAACGACTGAGCCACCCAGGCGCACCGCTTGTGTTGAATTCTGTTAGTTATTTTTCCAACAAAATTAGCAATCAGTGTATCATGGAAGATGTGTCCCTATACAAACACACACATATACACACACGCACGAAATCTATTTTTGTCTGGGTTGCCATTTCTGTGACTCGTATGTAATAGTTCCTCTCTAGATGCCTCACAGTTCATTAAGGGGTTGCTCAATTTATTAGGAACCAATCATGCATTTATACATTCTTTTATCTGAAGTGCACTTTTAAATGTTAGACCATACACTAATCAAGTTGAACATGATAATGAGAGCACATTCACATTGTTAAGGTAAATGACCCAATGCACTTAGAGCGAAGACATATTTGAACTACAATTTGCACTTTTCATCGCAATATTGAAGATTCCCAGCAAGGGTCAGGATGCTGTTGGCAACCGTCTTGGGAGGATTCGATTAGCTGCACAGATAGAACCAGACCCTCCTCACTTCACTGTCACTTTGTGTTCCATTATCCTGTGAAAATACAGCAGGAAGAGGAGGCAGAATTGGGAACAAACAAGAGAATTTTGTAGAACTACAAAGAGTCAAGTCTTGATAATTTCTAAGTAGTGGAGAGAGGAGCAGATGTGTGGAAGGTCTCAAATAGTCGAGAGTCTGAAAATAATGTATGGTTACGTTTGGAACACATTTGGGTGTGTGGTTTTAAATTGCGTGAGATGTGCTTTAAAAATAATAATGAAGCTATCCTGAAGAGACACCACCCAGAAGAAGCGAGAAGAGTGTCTTTTCCCACCATTTGTCTCCCCTCTTCCCTATCTTCCTTTGCATGCTAGGATGGAATTGGTGGACTCTCAGAGCCAAGCTGAATAGGAATCTGAACGAATCTGCCATGAAATATAGAGGGGTGGTTAAGGACTTGATTTTCTCTTCTGTTTTATAAACAATATGGTAAGTAGAGCAGGTATTTTAGAATAGGTAGACAGTCTGTAAATCTGAAATAATGTGTCCTTGTGTCACAACCCCCCAGTTCAGGCACAGCTGAATGCAGAGATACTCTGGGTTAAACAAGGTCCCACTGTCACGTTATCACTTGGCAGATGGATGTTCAGAAATCCATCACAAGCGGCATATGTGCTAAAGAGTGAGGATACTGTGATTAAGCCTTTGGGAAAATAGATAAAGGCATTCCGAAGCCCAGTAAAGGCAATACAGAAGAAGCCATGCCATGTCTCACTCTTTGCCAGGCATTCCACCCATATAAATATTGGGGTTCCTAATACTCCCTTCTGATGTTGCTCTAGAACAGAAAGATAGAATTTGCCCCCTCCCTTCACACCGTTTTGCTTCCTTGTTTGTAGTATAGATGAACAGTTGGACAACCTTACATGGAAGTGCATTTTAAGGATAAATTATATTGCAGGACATTCTAGTTTGAGAACAAGATGGGTTTGCAGCATAAACGTTCACTGAGCCAGGCGAAGTAGACAAAGACCGTGTGTGTGTGCGCGCGTGTGCATGCGTCTGTGCGCGTGCGTGTGTGTGAAAGAGAAAGAGAAAGAGAAAAGAGCGAGGGAGAACAGGATTCATTTTCACACTAGGGAGCTTCTGGAACTAGTCTCTTGCCTTGTCTCTACACCGTCACGTAATTGCCATCACCAGGTAATACTTGTTGAGCACCCTGGCGAGCACAGCTCTGCTGACCATTTTGTACTTACTTAAAATATCCTAATCATTGCTCAGTAGAAGCTTTTGAGCTGATGAAGAACTTACAGTGAATGCAGATGAGCCGGGCCAAGCAGCCGTGCAATGTGACGGGACCCACTTGACACAGGGAGAACGGCTCGGCTCTACGTCCGCGTAACCCCGCCAGGCCCCGGCTTGCCGCGCTGACCCTGGTGTCGGTCCAAGGCCCTTCCACGCTAACGTTCGATTATTCTGGTTTCTTACCTTAGTTTTCGTTTATGAATGAACCAAAACTTCTTAAAATTTATCAAGGACATTATCGTAAGTATGTCATTTTGAATGTAAGGGGCTTTCATGTACTATTTCGTCTCCATACCAACACACGACTGTTGGAATTCCTAGCCGGCTGATGAGAACAATAAAGTCCCTGTGGCCACATGGAAAGTGGTGAAGCTGGGATCTGGGCTTGCGTCGTCATGCGGACATGACCGCAGAGCTCTACTGCGCTCCCCCCCACACACCCACCCCCCCACACCCACCCACACACACACTCAACAGTGTCCTTGTGTATTTTACAAACAGCAGACAGTTGAAATATCCTGTCTTGGAGCGCAGCTCTGTCTTAGGGCTTTGGGACTTCGTAAAACATTTGATCTTCCAGTATCTCCTTTCACCAGCCGTCAGTTCGAACGCAAAAATGACATTTGCACAATCCTTTTGATTCCAGAAAATTATCTAGGTCACTAAGTATGTCAGCTGTCATACTGCAGCAGCTAATTCTTCCAAAAACAGAAGACTGTTCATCGGAATTGCAGTAAATCTGATGTAGACCATCCATCCTCTCTTAGTTGGAAACTCATCGGTACATAGAAAACGATTTTGTTCTTTCCAAGTTTTCGGCCACCAGTTGGGCTTGACTTCTACTTCTGCATGTTGCACTCAAGTTGCTGCTTGGAAAAAACCATAATTATTCGTTCTGGTTTCTCCATATTGTTGTCAACACTTGGTATGGTCAGTTTTTAACATTTTAGCTATTCTAATAGGTGTATAATGGTATCTCATTGTAGTTTTAATCTGTATTTCCTAATGATTCATGATGTTCAGCATCTTCTTGTGTGCTTCTCTGCCACCATACATCCTCTTCACTCATTTTCTAAAACTGAGTTCATTTTCTTATTATTGAGTTTTGAGAGTTCTTAATATTTTCCGAATGGAAGTCCTTTACCAGATACATGATTTGCAATATTTTCTCCAAGTCCATGGCCTATCTTTTCATTCTCTTAAGTATCTTCTGTAGCACAGAAATTTTTCTTTTGGACAAAGTCAATTTATTAACATTTTAAAACACTTTTGGTGTCATACATAAGAAACATTTGCCTCACCCAAAGTCATAAGGTCTTCCTATGATTTTTTTCTAGAAGTTTTATAGTTTATCTTTTGGGCCTATGATCCAGTTTAAATTAATTTTTATATGGTATGAGGTGTTCATCAAAGTTCTTTTCTCTTATTCATTCATTTATTTATTATTTTTTTTAATTTTTGCATATGGATATTAAATTGTTCCAGCATCACTTGTTGAAAATACTATCTTTTCTCTATTTTACATCTTTGTAAAAATCAGTTGTCTGTACATGCATGGGTCTATTATTGTAATTTCTATTCTGTTATATTTGTCTGTCTTTTTACCAATACCACACTGTCTTTATTACTGTTTTTTTATAATAAATTTTGAAACAGGCAATGTTATTCATCCAACTTTGTTCTTCTTTTTCACAGTTGTTTTGACTATTCTAGGTCCTTTGCATTTCATTCCATATGAACTTTATAATCAGCATGTCAAATTCTATTAAAATACCTGCTGGGATTTTGACTGGGATTACTTTGAATCTTTAGATGAATTTGAGGAGAACTAACACCTTAATAATATTGAGTCTTCTGACCCATGAGCATGGTATTTGGCTCAATTTATTTAGGTCATTTATAATATCCCTCAGCAGTGTTTTGCAGTTTTTAGTGCACAAGTCTTTTATATTTTTGATCAGATTTACTTCTCAGCTGCTATAAATGGTGTGCTTAAAAATTTTTTTCAATTCCTAATTGTTCTTTGCTAATATATAGAAGTACTGATTTTCATATATACTGATTTTGTATTCTGCAACCATACTAAACTCACTTTTTAATTCTACTTGTTTTCTTGTAGATTAAATTTCTTTATAAGCAAAAACAGCTTTACTTCCATCTTTCTAATCTGGATGCCTTTTGTTTCTTTTTCTTGCCATACTGCACTGGCTAGAATCTCCAACACACTGTTGGATAGAAGTAGTAAGGGTGGATATCCTTGTTTTGTTTCTGATCTTAGGAGGAAAGCATTCAGTCTTTTACCAATAAATTGATATTAGTTGTAGGTTCTTCACAGATACCATTAATCAGACCGATGAAGTTCGCTTTTGTTCCTAGTTTGCTGAGAGTTTTTCTCAGTACTGGATATTAGATTTTTGTCATATGCTTTGTCTACATTATTGAGATGATCTTATGGTTTTCTTTTATAGTTTGTTTATATTGTGAATTACACTGATTTTCATGCCTGGGTCATAATATATTATAATATTTATATATTGTTGAATTTGACTTGCTCAAATTCTGTTTAGAATTTTTATACCTATGTTAACGAACTATTTGTCTATAGTTTTCTTGTAATATTTTAGTCTGACTTTGGTATTAGAGTAATGCTGGTCTCATGAGATGTGTTTGGAAGTCTTATCTTCTTTCTCAGTTATCTGGAAGTTTGCAGAGAATTAGTAGAATTTGCCAGGAAGACAATTTGGGCCTAGAAAGATTTTAAACTCCAAATTCAGTATCTTTTTTTTAAAGATTTTATTTATTTATTTGACAGAGAGAGAGAGACAGCGAGAGAGGGAACACAAGTAGGGGGAGTGGGAGAGGGAGAAGCAGGCCTCCTGCTGAGCAGGGAGCCCAATGCAGGGCTCGATCCCAGGACCCTAGGATCATGACCTGAGCCAAAGGCAGACACATAACGACTGAGCCACCAAGGTGCCCCTCAATGTCTTTAACAGATATTAGGCTCTTCAGGTTATGTATTTCTTCTTGAGTGAGCTTTGGTTATTTGTGTGTTCCAAGGGATCTGTCCACTTCTGGATAGTTGAATTTATTCACATGAAATTATTCACAATATTCCTTTATTATCTTTTTAATAGGATCTATCATAAAGTCACCACTCTCATGTCTGACTTCGGTAATTTATGTCTTTACTCTTTTTTTTTTTTTTCCTGATCAGTCTGCCTAAAGGCTACTGATCTTTTCAAAAAAACAGCTTTTGTTTTCATTGTTTTTTCTTATTGTTTTTCTGTTTTCTGGTTTTGTTTCGTTTTGTTTTCCTGCTCTGATCTTTATTATTTATTTTCTTCTTTTTTGGGTTTAATTTGCTTTTCTTTTGTAGTTGTTGTTGTTTACATGTAGGTAGCTTTTTTTTATTTTAATTTTTTTATTGAAGTAGAGTTGACACATGATGTTACATTAGTTTCAGGTGTACAACATAGTGATTCTACAAGTCTATACATTATGCTATGCTCACCACAAGTGTAATTACCATCTGTCACCATACAACACTATTATAATATCATTGTACCTTTTATTCCCATGACTTATTCATTCAGTAACTGGAAGCCTCTATCTCCTACACCCCTCCACCTATTTTGCCCATCCCTTCACCCCCACTTTCCTCTGTCAACCATCAGTTTGTCCTCTGTACTTATAGGTCTGGTTTTTCTTTTTGTTTATTCATTTGTTTTATTTTTTTTAGATTCTACATATGAGTGAAATCATATAGTATTTGTCTTTCTCAGTCTGACTTACTTCACTCAGCATAATACCCATTAGATCCATCCATGTTGTTGTAAAAGGTAAGATCTCATCCTTTTTTATAGCTGTGTATCCTTTCATAGTTTCTTAAGCTAAAGCTGAAGTCATTTATTTGATGTCTCTTTTCTTTTCTAAAATTAGCATTTAGTTCTTCCTTTATAAATCTTTATAAATGTTCCATATATACTTGAAAAGACTGTGTATTCTGATGCTGTTGGGTGGAATGTTCTCTAAATGTCACTTAGGTCAAGCTGGCTGATAATGTTCAATTATTCTATATCCTTACTTATTTCCTATCTACTTGTTCTATCAATTGTTGAGAGAAAGCAGTTGAAATCTCTAATTATAATTGCAGATTTGTCTATTTCTCCTTAAAGCTCTTTCAGTTTTTGCTTCATGTATTTTGCAGATATGTGATTAAGGGCATAAACATTTAGAATTATTATGTCCTTTTAACAAATCCTTTATCATTATGAAATACCCTTTTTTATCCCTGGTAATATTTCTTGCTCTGAAAACTACAATATTTGATATTTTAAATATAGCCACTTCAGCTTTAATTTGAATGGTGTTAGCATGATATATCTTTTCCATCCCCAGCTTTTAACTCATTTGTATTTTTATATTTAAAATGCATTTTCTGTAGGTAACTTATAGTTGAATCTTGCTCTTTCAATACATTCTGACAATCTCTGCCTTTTAATTGGGGAATTGAGACCATTTGCATTTAATGTGATTGTTGATAAGATTAGGTTCAAAACTATCATTACCTTGCTATTTGTAGTCAGTCCATGTGTTCTTTGCTCCCCCTTTCCTCTTTTTCTGCCTTGTGGATTAATTTCTGTTTTTCATGATTACATTTTATCACCATTGGTGGCTTATTCTCTGTAATTTTTTGCCTTTTTAATTTTAGTGTTTACATTAGTGTTTGTAGTGTACATCTTTAACCTACTGTAGTCTTTCTTCAAATCATATTAAACCATTTCACACACAGTATAAATACAACAATTGTGTACTTCTATTTCTTCCTTCCTGAACTTTGCACTATTGTTGGTATACATTTTACTTCTTTTACATGTGTTATATCTAACCCCATTACATAGTTATTATTTTTGTTTAAACAGTCAATTATCTTTAAAGTTCTTTTAAAGAAATTTAAATATTAATAAAAATATCTTAAATACCTTATGTATTCTAGTTGCCATTTCTGTGGCTCTTCATTGCTTTCTATAGATGCATATTTCCACTTGGAATCTTTTTCCTTTTACCTGAAGACATTTTTTCTTTTTTTAAACATCGTAATGTGAGTCTACTAGTAATGAATTATTTCAGCTTTTGTATGTCCAAAAATGTCTTTACTTTGTTTCATTTTTGAAAGATATTACCATGGCATATATGATATAAATTGACAGTCTTTTTTCTTCCAGCACTTCACAGATCCTGTACTCTAGCTCCTTGCTTGCATTGCTTCTGCTGGAAATTGGATGTCATCTCTATCTTTGTTCCTCTGCATCTAACATGATTTTTTTTTTTTTTTTAGATTCCTTTAAGATTTTCTTTTTGCCACTGCTTTTGAGCAATTTGATTATGATGTGCCTTGATGGAGTTTTCTTCTTGTTTCTTTGTATGCTTGGGGTTTGTTGAGTTTCTTGCATCTCTATGTATATAGTTTTCATCAGACTTGAACAGTTTTTGGCCATTATTTCCTTAAACGTTTTTATACCTATGTGTCTCTCCTCTCCTTTAGGGACTCCACTTGCAAGTACATTGGGCTACTTAAAATTGTCCCATAGCTCACAAGTGCTCTGTTCAGATTTTTCAAATTCCCTTTCACTCTGTGTTTTATTTATTTATTTTAATTGAGGTATAGTTGACACACTCTGGGTTTTATTGTGGAAAGTTTCTATTGCTGTTTTCAAGGTCATTTTTCTTTTCTTTTTTTTTTTCTGTAACGTGTAATCTGCCATTAATCTCTTACAAGTATTTTTTTTAAATCTTAGACATTGTATACTTAATCCCTAAAAGCTTGATTGGGGTCTTTTTTTTAGATTTTGCATGTCCCTATTAACTTTTTGAACATATGGAACACAACTATAACAACTCCTTTAGTGTCCTTGCTACCCAATCTAACATCTGTGTCAGTTCTGGATCACTTTTAGTTGACTGATTTTTCTCCTCATTATGAGCTGTACTTTCCTTCTTCTTTGCATGCCTGGTAGTTTTGATTGGATGCGAGACATTGTGGCATTTACCCACTGTGTGCTGGGTATTGTTGTATTCCTATAAATTTTATTGAGCTTTGTGACATAGTTAACTCACTTGAGACAGTTTGATCCTTTCAGGTCTTGCTTTTAAGGTTTATCAGGCAGGATTAGAGCAGTGTTCAGTTTAGGGCTAATTATTCTTCATTATTGCAACAAGGTCACTTTGTATACTCCACCCAAGGCCTATGAATCATGTTTTCCAGTCTGTCTGGTGGGAACAGGCACATTCCTGGTCCTGTTTGTGTGTCAGGCACTGCTCTCTAGTCCTTTTGAGTGATTCTTTTTCTGGTCTCAGGTAGCTTCCTCACATGCCAGCATTGATCAGTACTCAACTGAATACTCAGGAGTGACCCTCTGCATATTCCCGGAGTTCTCCCTCTGCGAAGCCCTCTCCGTTCAGGTGCTCTTTCCTGTGGACTCTAGCCACCATAGTGTCCCTGTACTCTCTTCCATCTCTGCAACTAAAGAATCCACTGAGTTTTTCCTCCTTGCATTGTGGACCAGAAACTCATGGCAGTAAGCTAAAATGGTAGTAAGGTCCACCTCATTTATTTCCCACTTATGGGAAATCACTGTCCTTTGTTGACTGATATACAGTATCTTGAACCTCACTCTTCATATATTTTGTCCATTTTTTTGGCTGTTTCTGGCAGGAGCATAAATCTGTTTCCTATTACCCTTTTTTGGCCAGAAGCAGAATTTCCCTCATATTATTTTCCTAATCTGATTTTTTTCACTTTAAGATATTTAAAGAATTTAAAGAAATATTTAAAATATTTTGACATCATATGGACTCTGAGAAATAAACTGAGGGTTTTAGGGGTGGGGTGGGGGGATAAGTTAGTCCGGTGATGGGTATTAAGGAGGGCACGTATTGATTGGAGTACTGGGTGTTATACGTAAACAATGAATCATGGAACACTACATCAAAAACTAATGATGTAATGTATGGTGACTAACATAACATAATAAAATAAAATTTTAAAAAAAGACAAAGAAGGGAAAAAAATATTTTGACATCAATAAATAACTTCCACACTATTATTTTAAATGGCTGCATAGTATTCCACCGGTTGGGCAGACCTGAACTTTCTAAACCAATCTTCTGCTATTGAATGTTTACATTGTTCCAGTTTTTCTTTCATTACAAACAATGTTAAGATAAACATTTCTGAAGCTACATATTTATAGACTTCCCTAATTACTTAAGAGAAATTCCTAGAAGTGGATATCATGGGTCAAAGTTATTCACATCTTTGATGGATTTTGTATATTTTGTCAAACTGTCCTCAAGAAAGTTTATGCATTTTTGTTTGTTTTTTACTCATTTCCTCGCTCATTTGTTAATATATCTAGTTTTTTTCTCTTTTCTTTCATTTAGTCTTTTCCTTGATTTTTTGTTGTTCATGGCATTTTCTTACAAAATCTTGTGATTTATGTTTTCTCAGAAAAGGAGGGGCAAGGCATGTAGATTGAAAATATGACTTTATTCAGCCTGCTTTCCAGACCCACAGAACTATAGCAAACTTGCTTCAAGATCCTGCTGTCCCCAGCTGGTGTTTGCTCACTGTTGTCTACTCTCCCACGGTTCTCTTTTCCAAGTTCAAGCTTTATGGCCCGGCTAATGAAAAGTGTCCCCGCTATGGGAAACAGCAGGGTGACTGATATTTCTAGAATAAGCAAGACACTGGCACAGGACAGAGCCTGTATTTGGTGCCTCAGAAGCAGACTGGTTTGTAGTGATAGGTTTTTTCTGTGGCTACTTCCTGTCTCTAAAATGTGCTATGACTAAACTTCATATTATAACTCTCTGAGTGAGACAGAGAAACCTGCAAGAGGGTCACACCTCCCTCCCAGCTGGGGGAAAGATGGAATTCTTAACAGCTGTTACAAAAAGAGGAGATCAAGAGTCACCAAGGGAAGAAACATGTGGCCCTAGAATGAAGGATTGATGATGGGGCCTCACTCAGAGGCAATTCTGATTGAAACTGAATTTTGAAGTACACAAGCAGATGACAGTGTGACAATACAAGGCTAATTGATGCTTTCTTTTTCAAAATTACAATACTATTCTGTACTTACGGGAGATATTTTGTAAGATTTTAAACTGCTTTGGTGATTATAATTAAAAGAAGGTGGGTCCTTCTTTTGTTTACTTCTATGACAATTGGAGGAAAAACATCCAGTGTGTTTTCTTCAATCTTAATTGCCAGGCATGTGTACCTTCTGGGGGTATGAGATTCTGGTACAGGAGGCAGTGGGCCTGCAGCATGGAGTGGGCTGGGAGGCAAGGAGGGCAGGTAAGGGTTGCCTGTGGAGCCAGGCACATGTGGTTCTGAATCCTAGCTCTGCGTGCAGAGCTGTGCAGCCCGGCACAAGTTGCTTAACCTGTTTAAACCTCAGTTTCCTTATCTGTAACACAGACATGATATTCCCATCACAGGTTGTTGTGAGGGGTAAGAGCTAATGCTGGGCATCTAAAAAGCCAGAAACATAGATGATATTATTTGGGGGGGATTGAAGTTGTCCTTCATGATGTCATTTGCCCAAGATTATGGTCCCACTGGAATCTGTGAGCACTTACCACCAGGCACAGAGCAAGACCTTGTTAAAGTGCTACCTACTCTGTAAGTCAGGTGGCAAAGTGACGCATTGACATTATGCCTCCTTTTCAGTAATGGAGTAATTTATTTGGGGGGAGACCTCTGACAGAATTATCGGTGGGTCATTTCTATGTTAACATCAGAGAGGGGAAAGTGTGATGTAAACCTCAGCTGTGCTCTGGGAGGGTGAGTGCTCCTTGTGGTCCTTACAACTGATGGGCAGTTAGGCCCTTTTGTCTAACTGAATCTCGTGATGGGTCTGGAGTCGAGTTCAAGGGTAGCACTAGACAGGGCTGAAGTCCTCTCGATGATGAAGGGTGAAGTGCCCTTGTGGGAGAGGGAAGGTGGTGAGGAGAAAAGGGGCAGGGTAGGGAGGAAAGGGGAGTCAGCACAGGGTGCCTGGCTCTGCTCTCTGAATGGTGGGGCAGCCTGTAGTAAATCCGGATAGCAAGTGGCCAGAGGTGCTTCAAGAATGGAGGTACCTGATAGTCCATGTCAAGTTGTATGGCTCCTCCATCACCCAACACCTTTCAGGAAATTCTGCCCTACACACTGGTCTGTGGCACGTCCCTGCTCAAACTCTTCCATGGACTCCCCTCTGAGCCCATCTCCACTCTGTCCCCTCCTGCTTGACTTCTGTGTGTTCCTGGAACATGGCAAGCAACCTCCCTGAAGGCAGGCCTTTGCAGATGCTGTTGCTCCTGTCTGGATGCCCACAGAGCTCACCCCTCAATTGCTTCAGGTCTAAGTTCAAGTCATTTTCTAAGAACTTCTTTGATTGCTCTATATAAAATAGCGACTACCTCTCTGCTCTCCCTTATCCCAGGGGTGCCTTGGAGCTGGCTCATGTGAGTGTGTAAGAACTGGTTGCTAAATTTTCAGGAATTTTGCAAACTGGTTAAACACAGGATTATTAAAAATTAAATTATATAATTAGTTTAATTATATGAAATTATACTAATAAATACATCAAATAAATTATATTAAAAGCAAAGGTGGCAAATTCTCCAAATGCATCGCTTCCTAATATTTTGTTATATTTTACTATTATCTATGCTTTTGATATACTTGGCACTATTGACATTTTGAGCCAAATAATTCTGTGTTGTAGGACATTTAGTACAGGGATGGCCTCTACCCACTAGATACTAGTAGTATCCCCTCTCCCTAGTTGTGATAACTGAAAAGATCTCCAGACATTGCCAAATGTCCCCTAGAGAACAAAATTGTCCCCTGCTGAACATCACTAACCCATCCAGTGGTAACACTCTATGACGGTGTGCAGCTGTGTCTCATTCAATTCTGTGGTTAAAAGCATCACATCGGTTGCTTGAAATTGGTCATGGTGGGAGTATTTACACCACAGAAATCTGCAAAAGCAAAGAAGAGTTTAATAGCCTGGATTTAATATTAATAACACAGTTTAAATTTAAAAGTGTGCCATGTCTGTAGCTATCATATTGTGGAAAGTGCAAAAAGTTGGGAAAACATTCTTCCAATGTTCAAAAACCATTTTCTGATTCAGCAAAGAAGTCACTCACAGCATTGATGAAAGAGTGAAGTTTTAATGTACATCTGTATTATTTCACTTTTGTACTTTTCTTAATGTAAACAAAATTATCAGCTAGCGTTCATGTTGGTACTGTATTCATTTTTTCATTGCAACCAGAGGGTAGCTTTGGAGGCAAGAATTTGGCAAAAATCGGAGAACTGGTAGCTTATACAGAAGTTATGATGAAAAAACTAAATATTTTATTATTATTTATAAATATTTTGCTACAAATCTTTAATGTAGTAAAATTTATGATAAATATAAAATATATATTATATAATCATCATATATTATAGAATACATATTTAGATAAAATGTGAAATTTATGATGGGTACACACACGTGCATACGCTTTTACCCAGAGAGCCAGTCGTTAGTACACCACTGCTGTATGCCCTTTACCCTTTCATTCAACCAATAAACACTCATCCAACACCCTGTCTTAGGCCTTATTCTAGGTGTTGCAAATAGGTCAAAACAAACAAACAAAATTCCCTGCCCTTGTGGAGCTGCCATCTTCATGCAGTCCTGTCTCTGTCGCACTAATCACCCTCCGGCAAACCATGTATTTACTTGTTTTCTGTGTTGTTGCCCATCTTTCTTCACGAAAATGTAAGCTTCATGAAGACATGGCCGTTTTTATGAACGAATGGATCAATGAAGGAACCCAAGCATGCGGCGTGTGTCAGGGAAAGGAGCTGGATTCCATACTCTGGGGAAAGAGTGCCCATGAAATGATAAAGCAAGCTATAAGCTGAATTAATTTAGTGGTAGCCTGAGCTCACACACAGACCTGAGTATGAGAATTTAAAGCCCTCTAGGATTTTCAGAAATTTCAAAAAAGTGCTTGCCCTTTCCCCATGGGGTTTGGACTAAGCTTTATATTGTAAAGGGCAGAGAGATTTCAGTTAACTGAGGTTAAGCCCGATGTCCCTCCCAGGAGAGTCTGGACTCAGGGGCAGTATATGGGTGCATCTCTGCACAAACCACTCATCTTAGACCCAATCCAGGGCGCGCATGATCCCAATGAGTGCCAAATTGTAGGTTGTGATACAGGGAGCCATAAACAGACCCAACACAGGCTGGTGTGGACCTTGGAATTCCATCTACAGTGAGAAAGAAGTTGTGAAAGCCTCTTTGAAACCAGCTTCACTGTGATTGATGGCACCAGGATATTTGAGACCGAAGATTTCAGATAAAAATCCAGACAGAAAACCAGGCAAAAAGCTACCTGAAGGTTGTTGGGCAAGCCACCATCCATATACAGAACATTTATTAAAATACTGAAGATTTTCTGGAAGGGAAATAGAGAATGTTAGCATATATGCTCAGTCTAATCAAAGATCCCCATCTCTCTTCCATTTGCCCAGAAAGAATCTCCTAAAGACTAAGCTCATTCTGGGCACCAGCAATTAGTCAAGCACTGGAGTTCCTGTGGAGGCCAGAAGACCTTAGAAACTAGGGTGTTCTCTCAGGACATGGTAGCCAGGGCCATGGAAATTTTGTTGTAGGAGAGGGCACCCAAAGGAGGAAAAGTGTTGGAGAGTGTACATTAGAGGTTGTACATGGTCTCAGGCACCATGGGTCTGTGACCAACTACGTAACAAAACTAAGATGGGTTCTTAGTCATGAGTCCAACTTTTGACTGTTCCCCATCAGGAAGGAGCAAATAGCATTGTGGTAAGATTAGAAAGATTATTGGAAAGAGGAACAGAAAATTGGCATAGAACAGGGGAAAGAACACTCAGTTAGTAAGGGATTCCCAGGTTGATGGGGAGGGGAAATTATGCTTGAGAGACCCGGCCTGTGTGGGATTTATGGAGGAGAACCACATGCCCACTGTTGGAATGGTTCATGCAGAAAAGGAAGGAAGAACAACTGGGGAGAAGGAAGCAATACCTACTCTCATAGAATACCCCAGAATGGACATGGGAAGACAGAGATGGTGTGGGTCTGCCTCATGTGCCAGAGAATGGGGTCAAGCAGGTCACACCTCCCACCATCACTTGCCTAGGCACTTGGTTAGCAACTATGCTCACTCCTTTGCTTCTGGTGTGGGGTCACTAGACAGACAGTCCCTACCACCAAATTGTGCCTACTGGGAGAAGGCTCTGAGTTTGCTCGGAGATGGCCAGGCATGCCTCCTGCTCTGGGCAGGGTCCTGCCCAGCTCTGGAAGGGAATGGTTGTGGGGAGTGTTCATGGAAAACTCATGAGGAACACCTTTGGACTCCATGACACAGGAACTCCACCCTTTTGTCTCTTGTGTTTGGAAAAGACATTTTTCTTGGCAAACAGCATCCATGCTGAGAATCTAACACTGTTCATGAAAGAGCAAAGATTTGCCTGAAAGGATGAAGAAATGAGAACAGTGCAGAGGGGAATCATCCTGACTTCCTGAAAAAACAATCGCAGTTAGGAACCTTTCTCTCTTTGCCCTAAGACGGCACAGGGTCTGGCATTCTGTCTTCCTCCCCACCACAGTCCAGACATGACAGAGTCAGAGACAGAGGAGAGTCTGGAATTGGGAGACAAAGGGCTATCAGATTCTTATAAATAGTATGTCCAGTCCCTTTTGTGGGTTTTGCTATGACCACACAGCCCCAAGGTAACCTGGCTGGTTCAGGAAGAACAATCCTGGCCAGGTTTTCATGAACATTATTTACTCTACTAAACGAAGGAGGGAAACTCAGGCATGCCTGAAACTTCAATGTTCTGCCTTCGCACTCACAGTTTTGTGGGGATGGGACTTCCATCCTAAACCCAGGCCCCTCCCCTCCCTCAGCCTCAAAGTCCCTGGTGTTTGGGTTCCCATTCTGACTTAGTTTCCATCAGCCTCGTCAACTCCAGTTCTCCTTTCTCCAAAATCAGCAAAAGATAGACTCTCACTGATTGGGCAAGGGTGCTCCTATCTAGATCAAAGCCAGCACTGCGCTTCATCTAAATCGGCAGTGTTTTGAAAATTCACGGGGACAAATTATTATTGACATGATAGTGAGGATGGGGGGTGGGGGCACCACTGACATTTAATGAGAGTGGAGGTCAGGGCATTTGGCCCAACCCAGTGAAAAACTGCTATACCTCCTGTTTGACTTTCAAATATCTCCCACTGGACGTTCACAATGAGAAAAACATATTTATGATCAACTGAGACTAGAATGTACACTCATTTAAAGAAAATACTCATTTATGCATAAACATGAAGTACTTTGTATAGTTTTAATAATGTTTTCTTTTTCTGGAACATCATGTAAATCAAGGGAAGACTGCTTTTTGTTTCACGTGGAATTTGAGCACAAGTTGCTCCTAGTTTTGAAAAATCACTCCACCAACTGCCACAGAGCTCATGATACGGGATGTGCCAACATAATGACTCAGCCCTCCAGGTCTGGGTGTGTAGCTTGCGCACTCAGTGACTCTGCATGTAGCTGATAGCAGTATGCAGACCTGAGCCTCTCTATACCGAAGTACATCTGATAGTCTTACACATTACTTGTCTTTTATTATGCCTTTATATTATAGTTAGGGCATTTTATGGGCTTTAAACAATTTCTGTGGCTAGGTAGGTTTTGCATTTTATTTCAAGATTATAAAGGGGGCATTATAAGAGATTATCATAAGAAGGGTCAGTGGCACTGGTTTCAGACTTTTGAGATGGACTGGTCTAGAAGTCCCAGAAGGTTCACGAGGGCTCCTTATGGCTGTCAGTGATTTGCATTATTGGTAAGAACAAGAGGGTTACAGACTGCTTTTACCCTTTTTTCTTGGTCTTTCTGTCTCTCCTCCCCCATCCCCTCCCGCATCCGAAATTTTCATCACTGACCACTGGTGCAAACTGGGACCACAGCTTTGGTGACTCTGTAAATGGTCTTGTGGGAATCAATGGACAGGCCCTGCTGATTTCCTGCCTCTGTCCCTCACAAGAAGAAGCAATTTTCACGCTTTTCTAGTCTGTATTTCACCCCCTTGTGCTATGGCGTCCGTGCAAGGTCAGACAGCTGGTGTGCAGCTGAGGGCACAAAGTTCACTCATTTTGAAAAAGGTAGAAAATCGATATATTTGACTTGTAAGCTTGTATAGACCAGCGCCTCCAGATTTCCTGAGGCCTGAGGTGATGGTGGACTGTGGGACCTCTGTATTTTGCCTCTTATTTGGAAACTTTCGAACAAAACCATTGCTTCTTTTTAGTTTTAACCACTCCGTCAGATTTAAATTTTATCTCCGATTTACACTGACATCCTACCTCATTTCAGCTAGTCATAGGATGATTTTGTGCAGTGCAAAGGAAGTGCCTGGTGAGATAAATAGGAATGTATATCTATAATTTCAGTTTCAAAGAAATTGCTGCTTTTCTCAGGTTTAAACTATTGCCACAGTATTTACTCAGTTTTTCAATTATAATTCTGATCTTCAGGGTAGAATTTTAAACTGTGTAGCTGGAAAGGCAATTCAACGTCATATCTCTTCATTTATGTCCATGTTGTATTATTTCAACATAATCACACTATAGTTAAATGATTTATGTTTATAGTATGCCATTTATATTTGAAAATGTGCATATAGATATTGCAATAATTCTAATAACTGCATTTCACTCTATTTTCAGTGGCAGGAAAATGCAATATTCCACCACATTGAGTTACAAAAGCTACATAATGTAATCTTCCTGGAACATTTATTCAGTGCCTAATCTGTGCACTGTCAAAGATTTTTCATTGTTATTGGAAAATTAAGACTATAACAAGCCTCACATTGGTATATATGTAACAGTTTTACATTTCTAGTAGTTAAAGCTAACAATAAAGATTTTACTTTTTTTCCGTCTTTGTTAGAGGAATGATTAAAAACAAGTCTTGGAGATTTAAATTAGTGTTTGAGTTTTGCTAATTGCATAGACCTGTAGCTTTCAATAGAGCCTTAACCTATGTTTTTATATCTCTTCTCAGACGCAGAGTGCTATAGTACAGCTGCTCCAACTGTCTATGTGAGATAGTCTAAGTATTCGCTCTTTGGAGCAGACGAAGTTCATTGTGCCGAGAGGAGGTCCATTCTGGAGTTGGCAAAATAGATCTGCGGTCTGACAAATTTTCCAGGATATCAGGAGATCTAATTATAGCTGAAAACCCCTCCCAATAGCTACATAACTGTTCTGGTTATCATTGCTGAGCAACAAATTACCCCCATGATTTCTGTAGGTCAGGAATTCAGGAAGGGCTCGATCAGGCCGTTCTCTTCTGCAGTTGGTTGGACTTACCTGCTTCTGGCTAGGCATTTCTCTTTCTCTTCTTGTGGTCTCAGATTTCCTCACGAGCTCTCTCCCTCTGGACTAGTTGGGCTTCCTCACAGCATGATGGCCTTGGGTCAGTTGGACGGCGTTCGCGCAACTCAGGGCTCCGGTGTCAGTGTTCCCGGAATGAGGAGGCTACAGCTGCCTGCCTTTTACAACCTAGCTTCAGAAATCACGTAATCACATTCACTTCATTCTTTTGGTTACGACAAAATCAAAAGCCTGCTCGAGTTCAAGGAGAGGGGACATAAACCATACTTCTCCAGGGAGGAGTGTCCGTGACACGCTGCTCGAGAGGGTGTGGAATGTGTGCTCTGGCACGCAGGGTAAGAACTCCGCTGAGCCCGTGAAGCCCTCGGGCAGCTGTATGTTCACGGAGTCACATCCCTTTTGCTCTGGCTGCTCCAGCCCGGCTTACGTTCTGAACGCATCCAAACATGAAAGCAAACTTCTGAAAAAGAGGCCCTCGGGCGAGCCTTTGGCTGCGCTAGAACACTGCGCAGATGCAAGTGATCACCAAGTGCAGGATGCCCCACCACCTTTTAATGGGGACGAAACGCATTTCCTTCCAGTTACCTTCTAGGGCTAGAGAGAAGGGACGGTTGTGTTTTTGCCACAGACATTTCACTCAGCCCCCTTCCTCCCCCACCCTACTTACCTTCACGGTGTGAAGTCTTTTTCCTCTATGAATATTGATACCAATTTCATGGCAGTGGGTAGATGTCATTGCGTGGTATCGATTAGGCAGAAATGTACTCATAAAAAGCAGTATTTTTTAAACATGCTATATTTGGAAACAATGTTCGTCCTTTAACACTTTCCCCTTGTCTGGCATCACTCCTTCATTTATTTATTCATCAAAGACATGAGTACACCTACATGCTGGCAGATACCCAGGCTAAAAGTGTTAGAGTTATCAATTGTTGATTTTCTCTATGCTCCACAAATCCTACTGAGACTTTCAAAAATAATGTTCATATTAATTCGGCCTCTTTCAACGGCAAGTGTCAGAATTTTTTGATTTCCGTAGCTTGGAAAATTAGAGTGGCACAGCTAGATCCGGGAAGCCAGATGAGCTTGAGGTTGTCAGTTCTCTCCCCACTCCCTCACCTCTGCCTGTGGGTTGGCCTCACTCCCACCTGCCACAGATACAGTTCCTTACAGCTCTGTGGCCTCCATCTCTCCCATTCCAAACTAAAATTTTGATTGGCTCTGCTTGTGTCTTCTATGGATCACCCTGGAGCCAGTCCCCGTGACCACTGGAAAGGGGATGGGACGTGTAGAGGGAGGAGGGCGTGGCTGCACAGAGAACTGTAACATGCCCACCACGATGATACTCGCACCGCCTCTCTCTTTTCCAGTTGCCATGGCCTTGACGCCGGGCTGGTCTTTCTGCCTCTGACCTCTCTTAGCTCTAAAACACTACACCCCATCAGCAGATTCATATTCTCAGAACTTCTCTTCATCATACCATTCCCCTTCTCGAAAACCTTCCAAGAGTCCCCATTGTCCAGGATACAATCGCACCCACCAGGCATGGTGTCCTCACATTGCCCAAGTCTGCCCACCTGCTCAACCTCCCCTCCCACTTCTTCCTCCGCAAACTCCTGACTCCCGTGCTGTGGGTCTGCTTTCTCCCCACAAGACCACATTCCAGCCCCATGCACTTGCTCCCACTGTTTTCCTTCCCTGAAAGGCCTACCTTGCCTCCATTTCTGATTCCTACCCATCATTTAGAGACCCTCCCAAGCCCTGTTTCTCTGGGAAGCCACTCTGACCACCTCACCCCAGAGAAAAAGGGTGGTTCTTAGAATAGCACAGCCATTCAGATTTTTACCCTTTCTCCACGATAAATTCTATACTCCAGAGACACTGTCTCATAGAACTCATTTCTGCCTCTCTTATCATCTTGTTTTCTCTTTTCTTTTTTTTTACTTTTTTATTGTTATGTTAATCACCATACACTACATCATTAGTTTTTGATGTAGTGTTCCATGATTCATTGTTTGTGCATAACACCCAGTGCTCCATGCAGAACGTGCCCTCTTTAATACCCATCACCAGGCTAACCCATCCTCCCACCACCCTCCCCTCTAGAACCCTCAGTTTGTTTTTCAGAGTCCATCATCTCTCATGGTTCGTCTCCCCCTCCGATTCCCCCCCTTCATTCTTCCCCTCCTACTATCTTCTTCTTCTTTTTTTTTTCTTAACATATATTGCATTATTTGTTTCAGAAGTACAGATCTGTGATTCAACAGTCTTGCAAAATTCACAGCACTCACCATAGCACATACCCTCCCCGAAGTCTATCACCCAGCCACCCCATCCCTCCCACCCCACCCCCCACTCCAGCAACCCTCAGTTTGTTTCCTGAGATTGAGAATTCCTCATATCAGTGAGGTCATATGATACATGTCTTTCTCTGATTGACTTATTTCGCTCAGCATAACACCCTCCAGTTCCATCCATGTCGTTGCAAATGGCAAGAGCTCATTCCTTTTGATGGCTGCATAATATTCCATTGTATATATATACCACATCTTCTTTATCCATTCATCTGTCGATGGACATCTTGGCTCTTTCCAGTTTGGCTATTGTGGACATTGCTGCTATAAACATCGGGGTGCACGTACCCCTTTGGATCCCTACATTTGTATCTTTGGGGCAAATACCCAGTAGTGCAATTGCTGGATCGTAGCTCTATTTTCAACTTTTTGAGGAACCTCCATACTGTTTTCCAGAGTGGTTGCACCAGCTTGCATTCCCACCAACAGTGTAGGAGGGTTCCCCTTTCTCTGCATCCCTGCCAACATCTGTCGTTTCCTGACTTGTTAATTTTAGCCATTCTGACTGGTGTGAGGTGGTATCTCATTGAGGTTCTGATTTGGATTTCCCTGATGCCGAGGAATGTTGAGCACTTTTTCATGTGTCTGTTTGCCATTTGGATGTCTTCTTTGGAAAAATGTCTGTTCATGTCTTCTGCCCATTTCTTGATTGGATTATTTGTTCTTTGGGTGTTGAGTTTGATAAGTTCTTTATAGATTTTGGATACTAGCCCTTTATCTGATATGTCATTTGCAAATATCTTCTCCCATTCTGTCGGTTGTCTTTTGGTTTTGTTGACTGTTTCTTTTGCTGTGCAAAATCTTTTTATCTTGATGAGGTCCCAATAGTTCATTTTTGCCCTTGCTTCCCTTGCCTTTGGCGATGTTTCTAGGAAGAAGTTGCTGCGTCAGGTCGAAGAGGTTGCTGCCTGTGTTCTCCTTTAGGATTTTGATGGACTCCTGTCTCACATTTAGGTCTTTCAACCATTTTGAGTCTATTTTTGTGTGTGGTGTAAGGAAATGGTCCAGTTTCATTCTTCTGCATGTGGCTGTCCAATTTTCCCAACACCATTTGTTGAAGAGACTGTCTTTTTGCCATTGGACATTCCTTCCTGCTTTGTCAAAGATTAGTTGACCATAAAGTTGAGGGTCCATTTCTGGGCTCTCTATTCTGTTCCATTGATCTATGTGTCTGTTTTTGTGCCACTACCATACTGTCTTGATGATGACAGCTTTGTAATAGAGCTTGAAGTCTGGAATTGTGATGCTGCCAGCTTTGCTTTTCTTTTTCAACATTCCTCTGGCTAATCGGGGTCTTTTCTGGTTCCATACAAATTTAGGATTATTTGTTCCATTTCTTTGAAAAAAGTGGATGGTATTTTGATGGGGATTGCATTGAAAGTGTAGATTGCTCTAGGTAGCATTGACATCTTCACGATATTTGTTCTTCCAATCCATGAGCATGGAACGTTTTTCCATTTCTTTGTGTCTTCCTCAATTTCTTTCATGAATATTTTATAGTTTTCTGAGTACAGATCCTTTGCCTCTTTGGTTAGATTTATTCCTAGGTATCTTATGGTTTTGGGTGCAATTGTAATTGGGATCGACTCCTTAATTTCTCTTTCTTGTGTCTTGTTGTTGGTGTATAGGAATGCCACTGATTTCTGTGCATTGATTTTATATCCTGCCACTTTACTGAATTCCTGTATGAGTTCTAGCGGTTTTGGGTGGAGTCTTTTGGGTTTTCCACATAAAGTATCATATCATCTGCAAACAGTGAGAGTTTGACTTCTTTGCTGATTTGGATGCCTTTTATTTCTTTTTGTTGTCTGATTGCTGTGGCTAGGACTTCTAATACTATGTTGAATAGCAGTGGTGATAGTGGACATCCCTGCCGCGTTCCTGACCTTAGGGAGAAAGCTCTCAGTTTTTCCCCATTGAGAATGATATTCACTGTAGGTTTTTCATAGATGGCTTTTATGATATTGAGGTATGTACCCTCTATCCCTATACTCTGGAGAGTTTTGATCAAGAAAGGATGCTGTACTTCGTCAAATGCTTTTTCTGCATCTATTGAGAGGATCATATGATTCTTGTTCTTTCTTCTGTTAACGTATTGTATCACGTTGATTGATTTGCGGATGTTGAACCAACCTTGCAGCCCAGGGATAAATCCCACTTGGTCGTGGTGAATAATCCTTTTAATGTACTGTTGGATCCTATTGGCTAGTATTTGGTGAGAATTTTTGCATCCATGTTCATCAGGGGTATTGGTCTGTAATTCTCCTTTTTGATGGGGTCTTTGTCTGGTTTTGGGATCAAGGTAATGCTGGCCTCATAAAACGAGTTTGGAAGTTTTCCTTCCATTTCTATTTTTTGGAACAGTTTCAGAAGAATAGGTATTAATTCTTCTTTAAATGTTCGGTAGAATTCCCCTGGGAAGCCCTCTGGCCCTGGGCTCTTGTTTGTTGGGAGATTTTTGATGACTGCTTCAATTTCCTTAGTGGTTATAGGTCTATTCAGGTTTTCTATTTCTTCCTGGTTCAGTTTTGATAGTTGATACATCTCTAGGAATGCATCTATTTCTTCCAGGTTATCTAATTTGCTGGCATAGAGTTGCTCATAATATGTTCTTATAATTGTTTGTATTTCTTTGGTGTTGGTTGTGATCTCTCCTCTTTCATTCATGATTTTGTTGATTTGGGTCATTTCTCTTTTCTTTTTGATAAGTCTGGCCAGGGGTTTATCAATCTTGTTAATTCTTTCAAAGAACCAGCTCCTAGTTTTGTTGATCTGTTCTACTGTTCTTTGGGTTTCTATTTCATTGATTTCTGCTCTGATCTTTATTATTTCTCTTCTCCTGCTGGGTTTAGGCTTTATTTGCTGTTCTTTCTCCAGCTCCTTTAGGTGTAGGGTTAGGTTGTGTATTTGAGACCTTTCTTGTTTCTTGAGAAAGGCTTGTATTGCTATATACTTTCCTCTTAGGACTGCCTTTGCTGCATCCCAAAGATTTTGAACAGTTGTGTTTTCATTTTCATTGGTTTCCATGAATTTTTTAAATTCTTCTTTAATTTCCTGGTTGACCCATTCATTCTTTAGTAGGATGCTCTTTAGCCTCCATGTATTTGAGTTATTTCCAACTTTCCTCTTGTGATTGAGTTCTAGTTTCAAAGCATTGTGGTCTGAAAATAGGCAGGGAATGATCCCAATCTTTTGGTACCGGTTGAGACCTGATTTATGACCTAGGATGTGATCGATTCTGGAGAATGTTCCATGGGCACTAGAGAAGAATGTGTATTCCATTGCTTTGGGATGGAATGTTCTGAATATGTCTGTGAAGTCCATTTGGTCCAGTGTGTCATTTAAAGTCTTTATTTCCTTGTTGATCTTTTGCTTAGATGATCTGTCAATTTCAGTGAGGGGGGTGTTAAAGTCCCCCACTATTATTGTATTGTTGTCAATGTGTTTCTTTGCTTTTGTTATTAATTGGCTTATATAATTGGCTGCTCCCATGTCAGGGGCATAGATATTTATAATTGTTAGATCTTCTTGTTGGATACACCCTTTAAGTAGGATATAGTGTCCTTCCTCATCTCTTATTACAGTCTTTGGTTTAAAATCTAATTTGTCTGATATAAGGATTGCCACCCCAGCTTTCTTTTTGTGTCCATTAGCATGGTAAATGGTTTTCCATCCCCTCACTTTCAGTCTGGGGATGTCTTTGGGTCTAAAATGAGTCTCTTGCAGACAGTATATTGATGGGTCTTGTTGTTTAATCCAATCTGATAGCCTGTGTCTTTTGATTGGGGCATTTAGCCCATTTACATTCAGGGTAACTATTGAAAAATAGGTATTTAGTGCCATTGTATTGCCTGTAAGGTGACTGTTACTGTATATTGTCTGTGTTCCTTTCTGGTCTATGTTGCTTTTAGGCTCTTTGCTTAGAGGACCGCTTTCAATATTTCTTGTAGGGCTGGTTTCATGTTTGCAAATTCCTTTAGTTTCTGTTTGTCCTGGAAGCTTTTTATCTCTCCTTCTATTTTCAATGACACCCTAGCTGGGTATAGTATTCTTGGCTGCCTATTTTTCTCGTTTAGTGCTCTGAATATATCATGCCAGTCCTTTCTGGCCTGCCAGGTCTCTGTGGATAGGTCTGTTGCCAATCTAATGTTTCTACCATTGTAGGTTACATATCTCTTTTCCCGAGCTGCTTTCAGGATTTTCTCTTTGTCTCTGAGACTTGTAAGTTTTACTATTAGATGTTGGGGTGTTGACCTATTTTTATTGATTTTGAGAGGGGTTCTCTGTGCCTCCTGGATTTTGATGCCTGTTTCCTTCCCCAAATTAGGGAAGTTCTCTGCTATAATTTGCTCCAATATACCTTCTGCCCCTCTCTCTCTTTCTTCTCCTTCTGGGATCCCAATTATTCTAATGTTGTTTCACCTTATGGTATCGCTTATCTCTCGAATTCTGCCCTCGTGATCCAGTAGTTGTTTATCTCTCTTTTTCTCAGCTTCTTTATTTTCCATCATTTGGTCTTCTATATCACTGATTCTCTCTTCTGCCTCATTTATCCTAGCAGTTAGCGCCCCCATTTTTGATTGCACCTCATTAATAGCCTTTTTGATTTTGACTTGGTTAGATTTCAGTTCTTTTATTTCTCCAGACAGGATTTCTCTAATAATTTCCATGCTTTTTTCAAGCCCAGCTAGTATCTTTAAAGTCATGATTCTGAACTCTAGATCCGACATCATACTAATGTCCGTATTGAGTAGGTCCTGGCAGTGGGTACTACCTCTTGTTCTTTTTGTTGAGGTGATTTTTTCCGTCTTGTCATTTTGTCCAGAGGAGAACAGATGAATGAGAGAACAAAATGTTAACAGGGTAACAACGTCCTCAGAAAATGTACTCTAAAAAAATCAGAAAAGACCTGAAGCCAGGGGAAAAGAAAGGGAAAGAAAGAAAAAAGAAAAAGGAAAAGATAAAAACAAACAAAAACAGAACAAAACAAAAAAAAACTAGAATATGATCAAATATGATCAGGCTGGTGCATAGATCAGTGCCACACACTAGATTTTGGGTGTATTTTGGTCTGTTAGAAGAAAGTGCCTCCCAAAATTTTAAAGAAAGAAGAACTTATATATGTACAAAAATAAGGGTTGATATGATGAAGGGATGGAATATGACTGTAAAGATGAAAATTATAAAAAATTTTATAAAAGGAATTGATAAGAAGTTGTTTGAAAAAAGAAAGAAGAGGATTTAAAAAAAAAAGGGAGAGAATGTGATCAGGCAGGAGAGTAGAACAAAGCCATACACTAGAGATTTAGGGTATATTTTGATCTGTTAGAAGAAACGGTATCTCAAAATTTTAAAGAGAGAACAACTTAGATATATATGCCAAAAATAAGGGTAACTACTATGAAGGGATACAATATGACTCTAAAAATGAAAAATAAAAATGTTTTTTTAAAAAAGGGATTGATAAGATGTTGGTTGAAAAAGGGAAAAAGAAAAATTCAAAAAAAAAAAAGACAGTTAAAAAAAATTAACTTTGAAGACTAAAGAATCATGGGAAAAAAGCCATGGATTCTATGTGCATTATTCCCCTAGCGCTGGCGTTCTGCCATTCTCATTGATCGGTAAACTTGGTCTTGGCTGGCTGTTCTCGCTGATCTTCTGGGGGAGGGGCCTGTTGCCGTGGTTCCCAAATGTCTTTGCCAGAGGCGGAATTGCCCCGCCCTTGCCCGGTCCGGGCTAAGTAATCTGCTTGAGTTTGCTCTCGGGAGCCATTGTTCCCTGCAAGCTTTCCGTACAGCTTTGGAGGACGAGAGTGAAAATGGCAGCCTCCCAATCTCTGCCCCGGAGGAGCCGAGAACTCGGGCCCGCTCCTCAGTGAGCCCCCAGAGAAAAGCGGTCAGTCACTCCCGTCTCCCCGGTCTCCGGCCACACTCCGTGCTCACCCGGCCTGTGACCGCGCGTTTCTATCTCTGGCACCCGACCCCGTGTGGAGTCTCCAAACCCAGCAGATCCCTGCACTGCGCTCCCGCGCCGCTCCTCCCGGGGGAGGAAAGGGAGTCTCCCCGGATCTGCCGCTTGTTGGGTCCCTGCTGGAGGAGCAGTGGCCCGACTGTGGCGCGGATCACGGTTTACGGCAATCCCGAGCTGAGAGCCCGCGCCTGGGCTCCGTCTCTGCAGCCGGCTTCCCCGCTCTGACACCTGGGAGCTCTGCCGCACTCAGGCACCCCACCCCCACCCCCCGGTCTTTCTGTGACCCCCAGGGTCCTGAGACCACACTGTCCCACGAGGGTTCCACCCCCCGCTTAGCCACTGGAGCGACGTCCCTCAGCAGAGCAGACCTGTAAAAGTTCCGGTTTTGTGCTCCACGGCTCTATCACTTGCCAGAAGTGGCCGATGGAGGCCCCCTCCCCCGCCGTCTGTCCTCCCGAATATTGCACGTCCTACCTTCCAGAAAGTGGTCGCTTTTCTGTTCAGAGAGTTGTTGCTATTCTTTTCTTCGATCTCCTGTTGAGTTCGTAGGTGTTCAGAATGGTTTGATCCCTATCCAGCTGAATTCCTGAGACCAGACGAAATCCAGGTCTCCTACTCCTCCGCCGTCTTGCTCCGCCCCTCTGTTTTCTCTTTTCTTATTCAATTAAGTTATATTACATTTATATGTTACAAGTCTAACAGAGGGTCCATGAACTTGGCAGGAAAAGCATATCGCCTGGGGCCCTCAGGAGTGTATGGTCTTTGAACAGAGCAAGTTCACACCAGAGACCATCATGGCTACAGTATGAACGTGAATTGATTCATGGGGGGGCCTTAAATTCGCCTGCTGCCCCTGGAAGTGCTTTGGTGGGCCCCTCCTGAAAAGAGGGTCTGGGTTGTGTAGACAGGTCCGGCCCAGGGCAAGCCCAAGATACAGAACTAAGTAGCCTTTGGATCCAGAGGAGGGTAGCTCAGACAATTTAACCATAATTTCCTTTCAAAATGTGAAACAAGAAAAGGTCAGGAAGGACATTTGACAAATGAAAGGGAATATATTGTTAACAATTCTTCATTTAAGTTAGCAAACTTGGATAAGGGATGCTTTGATGGATTTAAGTACTCCTTTGGAACATTTTCTCCTGCTATAATAACCCATTCCATTGTGTTATAAAATAATCATAATCACCACTCAGTGTCCCAAGTCAGAGCAGGAGAAAAGAAGTATTAAGAGCAAGAAGTACCAGAAATACCTTACATGCTGGTTTTTCTGCTTTTTAAGAACTAGAAAGCACCATCTCTTTGTACTGCTGAGATCACTGTGGCAAATGCTTGCAGTGCTGGTGATATGACTGTACTAGAAAGGTGTACCTGGAGAAGTGCCATAAGACTGAAGAGTAAAGGGGCTCTGCGGAGGACCCATTTGGAGAAGGAAAGTGTCTCTGTGGCCAAGACAGAATTAGCAATGGAGTAGAACAGAGAAACAAGCCTGGGGCCCCCTTTGAAAACTTGGGTTCTTTTTTCTTGAGCAACACTGGGGAGGTGACCCGGGACTCTCAGTCTGACTGTGTTCCTGCCTGTGGGAGAGAGCATTCACAGACATGGAGGGTTTCACAGAACCAGAGAACAAATTGTTGACGGATGGCGCAATCTAGTGTATGAATGAAGGTCCGGGCAATGCCGGGGAAGGAACCGGAAGCTCGTGCACTCCAAGGTTCCACATCCATTTAGGAAAAGAGGAAAAGCATCCGTGGTTGAGGGAGAAGTGAATGCATTTTGCAGGCTGAAATTGCCCAGTATTCACCAGTTCCTATATTACAGTGCTCACGGAGAGTGTTTAGGTATTTTCTCTTGCATAAACTTCTTGCATAAATTTTCTGCATCTGTCCCACGTTATGGTATTTAATAAAGTTAATAATTGAGGGAATTCATAAGAGCTGACATGGAAAATGGAGCACAGCAGTCATCCATTCTAAAGCAGAAATGATCCTCTCTGGAGCTAGCCCAGGCAGGTCTGGGACGCACAAGTGAATTACACGGGAAGGTGGTCTACACTCCCATCCCACATACCTTGTTGCTTCAAAGTGTTACCCTCGACTCACACCCAGGGGCTCTTGGGAACCCACTTTGGCCAAATGGAGGAAGAGGAAAGAACTTAGGCTAGACTCACTGACGAGTTGGCATTAAACGTGTATGCCACCTGCCAGTGGACTTCTGCGGCACTGCGGCCTCACTCAGCGATGGTTCTGAAGGGCAGTGGTAAGGGGAGAGCCTCCCTGTGTGCAGAGCTCTGAGCAGCACACTTGGCTGTTCACTTCTTATGAGGGAAGCTTATAAAGGGAATCCTGGTCAACAACAAATGACTCGGCTGGGTGGCCAAGGGCCGGCCATGAACAAGACTGTGACATCGGAGACAGGGAGTTTGGGGAAAAGAGCACGTGCACGTATCTGTGGGGTCTTTGTGCTCCCTCATGACGGGAGGAGGATCTCAACAACCAGGTGGACAGTATGACTCTTCCCATGAACATCAGCCAGGTCTGTTCTCAACCACTCCTGTGCCAGGGAGCACAGTGAGCTGCCAGGAAACTTGGAGTTGTGCCTCCCTCTGGGTTACTTTGGGCTCCTCAGGCCAGTAGAACAAGCAAAGAAGCAAAGAAAGGAACTACTGTTTTGGAGGGAGCGTTTGCCCCTGACCGACACGTCCGCCTCATCTCTGTCCCTGTGTACCCCTCAGCCACGGGCCAGGCCCTAGCCGAGAGACGGGGGAAGCTTTAAGACAGATCTGATTGAAGCATACAAGTAGGTCTAGACTAACTTATCCCTGAAAATTATTATGTCTAAAATATAATTAAAACCTAAGGGATTTGCTTGAGATGGCATTAAGGTCGGGAAAGATCGTAGGCTGTGGTTGGAGGAAAATAAAACCATCTTCTGTTTGCATGTCATCTAGTTGAGCTTTTTCATTAAACCACTTCTAAGTGGATTATTCAGAAACGTGGAGGAAAATCCCAGAAGAAACAACTGAAAGACAGGAGGCTGCCTCTAGTAAACATGGTTTGGAGTTGGAGAAAATATTTTTTTGCATTATGAGTTTTGCTCATACAATTTTAAAAATTATATACATATGAGACTTTGATAAAAGTAAAATTTAATTTTAACAAAATTTTATTTAAAATTTAAAATTTTTATGGAAAGCAAAAATTCTTGTGTGGAAAAGAGGTGGGGGAAGGTGACATGGAGAACTTAGAAACACAAAATGGCCCTGTACTTAAGATTATAGGACATAATTTTTGAACTAGATAGCCCTTTGAATCTTCTAGTCAAGGTTTCTTAATCTGGAATTCATGGATGAGGTTCAAGGAGGTCCATGAATATCCTTAAATATTTTTTATTCAAAATACTGTGTCCATGTACACTCTCTATAAGGAAGGAGATACTTAGCTTCCACTGGGTTCTGAGAATTAAAAAAAAAAGAATTAAGAAGTACTGATCTGATATCATTTATGTAAATGATAAGAATCTATACATTGGTAAAAAAAAGTGCATGCTTGGTGACAGTAAGTGGACTGATGCACTGCACCATATTGTTTATAGTAGTCACCACTTGAGGGATCTGTGGGGTTGGATGGGAGTCAATGAAGACTTTCCCTTTTCCCATATCGTTTGGATTTTTTAAATAATGGGAATATATTAGGCATCATGTGTTAAGGTTTGGAACTTTTAAACTATTGATTTAATTGTTTCTTCTCATTTTATAGTTGAGAAAATGAGTTGCAGAGATATAGCCTAATTATCTAAGTCACACACACTTGCAGAGGTGAGACAAGAAGCAGGTGTCCTGCATTCCACCCTCCCGCTTATTCTGGTGACCTGGCGGCGTTCTGAGCTGGTTTAAAGGGATCTCTCGTACCCTGGGGTTTGATCCCTCTGCCAGGCACGTTGTAAACTGTTGAGTAGCATCATGTTTGCACATGTACATGCAGTTATACAAGCCAAACAGTTTTACAAATATCATAACAATACCATCACCACCCCTTACCTATAATTAGAAGGAAGTATTAAAAGTAAATTGATTTGCACAGGATTTCAGTGTCAGAGGCATTCCCGAGCTTTTGATTTTTTGACTCTTCTTGTTCTCTTCACGCTGCCTGATCAGTATGAGTAGGAGTTCTATAAATTGTACCTGGTGAGGATTGGAAAGTGCTAGTGGGCAACACATCCTGAGTAATGAAGAGTAGGGACTCAAGTCAGACTACCAGGTTTGAATCCGTTTTCCACTTTCCTGCTGTGTGACTTGTGCCATGCAGCTCAACCTCCCTGAGTCTCAGTTTTCTCATCTATAAAATGGGAATTATAACAATACTACCCCTTAGGGTCATTGTAATAATGCATATAAAAGTACTTAGCACTGTGTCCGGCATAATTCAATGTTAGCTGTTATTCATACCAGATGCTTCTCAAAAAGGGATCTCCTGTTCAGGTGCAGAAGACCTTAGACAAAAACAGGAACACTACTTGTGGAAATGGAGTGTCGGGGAATACCTACTCAGACCTGGTTTCTGGCTCTATGTTCCCAAGGAGAGGCAAGATGTCAAAGAGGGACATTTCAGGGTGAGGTCCCTCACTGCTCTCCTTTTCCCATTGTGGCCAGTTTCCCCTGTGGGCAGATTTCTTGTCTCTCACTCGCTTTGTGATTTCATGGGGTGGAAGTAGGTAAAACAGATGCTGAGCCCCCAAGGAGTAGCTGTGCGGAAGAGGAAAACTCAAAAGTCTCTTCCAGTCAAACCAACATTTCTACATTTGTTGGAAGGCACATTGCAAAAAACCGTTCCAATGCCATCAGCCTCTTCACAGCTATAATGTGCCACCAGGGGTTCTTCCACCTCAGGGTGCACGAGAGCGAGCAGGTGTGCCTGTGAAAATGGAGATTCCTGGGCCATGTAGCTTTGAAATTTTGGTTTAGTAATCCAGCATGGTTTTTGCTAGCTGAGCTTCCTTGTGTGCCTTCTGACCACCTGCTTCAGAGTCACCTGTGGGTTTGTTTCAAAGAGTATCTTCCTGGATAATCCTGATAGACATTAAAGCATGCAAAACACTGGAAAAGACCTTTGCCATCTTGGCCTCTTCAGATCAAATAGGCACCGGGGTTATGAGGGATTCATTGTGTTGTAACAGTCTGGGTGCAGATTCCTCCATGCCCTTGACCAGTGGGGATCAACTCTTGGAAGGCTAAAACCCCTGTCTATTTTTCACTGTTGGAGTCTAACTTAGTAACTCAGAATTGGAATCTTCCTTTTCTTTTTGAATAATCAAGCCATTGAGCCAAGAGTTTCTTTATGGTGTTGATTTATCAAATAAGTCACATCAATCTAGGATTAGCCCAGTCAAGAATCGTGTGTTATTTATTGATAACTTTAGTTAAGAAGAGCTCATAAAAATTTCAATACTTGCCCAACGCAAGTGGAGGGTAACATTTTTATGATGCAATAAACTTTCATTCTCCAGTGCAGCAGATCAGGTTGCATGAGTGCTAACAGATCCTTGCAGTGATCAAATTTGTACTGTTCAACATTTTGAATAAAATTACCATGGTGAAAACCTTTTTGCGCAGGCTAATAAGACTTTAAGTGAGATCAACCAGGAGGCAGATCCAATCACTCACACAAGGGCTCTCTGGTTTAAAACACAGACTGCTCAGTGAGAAAAAGACCAACAACCCAATAGAAAAATGGGTGTAGCACTTGAAAAAATGCTCAGCTTCACTCATAATTAAAGGCATGTAAACTCCAAGAGACCATGTTTCACCTCTTCAATTGGTAAAGAGGAAGGAGCGTGATAAGCAAGAGTCTTGTATATTGTGACTGAGAAGATAAGTTTTAAAAAAGCACATTTTTGAAGGGAAGTTTGATAATGCCTATCAAAAATTTAAATGTGATGAGATAGTCCCAACAATTTTACTTTTAGGAATTCTTTCCACTTTGAGATGCATGTACAATGGATGATCATTATAGCATTTTTATGGTAACAAATGATTAGAAACAATCTAAATAGGCACCAGTAGTTAAACATTATTAAATTTTTAGGTAGTTAACAGTTAAATAGTTAAATACTGGTTAAATACATTTTTATATTCTTCAGTCATTAGCAATGAAGAGCCACATCTATACAACTTACAAAGAAGCTCCAAGACCTAGGGTTAGGTGATAAAAAAAAAAAAAAAAATTACCATTTCTGTTGCAGGCACTGTTCTAGATCCTCCACATCCATTAATTAATCATTAAATCATATGAAGTAGGTACCATTAATGTCCCAGTTTCAGTAATGGGGAAGTTAAGTCACAGAGAGGTTAAGTAACTTGCCCAAGGTCATACAACTATCATACAGCAGAGCCAGGATTCAAACCCAAACTCCTGGGTCCAGAGTTTGCGGTGTTAATCATTATGTTGAGGTGTGTATAGTATGCTGCCGTTAGCGTAGGAAACATTTATCTCTATGAATGTCCACACATCACATGCTTATATAAGCAGAGACTCTCTCTCAAGTGATAAATGTGAAAACAATAACTGGAGTTGCCTTTGCCGTGATGAACTAGTGTCTAGGGTCACTGGTATGGAGACACTTGAATGGCATTTCACTCTTCAAAATTTTTAGTTGCATATATATGAACTTCCTCAACCCACCAGACCTCCACTAAGAAACATACATACAAACGAACAAATAGCAACAGGAAAAAAACAGATCACAACTTGTGCCCTGTAGGTCATGGAAATCAGAGTGCCTCTGAGGCAGGCTGGAGTGAACAAGGGACTCTTCAGGGACTGGAGAATTGGCTATCAACACAGTTGAAGTCCTGCTTTGTTTAAAGTAAGGAATTTTATTAAAAAAATTGTGTTCACCTGGACAGTTTGAGGACTCTGATTTTATCTACTTTTCTTTCTGCAGTGGGGAAAATCTTCCCTGAAACTTTTAATTTCCATGCAAAGAACATTTTCCCAATAGTCTTCCCCCTGTGGAGGCTAGATTCGGTGTGAAAATCTCAGTGGGTGATCTACTGCAAGTCCAAGGACTTTTATGGGAGTGCAAGAAGCCAGTGTGAGCTGGTTCAGAAAGCTCTGGTTCTGTCCAATGTCTGTTTCACCCATTTTAAGCTGTGGTACTTGTATAAACAGAAATGCTAGACAGCCAAGATGTCAGATGAAACAAGCCATTTATCTAAGCAAACACAACCCTGTCTAGAGTTTGTACAGCTCTTCAAAGGCAATTGTAATCTAGATGGTTCAATAGTCAAAAGAAGAGCTGCTTATTTCAAACCAGTTGAGTAATGAGGAATGAAAGCTCTCTTTGGCCTCAGACACCAACACTGAAGCTGTCAAGCTTCCTCAAGGGTATGTATGGCTCTCCAAGGTGTTTTCACTTCAGCTGCAAACTGGGAAGAGGCATGGTTTCAGGTGCTCTTCCCATAGGTCAGACACCGCCATTAAAGGGGTGGCCCCTCCCCTTACCCTGCAACTCAAGGCTCTGTCTATAGTCTCTAGGTCCCTGGGGAAAAGAAAATCCAGACGACCCACAGGAGGCCTGGACTGGATCTAAGTTTTATTCCAACAAAGAAAAAGTGAAGCTTTCTGGGAGTTTCACTTCTAGGCAAAATGCTCTACAAGACCTTTTCAGATAACTCTCACAGATAAGTAGAAACTTCACTGTGATTCTGGAACTTTTCAATCCCTTGGGGAGTCCCCTAAGGACATAGGTCCACTGGATTTGTCCTGTTGGAACCCACTCTGTAGATTATGGACTATAAACGCCCAAGAGACTGGCCTTGCCCATTGGAATCTGCTCACCACTTGACCACCTGTGAGTGAATCTGTGTATATTCGCATGGGCAATCGACCAGCCGTTGCTCTAGCATCTTTCCTCAGTCAATTGCTCACCTAACCTTATTCCAACTTCTACCTCTCATTTCTGGCTTGCGTTCAATTTCTCTGGGGTGTCCTCACTGCATTGTTAGTAACTGCATTTGCAACTGACCATGTCTGAAACTGCCATGTAGCACCTTGTGGTGGTGAAGTGAAAATAGACTCGAGTCAGATGCTTGGATTCAAATGTTTGGTCTACCACGGATCCAGCTGAGTGACCTAGGGCCAGTTTCTTCACTGCTCTCTGCCTCAGTTTCTTTATCTGTAAAACAGGGATGTATTAGTATGTATGTCATAGGATTGATTTAAGAGTGTAAATGAGAGGGCTCCAGGCTGGCTCACTCGGTGGAGCATGTGACCCTCGATCTCAGGGTCAGGAGTTCAAGCCCCACGTTGGGTGTAGAGATTACTTAAAAATAAAGCCTTTTTTAAAAAGAATGTATATGAGATAACCTATGTAGCTGACAGCACTTTTCCATTTGGGGTTTACATGAAGAGCAGGTAAAGCATAAGTAAAATATTTGAAACAGGAGGAAGAAATTCTTGGTTATAAGACTAACACAGGCTTGGATTACTAAGAGAAGGCATGGAATTAACTTGACAAAATATATTCCTTCTCTTGAGATAATTGAGGTGTTCTCACTTGGTGATAGCCAATGGAGTGAATGACCTCTCACCATCCCTTCTAGATTCTCATCTAACTGTTGCCATGGAGGCTGTATTATGGGTTAGAGGAAACCCAACGTCCTGTTAACTTGGCAGTGGGAAGCCAGAGGTTCTAAGAGCTAATCTCCCAAATGTGCCACTTAACTGTCGGCTAAAGGGTAGGTACAAGAAGACAGCTTGAGAACCCACCCCTCTTCTGCTCCATCCTTATGTTTCTGTTGCACAAATGCAGCAAAATGAGTAGCAATATTTTCATTGAAAATATGCCTCATGCAAATCAGTTTGGTAAATATGGAATTTAGCCTTTATAAAAGAGCACCTGTTCCCCCCTCCCATTCCTCCATTTAATTTTTGCATTCAGATGTGCTCTGCTCTTGCATAAGCCTGGTCCCATACACTATGACAAGAACAGACTTGCTGGTTTTGAATCTAGCCAAACACACCCCCCTATTTTCCAAGAAAAATCTTCTCTAAAAATTACAGGCACCTGCATGCTGGTTTTCTAGTGGGCCTCGAAGGATATTTCCATGGTAATGAAGTATATTGACATTTTCAAAACATGAGAACTATTTGGAGTTGGTGCAGCTCTCATGGGTGAGGAGAGGGCAGCTGGGCAGATCTAAAGGTCAGCCCGGTCAGCCAAGGCCCTAGTGCGGGCGGTGAGCCAGTGTCCCTCTGCCATGTGGTGACGCTTGGGTTAACTCCTCTTCTCTGCTGAGGAGCTGGGATTTTACCTCAGTTGTGGTTTGGTCTGGGTGGTTTCCTTTTTCCCTCACCATCAGAGGGATATTTTAAAATCACAAACTGAACCTGGGGAGAGGAGGCCCAATGTGACACCTTTGAACCTTGATGGGGCCACGTTAGAGGTTCAGATTTAGAGGGATTGTTGGGTGGGGATGCGCAACCCGGGAGAGCCTTTCAGCGCCTTTCATAGAGGGACACAGAATCCGAGTTTCCTGAAATGGTGTTTTTTGTGTGAGACCTGTCAATAGAAATATCAAACTGTGAATATACAATTGAACTTTATTATCCCTTTTGATTTTGTAACTACATAGGTATGACAGACAGAGGCCGATTTGAAAAGAAACTCACAATTGCCAGTGTGTCCCTTGTATGAATCCCACGGCTGGAAGTTTTTCTGTAAATCGGCATCTTCAGGTAGGGGCCGGCAGGTGCCTCCCCCTGGCTCCTGAGATAGGTTTTAATTAAGGAACATGAAATCTCTCAACTTGTCGAAGTGCCCTTGCACTCTGAAACGTGGATCCAGAGATGGCATTGTGGGGCTCCCTATTTACTCTCTGCAGAACTTTCATTTCAAAGATTCTTACTTTGTGAGCCGAAGGGCTTTTTCTTTTCTTTCTTTTTTTTTTTTTTTTCTTTCTGCTTATCCCTGAAATGGACTAACCCTGGAATTCAAGAGTCAAGCTGTGCTTTCTGCCTCTGGCATCATTAGAAAGCTGAAAGGTGGGAGCTGGTCTCCAAAGGGTTGGCCTCAAAATGAAAATCTTGCCCCATGGAGGGAATCAGGAGTTGGGGCCATGGCCCCTCTCACCAGTGACATGGTGGTAGCAGGAGCCAAACACAAGGACCATACTTTTCCTGGTACTCTCAGTTGCTTAAAGTAACAGGAAGTGTAGCTCCTTACAAGCTCGGCCTTCCCAGAGCCTTTCCTCCCCAAAGCCTACATCTTGGTAAAAGAGAATCGCACAGATTCTTCAGGAGTGAAATTGCTCCTGGGGCACCCAGGTGGCTCAGTCGGTTAAGCGTCTGCCTTCGGCTCAGGTCATGATCTCGGGGTCCTGCTTCTCCCTCTGCCCTTCCCCCCTGCTCATGTGCTCTCTCTCTCTCATCAATAAATAAAATCTCATAAATAAATAAAATCTTTTTTAAAAAATTGCTAAAGGAATGAAGTTGCTCCTAAGGATGCTTTCAATTTAAACCATATACACGGAAGTTACTAGAAGTAATACGGATTGATTAAATGAAGAGCACACTGGCTAAGGGTCACAAAAACCAAGGCCAAGGTAATTAGTGTGACCTGACCAGGCATTTGATCCATGTCTGTATCAGTACGTGAAAGGCTGGACTAGATAATCTATAAAATATTCTTACGGTTCTAAGTCTCCCCAAGTGCACCAGCTGCAGTTAGATGTTGAGAAATTAATGGAGACACAGAGAAGGTATAAAATATAACCATTGCCAGGATGCCATCGAAAATGATGACAGGACTTGCCTCTGGAAAGGAGAAGAGGAGAGTAAGATTGAGGAGGCAAAGGAAATTTTCCCCTTATCTACAATTTCTTTCTTGTTTATTTATTTACGAGGAGACTGCACTCATATTAATTGTGCAGTTAAAAACTAATCTGAAATCCAGCAAACTCTAAAATAAAGTTAGAATGGATGAAAATGCTGTTTCTCCGCCCCTCCCCACCTCCTGCAAAACAATGTGTTCACACTTACAATGATTCTATATATTTTATCCAGGCATATATATGGACATGAGTGTACAGAAAAAGTTGTGGAAATCCACATACAAGCTGATGGCAGTGGTTACCTCAGGGGGTGGGAGGTGTGCGTTGGGTAAGGAGCGTTAAAGATAATTTTAGGCTTACCTGCAATGCTTTAAGGTTTTAATGGGAGGAATGTATTCATGCATTTCTCATCTAATGAAACCACACAATTTATGCATATGAGGCTTAAGGGCGAAGTGTAGGTATGTACATGCGTGTACGTATACAGAAATACCCACACACATACATGTGCACGTGCACACACACAAAACTTTTACCCAAAACAAGAATTTGCAGTATAATTGGAGAAATTTCAAATGTATGAACACTTAAGAACTGGAGAATGATCCTTAGGCAAGCTATCAGCAAGCTCAACTCCACTCCTCGGGGAAGCCTTCCCTAACTATTGTGCTCACGCTCACCTTGCTCTTCTTGAATGCTTCCCTTCCACATCACCTCTGTCCTCACCACAGCCCTTCTCCCTCCCTGTGTCTCTTTGGGTCCAGTCTTATAGATCCCTGAAACAGACACCATCCCAACATTTCATTCCAAGTTTCCACCTAGGAGGCACAAGCCCGAGCGCCTTATGCCATTTGCTCTTCCTCTGCCCGCTCTGCTCTCCCAGCTCTCGGGGGATGCCTCTCCCACTTCTCTGCCATAGGTATGTCCCCCGGGAGGCTGCTAATGTGCCACATCTGAGTCTGGAGACCAGCCCACAACTACTGTCTCACAGTCCCTAGGTGAGGGCACTAGACATCCATATTGGTCACGAGCACCCTGAGGGATGCTCATGCCAGATGCTGTTGGCAAACACTACTCTAAGGTCTGACATGGCCCCCGCATTACACCAGGAGAAAAGGAAAACACATTTCTCTCCCATGTGGGATGTACTAAAAATGGCTTTAGACTCTCCTACATGCATAGATCCAGAAAGGAAAGCAATCTGGCATTATGCCTCAAAAACCTTTAAAAAGCTCCTAGCCTTTTATCCAGCAATGCCGCTTCTGGGCATCCGGATGAAAAGAATCAGAAATGAACATAGGGATTTATGTATAGATATTCATCATGCAGTTGTTTATGGTTAAGTATGAAAATAGCTAAATGAAGCGTGATTCTTCCACAGTGGTACTATGTAACTCTCCAAAAAAGGAAGGGGAACTTTTAAGTGCATGGTTATGCTTATGGCTACTTAATATTAGGAAATAATCAGGAATCCAAACAATATCACCAACATGATCCTTCTATAATGAAGAAAAGACAGAAAAAAAAGGGGGGGCTGGAAGAAGACTGAAGGGAAGATTAGCAAATAGAGGTGCTAAAGAGATACCTGATAAGCCAGAGTTAGTGGACATAAATCAGCCGTCAGCCGGTGGCATTCTATCCCATTAGTACCAGTAATAAAGAAAAACTGAGCAGACAATTTGGTTGGCGGTGTGGGAGGCAGAATATCGCACAGCTGCTTTACCCACAGCTGTATGGCTTTGCAGTGTTGACAGTTTGGAAAAAAGAGAAAGACAAATAGGAAATAAAACCTTGTCTTGGGCTGGGAAATAAGCAGATGGGCTGGGATGTGACCCACACAGGGAGCCTTGGCTTGATTAGGAGAAGTTACTGATTTAACTTGAATTTCAGACCTATAATTTCTATCTTTTAATGAAGTTTCCATTATTTGGAGTTTTTCTTCCCCCCCCAGAGCTTCTAAGTGTTTTAAAAAAAAAAAAAAAAAACCACTATTTATTTCTATATGTTTTGTTTCATGCTTTGAAAAATCCCCATAAACAAAATCACTATAATATACATTTTCCTTTGAAGATTCCACACCCCCTCCCCAAATTATCCCCTCCTGCTACCCTCAAATGGTAAGTAAACTCTTTGTATTATTGAAAACCTAAGCTGGTACACAAGGAAAAGTGAAGCGGTGGATTAAGCAATTATTTAGTGAACTTCAGCTGGGGAGACAGTCTGCCTAACTGATACCATAAGATGTTTCTTTCTTTCTTTTTTTTTTCCTCACTAGCTGTCTTTTTTTTTTCTTTTTTCTTTTTTGTGACCAAAAATATGTGAATGACGGCTTCAACTCTTGCTTTCACTTTGGCCGAAATCATCTTGTTACCGCTACTTAGGTCAGATGTCAAGTAATTAAGAGAATGATATTAACACATCAATCCTGAGGCTTCTCTGTTTTATGAAAGCATCTATTTTAGAACTCTTGCAGGTGGCTAAAGCTCACAAAGCCTGTCAGAGGTACTGGATGCAAAAAGGTTCAAGGGCTGCTTGTGTTTTTCAAATGTTATCTAAGGAATCTTTTCACAAATCCCTGCTATTGTTCGACATAATTTTTGTGGCTCTTGGGGACTTAAATGCAACCGAACAATTTTAAAGAAACCAAAATATGACAAAAGAAATAATAGTCCCCTATTATAAAGAATTCTCTTCTTTTTCTTTCCCTCCCTCCTCCGCCTTTCAACCAATGCCCTAGGCTGGCTGATGCAACTTATGTCTGAGAATGTTGGAAATTTTAGGGTTTTGACTGCACTGATTTAGTAGACCATCTGAAGCCCAGTGCACATATTAGATTACCATAAATTAGGAAGCTTTTTATCTCTTTCTTTCTTTCTTTTTTTTTTTTTAGAACAAGAAGCCATTGAAAAGCAATGTATGGCTGCTGGGTCAAGCTCATGTTTGGCTTAATACTCAGTTGATAGTAATTATAATCATCAGAGAGTGAGATGCTCAGTGAATGTCATAGCACTCTATGCATGGCCAAGGAAAACTACTCTAAATCATTTCAATCCTTGAGATTATTTGTGAATTTCAATAAGCAAACAGAAATACATCTATTTCTTTCCTTTTACTTTGTTGTTTTCCTCTTCGTAATCTCCCAAAGCCTTCCCATTACTTAAAAAAAAAATCTTTTTCAGGGGTGCCTGCTGGCCCAGTAGGTGGAGCATGTGACTCTTGATCTTGGGGTCATGAGTCTGGAGCCCCACATTGGACGAAGAGATTACTTAAAAAAAAATCTTGCTCCGAGTTCTGTTCTATTTTCTTGTTCATCCTATGTGTAATAATGATGATGGGGATAGCTGATATTTATCAGGTAATTACTATATGCAGGGCATGAAACTAAGCACTTTACACATATTAATTCATTTAAAACTCACAATAGTCCTATGAGGTCAGCACTGCTATTATTTCCATTTTCCAGATGAGACCATTTGCCCAAGGTCCAAAGCTAATAAGCGGCAGAGCCCGGTTCAGGACCCAGGATTTGAAGTCCTGACACCATGCTCTTAACTACTATAATGGACCATAAATATATATTTTCCATCCTGGGAGATACTGATCTATTTTCATACTTAGACAAACAGCAATTTATTTGCATAAAAGGAGAATTCCCTGCCAATACTCATTAGATTTAATTATGCTTTTGATTAATAAGATTTGATGCAATAGACACACAATACCATTTATATATTTAACTGTAGCTTTAATAGCATAACATTTCCATGCTTACTCTAAAGTGTTTTTTCACTGGCTTATTATTTCTTTTGAATTCTTTGACTTGATTTGCCTCTAAGCTCTGTTCACTTCACTGTAGAAAGAGCCAATGAACACTCATTCGTAAATTAAACCTAAGTATAGAGGACTTAGGAGATATTCGTGGAGGTAAAAAGGCAATTATCCCAGCAGATAAAGCTCATCAGAGAAGATGTTCCAAGGAGAACGATTGCACAAAACCAAGCACAGTGTTTTCCTCCAATATCCCCTACTACCACGCCAATAATCACTACCACTACCATCTATGATTTGAGAAGAAAAAAAGCTATCGGCAAAGAGAGAATGGAGGCTTAGCAACTAGAATATCATAGGACAGGCAGGGAGTGAGTGAAGCCCAAACGAGTCATAGGCCAGTCTTGGAGGCTGGTGGAGATGAGGGTTTGATGCTAAAACTTGGTCTGAAGAGTAAAAAATGGACTTAGGAGCAGTCACAACAAAACCTCAGGTCTGTTCCATGGAGAGCAAGAAATTAATACGGAGCAGAGGTTAATGAGAGAAAGAGAATTTGCGTACAAGCCCAAGAATAAAGAGTGCAGGGGGTTGACAGTGAGTCTAGGTCAGGAAATGAAGGTCAAGAAGCTTTGGCTTTTGGGCTGGGGTTTGTGTCTATTTCCTTCTGACCCAAGCACAGAGTGCCCTGGAATGCCCGCCCATACCCCAAATTCTGGTTCTCATGTCCCTCCCAACCCACTGAGTGCCTTGGAGGGGCCCTGGGGTCAGGTATGGCTACATCATTCACAAATCCCAGTTCAAAATGAAAACACTGTTGGGGCGCCTGGGTGGCTCAGTTGGTTAAGCAACTGCCTTCAGCTCAGGTCATGATCCTGGAGTCCCGGGATCGAGTCCCACATCGGGATCCCTGCTCGGCAGGGAGTCTGCTTCTCCCTCTGACCCTCCTCCCTCTCATGCTCTCTCTCCCTCTAATAAATAAAAAATAAAATGAAATTAAAAAATAAAAAATGAAAACGCTGTTAAAGATACTAAAATATAAAGCTTTATCTTTTCCTCTATGGCCTTGTTCTCTTGACTTGTTATGATGTTTGTTATTTAATATCATTCTAAGGAAAGAAAGATGATCATTTCAAATGATTGGGATGCATTTTACTGTTCATCTTTATATTGTGCAATTTTACTTTTAAATGCATATACAAGAACATTTAACTTGTAGGTGGAATCACTGAAATGACACAATTTTTATTTCCTAACTCATACATGCATATGTACTTCATTTTTACCAGAACAGTGAAGATGCTGCACAAAACTTCCTCTACTCTTTATTCTACTTCCTGTTCAATACATGCACATTCAACCAAAACTTTTTGTCTTTAGCTGATGAGTATGGAAGGACTGAAAAGAAAAAGAATTATGGGCCGCCCTAGCTTTTTCTTTCCTTCAATGTCATCTTTTCTAGCATAAGTGGTTGGCTAATATGAAGTAACATGGTTAAGAAAGAATATTATAGTGTTCCTCGGGACTTCTTAGAATACCATTTCCTTCTTTCTATGTTGGAAGCAAGTTGTGGTTCAATTAGAAAAGAGTGGCTTCTCAGGGATGTCAGCACCCCCATTTACTCCAGTCATAGATGTCATGCTCTTACCTTGTACTCTCTTTTGAGTCTTCTAGAACTCTTATGCATCATGTGTCCACAGGAATTCTAGGCTCATGGAACTCTGTGAATTCTATATGTGAATGGGGCATCAAGGAACAGTGGACATGCATAAGGCGCCATCTCCTCTGCTCACATACATGCTCCATTGTCCCACTGGATGGACTTCATTTACAAAATACAAAGTTTAGAGATAAAACTATTGAGAAATACAGGATGACAACAGCAGAGCATTAAACCAAGCATAGGACCTTTCTCAGCTGTGGGTCCTGTTCAGCAGCACAGGTGGTACATTCATGAAGCTGACCCTGTCTGGGTCACCTGCTATTGTGCGGCTAACAAGTGATCCAGTGGTATCCTGAAATGTGGGCACTTACACTACTGTGACTAGAATGGTAGTAGACAAAGACCCACTAGCTACGGGGACAGCAAGGCACCTACCCACACCAGGGGACAGCTCGTGGGCTTAGTGCTGGATGGGTCCATCACCCACTCAGTGCTCCAGGACACTTGCTCAGTGCTCAGTGCTCCCTCAGAAATTCTCTCCCAGCACGTCCTAGACCATGTAACAACCCTAGAAATGATTCTAATGTGACTTAAACAGGAGACCCAGAGCCCCCTCTCTTTCTCCTTCCTCCTCTTCCTTTTACCTCTTTTCATTTTCTCAAAAGAGTCCATGCGCAGCAAGAATAGAATAGAGCTCAGGGGCCTGCAGGAAGGGCTTTAAAATTAGAAACAGAAACCTGTTCGCCTCCCTTAGTTGGATGAGGGGAGGAGAAGACAGTGGGAAATACCTTCCATCCCTCCCCATGAATTTCTACTCCACAAGCTGAGCTGGAGGTACTTTCTGCAAAATGGCATCTTATATATAGGGAGATATTTTTGTCCTTAAATTATTTAACAGACAGAAGATTTGAAGCAGAGGAATTGTGACTTACTAAAATTAAAATCACACTGATTCTCTGGAACAAATTCTATGATTATATACCCATTTTTACATAAATCAAACCAAAGCACAACCAGTGATCTGAGGTACTTGGGCAACTTTTGACCAACGTCTTTTCCAGATCATCCTCTAAAGAATTAACCCAATATGCTCATTACCGAATACCAGAATTTATATATAAAAATTGTTCATTGTGCATATCTATATATTGATATGTAATATTATTTATGAGAAAATGGCCTTATAAATATTACACATCCATATATCTATATATGTAGATGATCTGTATCTATATTTATCTCTATATAGCTATCTGAGAAAATGGTCTTATAGTATCATGAGCAATTTTGATAGCTCAAAGAGCTTCTTTGATTGGATAAGAAATCTCATGTACCCTGATTTAAGTTGCCAATTTCAATCAGAGTTTTCCTCCATGACAGGGACAGTCGTGTAAACTGATCTAGTTTAGCTGATAGTAACAGTTCCAGAAATCCAACACAGAGAGTGTTTTTTAATAAAAATGTATACAGGATTGGAATGTTGATAAGACATTTGCAAATGTATATAGAAATATGATAATTTATACTATTTTTTGATAAGACTCCTGGTTGGCATTAGTGATGTGTCATATGATTGCATTAATTGCAAAGAAGAAACTCAAAATGGCATAATTGTGCCTAATGTTCAAGTAATAGAAATGGAATTTAAAGTGCTGTTAGAAGATGGGAAATGTTACCGAGGTTTTAAAAAAGGTTTTAAAAACATGAATGCAAAACCGAACCATTAGCACATGTAACCCTTTTGAGGTATCGTGAAGTGCGCAGCAGTGCTCCCCCAACACCCGTTGACCCCGGCAACAATAAAAGACAAGGGGGAGGTGACCGTCAGTCTCTGGTGGGTCATCTCTGAAAGCGCTTAGGAGTGGGGGTCACACGTTGTAATACCCTCGCTCCCTTAGATCGTAAGTACTTATATGTTGACGTCTCTGGCCGCTGGCTGTCTTAGTGTGAGATGTAGCATCCTGTAGTGTCTGGAGGGCGGACTCGGCACACCACACTGCCTCAGTTCAAATCTTGGCTCGACTGCCATTTAGCTGTGTGTCCTTGGGCCAATCACTCCGCTTCCCTGTGCTTTCAGCAAAGTTTGTAAATGTGGAGTCATTCAGTGTACATTTTTCCAGCCAGTTATAAGACTGAATGAGTTAGTATTTGTTGAACTCTTGAGACAGTGCCTGGCAAATAGTAAATAATCAGTAAGTGTTTTTTAGGTTAAAAAAATTTTTAATTCATTATGAAATGTATACATGGTGTTTTCTTTATAGTCAATATGAGCTGTGGAAACTCCTTCTCTGACGAGTCTCCTTAGTTAGCACAAAATGAATCCCATTTAGTCACAGCGATTGTAGTGGAGATGGAAGCTCTATCCCGGCCCAGCACACCCTCTTCTGTCACCCACAGCCTGGCTGACTCCGGAGGCCCAAGCAGCCATGTTTCCAGCTCTGATCAGGGCTGACCAAAGAGAAAATCCTAACTGAATCTGAACAAAAAGATTCTCCCTCCAAGAAATTTGACATGGGAGAGCTGAAACATCGACTGGGCTAACTTTCAGGAGCTGAAGTGCAAAGTTATACAGAATCCAAGAGGAGTGAACATCCTCACAAGACGAGACAAAGTCATGTACCAGCATCCGTTATGGGGGAGCACAAATGAAGAGGCCCCCCCATGTGGAAAGCCAGTCCATGAGATCCTTCCGTGTCCTTACAATAAATCCCCTTCTCACTGAAGCTAGCTGGAACGGGTCATTGTGCCTGGCAACCCTCAGTGCTAGGCCAGGAGCTGGAAAACAATGACTGAAAACACTTCTGTTGTGCCCATCCCTGGACCAGATGCTGGGTGTGAGGAAGAACTGGAAAGAACTTCCATTTATTGAGGTGCTCGAGGTGGCAGGCGGTGCTGGGCATTTCAATATGGCACCTCGCTTAAGCTCCCCAGTAATCATGTTACATTGGTCTTACTTTCCATGGGTGAAGACACTTATTTCATGCATAAAGACACTGAAGCTGAAAGAAATCAAATGGGTTTCACAGGGAATGGCAGAGTTAGACTTTTATTTCAAATTTGTCAGACTCTAGGTCCCAAGCTCCTTCCAAAAATTTTTTTAAAAGGGTGTTCAAGGGTATGCATGTGAAAATATGTGCCTTGTAGCTCTAATTCTTTACATTATTTGAAATACATTGGGTCACTGCAGTGAACAGCACGATAACAACAAAGCCACGGAGAACCAGCCTCTGCCCACTTCTGTTCTAACTAGCAAACGAGGGCCAGTAAATGAAGGGTCTTAGTCCTCGATGCAGGAAGTGCATTTTAGGGGCAGGGGGAAGAATTAGTACAGAAGGGATTGACGTTGGGGGAGGAAATTGAGGAATTTCCCTTCTCTAATGATCAAAGTGAGAGGAAGGTGGCAGTTCATCTGGGCTCAATCTGGCAACTTCCCTATTGTCAGGAGAGCCCAGGGGAGGCTGCATGTGGAAGTCATCTCTCCCTCCTCCCCGTCGCTGTGACACTAGGTTAGTGACGCGTTTTTGCATCTCACAGCAGTTATCTGTATTAGATGCACTCTGAAAACTCTCTTGCAGAATTGTGCAAGCCAGAACAGCATTCTGAAATATGTTTAACCAATGTCCATGTAAACAGCTTATTCAGAAAGCCCAGCTCTTTGGCATTTGAGCATTAAAGAATTTTATTTTATAAGAATCGACACTAACTCTACTCTGTTCAACACCCACCTCCCTTTTACTGTTGGGTAATGGTTCCCCTTAGAGACCGCTTGGCTAGATTGCATATAGTTTTAGCCATTTTCGCTTATTAAAACAATCTTCTTCCAGTCCTGGAAACTTCAAACCCAAATATGATTTAAAATCATGTCCTTCCTCTTCTAGCACAGGTAAAATTGTATGGGGCAGGGGGAGTGCCGGACTCAGGCCCCCTTTTCTCCCCCTTTGAGATGCTAGCTCCTTAGGTGTGCTTGTGGGGGGAAGGGAGGGGAACGTGCAAAGGAGCAATATCTCCTTTCATCTGTCAGCCTCTAGTCCTCTACTTGGTTGGCCTCAACTGGTGTTCCAACCCATTGCCTTGGGGTAGGGTGGATAGGTGGCAGCTTCCACGTGGCCCACTGGCAAGGGACTCATTCTCTTATAGCCAACCAGCCCGCACAGCCCCTCACCGTATTTAGCTGCATCTACCAGCTGACTCTGGGCTGGGGGGCCTCAAGCTGCATTTTTCTGACACGTACATCTCTTTGTCCTCCATGAAGCAGTGGTGCTGACGAAAGCAAAGCTACAATTTGTGGCAAATTCTCAGGCCCCTGGGCAAGTGGGGGACCCATCTTCTGTTATTACCTGGGAACATGGCCAACATTCACCAATTCTCTCTCCTTCTGCTCTGGTATTATGGGGGCAGATCAGCAAACCTGCCACTCAAGTGATGCCACCAAGCAATGAAATGCCAGTCTCATAACTGTAGATACCCCCAATCTGTATGAGGTTTTAGTAAGGCTTTCTAGTGAGTCAGGGAAGGAAGGAGCCCTTCTTCTACCACTGCTATACAAGTGCTGAAGGCCCCAAAGATTTCTCTCTCCAGATGGCGCTGCTGGGAGATGACAAGACCCACAGTAAATACCCAGTAAAATACTTAGGAGTTTTCAATTTACCTTCAATTGATTCAGATAGGAAAAAAGAAGAAAGGAGGAAGGGAGGAGGAGGACGGGACGGATGAGGACTGGGGGAGGACGTAGAGGGGGGAGGAAGAGGAAGGGAAGGAGGAGAAGGAGAAGAAGGAGAAAAATACATTTTCAGGACAAGAATGATAAAAAGCAACCATGGTAATAATCTTTTTTTTTTATTGTTATGTTAATCCCCATACATTACATCATTAGTTTTAGATATAGTGTTCCATGATTCATTGTTTGTGCATAACACCCAGTGCTCCATGCAGAACGTGCCCTCCTCAATACCCATCACCAGGCTAACCCATCCTCCCACCCCCCTCCCCTCTAGAACCCTCAGTTTGTTTTTCAGAGTCCATCGTCTCTCATGGTTCTTCTCCCCCTCCGATTTCCCCCCCTTCATTCTTCCCCTCCTGCTACATTCTTCTTCTTCTTTTTTTCTTTCTTAACATATATTGCATTATTTGTTTCAGAGGTACAGATCTGAGATTCAACAGTCTTGCACAATTCACAGCGCTTCATGGTAATAATCTTAAGAACTGGAAATGTAGGGGCATCTGGGTGGCTCAGTTGTTAAGCGTCTGCCTTCGGCTCAGGTCATGATCCCAGGGTCCTGGGATCGAGCTCCGCATCAGGCTCCCTGCTCCACAGGGAGCCTGCTTCTCCCTCTCCCACTCCCCCTGCTTGTGTTCCCTCTCTGGCTGTGTCTCTCTCTGTCAAATAAATAAAATCTTTAAAAAAAAATTAAAAAAAAAAAAGAACTGGAAATGTAGATAAAGAGTACACGTGAGATGTGCTCTTCTTCCATCTTTTCTCTGAGTTTAGAATTATTTTGAAGTAAAAAGTTAAAAGTGATAAAAGGAATCACTATGGTTCATTTTACTTTCATTCTTCAAGAGCAAAGACTGCTTTATGCACCTGCTTTCCCTAGTCTGGCCCATTTCCAGGTACATAAGAGAAAGCCGATGACTACTCGTTTGAATAATTGGTGGATTAGACTTGTCTTATCTTCTTACTAAATTGTAAGCTACTAGAGGGCTTGAACCATGCCTTCTTTCTGGGAATTCCCTCAAGACCAGCTTCATGTTCTATGCATAATTGACACCACTGTTTATTTGCCGAACGGACTGGAATTATGTGGCAGCTCAGATGTTATGATAATGATTAGGTTCTGACAAAGATCCCCTTTATGGGCCTGTGAAAACAATACAGTACTTGAAACTAAAATTCTCCTCCTGGGCCTCTGAAAGCCAGGGTCCGGGTTCAGCAGCCGTCGTGGGGTTGCATTCCCTTGGAGCAGCATCTCCCTCTCCACTGAGTCACCTTTGGCAGGCAGCCTTCCTCTCGGTCTGCGGTCATTACGCTAACGAAGTGCAGCTGGGGTTTCAAACAATGAACTTGCTCTCAAGTGGCAGCCGCCCTTACGAGAACAGTACCCTCACACATTGCAACAGCCCTCCCAGGCCAGACATTGGCCCAGTGGTTTTACTTCTGGATGGGATGTGGACCCACGGGGAGCCAGAAAATGGCAGCTGCAAAGCATGCTACTGATGGAGAAAGACTCGGTTTCAAGTTAAGTGGAAACCCTGCCCAGAGTGAGAAGCAAGACTTGCCATATGTTTCAAAAACCACTGCTGTATTAAAAAAAAAATTATATTTGCAAAAGAATCTGACACAGATTTCACCTCTGGACAGCTGTCCTGTTCATTTTGTCCTGATTAGATGCAGGGTGAGCTGGAAGCCAGGCTTCAGGGCTCAGAATACAGAGTGGCCCCCCAGCAAGCAATGGGATCCCCCAAAGAAAACCTCCAAGAGACTGGCATTTTCCAAGTCTATTTCTCTGATGAAAAGAATCTTTTCTATGTAAGCCTGTATCGGTCACTCATCTGATACAGAAATGCACATTTCCTAAGAAGACAGAAAAGTAATGGCTGGTAATAACCCACACCACTGAGTGCTTACTCCCTGACAATTGCTACTCTGAGAGCTTGATGTGATTATCTCATTTAATCCTCCCAGCTGCCCTGTGGGCTACCCAGCTGGCCGAGAAGGCACCTGGGGAACTTGACCAAAGCCACAGAGCTAGTACGTGGTGAAGCCACCATTCAAAACCAGATACTCGGGGCGCCTGGGTGGCTCAGTCGTTAAGCGTCTGCCTTCAGCTCAGGTCATGATCCCAGGGTGCTTGGATCGAGCCCCACATCGGGCTCCCTGCTCCGCGGGAAGCCTGCTTCTCCCTCTCCCACTCCCCCTGCTTGTGTTCCCTCTCTCGCTGTGTCTCTCTCTGTCAAATAAATAAAATAAAATCTTTATAAAAAAAAAAAGCCAGATACTCTGACTACAAAGTCAACCACTTAGGTCAGATATTTCAAAGTTGGGTATTTTTCCAAGGAAACCTCGAACTGGCACTTAAACACAGAAATGGTGCTATGTTATGTGTATTGGAATTTGTTTTAATCACACACACACACACACACACACACACACAGAGTGCTTTAAACACGGGGCGTAACCAGCAATATTAAGGATTACACTCAGTAGGAGGAGAATAATACAGGAGCATCACTAACGCTTACTTTGACGGTTAGGGACACTGGCCAGAATCTGACACCAGTGTTAAAAGTACAGAATGTGACCAGTGGAAGTCCTGCTGGTCCGAAGGGTTAAAAAAGTTTCTTAGGCTGTCAACGTGTCCTCTGTGTGGAGATCTCATCTCAAATGCTGCCTCGTGCACGAGGAGAATAAAAGCCCCTGGCTGCTCCCGGGCTGCTACCCGGCAGAGAGGGTCAATCAGGTAGAAAGCGTAATTGATGGGCCTCACCGCCCTTAGAAATGCAGCCTGGACACCGGCAAAAATTCGGCTCGTGGAACAGGAGTGCATGCACCCATTAGCAGGCACAGTGAGGACAGGCAGGATGGCCGATGCCCAGCTGAAGAGAAGAGGGGAGCATATTGGAGATAAGAAACAGGAAATGACTTTCCTAACCAACAGGAAAGCGTTACACAATGAGTCAGGGAGGAAAGCGATCAATGTTTCCAAGGCAATAACACTGCCTCATTATATAAAGTTTTCTGCTCTGCCAGTCATTAAATATACAAGTGAGGAAGGCGAAAAATACATGTTTTTATGAATCAAGCAATCATCAGCTTCTATGAAGCGTCTTTTCATAACCAGACTATGGGAGTAAGCTGTTGAGACAAGGACAATCACACAAATGTAGAATGAAAATGGGCTGGCGGGGAATGCATGCAGCCGGGCTCGGGGGTGCCTGGCCGACAGCACCCTACCTCGCTGTATCCGGGGCTCCAGGAACCCTCTCACCGCTACTTAGACAATCTTTCAGAGAAGAGCAATGTGATCGTGTTGATGCAGAACTGATTGATTCTTCACAACACTATTTTGCAGGATCACTTTCCTCCCATTAGAAGAACAGCAATAAAGAACATTTAAAGAGTGCACACAGACTGCATTACGGTCACTGCTTCGTTGCCTGCTCGGGTCAGACTCTAGGCTAGGGCCCTTCACCCTGCTCGGGTCAGACTCTAGGCTAGGGCCCTTCACCCTGCTCGGGTCAGACTCTAGGCTAGGGCCCTTCACCCAGGACGGTGGGAAGTGGAAACCAGGGAGAGAGTTTCAGGGAAGTGGGTAGAGATGGTTTTGTTTTTTTGTTAAGAATAGAACCCTAAATAAGATTATAGGATATGATATATATATCACCTGGCAACTCTGAGGAAACTAATTATTATTTCAGAATATATGAATAGTTAACAAACTGGGGGGAGGAACTAAACATCTTAAAAGAAGAGAAGTTGCAATATGAGAATTTCAGAAACAATTTCCAGACTGTGAGAATATTTTAACTTTGGAATGGGTCACCCAGATATTCTTGTGATGCTTCTAGGGGGAAATAAGGATAATGACGGGATTGATCCATCCACCTGCAATAGTTTTTTTTTTTTTTTTTTAACTTTATTTATTTGAGAGAGAGAGAGAACACAAGCAGGGGAAGTGGCAGAGGGAGAAGCAGGCTCCCCACTGAGCAAGGAGCCCCATGTGGGACTTGATCCCAGGACCCTGGGATCAAGACCTGAGTCGAAGGCAGATGCTTAACAGACTGAGCCCACCCAGGCACCCCCACCTGCAATAGTTTAAGTCAGTGTTTATCAAACTGAAGTGTATAGTGCCTAGAAATTCTAGAAGATCTTTAAAAGTTTATGTTTTCGTTTTGGTGATCATCTAAAAGTTATTTTGTGCCAGTCTGAACATGGTTCAAGTTTGGGAAACAACAGTTGAAGTTCCTAAATTCTCTTCTTTCACCCTGTTTCTATTTTATATTGTTCTAGTATAAGTTTTTCTTAGAGTAACCAATCACCACACAACAGGAGTACAGTAGAGCACATATTCAGTGCTACCATCTAAAGATGCAATCAAATGTTAAAATTGCAGAAGATAAGGAAACACATACTTCCTATGAATTGGGCCATATGGTACTGTGGCATTGGTCATTGAAAATGGTAGGGTGCAGACCCCATTAAAGAAAAACAACCATGATTCTTCAGAGAGAATATTGTAGCCCCTCACTTTATTTGAAAAAGAGAGGAAATTTTATATATTTATTTGAGATAATTTGTATATTCTCCATAGACGAGAGAAAAAAGTTGGTTCAAAAGAAAAGATGAACTATTCATGCAAAATCTTAAGTAATTGAAGGGTTAAAGAATTTGATTTACTGTTTGTTTACCTCATATATTATTACCTTCAAGTAATGATGAGCATGTATTTATCTATAAACCACTAATTTGCTACTACTTTGCCCATGATGCCTCATTACTTCTCGGTATTTGATTGGGAGAGGCTGACCAGAATTTTAAGAGATGCACTGGAGCAGGGCAATGGGTTTGCTGCTGTGGGAAGCTCGTTCCCTCTCAGGCTGCTACAAATGTGTCAGCATCCCATGAAGCAGTGTGTCACGGACCCCAACAAAGGTAATCATTCAAGTACAAATTCATTAAAATGCTGACAAGGAGGATATTTTAAAACTCCTCACCAATTTAGAAATATAAGTGCCAAGGATACTCATTCCAATTCAAACAACAACCATATTTTTCCTTTGTTTTTATCTCTTTTAAACCCACATATTTGGGTCCTGCACACCCCCAAATATAATGACTCAATTTACTAATTTAAAGGGATAGTACATGATATTACTAACAAAAAGCATTTCAAGTTAATAATACTTATCTTAAAAAATAAAAAGAGGGAGGCTCCTGGGTGGTGCAGTCAGTTACCTGGCCGGCTCTTGGTTTCGGCTCGGATGGTGATCTCAGGGTTGTGGGATCAAGCCCCCCTATCGGGCGCCGCGCTGAGCCCAGAGTCTGCTTGGGATTCTCTCTCCCTCTGCCCCTCCCACTTGCGTGTTCTTTCTCTCTCCCTCTCTCTCTCTCCAATAAATAAATAAATCTTAAAAAATAAATAAATAAAAAGAGGTTCTCCACTATTGTGAGCATTTAAGAATTGCTAAAAACAAAAAACAACAACAAAAAACCAATAGAGGTTTTAAAACTTTCCTACTTCATTTTCCTTATAAATGAAGGAAGAATTGATGCAAGACACATTTCTGAAGTCTGAGATTGTTTTAATTATTGTAGGCACTATCTAATCCCCAAAAGGCATGTTCTGTTAGCAACAGGATGGGGTACTTTGAGGAAGAAGTTCCACAAAAGGGACGCATTAAGCCTCTTTTATACAAAGATTCTGAGAAATGTGTAGGATTACATGCAGATTTGAGAACCAAAGGAGATCTACATCCTCCAGCAACACACAGAGTAGTCTCTTTGTAAATTTCTGAAGCTATGTCCATTTGATCAGATAGAGATAGATAGATAGATATCATTTTGTTCAAAATTGTAATTTAAATACTTTGTGATTTTAGAAATAAGAGAACCACGTTTTCACCAGTAAGGTGAGTGATTGTCCAGACACATTTGGCACTGTCTGTAGGGTTATGGCTTCCCACTTGTTTAAGACCATCCCCAGAGTGAGGGCTGATTTGCCACGGTTATGAAGCTTTCAAGATATAAACTGTAAGAATGATAAACTACAGCAGTTGAAAATGTGCCTTCAGCTACTCACATGCAGCTCCCATTTATGTCTCTAGGAATAGAGAAATGAGGATCTAGGGACCAAATCTGGCCCAGTCGGTAACAGTGTGGGTAACACGTAAATATTAATGTTCATTGCAGTTAGTGTGGTATGCAGAAATATCAGAGTATAATTGTTAATTGCCAATACATTTCATTCATGTTACAGAGGAATAAGTGAAAACCATTTTACTGTAATTTTTAAATGATTCCATCATAATAATTATAAAATATTCATTTCATTCCTTAGATTGTTAAAACTGAATTTTCTGAAAATGAAGCATTTAAACTTCATCTTTATTGCCATTTGCTTTCCATATAGATGTTTTTATGTATCTGTTATTCAGTTTAGTCAGTGAAATAGTCTCTGGTTGTGTCAATTTATTGGTGCTTCTACACTTAGCATTCCTTATACAAAATACAATGTTTAAATAATTAAAGGCATTCATGACAGATTTCACGGTATTTTAGGGGTAGTCATAGTGTCAGGGGGAGAAAGAGGTCCCTACTTTGCCCTGACAAGCCACTTATTGAATCTTTTTCTCTTCTGATTTATTATTTCTCCTTGGAGTATTCATATTCCTTCTCAGATCATTTCTGTTCCATTCCAACAGCAACAAATATTTATCAAACACCTACTATGTATCAGACATTGTGCTAAGCATTTTAAATGTATTACATCTTTTAATCCAAAAAACAAAAACAAAAACAAAAACAAAACCCTGGGGTGCCTGGGTGGCTCAGTCAGTTAAGCGTCTGCCTTCCACTCAGGTCATGATCCCAAGGTCCTAGGATCAAGCCCCACATTGGGCTCCCTGCTCAGCATGGAGCCTGCTTCTCCATCTCCCTCTGCTGCTCCCCCTGCTTGTGCTCTCTCACACACTCTCTCTCAAATTAATAAAATCTTTAAAAAAAATAAACCCGGTGAAGTACTAATTTTTAAATCTGTCTTTGCTTTCTCCTTTTTTCAAAACAGCACTGCAATTTCTCTTTGAGTAACTTCCCCTGACCCTTTCCATATGGTTCTGGAAGGACTCTCCCTTCCCCTTCTTCCTGCCCAGGTAGCCAGATGACTCAAGCCTGCCGTGAGTGACACCAGGATGGAAAACAGGGTGGAGTCATGTTGATACCAAAATGTTGGCCAAATGTCTGTTTCTTCTGCTGTGAAGATCCACGGAGTTGCCAGGTTTCTATTCTATACCAGGCCTGATTGCTCAGCTTTCCCTTTGATTCTGTGAGAGAATGAAGGTCATTGCAATAAATTTCCCTTTCTGGCCTAAGTGAGTTTTTTTCTGTTGCTTGCAACCAAAGAACTTAGCTGCCATGTTCCCATTTTGCTGATGAGAAAAAGGAAACTGAAGCTCAGAGAGTTCAGTAACTTGCCCAAAGCAGCTGGGAGAGCCAGGACACACACCTGTGCCAGCCAGACTCCCAAACATAGGAACTTACCTATTATGTTCTACGGACCATTACAGCAAAGGGAGCCAGGGAAGAAGTTCCCAGAGCAGGACCAAAAGCATACACCTACTTTCTTCTCTTCCAGCTTTCTGAAACCCCGTATACTTCTCTTGGATGAGGGGCTACACACTCCAGGTTTACTCACTCCAAGTAATGGGTCGAAACAGAGATACAGTGGGGCAAAATGATTTATGGGCTTAATTACTCTTAAAAATATAACTTTACCATTGGCAGCTAAGCCCACTGCATCACTCATTAGGCCAATCATTTTATATATTTTCTTAAGGTAGTATGATTTTTTTTTTTTTTAGGTTTTTAGGTCCCAGTACTACGACAGTGTGTGAACAGGTCTTGACAGCTGTCTTGCAGGCACAGTGGCACGACATGATGGAAGCAGATTGGGATAACATTTAGAGCCAGAAGGCAGGCTTCTGGTCGCAGCTTTGCCCCTTCCTAGGTGTGTGACACTAGGAAAATCAGCCTCTATGGGTCTCAGTTCCCTTATCTGTAGAATGGAACTGTGATGATTCTTCCTGTAGAGGTTTATTATGAAGAGTTAGCAAGATCGGGCACCTCTTAAATGAACTCACTAGTGAGTTAATTATAGAGCTCTACAAACATTATTATCTTTTCTTTCAGGATCTAAAGAACTGTCACATTCCATGACAATTTCAAGAGTCTGTTCTTTGTTGTAGAGCCCCTTTCACTGATGCTCAAGCCATAGTCTTCTTTCTCTTTCCCCATTTTGTATAAGAGGAATGGCAGAGTCTTTATCATAAAATACATGTTTCATGTGTCCAATCAGGAAGTATAAGGGTTTTGGGGATTCTGCCCTGAAGCTGTACTCCTTGTTGGCAACCTTGATCTCACTGAAGGAAATCTGATTTGCAGGGTTACGAGTGGGACGGGAGAGGACAAGTCCCGTGGGTCACAGGAGCAGTTCTAGTTCTCACTGGTAATGTTCATAAATTGTTACCATTCAACTGGAGGTCAGCAGGCTCTCTAAAAAGAATCAGTGCTGCACACTCATGTCCCAGGGAACAGGCACAGCACAAGCCTGCATGGACCCTGGCCCCAGCATTCACCTGCTCATTGAGGGTCAGGAGGAGCTCCCAGGGGGCCCTTTATGCCCCATCCTGATCTCCTCTGGTGGCAACTAATACATTTTAATACCCTATCATGGAAACCTGGTGCTTCTAGTCCTTCCACTCCACTTTCTCTGGGGCTATATAGAAGATACCACCTTTCATTCGTTCACTTATTCACTCACTCATTCAACACTGAGGGTCTACTCCATCAAAGCATTGGGTTTAAATGCTGGGGAACAATAGGAATCAGAAATACACACTGCCATGAAGGAGCAAATAGCCTGGGAAAGGCTGGAAGACACAATCATAAATAAGTTTAGTCAATGTAACAGAGATTTTTAAAAAATATGTTAAAAGTATGTATTTATATATACTTTTATATATATATATTTAAAGCAAATATATTTAAAGAGAAAACTATCTTTGAAAAAGCTATTTGATAAGCTATTCCAGGGGTAAAGGGGAGGCCCTAAAGCTGAAGTTTAGGAGACAAAGAACTGGCTAAAGGAATTTGGGGCGGGGGTGGGGTGGAAAAAGAGAATCAAGAGGCAAGGCAAGGGGAGAGAAAAGCAGAGAGGGCAGGCCAGATGGCAGGAGCTTCGCCATGGAGAAAAGCAGCTCACTAGATAGTCCTATGGCAGGGTGACCAGAGAACTCTTCAGAGTAAGGCTGTATACGATTTAATATTACAGCATGTAGAATGTAGGTATATAAACCTCCACCCATTGCCGCAGTTCTCTAGTAAACTTGACCCATGCCAGGGTCTCCTTCTCTGAGTGCTCTGTGTGTTGGAAATTATGAAAAAGGAAGATCGGGTTGAGTCCCTTTTCAGCTAACAGAAGAAAGAGCCACAGAAGATTAAGACAAAGAGTTTAAAAATTCAGAGAGAGGAGGAACTTGGAGCTAGAAGAGCCCATGAGTTTGTAATTCTCCAGGACTTTCTGGATGGCGGGGAGGACAGTGCATTTACCACAGGATTGGTTTGAAATCTCAAGGACAGGTGATTTCTGCCGTAATCTGGGGCCCCCAAGCAGAATAGGAGGGTGTTATAAGGAGAGACTTTATGAAGGAGTTAGTGTAAGTGGCAGACCTTGGGAAGGATTTCATGGGACCAGGATGGGAAAGAAGACAATCCAGGCAGAGGTAAAGGCTGAGCCCGGCTGTGGACAAGTGTAGGACCAGTGCCGGCCACAGCTGGAGCAGTGGGAGAATCAACTAGAAGGCAGTTTGGGCCACTGGGATATAGAAAGTTATTTCATTATTTGGTAGGCAACTGGGAGCCTACCTTTTTCAAAGTACTTCAGAATTTATGATCCATTTTGATTTTTATCATCTACCTATTTCTAAGAGAAATAAAACATGTTAGGATTCCCATTTTACAGATAGAGAAATTAAAAAACTGATGAATAAAGTTGTTCATAGCATAGTAATGGGAAAAAAAATTCACCCCAGATTTTCTAAATTCTCATTCAACAACCTTCTTGTGTTTCTAGTGCCCATAAATATCCTCTTTGAATAAACATGTCCAGGAGCTCCAGGAGATTCCCTGGGGAGTGGGGGAAGGGAGGGAGAATCAGGGGGCACGCTCTGACTGATTTTCTTGGGAGCAATTCTGGAGGAGAATTTCTGATGAATAAAATTCTCCACCTCATTACACAAGTAACTAATCTAATCAGCCAGGCCAGCAAGTGGGCTAATTTCTGGTGTGTGAACCTCTGTCTCAGCCCACCCACTCTCCTGGATGCCCTTTCCTTCTTCCCAAGTATCAAATGACTGTTAGCAGTTCATTCATTCAGCTGATACTCCAAACCAGACTCATGGAGTGTTGGGGAAATGGCCTTTTGGGGACAGCCATCTATCTTGTCCCAAACCAAAACCTTTATCTTTGCCACAAACAAGAAGGAGTGCACTGCTCCATTAGTCAGGCTGCCTGCAACCCAAGGATGCAGAGCAAATACTCCGTAAAGAGCTGTTAAAACTTCCATTTTTGTTGCCCGCCCATATCCACCCCTTTTCCAAGTTCTGTATATTCTGACTCCTAGTCAGGAAGGACGTCATGCATATTGATTTTCCGAAATTCCATTCCTGATTCTCCCTGCATCCCTGCTGTTGCATCCATTTTCTTACAGTTCAGTCCTGGTGGAATCACATTCTTGATCTAGAACAATCACTAGCTCCCTGGCAACAATCCCACTCCCAGGTATTTATCTCCGCCCATCCCCACCGAGGTGAGCATACATCCCCCAAAAGAGAAACTTCACAACTGCTTTGTTCACAATTGGTCATAAGCTGGAAACAACCCAAATGTCCACAGACAGAAGCTTGGACAAACAAAATGTGGCACATTTATTCTATTTAGCAATAAAAGAGAATGAACTACTGACACATGCAATGACAGGAATGAATCTCAAAATAGTATTATTTTGGGCAAAAGAAGCCAGACACAAAAGAGTACATAGTGTGTGTTCCCATTTATATGAAGTTTAAGAAAAAACAAAACTAATTTATGGTGATAGAAATCAATACAATGGTTGCTTATGGAGTAGGATTAGCCAAAGTGGTCTATAAGAGAACTTTCTAGGGTGATGAAAATGTTCTGTATTGGGGGGAATTAGTAAGATAAGTGTATATATTTGTTAAAACTCACTGAACTTTACACTTAAGATCTGTGCATTTCATTATGTGCCAATTTTACCTCAAGTTAGATAATTGGTAGCTCCCTACTCCCTATTTAGTTATGTACAAATTCCTCTGCCCGATCCATACAGACAGAAAGTAGATTAATGTTTCCCAGAGGCTGGGGGAGGGGAGAATGGGAAATGGCTGCTAATAGGTGTGGGGTTTCTTTTTGGGGTGATAAAAAAGTTCTGAAATTAGATAATTTTTATGGTCGCACAATTCTGTGAATATACTAAAACCTTGAATCACACATTTTAAAAAGAATGAATTTTAGGAAATGTGAATTATAACTCAATAAAAAAAATTCACCTACCCAGCATTCCAGACAGTCATGAGATGGTTCTAAACTAGGTTTCTGGCTCAAACCCACTAATTGGTGGTCCCCAAAGATCTTAACCTCTACACTTTTCATCACTTTGTTCCTTCTTCCCAGAATCCCAACACACTCAACGAATATATCCACCTGTGAAATTTTCCCCATCATTCACAGCCCATCTCAAAAACCACGGCTTCCTAGTCCTCCCTGCAGAACATGGCCAATTTCTCCTCTGAACTTTGGGTACTCGGTAGAGCTCTCTCTTGGGAAGATCTCACCATTTTCTTCCTGCATTCTATTGATTTGCACATTTGTCCGATCCTTCTTACTCAATTATAAGATTAGTGAGGACAAGAACTGGACCCTGCTCATGCTTGTGTCCCTGACAATACATCACTGTTGTTCAGTAACTTGATGAATTGAATCAACCAAGATAAGTAGCTCCAAATTTATACATTCCAACCCAGGAAGAAAATGATGTCAACCCAGTGACAGTTTTTGTGAGGCATAAATGTTTAGGCTGTGAGGTGATCACCCACTCCAGAAGGTTCTCAAACTTCAGATGTCCCAGGATCACTGGAGGGAGCTATTACCAACTGATTCCCAACTGGAGTGAGGCCCAGAAGAATCCTAGGTGACCCACAGACCCCATTTTGGGAAACCCTAACTTTGAATTAGACATTTACAAATGAACACAAAGAATGATTTTACTTAATTTATTTTCTTGAGCTGTTTTATCAGCTAAATTCTTAACCTTCTTATGGGAATGTCCTGCTGGAGTCGAAGAGGACTATATTGTGTTGGAAGTTTTCCAAATAACCCCCCAAAAGTTTGTGACTTGTGAGTAAGAATGCTATGGTGACTTTGTGACCATGCTAACATCACCGTAACCAAATCACACTGATACCTCAAACTTTGGGTCAAGTGGTGATTTCTGATGTCCCAGGTTTCACAGCACCACACTGCTTCCCTCTTGGCTTTGGGAAGTTTATTATTCCATAGGAAAATTCACTGAGGGGTGTGTGTATGTGCACACGTGTGTGCATGTGTAGGAGGGAGTGTTGGCTGCTTTTTCACACTGAGTTCTGAACGTAAGTTCTGAAAGCAGAAAATTTTCAGAGTATATGGGCAAAAAGGATAATTGTACCTGAAACCACTCAAATACCCATCTTGAAATAAAAATGGGCCTTTCCCAAAGCCAACATAATCTAAAGATCTAATAAATATTATGATTTGCTTGGACTTTAAACCTAACAACCACAGACATAAAGTCCTCTCTCATGACAGTCCTATCTGCAAGAGGAGATAAAATGTGCACTCCACAGCCCCTTGACCTCGACGGGAGGCCTGGTACACCTCCTGCCGGAGTGGAGAGCTCTGAAAGGATGCAGAGACACTCCATCTGAAGCACAAAGAGCTGAAAGAGCAGACAGCCACATCTGGCCTGCACACATTTCTTTTTCATTGTGTCCTTCACTTGATCCACGCACCAAGGATCTCCATTAGTGCCCACAGGACTCCCAGGAGCGGAGCAAAGGGATGACGTTCCAGCAATGAATCATCTGGTTCCTGAGCGAGCCTCTGGTTTTCCTTGGATCCCCACAGCTGTAGGTCTCGGATCCTCCCATCCCTTTATACCTGTGCCTTCAGGCAGGGATTCATGTACAAAGCCCCAGCGAGAGAGAACTTTGCATTGAGGGCTCAGTGGGGAGTGAGCCAGGTTCAGGGGCTGGTTAAGGTCTGCTTTTGTTCTGAGATTAATTAGAGTTGCATTTGCCCCCCAAGTGTCACTGAAACAGTAGCACTAAGGGTGTGGGAGCAGACCCCCCCTCACTGTACATCTTCCCACTTCTTGTCACAAGAACACAGATTGCACTTGGATGTGTCCATTTGCTGGCTGTGCATTCATGACCTGCAATCTTGATTGGCTTCTGTCCTAGTCATTCCGAGCAGAACAGTCTCCCCAAGAGGTCTAGGGTGGTGGATCCCCAGACATCTTGTTGGATCAGAGTTAAGGACAATGAGAGAGGTCAGCAGAAAAGAAGGAAAAGGCAATTAAGAAGCAGTTTCTTACCTGGCCTGGCTGTTTCTCCCCCTCCACCCCCTCTTCCCTCACCCCTAACCAGCCCTAGGTGTATACTTCCAGAGTGCAGAGGCTGGGGTAGGGCTGCTGTGTCTGATGAGCACTGCTGAGCTGAGCATGGGAGAGCGGAGGCCCTCGTGGAGTTCCAGAGACATTCTATGGCTTAAGAAGCTCAAGACCAGGACAAAGATACCCGAAGGCTCAGGAAGTTTTGTCCCACTCAGGGATGATCTTGGACACATTGAGTGTCTAGAACTGCGGACCTAGAGCCTCTGCTACTCTAGAAGAGACCTAACCAGAACCAGCCCTTAGGTGCGATGGCTTCATTCTCTGGCATCACCCCAGGGACTTTCATCATTTGTCAGCTTCTGCCAGAGGCCAGGGGCCTTTAGATAGGCTGGCAACCATCTCTCCAACCATGTCTTAGCTGTCAGTCTTTGGGCAGTTACATAACCTTGCTGTGCTTCATCTGGAAAATGGAAGTAATATCTCCCTGATGAAAAAACGCATGTAAAATGGTGAGCAACGTGCCTAGTTATGGGCAAGCACTCAATCAGCGGTCACTATTCTTCTTGTTATTCATCTTTCACAATATCAATATTATTTATTAAAACAGTCTGACCCATCCCCACTTGTTCCATGCCCCATTGGCACTGACGCCAGGAGTGGCTGGAGAAGGCGGGGGAGTGGGGGGAGCCTGAACCTTAAGAACTGGTGGCCCCTTCAGTGGTGTGACGTCAGAATCTCCTGGCCGTGGAAGAAAAGGTTTCCTCTCCAGGCTCACTTTGAATAGAAAAGAAGGCAGAGGTGAGGAACAAATCTGTTTACGTTTTCTTTGCTGTGGAGAAAATAAGGTTTACTGAGCCAGGACAGGGTTGTTTTCAGAACGTGGGTTTCCCAAGAACGGAGGCTTATGAACGAAGGCAGTGGTAGCAACTGTTCGCACTCTTTCTTCCCACACGTAGCCCCAGAATTTGCGAAGAGGAGCCTGCGCTCCTACAGCCCAGGGTCACGTGCCTCCCTCTGCCACGCCCCCGCTGGCGGGCTGAGGACCCATTCACAGGACTCAGCCCCTAGAAATCAGGAAATAAGCCCGTCTCTGACCCAGATTTGGCTAATCCAAGCTAAATTCTTTAAACACTTAATAAGGATTGTAGAGAAGGAAAACAGCTAATAACTTTATTCCTTGCTGAAATATTGGAATTCTAAAACCGAGAATGAAGAGCCTGAACTGCAAAGCCTCCGGGACAGCCGGGCACCACCGAAGGCAGAGTCCAAGCCCCTTAGCAGAATGCACAGAATGTTCCATCCAGGGGCACCTGGGTGGCTCAGTCGTTAAGCGTCTGCCTTCAGCTCAGGTCATGGTCCCAGGGTCCTGGGATCGAGCCCCGCATCGGGCTCCCTGCTCGGCGGGAAGCCTGCTTCTCCCTCTCCCACTCCCCCTGCTTGTGTTCCCTCTCGCTGTGTCTCTCTCTGTCAAATAAATAAATAAAATCTTTAAAAAAAAAAAAAAAGAAAAAAAAGAGTGTTCCATCCAGTGCCGCCTGCCTCCTCTCCAACCTTAGAGAGAGGCCGGATGGTGACTAAGAACGTCGGGGATAGGAGACCTCACAAAGTTGATAGATTCAAGTTTTCAAGCAAAACTTGGGCATGGAGAAGCTGTAGCCCAAGGGAAGCCTGATCCTGGAGCTCAGCTCGTAGGCACAGCAGGCTGATCCATGATGAGGCCTGCAGAAGAGCTGGAATCTCAGAACTTGATTATTTTTTTAATTAACATATAACGTATTATTTGTTTAGAACTTGATTATTAACTAAAAGTCTAAATCTTATTGAAAGAGAACGAGATCCTGAGTTTCCATTTCAATTCTACCACTTACTATCAGTGTGAACTTGGGTGAGTTACTTCTGATGCCCAAATCCTATTTTCTTCCCCGGTAATTATACGTGTCTAACCCACCTCATGTTTTTGTGAGATTAAGTGCATGTTGTACGAGTAAGGCGCTGCACAAGTGTGAGTGATTGTTATGCCTATCACCAGAATTCTGGGGCTTTGGAAAACACGATGACAAGGTGATCAATTATTTTCAAGGTCCTTAGAGAAAGAGGAATAAACAAAAATAACTTTAAAAAATAAGTGATCTTTGATAATAAAAAAAAAAAAATTGCAAACCCAGGCTAGGAAGGGTTCATTGAAGAGGGAGTTTCAGAGACCAAGTAAATTAATCAGGATGCTACCGAGAAACAAAACCAAAGGATATATATGTATCTATATCCTAGCCTTACAAAAAGTTTAAAGATATAGAGATAGTGACAGAGATAGAAAGAGAGATTTATTTAAGGCATTGGTTCAAGTGACTATGAGAACTAGAAAGCCTGAAATCTGAAGAGCAGGCCAGCAGCCTGGAGACCCAGGGAAGAGTTAATGTTGCAGCTCTAGCTCAAAGGCAATCAAGAAGCAGAATTCCCTGTTCTGCGGGGGACCTGTCTTTTCTTTCAAGACCTTCAACTGATTGGATGAGGCCCACCCACGTTATGAAAGATAATCTAATTTACTCAAAGTCTACTGATACAAATGCCAATTCCTTCTTTAAAATACCATCACAGTTGGGATGCCTGGGTGGCTCAGTCGGTTAAGTCTCTGCCTTCATCTCAGGTCATGATCCCAGGGCCCTGGGATCAAGTCCCACATCCTGCTCCCTGCTCAGTGGGAAGTCTGCTTCTCCCTCTCCCTCTGCCCCTCCCCCCCTCATGCTCTCTCTCTCAAATAAATAAATAAAATCTTAAAAAAAAAAAAATACCATCACAGCAACATCTAAAGTGGCATATGACTAAATGTCTCTGTACCATGGCCTAGCCAGGTTGACATATAAAACTAACCACCACAGCAAGTAATCTAGCACCGCCATTCAGGGTATTGTGCAGGTTCTAAAAAACTACAGCAGTGTGGACACCGAACAAATAACTTGGAAACAAGCTGAGTAATCTCAGGGCTTCATTGAGAGCTGAAGGGCAAATGGAAAAGCATTTAAGGATAGAAGAAATTAGGCCAGATTGCTGAAGATGATTATAAGGGTGTGTGGGAATGGAAAGGAGTACTATAGCTAGAGTAGTCAGATAAGCGTGAGCAGGAGGGGAGAAAGGAGGATGGCAGATGGGAAATTACGGGGACCACCCAGGCTCGGCCCAGAGACCAACCCCTTTGGTCGTTTAGCACAGTCTGATAAGCAGAAGATACGGGCCACGGGGGCTGTCCCAACTTCGGAGCATGTGCACTTAAGGAAAACCTTGTCCCCTAGTAGTCCCAAGGCTGTTACAATGTCATTATAATATCATTTGCATTGTGGTTCCCCCATCCCCACCCCACGGGGTTCACTTAGGAGCTCCTGACAAGATGGCGGACGTGAACACGTGCAAAAGGTTAGAGGGGAGGAAACCAGGGTGGATCTAGAGGGTGCTGTGATGAAGACAAGATGGGAGGGAGGAGACCCGAGACCCGCGTAAGAAAACACAAGGCAGAACTCATCAGGCTGCTCCCCTCCCTCAGGTCAGCCTGCTCCTCCATCTCTGGAGTGTACTTTAGCTTTGCTGCTTTAACTCTCTATCGGGTCTCTGGACTGAATTCTTTCCTTTAAGAAGACAAGAACCAAGGAATTCCACAACCCACCACCAGGAACACTAGGAGAAAGGAAGCTGGAGCGGCGAGGAATGCGGGAGATACCACACCAGACCAAACGCCCTTTGCACCCGGGCTGCAGTGCTGCGAGCCCAGATGCCGGTGCCCGGTCCCGGGGGTCCAAGTAGTACGGAAGCTGCTTCAGCAGCAGCTGAGTCAGAGCAGGACCAAGTGCTGGTGGAGCGGAGGCCTACGCGGGTCTCTACTACAAGAAGGAGTGCTGGAGAGGACAATAAAAGGTAGAAGTGGTCATTTGTCTCTTGGGTGTGGTTTTTAAATTTGAAGCGCAAACTCTAAACCAATCAAGACTCAGTTGTATTGGAAAAATTGAAACCAGATGAGACCAGAGGCCAAATAGAAGTTTACTGAGAATCTGAAAGCTGGATGTATATAAGTGAGCCAGTTCTAATGACATGCAGATAGAACCTTCTAGCACCTAGGATTTTTTTTTTAAGACCGGAGAGGACAGAAGTTCCTTTTGAGTAGAAAGGTGAGCAAATGGTATACTCATTTTTTGAAGGATGGGGGCTGGGAGGTGAAGATGAATTAATATAGTAGTTACAGACCAAATAGCACTGATAACTAGAAAAATTTGATTAAATCAGTCGATTAATCTCTGCATCAAAGAGCATAAAACACCAGGAAGCAACCAATAGGTTTTTTGAAATGCCTACGGAACAGACGGTTTAAAGACAGCTTTCTTCTCAAATTTGGGACACGCACCTAGTCACACCACCCCTTAACCCAGGACTCCTGGATTTAAGTCATCCTCCAGCCCGAGCCTCCAGGGGACTGGGACTGCAGACTCCAAGCTCTTGGTGTAAAATACACTAGGAGCAGTGGTCTGTCTTTCTATGTGTGGAAATGCAAACAATTGAATTGAATCCAATGCTCATTTCTTGAGTGTTTACTATGTGCTGCCTCAACAGGAAGTGATTTTAAAAATACAAGAATGCGTAGGACTTGGCTTCTGCCCTCCAAGATCATTAAAAGAAACTAATTCATATATTAATAAAGGAAAAAGTTGGTTGTAGTTAAAACAGAAAGGGAGCATTTCAGACCTAAGCAATAACTCTTAATCATCAGGATGATAACATTGGAATTTCCTCTGGAGAGAGAACTGAAGAGTTTCTGTCTTAGATGTAAAATTGAGACTAAAAGCCAGCCGGTCTTGGGTGATTAGACTGTCTCCTGCCCCAGAACAAAGCCTGGGGCAGGTAATATGGGGCAGTCCCTTCCACTGTATAATTCTAAGACACTCTCATTTCAAAGTTGCTAAAAATAGAAGCATGGCGTCTGGTATGTAACAATATACACTATTGCAGCTGTGTCTTTATGATGAATAATAATACTTTGGAGTTATATGATGAGGCAATCACTTTGCAAGCGAAATCTCATTAACCCTCACAATATTCTGATTAGGTAGGCAGGTGGCAAGTGATCTGAACTCAGTTTGCAATTGAAGTAACCAAGACATGGAGAAGCCCAGAAACTTCCCAGGGAGCACATGGTTTCTGTGTCAGAGCTGGGAATGTCAGCCAGGTCTCCTTTCCCCAAATCTGGGGCTCTGAGCGGCGGTCCACACCACATCTTAGGGCCAGAGGCCACCACAACACAAAATTGGTGCTGTCCTGTATGCACCCTCTTGAAAAACCCTGCTGACTTCTTTTGAATAAACTGCAGTGTCACCGCAAGATACAAAGTTGTTTCTTTGTTTATCCTTTCTGTCTGGTAGCTAACCTCTTCTTCCCTACAAAATCCAATCTGTCTTGAAACAAATCAAAGAAATTTTAAAACAACGCCCAAACCTCTTTATGACTTCTTTTCTTTCCTGTGGCTGTTAATGTCTCCTGAGCTTTTGTTTTCATTCTGGGTCCAATTTAACCAAAAGTCAGTTTTAAGAAAAAGTTTTAAGAAGTCACTCTTGTAAAAGTTTTTGAACACTAGGACGGGCACTCTGTCGACACAGCTTTCTCCTTTCAGTCCTGATTTTGCTTCTTTGTTAAAAAAAAAAGACAGAGAGATTCTTTTGCTTTCCTAAACTCAGACTAGAGGAACAGGTTTGGTGGTGCTGAGAGAAAATCACAGGAAAATGACACCATTAACCGGGAAACGTTTGCCAGCCAAGAGCAAAGGAGCCTTCCCAGCCTCTGGGGAGACACTGACGTTCGTCTATATGGGAACTGTGAGATTAATATGGGAACTCGGGTTTTGTGCTTCTGGGGTAGGCTTCCCTGGCTCCCTTTGAGACAATGACACGCGGCCACATCTTCAAATTGTTAATTATGTACTGCCCCCTAGGGATTTTTGTTTTGCTGGTGGCAACCTGCTTCAAATCCTACAGGAAATATTTATCAGCTGGCTTCAGCCAGCATTTGTCTCATAGAAAGCGGGACCTTTTGGCGACCTTGGTGTACGGAGTCCACCCTTTTTCCTAGCAAGTTGCATTCATACACTTTACTTTTTCGGATTGTTGATTTTTTCCCCCTCCCCCTTTTGTCTTTATTTTATTTCCCCAGGATGGCTACATTTGCATAATGTGGGGTAGACCTCGCCTCTGCTCTTTTCAAAGCTTTGCTTCCTCCACATTTACCCTGCCTTTTTGTAAACATCTCTGGATTTGGGGAAAAGAGGAAGAGCAAACTGTGAACTAGAGACACTTTACACATATGCACTTACATATTTATCTGTACTTACCGATGGAGGAGTTCTCCACACTCCAAAATGTTCTCTTTGAAATCCCATTTAAATCAAAAACTTTTATCAGAAAAATGGAATTGCTTTATGATTGAATAGCACTTTGCTTCTAAGTACCAGCCATCAAGGCTGATGAAATGACCAAGATGACATTCTTCCCCAGAAAGACATCCTTGCCCTTTATTTTAAAGTTGGAGTAAAAAATTTCAGGGCTGTATTCCTTCATATCGGTTCTCTCATACAGGGGAATGGTCTTTAGCTATAATTAATGGCATTTTGGCATCCGATAAAAATGTTGTACACATGCATGTTTTTAGTCTTTGCGTAGTTTTGTTTTTTATAATGCATAAGACAGACTTGGCAGGAATCTTTCTTTCTGCATTGTATATTTTTAAAAACATAGGCACACACGCACACACAAATCCTGTACACAACAACTTTAGCAAATATATGCATGATCAAAACAGTTCAGAAAAATAAGATTTGAAAATGAGAAAGGGCAGCAGGTTTTTGAATAGGCTTCATCAGCGGAGGGGAGAGGTCAGCCGCAGAGATTAGTTATAGGAGCTATTAAGTCTCCTCTGACACCCACGTACAAGCTGCTTAACATAATCAGCCGCAATCAGCAAAACTGCTGTTTATTACAAAACGTTTTTCCCTTTTAATATTTCATATTGTTATGTAAAATGGTGCAGTGTAGGGACACACACATTTCACCAGGGACAAATTGTACAAATTGTCAGCAATAATAATTTGTGGCTCTTCTCGTGACATCTTTTGAAGTTAAAAACCGTTGAGTGATACCTCTCCAGAGCTGTTTTCTCTAATGTGGTTAATGGTTTGCACCGGAGTTGACCAGCCACTCTCTGTACGGTATTGTCACCGTTTACCGGCATGAGAAAATGTTTGTGTGACCACACACATCCATCAGTCGAGTCTGTGATTCGAGGCCCTGAAGCTTGGTTCTGCTCACGCTCGCCCATGTGGCCAAGCCCTCCCTTATAGGTGTGCCTCGTATGTATTTCCTGGTCTGTCTGAATCCCCGAAGTAACTCCTCGTCCCAAACATTTTCATTTCACTGGCACTGATCATGAGGCGCACCATAGTAGTCCATGTTGAATTCCCTTGAATTTCATACACTGGGTGTTGGGATAAGAGAAATGTCCTAACTGTCCTACTGGGCAGACTGCAGTGGCCTAGATTAGAGGGCACTTGGAGATGATGCCCACGCTTCTCTAAGGGAAATGAGGAGGGACGGAGACAGGTACTGCTGGTTCCCATTCCGGCCCACTAGGGATCTCCTACAAGATTCCCCCCACCCCTGGAAGCCGAGCCTCGTGGGGCTCCACCCCTCATCATGCCCCTGCCCCCCCCATCAGCCCAGCTATTTGCGGGCATGCTGGACTGGGGGGCAGCCGGGGGACAGGGACACAGGGATAGGATTTTATTTTTACAAACAAGCTAATACATAAAAGATAAGGTCAACATCGTCTCTTGCGAAGTGGTCACCTTAGCGGGCTAAGTGACAACACTTACTCAAACGAACAAGGATGCTGCTATTTCTCACATTTTCGGGCCATCATGTTTATACGCCACACCAAGCAAGCAGTTTCATTACTTTACACCCAAGTTTCCTTTTGAACCTCAGCTTAATCATCTATTTTATTCATCAGGCCTGGCTCCAAATGAATGGACATTCCTCAGACTTTGTACAACCTCCTCTTAAAATAATTCTTTTGGATGTTTTATTTATGGATCTGTTTCGTTGGCATAATGAACTCCTGAAGGTCAGGAAGTTTTCATTTTCACCTGTCCAAGCATCACCGTCTCACTGGGGCAGGCACATAGGAAGCGCTCAAAGCATGTTTGCTCAATAACCGAGTGAATGGTGTCTGGAAATTAAATTCATGCCTAGAGGACAAAGATGTGTTCCCATGAGGGCTCTGGACTCCGAAGACTATTCTATTACAGTTTTCTTTCCTTGAACATTTCTTGAACAATGTAAACTTTTCAGGAATTATGGGGACGGTGTGTCATTAAAATGTTAAAATTCTATTAGGACTCTTAAAACCCCAGCCATCAGACCTTCAAGACCAGTGCTGTCCAATGGAAATCTAACGCAATCCACTTAGGTAATAGAAATTTTCTAGTAACCACATTTAAAAAGATAAAGCAGGTGAAATTATTTTCGATTGAATATTAATATTTTATTTAACTCCATATATCTGAAATTTTATTGTTTCAACATATAATCCACTTAAAAATCATTAGCGAGGTATTTCACATTCTTTTTTGCTCGTTGCCTTACGTCTTTAAAATTTGGTGTGGGTTTTACACTTGAAGTACATGTCCATTCCCACCAGCCACAATGCAAGGGCTCACAGCCAGGTGCCGTAGCAAATACTGTAGCAGACCTTGCAAGACCTTGCAACTCCAGACCTGCCTCCCAGCCCTTTTGACCCGTGCCTCCCTGGGACTGATACCTTTTCAGGTGGACTGCAGGGGGCAGCAACGGGCAATGACTGGATGTACCATGAGGGGTTGTGACAATACCTCACTTGCCCTTCCTCGCCAGTGGAAGCCAAGGCTAGCAATGGGATCTTGTTCACATGAGAACTTCGAAAGCTCATGAAACACACCAGCTTTTCTGGGGTCCATACTAACCACATTTTTATTCCTTAGGCTAATTGCTCCCTTGCTGCTTTTCTTTGTTTTCAGCCCAATCTAGCTCCCGAAGACAAGCGTGGCTTTGACTAGAGTAGCAGCAGTGGAATCCATAGGTTTATTGACGCCAGAGAGGACAAAAAGAGAGGAGCTGAGGATGAATCCTGGGTGTTTTCTTTGCTCAACCACGTCAGATGGTGGGATTGACACACTCCCCTAGGGAGGCGAGCGTGGCTGGAGAAGCAGGTATTACTAATTGCAGAGCCTTGGGATATTCCACCACTGCAGGCAGGGAAGAGTAGAGGGAGCCAGCAAGAGAGGCCGAGGTGAGGAGCTGCCTTAGAGTCAGAGATCAACCACCAGGTGAGGGTGGGGCTGGGAGGTGCATGGGAGGGTGGGGCCACGTGGTCCCGGAAGCATGGAGAAGAAACGATCTCCAAAAGGCAGGCACAGACAGCTCCTGGAGGTCAAGTACGATTTTTGTGGATGCAAAAATGTGAAACATATGAAGTGTATTGAGAAGACAGGCTCAGGCAGTGAGCAGAGCAGAATCGGGATAGTCTGAGGACAGGGTGGCAGATCGCGTTGACCCAACAGGCCAGGACAAGTGCAAGGGCTGGGTCACAGGAGAACTGACATTAAAACCCAATTAAGCCAGCACTGGAACATGGAAAAAAAACAAAGCTACAGATAAGCCTTGAGGGCCTCTACGTCCCTCATTAGCCCAGGAAAAGCTACCCCTCCACTGCGTTTTCCTTATACACAAAGAAGGGCCAGCAACACTTCCAACCCCCAAGGGTCCTGTAAAATTGAAGTGTGCAGTGATTTGAGCCAATTGAAATTTAGCATAACCTGAGGCCTTGATTTCTCATCATCAGTCTGGCTTAGGAAATTTATTTATAGAAATCCTTGCTAATATAATTGACCTAAATGTTCTTTAGTAGAGAATTGGTCAAATAAATTATGAAACATTCAAATAATGCAATAGCAAGCACTCATTAAAAAGAACATGTGAAAGCTGTACATATTGACCTATAAACATATGCAAGATTCATTTTTAAGTGGAGAAAGCAAGGTTCATAACAGTGTATAAACTATGCTTACTTTTGTGGTTAAAAAAAGAGGGTTATAGGGGCACCTGAGTGGCTCAGTCAGTTAAGCGTCTGACTCAGGATTTCGGCTCAGGTCATGATCTCAGGGTTGTGGCTCAGGTCATGATCTCAGGGTTGTGAGATCGAGCCCCATGTCGGGCTCCACACTGAGCATGGAGTCTGCTTGAGACTTTCTCTCCCTCTGCCCCTCCTTCTCCTCCCCGCCCCTTCCCCTACTCATGCACATGTGCATGCACTCTCTCTCTTAAAAAAAGATATATACATATTATGTACCTACATAAATGCACCTCGTGTATGCACAGGAATTTTGTGGAAGGATAAGAAGCTGTTAACAGTCATTCCCTCTGAAGGAGAAACTAGAAGGGAATTTAGGATGAGAGGGACATGTAATCTTTAGTATTACTCAATTTCTTTTGACCAGGTGCAGGAATTATTATTTTTTTAAATCAGAATAACAGTTTAAAGTGTTCTGAGCAATATTTTACTTACACTGTTTATATTAAACACTCTAAAATCTCTGGGAGAAAGGACTGCGTTTCTTTGTGACCAGTGCACCATATTCATTCAACCACTCTTCCAAATTTCAAATTTGGCAGCACTGGAATACTGCAATGATTAGGGGTCCATTTCCTCAATATCCAATCTTTTCCTTTTAGCAACCGGACTTGGTGTCTAGAAATCAAGTTCAGAGCTGGCTGACACTGAGGCATCGCTGTGGTCCTGGACTTCAGGGAATCTAAAAAGTCCAAAAAGCTGGGCAAGTGTGAAAGGCAAGACTTGGACCAGTCACAGACTCATCTCTAGGTTCTTCCACCCGTTTCTCAGCACCCCCTGCATGCCATGCTTACCCCCAGGTGACACACAGGATTAGACCCAGGGAGATGCCAGGAGGCTATCAGGAAGGAGACAATGCTTATTGCTCGCTAACTCCTAATTAAACAGATGTGAAGAGGTACAGCATCAGGAACGATGAGGATAATAGGATTACAGTGTCCTTTGGAGGGATGAGAGAAACTGCTGCAGGCAAGACTCTCTAGGCCCTGTTTGAGGGCTGTCTGCTACAGGAGTTCAGAGTTGGTAGAAATCACATCTAATCTGTGCCATTAGCAAAGGTGGAATTTGAATGGGGTCTTAATGCATATGAAGCAAAATATTATTTGAAAGTGTTATCCCAGGTGATTTTTTTTAGTCCCCCAATTCTTGCTACTTTGTAATCCTCCATCCCTTGGAGCTGGAAGTAATCTTTCTTTTAGAGAAGGGCAGAACCTTGCGCTCGAAGGAAGGACAGTATTCCTTCCTATTTCAGATCCCAAAGTCATGAGGCTTTTATCTGTGAGAGCCTACCTTTGCTGAAGGAAGGAAGGATGGGTGGATTTCAGGGGCCTAAAGTTAGAAGGGCAGAGTTTTAACAATTAGCCATAGGGGACACGGGGAAAGTTCCTGAAACCCTGGCAGGAGAAAAGCTGATCCAGGAAGGATGGCGTGGGGGGTGGGGGGGTTGCTGCTATGGAGATGAAAGAGGCATTTGGAGGCATTTGGAGGACACAGGCCTGGGGTTGAAGCACTACTTACTTACACATGTAAGGAAGGACCTGTGTCTTAGTCTGAGCCCTTGGCTTGAGAGAGCGCAAAATGATAGAGTCCAAGGTCACTGAAAGGGGCATGGGGCTTTCTGTTGAAATTTAGGGAAGAGGCCATTTTGTGGGTCCCAAAACCAACAAACACTGCTGTAGGAGAGTATGGCGGTAAGATGTGCTTTGCTAGAGAGAGTCTGAGATGGAGTCCCCCAGATCCTCACAGGCTGCATGTGGAGATACGAAAGTCCCCTCATGATCTCCTGGGGAGTGTGGGAGGCCTGAGAAACCAGGTGGATCAGAGAGGTCTGGGAGTTAAAATGAAAAGCTGGCAGATCTTGCTAACAGAGGCTTCAGCAGCGACCTCATGAATTGGCTGAGGATGCCACTGAATACTTCCCAGCAAGGAGTAACATGGTGAGTGGAGTGCTCTACGGCTGTTGGTTTTGTATCTGGGTTAGCTCAGGAGGCAAGGACTCAAAAAGTTGAGAGTTTACACAAAATGACAGCAACCACAGCTAGGAGGGTGTCTTTAACAGAATTACAAGATGGGGCTGCTCCAAGGGAAATCAGAAATTTTCTTGTAGGGAACTGTATTTTAAGTGTTTTTGCTTGACGTTTATTTTCACCTAGAATCGAGGAGAGAGAACAGCAATGGCTCTCTGCATCTGGGAGCTGTCCTGCCCGCCTGGGGACAGTCACCTTTGGTGATGATTACCTGGCTCCACGGAGTTGCTCAGAGCCCACGTCACTCATAACTAATGAGCATGTATGTCTGTAACATTTCTCATCCTGAAATGCATGTCTTTATCGTTTGGTACCATCCAATATGGCCAGAATGCAAAACAAAAACCAGAAATACAGTGAATAAACCTAGGGGAGATGGTTATTGCTCTTTGTTCTTAAATTTGTTGAACTGGAAATCCAGTGTGAACTGAACTCTTCAAGTAAATGATAAATCCAGTTTGCTGCTGAGGGAGGGCAAATTCTTTCAAGTAGACTCTACTGTTGAACTTCTTTTAACTCATTCTGAGTCTCCTTTCCTTTGGCCTCCATTTCTAGACACTGGCTAAAAATCCTACTTAGTAGAGAGCCTAATGTACTCATCTCCACCATTTCCTATGAGATGAATCTGTTCTGATAGCCCAGCTAAGAAAATAGAAGAGTGCTTCATTCCTGCTTCCTCCAACATTAGGATGGTATTGTCTCTATCTAAAAAGATCATCCAACCATGAAGATGCAAATGAAAATGAGCAATGCCAATCTAGATGCTTTTCAACTCTGTATTAATTGTTCACCAATACACATATATCCCATGCTTCTTATAAATTTCATTTATTGAGAAGAAACACGCCATTATACATTATGCATCATATCTCCGATGGACAGTAAAGAAGATTAAAATAGATTTACTGCCCTTGGTGTATCTTTTTCTCCCTCATTGGCTAGGAGCTCAGATAGCCAAATCAGGCCAGCAAGAGCCAGCCACATCAGCTCATGCAATTTTAAAAGCATTTTGGCTGAACAGTAAGTCAAAATCCCCTTCTAATGAATTTCTGTCCTAAAAATTATCTTCCATGTCAAGAAAGATACCACAAGGAACAAGCATCTTCTTTCTCTGATTTGCATTGTGGAAAGAAAAGGAAAATAGCACAGATGCATTCGGTATTGTACAAAGAGCATATATGGGCATTTCAATCCCTAATATCACACTAGTTTCTGATGCTAATGTAAAATATGTTCTTTTTGCATTTATAATCATGATGAGCAGATGGCGAAGACGGTTTAAAGTAGTACAGTATGTCTATGAAAATAATGTATGCTGTTAGTGAGTCTTCCCTAAAACTGGAGTTTAATTGCTTATAAACACATACGTTAGAAAGAATCACAATTCTAAGAGCCATTTGCTTTGCTAGGACAATAGTTAGAGTTCTCTGTAACAGGCTTTGGCCGCAAGACTTTTTGCGGCAGCAGATGCTTTGCTATGCTCTCTCTCTCTCTCAAAGAGGCTTAATTGAAAAAAACGTTGGGATTGGCACAAAAGGATCTTGGTTTCTTAAAACAAAGGGATCCTTCTTAAAATTAAACTAAAAAAGAGAAATTAAGGGAAATGTTGGCTGGGGGAGAACAGGTAGGGGGAAAATGAGGTATCTAGCTTCCTCTTTTCTTTCTTTCTTTCTTTTTTCTCTTTTCACCACCGATTGTCTCAAGCAAACCATCAACAATGTCATTTTGTCATTTTCAGTGATGAATATTGATTGCACCGTTGCTGTGCTTTCCGGAAAGAAAAACTATCAGACAGGAGAGCTTCCCCTGCTTCATTTCAAGGGACCACCACGCTGTTCAAGGGGAGAAGGGCATGAAGTCTTCTGCACCAGCCGTGGGGCCTCCTCCCTGGGAAGGGAGTGCTCCCGAGGAAGGACGTGTGATCAGGGAAGCAGACGACAAATTTGGGAGGATCACAATCCACCCGGAACACCAGTGAAAGGAAACGGATACTGTTTGCAAACAGGAGGAGGAGAAAGGGAGGAGGCAGCAATAGAGAAAGGCAGGCGGAGAGCCAAGGGCCCTAAAAAGGCAGCAAGTTTTAGAAAACACTCATTTGACTAATTTGCCCAATATAATAAAGAGAAGATGGTTTGATTTTCAAGTACAGAAGTGGTGATTGATTAGGTGGGCATTATATTTGGAGCATGTGGAATGAATAATGGTTGTGAATGGATATAGAAAATATCTCACCAAGAAGGAAAAAAAAATCCATAAGTCATACAAGGCAGAGCACAAAAATACCAACATACCAACATTCAGAGAGAGTTTAAATAATAACGGACTGAATCTTGGAAGCACTCCAAAGAAATAGGGAATAGAAAGAGAGCTACACGAAGCATAATGGTTTCTAGACAATAGGCAAAGAGAGAGGGTCTGCACATGCTTGTGAATGTGGTATTAGCTCTTTAATTACTGTAATTACTTAAGTTTAAGGTCAAATCACCTGTGTATTGCTGATAAAATGAATGATTTATTCTAAAATAGAAGTAGCGCTTAAATTACCTAGGATGTTATAGGAATGGGTAATCCGTGTGGGTGAGCTATTGCAGAATTATCCCCATTTTGTAGAACAACATCTCTGATAAAGAATGGCATGGAATCCCACCACATCTGCAATATTCTGACGTAGACCCCTGGGCATCCATTCCAAAGCATGAGTTTCCTCTTTGGTTGAAAGTGGCCCCTCCTGCTACTTCAAAGATGCCTTCTGGCAGTTTAAAGAATTTACCTTGTAACAGGGTTTACCTCAGGTAAGATGCAGTGAGATTTGGAAACTTGAACTCAAGTTTTGCAAGCTTTGGTCAGTCATCAAATTGCAGCCTGAATTAAAAAAAAAAAAAAGACTGGATGTAGAAGATCTGTAAAACACCTGTACTTCAGACGTTTCTGAATGATGAAATTCCATGAAGTGTGATTTAGGTGGTGAGATGAAAGATTTTACTTCTTCTTGTCAGAAATAACTAAAAAATTCCATGATTTAATTTTTAATCAGCATGAATTCCAAATAGTTGAGAACAAATACTTGAAGTGTCTGATCCAAAAACTCCAGGAAAAAAACTCTCCTGTTGTCCTTCGGATAGGACCTAGCTAGATCTCAAGAAATATGGATGTAGCCCAGACATCTATATTTTGCAAATATTTCATGGGTGATTGTGCTGTACATCAGGCTTCAGAACCATTGCTGTAGGTCCAGGGGGCAGTCTAAATGGTTTAAGACCTTGTCGGATCTGTATTTTTTCAATAGATCGCTGGTTAATACACAGTGGATCAACTTGAGGTGAGGCAAGACTGGTGTTAGGGAAGGCTGTTGGGAGACTGCTACAATTGTCCATGTGAGAGGTGATGAGTTCTAAACTAGGGCAGTGGAAGTTGGAAAGGGAGATGGGGCTCAGGAGTAGGGAGGCTGAGTCAAGATATATTTAGAAGGCAAAATCAGCCTTACTCTGTGGTTGAAAGTGGAGGGTAGACTAAAAAACAAGTCTAAAATAATTCAGATTTGTACCCTGGTGACTGGTTGTATGGTGAAGCTTTTATCTAAATACATTTTAATACCAACTTTTTGACACCAGCAGGGTATTCTACAGTTCAATTCAATTCTGACACTATTCAGAATTAAAGCAGACCCCACAAGTGAAAGGCTCATTCCCACAAGAGTGCTTCACTCAGACACCAGCCACAAGTGGAGTCCCCAGATGACCCACACCTCTGTTGGACTTAGCTACAAATTCAGGGGTCCCCATAACCTCGTTTTATGTTCAATAATGTGTTAAAATGACTCACAGAACTCATTGAAAGTATTCTACTTAACAGTGACCATTTTACTATAAGGGATACAAATAGATAGCCAGATGAAGAGATGCACAGGATATCTGGAAGGGTCTGAGTATAGGAGCCTCGGCCCCTCTGGAGTTGGGGTATACCACTTTCCTGGTGCATCGATATATTCACCAACCGGGAAGCTCCTCAGCTTGCTCATTTCAGAGTTTTTCTGGGTGTCTGGGATTTCACTGTAGGCATGTTGGTTAAATGATTGGCCACTCAATCTCCAGCCCCACTCCTCTTTCTAGAGATGGAGGTGCTGAAAGTTCCAGCCCTCTAGCTTGGTCTTTCTGGTACAGCCAGCCCCTTTCTTGAAACTATCCAAGGGCTCACTATGACTCATCTTGTTAGCATAAACTCAGGAATGGTTGAAAAGAACTTGTTATGAGTAACAAAGATGCTCTTATCACTCAGGAAATTCCAGAGTTTTTTTTTTTAAGTTTTTATTTAAATTCCAGTTAGTTAACATACAGTGTAATATGAGTTTTGGGTGTACAATATAGTGATTCAACACTTCCACACATCACCTGGTGCTCATCACGAGTGCCCTCCTTAATCCCCATCACCTATTTCACCCATCCCCCCACCCACCTCCCCTCTGGTAACCAGCAGTTTGTTCTCTATAGTTAAGAGTCTTGCTTCTTGGTTTGTCTGTCTCTCTTTTGTTTCCCTTTGCTCATTTGTTTTGTTTCTTAGATTCTTAGAATGAAATCATATGGTATTTGTTTTTCTCTGACTGACTTATTTTTGCTTAGCATTATACTCTCTAGCTCTATCCATGTTGTTGCAAATGGCAAGATTTCATTCTTTTGGCTGGCTGAGTAATATTCCACTGTATGTATATATATTCCACTGTATGTATGTGTGTGTATATATATGTGTATATATATGTATATATATATTCATCCCACATATATATACATACCACATCTTCTTTATTCATTCATCTATCGGTGAACACTTGGACTGTTTCCATAATTTTGATAGTGTAGATAATGTTGCTATAAACATCGGGGTGCATGTATTCCTTTGTATTAGTATTTTTATATTCTTTTGGTAAATACCCAGTAGTACAATAGCTGGTACAATCCTAGGGTAGCTCTATTTTTAACTTTCTAAGGAACCTCCATACTGTTTTTCATCGTGGCTACACCAGTTTGCATTCCCACCAACAGTGTAAGAGGGTTCCCCTTTCTCCACATCCTTGCCAACATTTGTTGTTTCTTGTGTTGTTGATTTTAGCCATTCTGACAGGTGTGAGGTGGTATCTCATTGTAGTTTTGATTTGCAAGGAAATTCCAAGAGTTTTTGAAGCTCTGTGCCAGGAACTGGGGCAAAGACCAAATATAAAATTTTTTATTATATCACATTACAAAATAATAAGGTAAGTTTTCAGAGGAATGTAGCTAGTTCTATTTTGAACATGATGAGCTTAAGGATCACTTGAGTGATAATCCAGCAGGCACTTAGATGTGCAAGGAGAAACTCAGGAGGGAGGTCAGAACTGGAGGCAGAAATTCAGAAGTCATTGTTTGGATGAAATACTCCATACTGGGAAATGAAAAAAAGCTTCAAGTTAAGCTGTGACCAACAGAATGCGTGATGAGGAGAGATAAAGCTTGTAGCCTACCACTCCTCACACATGGCAATATAAATTTTGTGCTCTACACCAAGGGTCAGAAAACCTTTTCTGTAAAATGGCAAGTAGTAAATATCTTAGGTTTTGCAGGACATACAGTCTGGGCCAATTACTCAACTATACCGTTAACATGCAAAAGCAGCCATAGAAAATAAACAATCAAATGTGTATGGCTAGGTTTTAATAAAACCTTGTAGACATTGAAATTAGAATTTCTTATAATTTTTTATGTGTCATAAAATATTCTTCCTCTGATTTTTTTTCAACCATTAAGATATGTAAGAACCATTCTTAGCTTGTAGGCTATTAAAAAACAGGCAGCTGGCCAATTTGACCCTTGGGCTATAGTCTGCCAATCCCTGTTCTAAACCAATGTGTTTGTGTGACTTCCTGAAGAGGAAAATTAAATGTGAGGACCCAAGGGCAAGGCCTTGGTGCACAGAGGAGGTGCATCGTGGTCCCCTTGCTGATGGACCAGAACTGACCTGGGGAAATGTGGAGAGTCTGCCATTCAAAGGGGTGTTGCATCTGAATTCGTGTTTGTTATCTCTCAGGGTTGAAGCCAGACACAACTCTTCAGTGTGTGAACAATTCTAGATACAATTCTTCAGTGCATGAGTAATTTTTCTCTTGGCTTTTTACCACGACACTCTTGTGGATTTCTCCTACCTCCTGGATGCCCTTTCTCATTTCCTTTGCCAGTTCCTGTCTGCTCTCCCTTCTGATACTAAACTGATCAGCAGTCAGTGCTTGCTTCTCTTTATCTACACTCATTTTCTAGTTGGTTTTTCCAGTCCTGTGAGTTTAAACACTTTCCAGATTCTGATGGCAACCAAATCTCTATCTTCAGTCCTGATGTAACCCAGGAATTCTGCATGGGGATGTCTAGTAGGCGCTCCTCACCTTTCCCCATCTCAGTAAACCATAGGACCATTCACCCACTGGCTTAACCCCAAATCTTGACTTTCTTTCATCTCATATGCAGGCCATCAGTAAGTCCTGTTAAACCAATTTCCAAAACATGCTCTAGATCTGTCCATTTTCCACCCCAAAGTACAAGGCCACATATGCCTCATGTGGACTGCAGCAATGTCTCCAAATCACTCTTCCCTTCAATATTAGCTCTAGTGACTTAAAAAAATTACTTAGTAGATTTTTTTAGGAGTTTTAAGTTTACAGAAAAACTGAGAGGAAAGTACAGAGAACTCCATATATCTCCTCACCATTCCCTCCCCTTCCCCTATTAGCAACATCTTGCATCGGTATGGTACAATTGTTATAACTGATGAACCAATATTGATACATTATTATTAAGTAAAGTCCAGAGTGCGTATTAAGGTTCACTTGTATTAAACAGTCAGTGGGTTTTGATAAATATATAATGACATTATTCCACCATTCAAGTATCATACAGAATAATTTCACTGCCCTAAAAAGTCTCTGTACTCCACCTGTTCATTCTTCCCTGGCTCCTCCAAACCCCTGGCAACCGCTGATTTTTTTCCTGTCTCCATAGTTTTGCCTCTTCCAGAATATCATATAGTTGGAATCATACACTATGTGGCCTTTTCAGATTGGCTTCCTTTACTTAGTTATATGCATCCAAGTTTCCTCCATGTGTTTTTGTGACTTCATAGCTCATTCCTTTTTATCACCGAATAATATTCCATTGTGCTAACGTACCATAGTTTGTTTATCCATTCACCTGTTGAAGGACATCTTTGTTGCCTCCATGTTCCAGTGACTTTTTAACACAGAAGCCAGAACATGTCATACTGTCCTTGCACCCAAACACCCTGACTCTGACTTTTAATGCCCTACTGATTTGGCCCTTGACTGCCCTTTTCAGCTCCTCCTCCCCACTGTGCTGCTTTTACTCTGTCATTCTTTCTCTTCTTGCCTTAGAACCTTTGTACCACTGCCGTCTCCCCTGGGACGTTGATCCCTTGAATATCCACATGGGCCACTTCTTCTCAATTCCGATCTCAGCTCATGTTCCCCATCCTCAGAGAGGTTTTCTCTGACCCCAAGCCAAAGTTACCACTCAGTTGCCCCCTATCACAACAACTCATTTTTAATTCTTTCCTCACCATTTAACTCCATTTGATGTTTTCTTTTTGTTTATTTGTAATCTTTCTTCCCTCAATAAGAGCACAGACCCCCTCTGTCTTATTTCCTGATATATACCTAACATCTAGAACTGTACCGACGAATCAACGTTTTATTAAATGCTGTCCATTTCTAGAATTCAGTTGCCCAACCTCTTTATAATACTTAAAGTAGAAATCAACATTTGGAAATGAACTTTTCTTAGACTGTATATTTTTTATTTGCGTCGTGAAACTCTCCTCTTGGCTTCTCTTCTTAGTCAAGTCCCTACCTCCTCAGGCCATCCTGAATCTGTTCCTGAGTCTCTTAGATCTTTGTTAACAAGACAAAGCTGTAGGCTTAAGTGGCAGAGCCAAAGTGGTAGGGCAGAGATAAGAAAACTAGCTAGGTGCTGCCCAAAGAGAGGGAGGGGGAAACAGCAAATGGACAATCAACCAACAAAATCAAGTAAGAGCTAGTTTGGTGAAAAGTTCTGAAAGCAACTCAACAGGTAGAGTCTCACAACTGTTTTGAATAGGTAAAACATCCTCTGAGTGTTTAGCATCCTAAAGAGATTCTTTTCAAGGACAACTGTCATTAGAGTGAAATAAGATTTGTTTAAAATTTTATACTTACACATTTTATTCAATCTTTAAATAAAGCTGATTAAGGGGAAAAAATCAGTGCTTAAAGGATGGTTGTAATCTTTAATCTTAAGAAAAGGTATACAGTTTATGACTTTTAACTCTGCGGGTTTAGAATCAAACTTGGTGTTGTGGGCCTTTATATTCCCTTCCAGCTGTAAGGTTCTACAGTTCTGTGTAGGGCCATCATTCAAGCCATTTTTCCTTTGTAAAAATGTGGTAATAGATTAAAGGATAAAATATCCAGTGAACATTTGGATTGGGTCATATAAAGTCAAATATGTCTCACATTCCCTGATCAGCCTTCAGGTAGAGGAAAAAGAATCGGAGTGGTCAACAATTTAATCACCAAAAGGCTTGGGGGTATGGATGGGAGGTAGCTATAGATAAAAGCCACTTTAGAGCTGGAGGAGGCCATGGGGGGACCTGATTTAGAGAGGTAAATCCTCAGAGAGGTGAACAGACTTGTACATGGGCATTAATTTATTGCAAGCCATGACCATCTGAACCAAGACCTCAGGCTTCCTGTCCAGTGTTCTACCTAACTCATTTCACCTGCCTTTCTGTTGTTACTTTAAGTCACCAAGTTTTGGGGTGATTTGTTACTCAGCATTAGATAACTGGAATAGACTCATTAAGAGCAATTCTTTAAAGAGAGAGAGAGAGAGAGAGGAAAAGAAAGGAAAGGAGGGACACGAAAAAGTTGATAGTGTAATAAACATCTGTATCTGTTTTTACAAAAAGGACACCAAAAGGTCCTCCCATCTCCCACCAAATCCCTTTAGAGAAAATTAGAAGAATAGAAAAAGAAAGGAAAAAAAAAAAAAGAAAAGAAAAAGAAAGGAATCTCCCCCTAAAGAATCCCTTCCATATTAATTCCCTTGAAGGAGCTCTTCTTTTACCTTCTGCTTTGCTACTGGAAAAACAAACAGGAATTTTGAAGGTAGACATTTGGTAGCTCGTTCTGAGCTCTGTGATGTTTTTGGGTGATTGGCTACTGTGTGATTTTGTTAACTGAGCCACGGCATGTATTTTAGAAAGCTTCCTGGTATCTAGGCATACCATTTATAGCTCATTAAATATGGTAGTTAGAGTCATTTTTGGAAAGCCTGAACATAGGGTTTTTGAATGGGAGTGTCACACCACAATTTATAAACCAAGTCAGAGATGACTTACATCATTTCAACTCATAGCACCATTTTCCAGGAACAGGAATACAAGGACTCTCAACCAGAGAATATTCCTAATTCTGAGACTATACAGAACTCAAGTTAACCCTTTTGGGAGTGACTTGGGAGATCACTGTACATTTTACAAATCCCAATTAGCATTGCTTTCCTGGCACAAGAGAATTATCAATTAATTAAGAGTTTGGGAAGGGGTGTTTGAATGGAAAATAAATGGCTTTGACTCTAGTCCTTAAAAGCTCTGTTTTCTTATAATAATCATATGATAAAAATATCATTAAACCACTTGGTTTTGTAGAATTTTCTCATCCTCTAATTTACTCTTATTCACAGTATCTCCAGACTAAACAGATGAGTTTTTGAGGCCCCTGGTAGCTAGGTATTGCTGATGAAAAAAAAAAAATCAGTAGATGACTTTCTCCCCTTTTCTAAAGAAAACAATTTACTGGGGCGCCTGGCTGGTTCACTCAGTAGAGTATGCAACTCTTGATCTCAACAAGCCTGCACTAGGTGTAGAGATTACTTAAAAAAAAAATCTAAAAAAAAAGAAAGAAAGAAAACAATTTACCCAAAACACTGTCATTATGAGAATTCACTGCTGGCAGATATATTTGTTGATTGAAGGGGAAAAAGTTTTCTTTCTTCACATCTTTCTCCTCAACTTTGGCTCTTGGCAAATTTTGTCAATAAAAACCTGTCCACAGTTCTTTCTGGAACTGACTTGCCCAAGTCTTTAGACAATATTAGCTTACCCACTTCATTATCACTAAATATGCTAATATCTCTCCACAAGATCATAATATTCTCTTATGAATATTACAATGGAATTTCTTTCCTATGTTGGCTATATTTTAAAGGTGCTTCTCGTAAAAATCCATTGTATTTCATTAAGGTACTGAATGCTACGTGTAGCTTTCTATACAAATTTGTGAATTGTAAGTACTATTTTCTTACCTATAACGCACATTATTATCTTTTCTAAAAACCAAGAGCGTCATTTCTTTACCCTGTATATAAAACACTTTGCTCTTTTTTCTCAATAAAATTTTCAGGCAGTGCAGTTTTGCCCACTTCTCCTTCCCTTTCAGGATTTGTTAACTGCTCTTGAGATGCTGAAAGCTTTTTCCTTTCTATTTTACTTCGCTGGTACTCAGATATGAAATAGAAGCTCTTTTCCCTTCTTCTCTTCCACTTCAATCAGAATGATGGGCGTGCTTACTCTGCCTTGCTCCACTCCTTTGGCGTGGGTGACAGCTAATTTCTTGCTTTTATCCAGAACAGCACCGTAGGAACCTGGCGCATTTTACTGCAACTCCAGCTCCTTTACGACATTCAGGGGTCCCCAGATGAGTACCTCTCTTCAAATGCCAACAAAAATGCTGTTCAACCCCCTAACTAGATGGAAAGCACACCACCATGTCTCATTCAAAAGAAACGTATATGATTAGGATCCATCACATTGATCAAAATTACTTCACTTGTCTCAGATAAACTCTCAATAGCCTAAGTGATCATGGGAATTGGCGACGTTAGATACCGAAGAGCTCATCTTTGGAGAATTTAAAGAAATTTCTATTTTTATTTTCATTTATTTTTTAAGAAATTTTTAAAGGTGGATTTGTGTCTTAGAATCCATATCCTGTTGACACTTCATCTACAAATGTACTATGATAACAGTGTCTGATTAATTAATTAATAAAACATCTTTTATAGTAGTATAATTAGAGGATTGGAGGGGGAGAAATCCTAAATTTCTTTTTTTGGTTTGTTTTGGGTAACTGCGATTCATAGAGAAGTTATCCCATTCTAATAATTAAAAATTGGTATATAGGCTGTAACCTTTTTAAAAAACTTATGTAGATTCCAAATCTTAAAGCAAGAAAAAAAAAAAGAGAGGCTTCAAGCTAAACATGGCAGAATTGTAACTTAGGTTTATCTCCTCTTTCTCCCCACACTTCCCTAGAATGACAATGAAGCTTTAATATACGAGGACAGAGAGGACAGAAAAGGAGACAAAAGTGGAACAGAGACTTCAGCAAGTTTTTTTATTTTTTTAAAGATTTTATTTATTTATTTGACAGAGAGAGACACAGTGAAAGAGGGAACACAAGGAGGGGGAGTGGGAGAGGGAGAAGCAGGCTTCCCACCAAGCAGGGAGACCGATGCGGGGCTCGATCCCAGCACCCTGGGATCATGACCTGAGCTGAAGGCAAACGCTTAACGACTGAGCCACTCAGGTGCCCCAGCAAGTTTTTTAAAAGATGAAACCTGGGTGGAAGAGTGGAACCGACTTATTAGAGCTGAGGAGGTAGCAGGTAGAAGTGCCGCAGAGAGATGTCCAGACGCCGCAACCTCGCTCCCGTCCCCCCAAGCCCACGGGACAGTTCAGGTTCATCTGGGAGATGCTGAAACAGAGGCTTTACATCAGGCCCCTGGAATCAGTGGCAGGCAGGAGTGAGGCTTGACCTCACACAGAGGGATGAAGTAAAAAATCTGCATAGAATTATGGGACATGGCCCCTACTCCCCAAATGCCAGCAGCCAAGTCTCTCAAGCAGGAGACTGGAGGGCTCCTCTCTTAAAAAAATTGAATAGCCTCGGAGAAGGGTCCTCAGAATCTAACATTTAAGAATCTCCCAATAGAAAGGCTGGCTTAAAGCCAGAATGCCCCACAATGATGCCCACCACTCTGCAAACCCACACCCACACCTCCCTACCCCACACACAGATTTCCCAAACTGTTGTTCAGTGCGTCAATCTTCAAAATAAATAAAAGATCAGCAGACACTCAAGGAAAATCTCCACCATGCACGATAGAGGCCAAAACAAGCAAATAAAAAGAAGCAGTAGAGACAATATAGGGAACAGAAGAGTAGAAGAAAACTTAAGAAACCAACATCCCTAATCAAGATAATGCATTCATAGAACAAATCCAAGATACTATGAGAAAAAAAAGGACAAGAAAGATCTTTTGGAAATTAAAAATAAAGGACCTGGGATTTAAAATTTTAGTAGAAGGTTTGTCCTTTAAAATTAACTTCTTCTGGAAATTTGAATTAAAAAATATAGATAAAGGGGCACTTGACTGGCTCAGTCGGTGGAGCATGGGACTCTTGATCTCGGAGCTGTAGGTTCAAGCCCCACGTTGGGTGTAGAGATTACTTAAAATGAAATCTTGGGAAAAAACATATATAGATATGGAGGATAGCAGAGAAATGACTTTTTAAAATAAAATTAGAATGGCACCTGGATGGCTCAGTTGGTTGAGCGACCAACTCTTGATTTCGGCTCAGGTCATGATCACAGGGTCCTGGGATTGAGCTCCACACCAGTTCTGCACTCAGTGTGGAGTCTGCTTGAGATTCTCCCTCACTTTATCCCCCTGCCCCTCCTGCCACTGAACAATGTTATAGGAGGTAAGTCTCAAATTCCATCCAAAGAAAGATCCCATTTCCATTAGCATAGAGACATGAATAGAAAGCTGTAGAGGCTCTCTTTCATGTCTACTTCAAATGTCAGGGAACATAATATCATGAAATGCCAAGGTTTCAAAGGATCTCAAAATTTATCTGTTCCAACTTAAAATGTAATTAGTGCAGCACAGAGACTAAGGGCATGACTTACATCTCCCCAACGTAGGTGTCCAACTTCTCACTTAACTTCTCTTCTTTGAACTCTTACAGAAAGCACAACATCAACATGTCCAAAATTCAACTCTTGATGCCCCCATTAGGGCGTTTCTCTTGTACTATTTCCCGTCTCCACGAATGACACCACCATGCATCCAGCTGTGGACACAAGAAACCAGTACCACCCTAGACCAAGCTCTCATCATCTCTTGCTAGGATCACTGCAGTGACCTTTTAACTGGTCTCCTATGTACACTGAGCCACACTCCACACAGATAGTTTCTTCAAAGGCAGAACTGAACACATTTCACATCCTACAATTAAAATCTTTCAGTGGCTTTCAATGCTCCTGAATAAAGACCAAACTTTTAACATGGCTTAGAAGGTTTTGCATGGTCTGGCCATTCAGGTATCTATAGCTTCATCCTGTACCATGGTCCCCTTCCATCTCTGCCCAGACACATTATCTCCCTCTCAGTCCCTTTTACTACTCATCATCTAGTAAACAGTGTGCTTTCAGTAAAGAATTCTTGAATGTATGATAGCACACAGATGTGGGCTCAAAACCTAGTATGTCTCTGAACACAGGAAACTCCCTAAACCTCAGTTTCCTCACCTATAGAGTAGAGATAAAAATAACACCCACCCATGGGTTCTTATCAAGATTCAACAAGATAAGGACAATAAAGAACTTATCATACTGCCTGGCACAAAAATAAGAAACCCTGAATTTTTTGCTATCTAATATTCTGCAGAATCCAATCCAAATATTCTATTTCCATTAGTAACTAGTCATGCAAGTCATTTATTAATTGAAACCTTTAAAAACTCTTAAAGTTTTCAGTCTATGCAAATGCTTGGGGATAATAAATTTTATGACTTTATTACCCTATGTGCAAAGTAGTCAAGTAATGCCAGAGGTGTGCTGGAGCTGGCTTGTTCCAGCTCAGAAGAGCTAAATGTTAAATTTTCGGGAATTTTGTGAACCAGTTGTTAAATAATGGATTTTATTAAAAACTAGACTATATAAACTTACAACTGAAAAAATTATATTAAAAACAACAGTAATAAAGGTAATAAATACTCAGAATGCATCACTTCCCAATTATTTTGCCACATTTTACTATTATCTATTCTCTTTATGACTGTTGTATCTATACAGTAAAAATACTATATAATGATGCATGACTACACATCTCTTCCCAGCTCTATATTCAGTGATGTCACATTGGGAGCTTGAAATTGGCGACCCTGAGAATATTTACACCATGGAAATCAGCAACCACTCTAAAAGAAAGCTTCTCCCCACTGCCCCCAAAAGCTGGCTTTTAAACATTCACTAGCACATCAGTGTATAATGCCCAATTATGTAGACATCAGACACAGATGAAGACCTCAACATAAATGACAGTGACCTCTCAGCAAAGTCAAGAGCTCTCATAAAGTCCTCTAACGAAAGATCATTTCATTTACTCTGTTATGAATCCATTCCTTCCTCAGAGAATACTGATCTTAAGTTTATATACAATCCTTGTTCAGTTTGGCTACCAGGTTTGTTAGTTTATAAAACAAATGAGATGGGCACATTGCTATGAGGAAGACATGACAGCTAAGATCTTGGCAGCAAACAGTCTAATAGCAAGGGAGGACAAATAAAAGCAATGAAAACTTGGGAACAAATAAAGCCTAGCAGTGGGAGGTCATTAGTATAGGAGAGCCCCTTTGAGAGTCACTGTAATACAGCATTGAAAAAGAGTTAACAATCTTAGAGGTGACAACGAACCCTCAAGAAAAGGTTTGCTGTTTTCCATACACTGTTGAAGAAAACACAATAGTGTGTAATATGCATTTTAAATATCTAAAAATGCATTCCAACAAATGGGGCTGAAGAAACTGGATATATACATGTAGAAGAGTTAATTTGGACCCTTATCTTACAGCACATACAAAAATCAACTCAAGATGGATCAAAGACCTAAACATAAGAGCTAAAACTATAAAACTCTCAGAAGAAAACATAGGAGGAAAGACACATGACATTGAATTTGGCAACAGTTTCTTGGATATGACACCAAAAGCACAGGCAACAACAATAAAAAAATAAAAAAGATAAGTTGATCTTCACCAAAATTAAAAACATTTGGGCATCAAAGGACATTATAAAGAAAGTGAAAAGGCAACCCATGGATGAAAGAAAATATCTGCAAACCATATATCTGCTAAGGGATTAATATCCAAAATATATAATAAGTGCCTACAACTCCCAATAATAAAATATAAACAACCAATTCAAAAATGGGCAAAGAAGTTGTACAGGCTGAAGATATACAAATGTCCAATAAGCATAGGAAAAGATGCTCAACATCACTACATCACTAATCATTAGAGAAATGCAAATCAAAACCACAATGAGATATCATTTTACAACCATAGAACGGTTATTACCAAAAACCTAGGAAATAACAAGTATTGGCAAGGATGTGGAGAAATCGGAACCCTTGTGCATTACTGGTGAGAATGTAAAGTGGTACAGCCACTAAGGAAAGCAGCATGGCAGTTTCTCAAAAAATTAAACATAGAATTATTATATGATCCAGCAATTCCACTTCTAGGTATAGACTCGAAAAAACTGGAAGCAAGGACCCAAACAGATATTCATACACCCATAATCATAGCAATATTATTCACAATAGTCAAAAGGTAGAAACAACCTGAATGTCCGTAGACAGATGAATGGATAAGGAAAATGTCATGTATGTGTACAATGGAATATTATTCAGCCTTAAAAAGAAATGAAATTCTGAGACATGTTATAACATGGATAAGCCTTGAAAACATGCTAAGTTTAAGACAGATATAGCAGGACAAATATTGGATGATCCCACCTCCACAGAATAGTTAAATCCATAGAAGTAGCAAGTAGAATACTGATTACCAGTGGCTGGGGGGAGGGGGATGGGAAGTTCTTACACAGTAACTGGGTACAGAGTTTCAGTTTAGAGTGACGAAAAGTTCTGGAGGTGGACAGAGGTGATAGGTGCACTGTGAATATATGTTGAATTGTGCACTTAAAAATTATTAAAATGGTATAAATGATGTTATGTATATTTTACCACAACAAAAAGTGCTTTATAAGCATACAAATCTAAAACTGGTTAACTCTATTCCAAATGTGCAACTTAAAGTGTGTGAGCTCCAGGTCTCCAGAATAGTACCTTTTATGAGACCTTTCAGTCTCTGGTAGGAATGATACATGAGATGTGAGGTTTGTTATAAACATAACCATAGACATCAAAAAGGACATCCTCTATTGCTATAACTTGAATATGTGGTCAATATAAAAATGAACACAGTCATTGTGCCTGTGGCGAGAGAAAGAGAGAGAGCACACACTTGGCCTGGAAGCATGCAGCGGGTGGCTCATCTCTGGGAAGGTAAAAAAGAGAAGATAAAAGAAGGCAAAGTGTCCTTAATAATAACAAAAGATGTAAACTACAGTAGGACAGAAACAAAATTGATCCGTGGGGTGGGTTTAAATACTGCTGGCTTTTGCAGTTGTTTCCATAGGATACCATTTTGGAACTTAAATAATGCACTTCTTGGGACACCTGGGTGGCTCAGTCAGTTAAGCGTCTGCCTCCGGCTCAGGTCATGATCCCAGAGTCCTGGGATTGAGCCCCACATCGGGCTCCCTGCTCCGCGGGGAGTCTGCTTCTCCCTCTGTCTCTCCCCCTGGCTCATGCTCTCTCTCTCTCTCTCTGAAAAGTAAATAAATAAAACCTTATAAAGAATAATGCATTCCTCCACACCTCACTCTGCTCCTCCCATCCATGTCCTCTTCCCCCCCACTGTCACTTCCCCCATTAGAGCCTTGCCCTGTGCTCAGTGCCTCTGATAGCACAGAAAAGGAGATTCTGGGAGATTCTTCTTGACTTTATATTTCAGTAACCTAGATACTGAAGGGAGCGCACACAAAAAAAAGGTTTTTGCCACCATATTTAAAAGTTTGAGATGAGGGGTCACCCGCTTCCCCTACCCAAACCACATGGAGACCAGAAAGGATTTGCCCAGGCTGTGTTGAGGGAGCAAAGGTGGAAGGAAGGGAAGTGTTGGGAAGGGAGCCAGGAAGGGAGATGAAAGGGGGGTTCGGTCGCAGCCTTGAGCCAGGGGCTGCATGGTGAGTTTAGGGCAGACCAGCTCTCTGATGATTTTGCAGAGTTTTTTACGTAGGTAGGAGAAACCCTACACTGAGAATAAATGCCTGAGATTAAATTTCTGCCACTTCAGCAGAATAGTGATGCAAAACAGAACTTAAGTGATAGAAAAATCAAGAAAGCTTTGTTTTTTCCACACTCCAATTTGTATACTAAGATTGGCACTTACTACATAGTTTGGGGGAGTCCAGGAAAACAAGAACGTGGTCCAGGAAAACAAGAACGTGGTCCAGGAAAGCATGGAAAATGAGGATAGTGGGGCTGGCAGAAACTCGTAAGATTTACGGACCAAGAAGTAGAAACATCTGCAAAGGAGATATAAACCCAAAAAGGCAGGAGAGAGGAATGGCCTGGAGAACAAGGACCTGCAGCTTATCAGGAGGCCTGTAATCTGGTTGTGCCAAAGCTATAAATGTGCTATCACTTTCATGGCCTTAGATTCTAATCGTCTTCTCTGACTCACCTTCTCAGACTCAATCCTGTCCACTCTGCCCAGAAATCCAAACCCACTGATTTCCATCTGGAGTTCCCTGGTTTGTGTGACATAAAGGCAGCCCCGGGACTTTCCAGGTCACAGCTCACTTGTCTCATTAGTGCCTTTCCACCTGGTCCACGATGGTTGTGGCTGGCCGTGTGTCTGCCTCCTCGTGACAGTCTCACCTCTTTTATATCCCCGAGTAACTGCGATGCTGTGACCTTACCTCCTCCTTTCAACCTGTCTTCAGGATTAGGATCAATACCTGCTGCTTGGCTTTTATTCAAGTGATGGATAGCTTTGGAAACTCTTATCTGGGCTGGTTTGCTGTCTCCATCTGATACTCCAAACTGACCTTCAGCCTAGGAGCCTTAAAAAAAAAAATGTCCATATTTTAAGGAAAGATGGATGATCCTCTCTATTTTAAATAAGAAGGAAAATCCTTTAATCAGAATGGAAGCAAAGAAGGAATTGGGTTCTGTTTTGTTTCAAGGAGTCCTTGAAGAGCTGTTAATAGGTTATCTTTCTTTCCTTTAATTGTGTTTATGTCCCAAACTCAGTAAAGAACTGGCTAGGAGAAGAGGAGGTTGGTAGTAGCATCCTGGGTCTCAAACTAGGGCTATAAACAGAACTTCTCAATGTCTTTTTGAAAATTTCTCACCAGATTATTTTCTGCCTGTTCTTCTAGGCTCAAGAAATACGGATACATCAAGAAATAGCTGAGATTTCATCTAGACACTCAAATTAGACTCCCACAGTGAAATTAAAGCTTTCCTCATGGTTGCTCATTCTTACAGATCCTCATGAGCTTTGTGCTTGGGCTTTGAGCTTCAAGGGGGAAAAGAGATGCCACAGATTTTACCCAGAAATAGTCTTCACCTAACCTCCTGCAGGTGGCTTTGTTAGTTGCTCCCTCAATTCACATGATAGCTGAATCTCAAGCCTGTCTTTCAAGAGCTGTCCATTTGATTTAAATTTTAAAACACTTACCAGAGACCTAAGACACGCAAAGCATAGAGCTAGCTAGAGGAAGCTAGAGGACCAAAAAGAAAAGTGGGTGGTGGTGAACTTGTAACCTTGTGACCTTGACATCAAGGAACTTGCCAAGTCTAAGATAGAAAATAAACATGAAAATAGTTATAATGTAATAGCATCATCAGAGAGAAAAGAATGAATACTTAGATGAATTTGGAAGTAGACATGAGAGTTTTCAACTAAGGGGCATTTAGAAAAGAATCAATGATACAGTGGGACTTCATCTGCACCGACCCTGGAAGAATGGGTAAGATTTCAAGCATAAATGCAGAGTTGACTGGACAGTTTGTTGGTTTAGAAAATAAAGAATAGCAGTTGAATGCAGAAGAACTAGGCATTAGTATCTGTTTTAAACTGATTTATACTAGCTTTTCCTCCAGCACTGCTATAAAGAATAGATAAGTTCCTGAAAATCTAGGTGTAAAGCAGATTTTTGCACAATGCTATTTTTCTCCAGTGGCTTATGCATTCAAACCAGAAATGCACTTTAGGGGTGGAAGGGATAGAGGGGTGGGAGGGGGGAAACTGATGATAAAATAAAATGTTTAAAAATGTTTTTAATTTAATAAAAATATTTTTCAAGAACCGTGAGACATTACAAAGTTAAGTAAGGCAAAGACCTCTGTTTTCAGATGTATGCAAACTCGTATGGAGTCCACAAATTAGCACACCACAGCCTCCTTCCCTCGGGATGGCTGCATTGAGAGTCTGGAGCAATGAGAACAGCTTGCGAATGATTCAGAGCAGAGACAGAGACAGGGGAGGAGGTAATACAGCACCACGAAAGCGAAGGAAAACAAGCTTTCTGAGTAGAGGTGGGGGCAACCGTGGTACATTCCGTGAATACATCAGGGAGGACAAGCTCTGAAGCAAAGACCTATTGGGTGTTAGGCTTAGGAAAGCTCTGACCTTCCAGAATGCAAGAAAATTGAGACAGCCAGGGCAGGCTGCCCTGTCACGAAGTTCGGCAGTGAGGAGAGGGGGAGCAGAGAAAAGCGGACAGCCCGGGATGCCAAGAGCTGGGCACTGGCCTGAATGGGGAGACGAGTAAAGCCAGAAACGGACCCAGAGCTAAAAGGAGTTAAGGGTCTGGAGGTCGAGAGGGAAAGGAAGAGCCGAGAGAGGCCGGGTTGGAGAGGTCATGATGACACCTCAGTATTTCGGGTCTATGGCAGGCCACCCTTGCAAGACAGGATAAAAACCCCTATTTCCCTTCACATGCTTCTACTTCTAGTTTAGAATATAGCAGGGAAATTAAGTTCTCAAAATAAATTCCCTCCAAAAGAACAAAAAGAGAATAATACAATATCCAAGCTCTGCATTAGTAAGGTTGATCAGAGAAGTGGAGCACTGTGAGTGGCATGAGGGACTTTTTTTCAGGGATTAGAGCTCGCCTTGCCGGGGCACGGGAGCACGGTAAGCTGTCCCTGTGTCGGCTGATGGTCATGAAGTGAGCAGAGCCAGCAATGAGAACAAGACACTGAATGGGGAGTGGGGGAGAGGTGAGGGCAGGCGGGAGCCTGCGAGGAGGAGCAGGAATCTGGGTCCCTTTGTCGCTGGGACCCGCTTGAGTCTCTCGGCGCCTTCAGGCCTCCAGCTCCAGCAGAGGGGTGGCGGGCAGAGAACTAGCACCCATCACCAGGAACCATTCCCGCACTGGCGCAGGACTCAGGGAAGCTGAAGGAGGGGTTTCTGTGGATGCAGGAGGAGCTGTGGGCATGATGGCTGCTGCCCACCCCAAGACGAGCCAACAGATCCCCGGCAAGCCTGACCTTATTACACTGGCAAATTTCATGGTGCTCTCACTTGCTGCCTCATCCATGTAATTAATAAATTGTTCTTGAAGGAAAAGCAATAGTAGAGACTGAATAAATAAATGGAAAAGGCTCTCGAAACTTACCCACCCACCTCTGGGTAAAGCCCTATCTTTGTAGTCCTGGGGTCTACTGAGACCAGTGGCTCTTTCAAAAATGTCTTCTAAATTCAATCTCTTTGGGAAACTAGAAAAATCAATCTTCTCCTGAAGGTATTGAAAGAGCCAAATAGTCTTAATGTCATTAACAAGATCAGTTAGCCTCAATGGTAAATACCCCTCTCCAAGAAACCTTTGCAACTTTACTACCCTCTCTCGCACACCATTCTGGTCCTTCTTCTCCAGGATTGTGAATCACAGCTCTAAAGTAATCATTCCAAGGTAAGACAGCCTCACCTGAATTACCTGGCAAGATTTCTTAAATGCACCCTAAACCCGATGACAAGTGTCAGACATAGAGAAGAAGGCTATGGGAAAGACAGCAGCAGAGACTGGAATTACATGGTCGCAAGCCAAGCAATGTCTGGGGCCACCAGAAGGTAGAAGAAGCAAGTAAGCATTCTCCTCTAGAGCCTTCGGAGGGACGGAAGTCTTACCGACCCCTTGGTTTCAGACTTCAGAGCTGCGAAACAAGAGAGTTCTGTTTGTTTTAAGCCATCAAGTTTGTGGCAATTTGTTATAGCAGCCCCAGGAAACTAATATACCCCTGCATGTCTCTCCATAACCCTGCAAATGAAAGTCAATGCTTGGTACAGAAGGGGCTTCCGGGAAACTGTTCTAGCACCATGGACAGGCAGAAGTTCTAGTGGGTTAGTAAGATACACCTTGCCAGTTGTTAAATACTTTGAAGAACACCGTGAATAAAAGTATAAGCGTAGGGGCGCCTGGGTGGCTCAGTCAGTTTAGCGTCTGCCTGCAGCTCAGGTCATGATCCCAGGGTCCTGGGATCAAGCCCCACGTCAGGCTCTCTGCTCAGCAGGAAAGCTGCTTCTCCCTCTCCCTGCTGCTCCCCCTGCTTGTACACACTCTCTCTCTTTGTCAAATAAATAAATAAAATCTTTTTTAAAAAAGTATAAGAGTATTATTGAGTATCATGGAGGTATACATCCAAACAATATGAAACAGAAATTGTTTTTAAAATTATCAGGAAATAAGACCAGGCAGGAAGAAAGACCTATCTTTGCATTTTATTCTCTTGTACACCGTTTGAAGTTTTATTTTCCACCTGCATAAATTATTTTTTAAATCCCTAAGAAAAAATAAAACACTAGGTAGTTCTGATAAACAGACATGTTCAAGAATGCCTGCATGAGGGACCAGCTAAAAGAGATGGGGCACCTGGGTGGCTCAGTCGGTTAAGCGGCTTCCTTCGGCTCAGGTCATGATCCCAGGGTCCTGAGATTGAGCCCCGCATTGGGCTCCCTGCTCGGCGGAGAGCCTGCTTCTCCCTCTCCCTCTGTCTGCCGCTCTGCCTACTTGTGCTCTCTCTCTCTCTCTCTGTTAAATAAATAAATAAAAATCTTAAAAAAAAAAAAAAAAGAGTCACTAAAGAGGCTGCCCAAGGCAAAATTAGGAAACAGATGAGGTGGTTCAGGGAGTTTCCAATCTAGACAATTCTGAAGGTCAAGGAAGAAAGGTCAAGGATCTGAGTAACCAGAGGTTACCTGTTTCTAAGCTTCATCACATGTGAAGCCTCCATCACCCTACAAACAGCCGTATTTCAGCCAGGACTGTGGTCTCACCTGGGAGGACCACTCATTCACGAATATAGACACTGCTTTGTGTATCAGTATTTACGCCACTGCTTGCCTACCTCCCGAGATGTTTATGGTGAGAAGTGATTATCATATATATAAAATCACACTAATGTTTTATATGAAAAGGCAATCACACAAAAAAGGAGAAAGTCCATGGCATCTTGTTAACAGCCCCCACTGCTGTCCGTGAGATCTGCCGAGGGTTCTGGTTGCAAAACATTGATTTTATAATAGCAATAAAGTTTACAAATGGCAAAAATATGAGCTTGTTTACTTCTGGAAGATTTTATTATTCATGCAAACTATTAGTCAAATACAGAGCCTGTGATATACACGACAAAACCATTTATGAGTCAGAAAGAACCCAGGGAGAGAGATTCAATAGAAATGATTTTGCAAAATCTAAGGATTTCTTGATCCTTAGATTAAAAAGCCAGGCTCCATACCTGGAGCAAAGGTGAAGCCCAGTCAGGATCTTTGTGCTCAGGAAGAAATGGAGCCCTTTATTTTCAGGCCTCTCTTATAGTTGGCTGTGTTGGTTGTACCAACAGGAACTTCCAGGCTGTGGGATACCTGCTGCTCAAACCCAGATCTACTGGACCTGGTGATCATATCCCGTTGGAGGGTTCTTGAGGTCTGTGGCCTGAACTGCAGTTGTTCAGTGGGCCCTGCCAGGCGGCATGTTTGCTGCTGGGTTTTAGGGTTTTTTATGCATCTCCTCCCCCGGTCTGCACTCAGCGCAAGGGTGACAGTTTCCCTCCACTTCTCAGTCTCAGCCTGGCTTCCCAGCTGGTTACCAGAGTTTCTCTAATCTAACCGCGGCTGTTCACTGAGAAATTGAATGTACTTAGTATAAGCGAAGCAGGCCCGTCTCCCTTCTGCCTGGGCATAATCCGCTTAGAACTCTCTTAAAATACATTGTCCGGGTTCTAACTATAGATTTTTCTTCCTGCATAATATCATACAGGAAGTTAAAAAATGGCAATGATGGAGTTAATTCCACCAGGAAGAGCCACTGCAATATTCTACAGGCAGACACTGGCGGGTCTTCATGGATCCATAAACAAAAGGTTTCCCTAAGACTGTAGTGATGGTAGTGAGCCTTTTTGTTTGTTTTCCCTCACCCCCCACTCTATGAGCATTCATTTCTCCCTTCCTCTTACTAGGACCCTGAAATTTCCAGCTATGTAATGTGGGTGTCCCTGACCCTTCACCAGCTAGGACACATTGGCCTTACTCACCTGTCTTCTTTGATTGGTTCAAAGTTGAGTGACACAAGTTGGTCTAAGCAGAAAAAAAGATCTATAGGGGAGAAAAAGCTGATGTTTTCTCCTACGAAGGAGAATTAAGACCCATCTAATTACAGTTGTTGCTACCCACCATTCTGCAATGATGAGGAGAACCAGCCTTAAAAGAAGCTGACTTAGTATAAGGCAGAGCAGAGAGAAGAAAACAGACCAGAGGAAAACAGGAGCTATTGTTGAGCATCTGGATTAATTATTGCATAAAGTTCTCCTTTCCTCTGGATTTTTCTGCCAGTAAATTCCTTTTAATTGTTTAAGCCAATTTGAGTTAGGTTTATCTTATATACAACTAAAACCTAACTGATACAGTAACTAACACAAAATTAAGTGTTGTCTCATAGGTATTCAGCTACTTTCCATGCAAATACCTAGATTTCATTTCCAACAGTAAGACTGAAATGTTGGGGCCACCCCAAATGGTCCTTGTAACTAGGGACCTCCAAGCACTTCCAGGAACCTGTGCACAGAATTTAAGGCTGGGATTTGAGTCCTAGATGAATCTGTAAAGTCCAAGATTTCCTGGTATTTATAAACAGTGCCTCAACCATCTAGAGAGAAGGAGTCACCCCAGGAATACCCCAGCTTCCCTAGGATCATTGGACTTAAGTATGAATTCTGGCCACTGCCAAGAAAGGGTCTTCAACACACCAGGGTTTGGCCAGAATCAGGACAGCTTCCTGTACAACCACTCATCCACTTACATTTGCCCTTTTGTTTCCTAGAGGCACTGAGTGAGCATTTATAGATCAGCTAGTTAAAGCAATTCACAAGTCAGAATTCCTTAGTGTTACCACTAAGCTTTTGTGAGAAGAGCCACAGAGGGATTCTAGTAAACATTCCTACAGGGTCAGTCTGTGGACACAAGATATTTTAAAATATTTTAAATAGGTGTTGGGTATATTGTTTTAATAATCAATATACTTATCTCTACTTTATCTCTGAAAATAATTTGAGGTGGCTTTAAAAATACGTAGGACAAATAAGATTAAGTAAATAGATGAAATCAGACAATATAAAGGTAAAAATAGGAAAATTAAATACAGGGTAAGGTTAGTATACAACATGGTTTCATAATATCCTGCATAGTTACTATAGATAAACAACAAATTTGTCTCTGACCTTTCAAATTAGACAAGCAAAGAGGAAAACACACCTCTAATAGATTCACAAAGTCTGATAGATTTAAAAAAAAAAAGAAAGAAAGGAAAGAAAGGAAACAGAAAGGTGGTTGCATGAGAAAGAGTAGTTTTCCTGTGAAAACCTTCTCCTGCAGTAATTCAGGAAGGGGACACCGTGCTACAGAGAACCTCCAAGAACAAATTGTGGAAAACACGTCAGATAGCTGATGGTATAACCTCAAAATACTGTTCAACAAAAGCAGTTCTAGGGAACAAATTACTCTCCGGTTGGAACACATAGCCCTTTAATTTTCTGCCTTGGTCCAATCAGGCAATTTACAATGTCTATTTAAATGTCAGGACCTCAAGCCATAAGGATGCTATCCATGGGTGTCTTATATCCATGCAGAGGAACCACCAACAAGGAAAGGAGACCTGAGAGAAAAAGAGGGACACACAGATGGATTTGATTGTCTGAACACCTGGACTGCTCAGGTCTATCAGCCAATAAATTCCCTTCGTGCTTAAACAGTTGGCGTTGAGTTCTCTCCACTGTACTATATTTCCATACTCTTGACAAATGATGCACACTGTCATCAAAAACCACGGCTAAATCCAGGAGGAAGGAGATACAGGGGCGCACGTACTCATCCTAGAGGTAAGAGAAGATGGGGCTATGTGAATTCTAAAAACCTACCACTCCCTACACACTATGACCAAGTAGCAAAATGGCGGCAAGATTTATGTGTGCAGGTCCCTTTGCATCTCTGGTTGTTGTATGAAACCAATTGCTTCATTTCTTTATCTACTATCTATTAAATTGTGAGTTAAGGAAATGATGCTATATGAATTGATTCTATGTATGAACTGAATATACATCATTTGAGTAACCAACTGTTGGGGAACAGATGGTCTGTCTGAGCATGAGATAGTTTCCTTGTCTAAAAGCTCTGCTCTCTGCAACTGCTTTGCCCCCTGCCGCAGGACTGACTTGTTCAGGTAATCTATATTTATCAATAGAGCACTAACATTGTAAAAATAAGGCAATTATACTCTAGTGACAGAGTTAAATATTATGTCACTATATGCAGCAAATGGCATTGTAAGTCATTTCTTCAGATATGATTTGCTTTATAAAAGCTGCATTTCCAGGCATTGGAACTCAGCGGGGATTCTTTGTCAACAATCTGCCATTCCTAGCAAAATTAAGTAATCATCTGACTACTATATTTAGAAAGCATGTGCAGGCTATAGAACATATAGAAAGCTCTAAATGATGCATTTATCTTCAGGGGACACCATTACATAGGTGCAGAGTAACATCTGCTTTTATAAGAAAATGGGCTTTCTATTAGAACCACAGAACAAAAAGAACATTACAGTATAAAGTTACTTTTGCCTCCCAGGATATCCGGGATGAGGTGATCAGGTTGCCTACGAAAACAATGTAGAATATCTTGCAGTTTTTCTTTAAAATAGAGTTCTGTAGTTTTAAATTATTTCTCCTCCACACCTCTGCTCTTAGCAGGAGTTTTAAAAGACTCACCCTCAGATTATTTCAGAATCCCTCCTTCTATAGAAGACACTCCATGCTCCCAGACTGGGGACTCATTATTTTCAACCATTATGGTAACTTTGAAAACTATGATGGCAGCTCCTGTTTTCTTGTACACTTCCTGTGTCTGAGGAAGAACAAGGCATTGTACGTACATTATTTCATTAGGTAAATGATATGAAATTATATAGGCGTGTGTGTGTGTGTGTATAGTGCCTATTGTGCTTAGGATATATGTATAAGGTACATATTTTTATTCCAGGTTCATAAATAAATCAACCAGTGTTCAGAGACATAAGAAATTTACCAAATATCTCACATAAAGTAAGAGGTAGACTGGGTCTGGGTACTTCTGAGGCCACTCCTAACACCACGCCATGGCTGCCTCCTGAATAATCAAACCATCTGTTGTTTTACCCTCCCGCATTAATCCCCGTCTTTCTCCTCCTGGCTCTCCAAACCCCTTTGCCTTCCATCTATGCTTTCGCATGGAAATGGGCTAAAACATAGCAACTGCTTTCAGGAGATGTCCCGAGTTCTCTGAGAAAATAAAACCAAATTCCGTGTAAGTGAGTAGAAAGGACAAGAAGAATAGCAGACCTCTAGGGTGCCTGGGTGGCTCAGATGGTTAAGCATCTGCCTTCGGCTCAGGTCATGATCCCAGGGTCCTGGGATCGAGCCCCGCATCGAGCCCCGCATCGAGCCCCGCATTGGGCTCCCTGCTTGGCCGGGAACCTGCTTCTCCCTCTCCCTCTACTGTTCCCCCTGCTTGTGCTCTCTCGCTCTCTCTATCAAATAAATAAATAAAATCTTTAAAAAAAAAAAAGAATAGCAGACCTCTAGTGTGCACACTGTCTGACTCGCAGTAGGCTCGTCCTGATTCACTGGGCCTGGATGCTCCAGAAGATGTGTTTATTTCATGCTGCACTCTTGCCCACTGCTGCTGGAAAAAAGACCTCAGGACCTTGCTGGGGAGTTTTTTGTTGGGTTCTTTATTTTTATTTATTTTTTTAAAGATTTACTTATTTATTTGAGAGAGGGAGAGAGAGAGTGCAAGCAGGGGAAGGGCAGAGAGAGAGGAAGAGGAAGAGTTCTCAAGCAGACTGCCAGCTGAGCGTGGAGCCCAGAGCTTGATCTCAAGACCCTAAGATCATGAACTGAGATCACGACCTGAGCCGAAACCAAGAGTCGGTTGCTTAACCTATTGAGCCACCCAGGTGCCCCAGGACCTTGCTGTTTATAAGAACTCCTTGCAGGAAGGAATGCAGGGAGTGCTAGGCATCCAGTGGTGGGCCTGAAGACCACTGCACATCAAGTTTACTATCCAACTTCCAGGCTTTCTTTTCTACCTGAGATCTACTCTGTGGTCAGCAAGAATTTGACTATGATATGCAGTCAGTACGAGAAACAGAGAAAGGGAAAAAGATAAAGAGTTTCTCCTGCTTGGAGTTATTGAGCTGCTTTTACCTAAAAGTTTACAATGTTAATCAAATTTAGAAAATTTTTTAGCCATTATTTATTCAAATAAATTATTGTTTCCTTCTTCTCTCTCCTTCCCCTGAGACGCTAGTGACATGTATGGTAAACTGCTTAATATCATCCTACAAGTCACTGCTGCTCTGTTTGGCTTTTTTTGTTCGGTGATTTTTTTTCTCTATATTTCATTTTGTATAGGTTTTATTTCTAGGTCTTCAAGTTCACTGTTTTTTTTTTTTCTTCTTTAGTGCCTAATCTTCTGTTAATTCTACACACTAAATTCTTCTTTTCAAATACTGTATTTTCAATCTGCAGAAGTTTCATCTAGTTCTTTTTACCTTCCATTTTCTCATTATGTTCATGCTTTTCTCTACTTGAACGTATTTATTGTAGGTGGTTTAACATCCTTCGTTGCTAATTCCATCTATAGAACTAGACTGTCTCTATTAATTGACTTTCTGCTGGTGTGGGTTACACTTTCCTGCTTTGTAGCATGTTTGATGGTTTTTTAAATTGGATTATGGATATGATGAATGTTATGCTATTCAGTGTCTGGATTTTTGTTTGTTTTCCTTTAAAGAGTAGTGGGGTTTTGGCAAGCAATGACTTGCTTTCCAGCTTCATCCCTGCTAGACCTGTGTTTTTTAGCTTTCCTATCACACATCTTGTGTAGTTTTATTCCAGGAGTTGTCCGTCCTTACTATTAACACATGACCCCCTGTGGTCTCTACTGAATGCCCTGGCTGACCAGTGAGGACTCTTTACCCTAGCTGCCTGGAGTTTAAACATCTCCTTGCCCTTGTGAATTTACAAATCCCCGATTATATTTTTCCCCTGCCCCATGGAGTTTTACCCCATGCACACACAATGTAATTATTAGCAAAATGCAAGGGAGTCCTCCAGGAAGACTCATGCAGCTCTATTTCTGCATAGTGCCCTCTTCTTTAGAATTATGATCTGCAACTTCCAAGCTGTTCAGCCTCCCTAATCTCCTTTTCCTCGACTCAGCAAGCCCCCTGTGCTCTGCTTGGGATTTCCCTCCCTGCACTGTGGTTGGAAGTTGCCTCCAAGTGGAAACCAGAGTGAGAATGGGACTCATCTTGTTTGTTCCCGTCTCTCAGGAACCCCAGCCCTGAGCTGCCTCTGTCTGATGTCTGGAAATCGCTGTTTCATAGACTTTATCCAGTTTTCTGCTTGTTTATAGTGGAAAGGTAAATTTGGTCCCAATGCCTCCCCTCTGGAAAGAAACAGAAATTCAAGAAATTTTTTTTTAAGTTTGAAAGTTCTCATAACATTTCCCAGTTTATTTGACCATGCACCACTTCTTATAGAGTACCTATTAATATCTTCAGGAATTACTCTTCCTTGGAATACATTTTGGAAAACTTTGCTTTAAGGTAACATATTCCTTAGACTAGGAATAGGAGTATATAGGGGTGTCAGAGAGGATGATTACACGGGTTTAGCATATTTCTAATATAGTTATTTTTCTCCAAATGGCTCATCTTTCAATAAGTTTGGTTTGGTCTATTCTTTGGATTTATGATGATTTAATTTTTTTAAATTATTCTGTTACTTCTTACTGTTAAGTATCCCATATTGATTGAATAATTTAGTTATCAGGAGAAATGACACTGCAAAGTTCAAAACCCAAATTACTATAATTACTGTATTTTCTTATTTAATACTCCAAACCTCCAGCTACATGACCAGCAAAAAGTTTGTGATTGTTACGGGGTTCTTCTCCACAAATATGTTAAAGAATACTCAGGGCTGCTTGCATAATTCACCCAAATGTCCCCAGACTCACCAGTTGATAGGTCACATTATTTTCCCTTGGGGTAGAATGTGAAAGAATGTATCATATGTGACCAGTTACTACTTCCAGCTCTAGGGGTTGTGAAGTCTCATGACAGCCAGGGTTCCTTCCTGGGCCACAAGCTGGTTTCTCTTTCAGACCTCAGATCCTGTCCCACTGCCTTTCTTTGGTGACTATTCTTCACACTGCGTTATCAAAAATTTTGAAGCAACAATTCGAAAAGCAGTAAAAGAATTCTTTGGGGTGGGGCGCCTGGGTGGCTCAGTCGTTAAGCGTCTGCCTTCGGCTCAGGTCATGGTCCCAGGGTCCTGGGATCGAGCCCCGCATCGGGCTCCCTGCTCCGCGGGAAGCCTGCTTCTCCCTCCCCCACTCCCCCTGCTTGTGTTCCCTCTCTCGCTGTGTCTCTCTCTGTCAAATAAATAAATAAAATCTTTAAAAAAAAAAAAAAAAGAATTCTTTGGGGTTCAGACAGAATCTCCAGACAAGGAGAGGCTGGAACATGATTCCCTGAAGCCACTGAAAACTTTGGTTCAATTTAGTAAGTACTTATGAAGCATGCAGTATGTGCAAGATAAAATATTTTTAACAAGTCTTCTCAATAGCCAATCTTTTCTAATCATGTAAGAACCAACAGGATGCGATCAGGCTAGCATCTCATGAGATACTTTGGCCATCCCTAGCCAGAACTTCTGACATCTTTTTTTTTTTTTTGAGGAAAATCTTTATTTCTGGAATTTTTAAAATGATACTGCGCCCTGTAGAAGATGTGAGGGTGGGATCCGTTCAAAATACCAGATATTAACACAGGAATGAACTCTTCAAGCTAAAATCACTCCAGCAGCAATGTGACTTGTAAGAGATGAAAAGGGAAGCAAAGAGGAAAACAATTCAGTAAGTTAACAAGTTCAGATCAACAAAATGAATAAAAACCCACAGTGACTTAAGAAGGGATGGGAGACAGTGAAATGAAATTCAAGGTTCATTTAAACGTGTGTGTGTGTGTGTACGTGTGTGTGTGTGAAAATACAAATCTGAAGTCATCTGAATACTTCCATGAGAAAAAAAGAAAAACAATAAAAAAGCACTTATTCATTTCACTGGTAGCCTTATGTTTCTCTATTTTTTAAAAAGATTTATTTACTTGAGAGAAAGAGCGGTAGGAGGAGCAGAGGGAGAGAGAATCTCAAGCAGACTCCCTGCTGACTGAGCGTGGAGCCTGACATAGGGCTCTACCTCGAGACCCTGAGACCACGACCTCAGCCGAAATCAAGAGTCAGATGCTTAAACGACTGAGCCACCCAGGTGCACCTGGAACGGGAGCTACTTTTAACAGAAGCTGTTATTTGTGGTTTTGTCTCCCGACAAAATGCCTTTGTTCAGTGTTTGTCACCTCATCTCTAGTTACTCATTATACTGCCTTTTTACTTTTTCTTTGACCACTTTTCAAAACTCAGTTATTTAATAGCTAAACTACCTAGCACAAATATGTGCCTCGACGTGCGCACACGGCACGCCTTCCCACCTGATACCCATCATCTTGGTGAATGGTGCCTGTTTATGCCTCCACGTGACACCTTCATGTGTGTCCTCTGAGCGGAAGTGTGATGTCTCAACATTTACCTCTCTCATTCACAGACTTAGCTGATGATCTGCCTTATCAGTACGTAGAAATGATGTACTTTTTATGTGTGATGAAACTGTTGCAGAAGCCAATTCCAGAGGCTAATCCTAACCTTGTAGGGCAGTGTCTTGTCTCCTATTTGATGAGATGATTCAGTATTTCTAAGAGTATCGATTATTTATAGGGTTTTTGGGGTACTGATGGCAATGATCCTCACACTGCATAAAAAATCACATGGGGTGCTTGTTAATAATGCAAACTCTAAGATCCCATTCTCAGAGATTCTGACTAACAGGCCTTTACATGACCCATTTTAGCAGTTTAGCAAACACTTTCAGATACAGGTGGTATCTGGACTGGACTTTGGGACACAGTAATCTATACAACCTCAGATGTTAAAAAACTGCACCATTGGGCTAGAGCTATACATTCTATTTTTTTAAGTGTATTCTGCATTTTATGGAGAGGTAAACAAGATCCTGCACTCTGATTTTATCAACCGATATCAATAACTGAACTAAGCATCACTTCAACTTTACTAGCTGACGTTCTGTCTAGTTCAACTTTGAAATATTATCATGCTAAGGAGGCTCACCGGCACTTTTACTTGGTGGTTTGACCTTGATAAAATACTACGCACCACAGATAGCACGGCCTAGAATAAGATGCACCGTTCTAGCTAAGTCAGGAGGCATCTGAGCAGAGAAAGAAATGGATTTGTTTTCCTAGCCAAACCAAATCTGGAAACTTGTCCCATTTTATTTGTAACTAAAAGGCAACCGAAGAGACTTCATCAAATCTGTCAAATACTAGCCAAAGATACACTTGACCTGGAGTGAAGTATCAGGAATTTTTAAACATTTAACTCCTAGTGTGTATTAGTTTGAAACCAAGTTGAGCAGAACCCATTAATGTCACAGTGATCGGTTACCAATGGAAATAAATAATTCATGATGAAGGGAATTAGTCTAATTAGCAGGCAGTTTGAGTCCTTTGATAAAACCCAGCTCTAATTCCGTGAAGGGCAGGAAGTGCTCTCATCAGTCAGCCCTGAAAAGATTAGCATCTATTATGAATGAGGTTCGACACCCTAGCGAAGTCATGTGTGTCCTGGAGACAAACTTAATATGTTCCAGAAAGGGACACAGTTTGTCTCACCAACACATCGCGATTCCTACCAGGCTAGTGTATGTAATAACAAGCAAAGATCAACGCTCCGTCCTGTCACTCACTCCGCTGTCCATCATTCTGACAACTGTGCAAATACATTCTCCATGCAAACGAGGGAGTGTGACCCGAATACTTGTAAAATTGCACAAGATGTCAAAGAAAATATGTGTTACTTTCTCACTCACCAAAACAAACACACAGAACCAAATGTCAGCCCTGAAACTGACGGTTTCAGAGATGGTGGGCAATACAGGATGTCAGGTTTGGTGTATACACATTTCATTTTAAAAACTGTTGTCAGCTCTCCCGGGAAATTTGCTTCCCTACTTATCTCTCTCTAGATATTGAAGTTACGAGATCAATCATAGGCTTTCAGCTTCTGCAACTGTAGATAAATGGAGATAAGGGTCCTTAGCAAAGTAGCTGCTGGAATTCCGAACGAATATATGAAGGAAAACAGGGGAAAAGTTTTTTTTGTTTTGCTGTTTATTATAGTGCACAAATGACTTGTATCAATGGGACGGCTCAGTTCTAGGAAGATCTGCAGTTTCTGAATATGTGGCTTGATGTCTCTAAAAGATGTTGAGTGTTCCACACTGTGCAAGCCCCACATTATTTTGCAGCCCACAAGCTGACGCGGCATCAGCTGTGTTTCCATTTTTACTTATGAGCCTTTTGAAATTACATGTTTCCATTTTGCAATTTGATGTAATAATGAAGAAACTCCAAATTTGTAAGTTATTGTATTGCTTGTTTTTATTGTGTAAAATTAATTGCTCCATTTATTTATGTCATTAAGAAGGGGGGGTACCATTTTGCACATTTTATCATTTGCTGTAATAATTAACATGCCAATAACACCACAGACGCCTTGGAAACGGGAAGGATCAAGCCTGAAAGTCTGAATAGCATATAACATGGCAAACCCTGTGGTTAGGAGAGCTGCTTCCCCAAAGTGAGGGGAAGAATGTAACATCACATGAGTATTAATAATCCTGATGAGCACATACTTGTGGAAATGAAGTGGAAGGGAGCATGTTTAGTCAATACAAGAAGTGACTTTTATATAAGCAAAATAGTATAGTTCTCAAAAATTGTAATCTAGCTGGCCAAACACAGTTGAAATAAGTATTGATATTATGGATATACATGGGCTGTACAAACTTGGTGTTGGCAACTCACTTAGATCTGAAATGATAAATATTGGTATATATTTGGTATAGGTTCTTTAGAACTAGCTGTTACTAAGGAGGGAGAAATATTGGCTATATCTTTCTTTCCAACATATCTACAAACCAGAAAACTGAATCAAAATCTCACAGTTTTACATTTATGTAGTCAGCATTGGAGCTGTTCTGTGGGGGGGTAGAGAAACACTTCACAGATCTGCAAAATCTTTAGCATTTGGTGTACACCTCCTACTATGACCAAATAAGTCAGGAACCATTCTTTTTTTTTTTTAATTCAATTTAATTAACATATAGTGTATTATTAGTTTCCGAGGTGGAGTTTAGTGATTCCTCAGTTTCATACAACACCCAGTGCTCATTACATCATGTGCCCTCCTTAATGCCCATCACCCTGTTACCCCACCCCACCCACCCAGCTCCCCTCCAGCAATCCTGTTTGTTTCCAAGAGTTAAGAGTCTCTTATGGTTTGTCCCTCTCTGCTTTTGTCTTATTTTTCCCTCCCTTCCCCTATGTTCATCTGTTTTGTTTCTTAAATTTTACAGATGAGTGAAATCATATATTTGTCTTTCTCTGACTGACTTATTTTGTTTAGCATAATACCCTCTAGTTCCATCCATGTCATTGCAAATAGCAAGATTTCATTCTTTTTGATGGCTGAGTAACATTCCATTGTGTATGTGTGTATATATATATATATATATATATATATATATATATATATATATACCACCTCTTCTTTATCCATTCATCTGTTGATGGACATCTGGGCTCTTTCCATAGTTTGGCTATTGTGGACATTGCTGCTATAAACACTGGGGTGCAGGTGCCCCTTTGAATCCCCACGTTTGTATCCTTTGGATAAATCCCTAGTAGTGCAATTGCTGGGTCATAGCGTAGCTCTATTTTTACCTTTTGGAGGACCCTCCACACTGTTTTCCAGAGTGGCTGCACCAGTTTGCATTCCCACCACAGTGTAAGAGGGTTCCCCTTTCTCAGGAGCCATTCTTTGTATCCTCTCCTCCTCCTACCAGTCTCAAGCAGGGAGAAAACGATATAATTGGTGTTGAGTGAATCTTGACTGGATGAATGGACAGAACCTACTAACCAAGGTGCAGTCACTTAATCAAGTGTTTCTCTATAAAAGAACAACAGAATGACAACAATCCACACTTAGAACACACCTGTTGCCTGAAGTCTCGTGATATTGTCATGGCTGGTCTTTCCAGCTCCAAGAGCTGAAGATCTGCGGCCTGTTTTTAAGTACTGGATGTAGAGTCCTGTTCTGACAGTATCCATCAGCTGAGCCTGAGCTCAAGAATCCCCTTGAGTTCTGCCAGGAGCTCTGACTTCACAGAGAGGGAAAGCCTTCCGACTGAGACCTGACTCACTCTCAGTTGTCTCCACACAGAAACCCATAAAAGACTGAAAGTATTTTGAGGACACTAGTCAATAAAAAATTATTTTTCAGAATCTAGAACATTAATCCAAGTCTCATGTCTCCTTAGAATTCAGTTCTCTTTAGCCGAATATTCAATACAATACTGTACCTCTATTGCCAGAGCAGACAGTTCCAAGATCATAGGGAAGTTGGCTACTTGAATCCAGTAAAAAATCACTAATTTAGATTAATTGGGAAAATCCCATCTGAATTCGTGAAGAATATTACAAACAGAATTTTTCTAAATAAGTGTTTTATTCCTTTCAAGAAAGATGGCCGAGCCTGAATGGGCTAGGAGAACTCTCCAAGTATCTGCATTGAGAATCCAGATATGGAATTTCTATGTCATTTGTTGGTAAATAATAATTCTAATTCATTTGTATTTGTTATAACCTTTTCAAGCAGAATGTGACTTGAACACTACATTTCCACTCACAAAACTTGCTGAGTTACTTTTTGAACAGCTTTACAACATGCCTAAGTAGGCTTATAATTTCGCCACTCTAAACAATGCTCTTCTTTGGAAAACACACCCTAGAGACAGTTATTCCCAGCAAGTTGGTTCAGTTTTAATATACTAGTTTCTAGAGGCCTGGTACATGCACTTGATAACTACAGGGGATGGAAGATTTAAAAAGTAGATCCTAGGGGAGCCTGGGTGGCTCAGTCGGTAAGCGTCTGCCTTTGGCCCAGGTCATTCCTGGGATCGAGCCTGGCATCGGGTTCCCCTCTCAGTGGGCAGTCTGCTTCTCCCTCTCCCTCTGCCTGCCGCTCCCCCTGACCCCTGCTCGTGCTCTCTTTCTCTCTCTCTCTCAAATGAGTAAATAAAATCTTTGAAAATATAAAAATAAAAAGTAGATCCTAGAAGGTGAAAGTTGTTTTAACCAATTTTTACTTTTATTTTAAACATCAGGGTGTAGCTCAAAACACTTCAGTGACAAAAAATTTGGTCTTACTAAGGAATCTGCTCTATCGCTGAACACCTTAGACCGTACAGTTAACATTTGGTTACGAATATCTTACAACAAATATTACCTTGTCCTGTTAAAATAAGCCAACGTGGAACTAGGACAGAGAGACTAGCTGGGCTTTCAGTTCCTACATATCACAGCATCACACACTCAGTAATAGAAAGAAATCTTATCTTCCCCTTAAGTAGTTCTCATCATGCCATACAGATTTTTAAAATGTTAACAAAAATAAAGAAAAACATCCTGGAAAATATATTATCAGAGGGAATGAAGACAATGTATTGAAGACATGTAGAAGTAATAATTCTAAATCAGTGGTTTTTAACTAAAGGAGGTATAGTGAAAGCTGCAGCCCTTTCTTTCCAGAAAAACACACAAAATGTTCATACAAATGAAATTTGAGCACAATTTCTTTAAGAAATCTGGACTGTTCTATGTTTTTTTAGGTCTATTTAGGCAGTTATTTCTTTATATCGTACAAAAGTATATTTTGGTTCTGGTACCTAAAGAAATTCCTACCGATGCTGAGTAACTGGAGCCCAAATTGATCAGTTTCTAGTTTTATCTCCCACTTCTCTTTTCTATAATTCTATTTTGCCCTCTGCTAAGAAGTTCTGAATTCGCCTTATTTTGCAAAGAGATTCCAAAGAGCAGAATACATGCAATAAGTTCTCATCAGTGACAAGAGATGGAATGAGGGCGATTTTCAGAGTTAGTAATTTTCATTAAGACATGGAAGGAGAGATTTGGATAATTTTCTCCTCGATAACAATTTTCTCCTTTCCTGTTAACATAACCCCTATTTTTTACCTGAAGCTTAGAAAAGAACTCTACCTTACAGCCTCTCTTGCAGCTAGAGGCAACCATACCAAATTGTGGCCGGCAGAAGCTTCTGGGGAGAAGCTCTGGGAATGATCTTGACAATGGCTCAGTGGTTTGCTCACTTCACTCTTTTGCTCTTTACCAGAATGCAAAGATGATGCCTGGAGGTCAGGACTCATCTGACAGCCAAGAGGGCAACAGCCACACGCTAAAGATGGCGGAGCAGGAACATGGATGGACAGTCATGAAACCATGAAACCAGCCCTGAACTGATTTATATCTAGATTTCATGTTACATGAGAAAACTAAAACCCCTCTTTTTTAAAACTACTGTTTTGTTGGGTTTTCTTTTATTTGTAGCTGAAGCTACATCCTAACTGATGTACCCACATCCACTCCAACCAGGCACATTGAAGCTGTGTTCCACTGACTTCCAAAGCAGTGTTTCTATAACTTTAATGAACATATAACTCTCCTGAGAATGTTGTTAAAAATGCAGGTTCTGATTCAGGCTTGGTATGGGGCCTGCATTTCTAAGCTCCCAGGTGAGGCTGAGTCTGCTGGTCTATGTACATACAGATCACCCTTTGAGCAGTAAGGTTCTAGAGGATATATAAATTGAATGGAAATTTCATCCATATGTGATTTTTCTTTCCTGGGGAGAGGTCCTATTGTTTTCATCAGATTCTCAAAGGGGTCTGTCAAACAAAAAGATTTAAAACAGATATTGTATGGGATTAATTGACAACAAAAGAAAAGAGCCAAAATGACCATGGGATCCAATTCTCCATCCGTGAGGGTCTTTGGGAAAAGAGCAGATAAAGCAAGAACTGACTATTTGCCTCCAGTCCCTACCCAGCTGCCTTCCTTACCCTCTCTGCCTTTCTCTGTTCATAGGGTGCTCCTGACCCTATGAACTCCATCACTTGGACTTTCTTATCAGCTGGCTCTGGTTGGGTTTAACCAATGGAGGCACCAGCAGGGAATCCTAGGCCTGGAGAAGAGAGAGGTGGGGCTTTCCTCCCCCACTTCTGTCCTGGGCGTCACATCTCTGGGTTGTGTCTCTGGCAGACACTATGTCCCCCATGACTCCCCCTCCTTTGGATAGCCTCACTGGGCCCCGGCAATGGCATCTTCCTTTGCCTTGTCAGCCCAAGTTGTGGTTCCTGCTGTGGCTAGTGTCTGAGTGCCTCAATATCCCTCAACTGCTCACACCCCTGAGGTAGTCCCTTCATATAAGTCTCTTTACCCGAACCAATTGGAATGAATTCCACTTCCTGCTGGATGCTGAATGATGTACACAGCAACTGCCCTCTGGGTCACCAGGCCAGTGGCCACCTACCAGTACCCAGTCTGGACTTCTTTCTCTAGCATTCCAGGCTGTTTGCCACTGTCCCACCTCTCTGTTCTCAACGCGCTCCTTCTATGGGTTGCTAAGACCTCCTGTGGGAAGGGGTGGGGAATGGGCCACAGCCCTTCCTGCCACTGCTCAGAGAACTCCTCAGCCACCACAGTCCTACCACCTATAAGACAGGAAAACAAAACAAAACAAAAACAAAAACAAACCCAGACTCCTTAGCAAAGCATCAAGGTCCCTTTCTTTCAATTTCTCTTCCAGTCATGTCCTCCGTGGGTTCACACCGACCCATTCGATGCTCCCTAAATACATCTTGCTATTTCAAGCCTCTAAACCTTTTCACTTTTTCCTCCTTCCCAGAAGGGCCTTTCATTCTCCAGTTTCCCAGAAAACTCCTACTTGTACTTTAAAATTCTGTCAAGTGTCACTCCCTGAGAAAGTTAGTTCAGCCATTCTGTCCATCCTCAGAACATTCTGTACGTGGTTCCTTCTATCCATCACTCAGTATGGGGTAATCTGTTTCCAGGTCTGTCTTCTCCATGTGACAGAGCACGCTGAGGACATGCGTGACAGCTTCTTCAGGTCCTTCTCCCAAGTGTCTGACATCAGCCAGTGCCCTTAAATGCGGGAAGAGGGAAAGGGGTAAAGAGAGAGGGAGAAGCCTTGGGAACATTCCTTGGCAGATTTACTTTATCAGCCTATCTTCTCTGTGGAAGAAGGGCAGCAGCACCCCACCTCCATCTTCCAAGAATCTTTATGTTTACACTAAATCTTGTATGTGCCTTGGACCTCGGAGAGATAGGAAGGGCTGAGACTAAATCCCTAAATTGTCATAGAAGCAGGACTGACGCAGGGCTCGGCTTTGCTCAGCGATGAGAAATACAACATGAGGTATGATTAAATGCTCAGACACAACCCGATTGTATCATTCCTCTGGAAATTCATCAAATGACCTACAGTTTTCTGTCTCCACAATAATTGTTGTGTTTTTTTTTTTTTTACCTTAGTATAATACTTATTCTTTATGAGTCCCCTGACTTGTAAAATATAAGCTGATGAGAAGAGGGAAAAACTATGGGCATCTTACGGAAATCCAGTTAGTATTCATAACAGTGCCCTAAAAGATAGAGAGGACGAAACAGCTTCAATAATTGCCCATCTTCTCTCCCTCTCCGCCAATAACCCCGCGTCTTTATCCTTACTTTGCATACTTCCATGCTTGACCCACATGTGCCGTGTCTTTATGAACCAAACATAAAAACTCAAATATTCATCTGCCTCCTTCTGTATCTCCTTTGTTTCTCCCACTGCTTCATCTCCCCTCTACAATCTCCAACAATAAAGCAATGTGCTGCCGCAGCTAAGAACACACCAAGTAACGTTCACGGCTAAATCTGCATTACGTACAGCGCAAGCTTTTGTTCGTCTTTATGAAGTGTGTGTAAGGGCCCCTAGTGATTCAGACCCCACTGGTTATTAATCATGTTGTTTTGTATCTTTCTTCCCGTTGTGCACAGCAATCTAAGTGACATCTGTCTCAAAGCTAACTGTCAATATCTTCTTTAGGACCTCCGTGTTAATCCTGTAGCCTTTGCTTGCTCATGGGCAGGCGGCAGATTCCCCAAATTACCACTCCCTAGACAGTCTCTTACCAGGACTTTGAGCTCTTGTATGGACTACAAACCATTCTCAAACTTTAAGTCTTGTAACTAAGAATGGTGCCTATTGGCGTTCCAGCATGCTTCTTGCCTGCGTATGATCTTGGAGGAATACTCATTTCCATTTTTCTCCTGAAAGCAGTTAAAAGAGGAAGAGATAGAACTGCTTCCCAATTCTCAACCGCCCTCATTTACTACCAATTCAGTTCCAAAAGCATCTTTTCCTGTCTCTTGGGAATTTCTTACTCTTACCATTTAGAAATAATCTTACTTTGATGTTCACATTGTGTTAGAAGAGTAGGGTTTTTCCATCATTCTAAATACAGAAAGGAATGAAATCTGCCAAGGAATTTATTTGGACTCAAAATGAAAGAGAGGCCTGTCCTCCAGATTCGGGTCCCAGTTAGGAGCCGCTGAAAGACAGGAATGTACAGGAGGATGTGATTTTCTTCTCCCTGTGGTTGTTTCTCATAAGGTCTCATTATTTTGAATTGTACCAGGTGCGGCAGCAGCTGCCCTGCCCCCCAATACCCCTTTTCCCTTGCTCTTCACATAACAGAATTTGTAGTCTTCCCCTTTCTCTCTCAACATAACAGAATCTTCTCAGGCCACCTGAAGAAACAAAGACTACATTTTCCATCCTCTCTTGCAGGTAAAGATGGCCACGTGAGTAAGTTCTGGCCAATGAGATGTAAATGGAACTGACGGATGCAATGAATGGACTAAACTCTCAAAAAGAAGGAGCCCACCTCTCCCTCTCCCTCCCCCTAGGCTAGATGTGGAAATGCCGGTGAAGGTGATACATTATGAAAGCTAGAACCGTTAGACAGAAGGTGCCCGGCCTCCTGACTTATCCCTAATATTCTTCAGCTGCCACAGTGCTTGAGGTCCCTCTATTAAGGATCAAGGTTACTACTTCCTAGCTTACCAAAAATAATCCTCTTTCTTGCTGTCCCTCCTGCTAACTTCCTTACTACTACTGGAAAAATAAGACCTTACAGGGTAATTTTTAAATTCCTTCCTAATATTTTACCTCCAGAGAACCTTACCTTAGAGTGAAGTTTGTTATCCCTGTTTTATAGATGAGGGAACTAAAACAAAGGGACTTACTCTCAGCATGGATATTACCATTCACCGGAGGATGGAGAAAAGATCCAAGGATCAAGACCCTCAAGATACAAGGATCTCAAGAAGCAAAGGGCCCCAGAAATGCACTGGCTCTTCACAGCGCCCTGTGGCTGGCCACATCCTCAATGGCCGCAGCTGAGGCCGCTGGAGACTGTTCCCAGAGCCCTCCAGCACCCGCTTCTGTCTGGCCAGTTCTCAGGGCCACCGCCCTGGCCTCCCTGCATTAGCACTCTTCTGCATCGCCGCTGTGGGGCAGGCCAGTGACACACCCCAGTGGCCAGCACTGTCGTCCTGATAAGCAGCTGACAGCAACAGCATTGTTCTGCTTCCGTGCCGACTCTTTACTCTCCTTTACAGAGCTGAACTATGGTCCTTTCACCTTTGTCCCAGGCCCAATACCCTGAAACAGGGTGTCACTGGCCCAAGATCTGCTTCCTTCCATAGATCTCTGTGGTCACACAAGCAGAAAGCCAAATGCCCTCATGGAACAAGAGGGGCTTGAGTTCACACCGCCAGATTTAAATGGATGAGAAGCATCAGATGCTTTTCTGTCCTTGAGGGAAACTGTGTGGTTTGACTTTGGAACCTCCCATATCACTTTCCTGTGCTCTGACCTCTTGTCTAGCTCCTTCCTTACTCATCTAATGGTCAACTGGCTTTTGATGCTCCTGAGGTGGAGAAAAGTCTGACAAAATGCACAGAATGGGTGTACAAGAATCTTAACGTTACTTGTAATAACCTAAAGTAATTCTACTTAAAGTGTAGTAAATGCATATGGTAGCCCCTGAGAGGATCTGTAATTTTTTAAAGTATCCAACCCAAGACTAATGACCATAATAAAAACTGGGAGCATATGGTAACTAAGGATCAGCTTAGTTACCTATGACGATCAGCTCTCCCAGGAGAGCAGTGCCTGGGACACACCTGTTAAAAAACAGATTCTGAATCAGTGGATCCAGGGGTGTAGCCTGGACTCTACATTTCTGACAAACTCTCCAGTGATGTCAGGACTGCTGCAGGTCCGTGGGCCCTGCTTTGAGTTCAATGCTTGATCAATACTTTCATGACATGCCACATGGGCAATAAACTATTTGTTGATCCACTTCTGCTCATGACAACAACAGAAATACAGCTATCATTCTGACCAATCTCTAAGCTCTAATGAGTTCTCACATTTTATACTTCCTCAGGAAGCTAGAGCGAGTAAGAAATTGTTATTATTGGGGGCTAAGGAGAGTCTTCATAGCAGATTAGAATCTTCATTGGGTCCAGGACTCAGCTACCTATTTATAATACTCCAAATTACTGTCTGTCATGGAAGAATGGCCACATCTCTGAGTGGTTCCATATCATGGAGTCTGAAGGGACTGTTCAAGCCAGAAATCCTGTGTTGCAGGCTTCCCAGGAAGCAGACTCTGAGTTGGAGATCAGCAGGCAAGATGTTCTTGGGATCAACACATGTGGATGGGAGGAGGCAGGACTGGGCAGCAGACACTGAGCTGAGACGCAGGCACCAGGAAGTTCTTACTCAGGGAGCCCTGAACCTGGGATGGCCCTTCAGAGTTGTCCCAAGTTGAACCAGGGGATCATGGCTTTCTACCCTCATGTTGATCAGTCACTGGATATAGGCTGATCCTGGAAAGAGGATGACCTTGAGAAAGACAGTTTTCCTCTGCAGAGAGTTGACATTTGGGACTGTCCAGAAGCTGGTAGAATAGGTTTTGTTGTTTTGTTTTGTTTTGTTTTTGTTTTTTTAGAATAGGTTTTTATTCCTGAAGGGAGCTCTGGGTGATGCATCACTCTGTCTTCCACAACTTGCCATCTGGAGGCTCCCAAGGATCTTAAGAAAGGCTTCACCTGGACTTCAGAGCTAGAATTGCCCTCCAAACAGCAAATGCCGACCCCTCTTGTTTCTAAAACCTCAATTTTATTCACTCTCTGCCAGGTAGCCATACCCTTCAGGGAAGACAGGCTCTAACCTGCCATTCATGGTGGTCTATTCTTCTTACCAGTGATGGTTCGCATCCAATTCTGGCCAGTGAGACTGGAAGGGAAGTCTGATATGGACTTCTGAGAAAGCTTTCCTCACTGTTAAGAACGTGGGAGAATGTCCCTTCTTTTGTCTCTTGCTTGGATCAATGTTATTATATCTAGGTGTGATGGCTGGAACAGCAACCAATAAGGTAAAGGCCTTAAAGACAAAAGCCAGATGGCAGAACATAAAGATGGAAAGAACCTGGATCTTTGATGGTATCACTGAGCCACTGCATTATTCCACCTTGGAGCTGTCTCATCTGGACATCTCATTATCTGAACTAATTAATCTCTTTACTTTGTAACCACTACAGGTTCTATTTTTTAATTATATATAATTGAAACATCTTAATAATTTCAATGCTTAATCAATACTTATTAAATGAATAACTTGAGTGAATGACTGTCAAAGGGCTCAACCACCTCACATGAGGCAGAGAGGCACAGACTCATTTCATAGTTTCATTCTGTTCTCTGTGGATTTGGACTAAAGGGATACAAAGGAAGAGAAGGATACAGAAAGATACAGAAAGAATACTTGAACTTAGGACAAGAGTCTGGTTGTTTATAGTAGGGCTGTATTTAGAAAGTCTCTACAAAGGCACATGGAAAAAGTATGTCCCAACTGCAGTCCAGCTGCTCTGGCGGGGGTGGTGTGCTGATGAAAGATGTGAATCACACCTCAAGAAAGCAGAGCAATGATCAAATCTCATCTGGTAATGCTGCATACTTAATGTGAATTATATCTTAGAAATAGCCCTGCATTTGACATTCACTAAGCCTCATGCCAGCTACTTTGTCTTTCATTCTATAATTAAACAGGATTCCTTTTCGTGGGTTTAGAGCTTGCAGAACTCCATCTTTTGACTAATTCACCTTCAAATCAGTGCTGTGTCTTGATGTATTACAGCGATAGACGGCACCACGCAGGTGATCCATCATAGCAGTCAGCTGTTGCTGGGCTCCCAGCATAGAGAAACTGAGCCAGCTGTTGTTCTGACACATCAGAGCGATGCATCACCCAAACCTAGGACACTGATGATCTATTACTCCAAGATGGCACTGTCCGGAATAGAGATAGTCCTGGGGCATACGGAACGTCACGCTGGCTTGACAGAGACCCACTTGGGGTTGGGAAGGCTTTCCTAACACTGAGTGGTTGGAAATAGATTGGTTTCCCAGACCAGTTCAGCGGTTTTAATAAGGGGGCACAGAAGCATTCACATGTATTGCTGTTATTGATCAAACTCAGGACATCAATTTCTTAGTAATGTATTTCTGAAAAATCAAAGCCATCCCAACAGCATTTTATGTATCTTAATCTGTATTGTTGATGATGTGAATTGTCTTTACACAAATCTTTCAACTCAGCAAATGATACAGGTTGCTGGTTCAACATTGGGGCCCCCAGTTGGGTATATATAAAGAGGAACTGTTTAAATATTGACTGCTGAGAAGTTGCTGAAATCATCTACTTCCGGTTTGCTTTTTGTTCTTCAAGTGAACACGTGCACTTGCATCTGCATTGCTTTGGTGCAGGAGAGCATGAGTGCAGTTCCCTGAATCACTGGCATGAAGTACTTAGGAAATCATAGCTGCCCCTCACTCCCGCTCTCCCCTTTATCCAGCCTTACCAGTACTGGCCTGGCTGAAGAGGAAGCAAACCCAGAAAATGGGAAGACTTAAAGACGAGCTATAAAAACTCTTCACTGTTGGCTCTCGGAGAGTTTTCTCATTATTTATAAAGAGGCCTAGCGTTTCTAAGCAATACCCCAGTTCCTCCAGCATCTCTAGGAAGCCACCAGTCTAGTGAAATTATTTCCCTGGCTATGACTCCAATGGCACAAAATAGCACCTTTTGTACCTAGATGTCCTCATTGGTAATATGAGAAATGGTACCGAACAAAAGGAGGCCCCTGCCTAGAACTGGAGGACGCAGCACAGGCAATAGAATCGTCTTGGTAATACAACAGTCCTCTCTGTTTTGTTCCTTTCTTTATTGTGGCAAAATATACATAACATAAAATTTGCCGTTCTAACCATGTTTAAGTGTACAGTTTGGTGGCATTAAATACATTCACAATGGGGGCGCCTGGGTGGCTCAGTTGTTGGGCGTCTGCCTTCGGCTCAGGTCATGATCCCGGGGTCCTGGGATCGAGCCCCACATCGGGCTCCTTGCTCAGCAGGAAGCCTGCTTCTCCCTCTCCCACTCCCCCTGCTTGTGTTCCTGCTCTCACTATCTCTCTGTCAAATAAATAAATAAAATCTTAAAAAAAAAAAAAAATACATTCACAATGTTGTGCAACTATCACCACAACTCTTTTCATCTGGTAAAACAGAAACTCTATACCCACTAAATAACTCCCCATTCCCCTCTCCTCCCTCTGCCCGGTGCCTGACAACCACCATGCTACTTTCTGTCTCTATGATCTTTTTTTTCTTTTAAAGATTTTATTTATTTATTTGACAGAGAGAGAGAGAGCAAGCACACAAGCAGGCAGAATGGCAGGCAGAGGGCGAGGGAGAAGCAGGCTTCCCGCTGAGCAGGGAGCCCAATGCAGGGCTCGATCCAAGGACCCCTGGGATCATGACCTGAGCCGAAGGCAGACGCTTAACCAACTGAGCCACCCAGGCACCCCTCTGTCTCTATGATCTTGATTACTCCAAGTACCTCATACAAGTGGAATCATATAGTATTTGTCTTTTTTGTGACTGACTTATTTCACTTAGCTCACTGTCCTCAAGGTTCACCCAGGCTATAGCATATGTCAGAATGTCCTTCTTTTCTAAGGCTAAATAATACTCTGCTGTATGTATATGCTACATTTTGCTTCTCCATTCATCTGTCGATGGACCCCGGGTGGCTTCCACATTTTAGCTAATGTGATAAATGCTGCTAGGAATGTAGGTGTGCAAATATCTCTTCGAGACTCTGCTTTGAATTCGTTTGGGCATATACTCAGAAGTGGAATTGCTGGACTATATGGTAATTCTTTCTGTTTCCCACAGCCACTGAACCATCTCATACCCCCACCAACGGTGCACAAGGGTTCCAATTCTCCACCTCCTCACCAACACTTGCTCTTTTCTGAGTTTTTTATAGCAACCATCCTAATGAGTATCTCACTGTAGTATTGATTTCCATTTCCCTAATGATTAGAATCCTATCCATTTTAACAACAAAATTTTGATTTTATATAAAGAAGAAAGTTATCCAAATAGTAAAGTTAGATAAAGAAATCTTTCATTCTTTTCTACCCCTCTATGCCCCAAAAGGTAAAGATGGTGATGATTTCCATAAGTAAAATACCCCCAGATAACATGTTTGGCACCTCAATGGAATGTTCAGTCAGCAATTTTGTTTGAGGTTCATTCTCTCTCTCCCAGCCAGTTGGAATAGGTCTCCCTTGTTTATTCACGCACAGGATAATCACTTTTTACCTTCCCACCAAGAAAAGAAGTATGGGAGTCCACGGGTATTTATCTTTAGAAAAGCAATGAAGACTACGTCTCTGACATAGACATAGTCGGTGGGGTGACCAGTTCGTCCCAGTTTGCCTGCGACTCTCCCAAGTTTAGCGCTGCAGTCTCTTGTCCTGGAAGAGCCCTCAGTGCTGGGCAAACTGGGACAGCTGGTGACCCTAGCAGCAGGTCTTCAGGAGTTCACACCTGGGGACAGTGTAATTAAGCCAAACCAGGCCATTCTGTCTAACCCTAGACTTCTGTTTCCTCCCGTGTAAATGTTGTACAGTGAAAAATACAATTAAAACTAGGTTAAGATATGGGTTTGCAATAGACACAGCTCTTCACAAAGGGCTCTAGGAGAGATGAGAAAGGGATGTAACATTCATTCAAACAATAGCTATTTTAGGCGCTTTACCTAATACATTCATATAATCCTCACTACCCTGAAGTAAATGTTATTAATACTATTTTTTATAGAGCACATTACTGAGACTCTGAGAGACTGAGTAACTTTCCTAAGGTCATATAGGTAATGAGTAAGTGGCAAATTAAGGATCTGAGCAAAAGCCTTCCTACTTCCTAACACAACCTTAGAAGTAGATAGATGAGTACAATTATAGGAGAAACCTCTGCCCAAAATAGACTGCTCTACTGCTTGTAATTCTTTCATTATAAAATATATTTTCTTGCATCCAGAAAATGTTAATAGCCTCCAATTAAAAGGCAAAAGTTCCTATAAAGGGAACTCAAAGGGGTTGAAAGTATTATAAGCTAACATTTTTTTTTAGTGCCTATATCCAATTTCTATATCTTTCCCAAAGTCCAAATTAATGGGTTCTAGATAACACTCTACAGCCTAGTGTCTGTGGAATATCACCATGCTTATTCCCATTTCTTTCTATATTTTCGTCTTCAAATAATTTTTTTAATTGTTAGATAAAATTTCACCCAGAGTTACCTTAGTACATATATAAACCATGACCCAAGGTCCATGTTAGATGAACATAATGCTTCCACTCACCCATTGCTAAAACATGTCTCTCTTCAAACGTGTCAATTCTAGAGAACACTGCAGTCATGGAGCCCTGAAGCACTGATCATCTCTCCCACAAAGAATCATTCAGAAAAGCCGCAGAGCTCACCCATGGCCCCCACATGCTATAGGGTCTGCCCCTCAACCAAGACCAAACAGTGGTGCTCTTTCCTACAACGTAGGCCATGTCTCATCCATACCCCTCAGACCCTTCTGACCTTTCCTAGTTCTAGCTACCTCTTGTTCATGCTCTGAGCACAGTTTAAGAGACCAGCAGCTTAAGTCTTCTGCATTAAAGTAGTCCAGATTTTATCTCAAGGAAAAATTACCTTCAATTTATTTTTTTTATTTTTTCAATTCAAATTCAATTAGCCAACATATAGTACATCATTAGTTTCAGATGTAGTGTTCAATAATTTATCAGTTGTGTGTAACACCCAGCGCTCATCATATCACGGGCCCTCCTTAATGCCCATCACCCAGTTACCCCATCCCCCCACCTACCTCCCCTCCAGCAACCCTCAGTTTGTTTCCTATAGTTAAAAGTCTTTCATGGTTTTTCTCCCTCTATGATGACTTCTCATTCAGTTTTCCCTCCCTTCCCCTATGATTCTCTGCCCTGTTTCTTATATTCCACATATGAGTGAAACCATATGGTAACTGTCTTTCTCTGATTGACTTATTTCACTCAGCATGATACCCTCCAGTTCCATCCATGTCGATGTAAATGGTAAGTATTCATCCTTTCTTTTAAAAAGATTTATTTATTTATTTATTTATTTATTTATTTATTTATTTGAGAGAGAGAGAGAGAGAGCGAAACAGCATGAGAGGGGAGAGGGTCAGAGGGAGAAGCAGGCTCCCTGCTGAGCCGGGAGCCCGACTCGACCCCAGGACTCCGGGATCATGACCTGAGCCGAAGGCAGTTGCTTAACCAACTGAGCCACCCAGGCGCCCAGTATCCATCCTTTCTGATAGCTGAGTAACATTCCATTGTATATATGACCACATCTTCTTTATCTATTCATCTGTTGATGGACATCTCTGTTCTTTCCACAGTTTGGCTATTGTGGACATTGCTGCTATAAACATTGGGGTGCAGGTGCCCCTTCAGATCACTACATTTGTATCTTTGGGGTAAATACCTAGTAGTGTAATTGCTGGGTCATAACGTAGCTCTATTTTTAACTCCTTGAGGAACCTCCATACTGTTTTCCAGAATGGCTGCACCAGTTTGCACTCCCACCAACAGTGTAAGAGGGTTCCCTTTTCTCCACATCCTCACCAACTTCTGGCTAGACACATATCCAAAGGCAAGGGAAACAAAAACAAAAAATGAACTATTGGGACTTCATCAAGATAAAAAGCTTCTGCACAGCAAAGGAAACAGTCAACAAAACTAAAAGACAACCTATGGAATGGGAGAAGATATTTACAAATGACATATCAGATAAAGGGCTGGTATCCAAGATCTATAAAGAACTTATCAAACTCAACACCCAAAAAACAAATAATCCAGTCAAGAAATGGGCAGAAGATATGAACAGACATTTCCCCAAAGAAGACATACAAATGGCCAACAGACACATGAAAAAAATGTTCCACATCACTCAGCATCAGGGAAATACAAATCAAAACCACAATGAGAGGGGTGCCTGGGTGGCTCAGTCCTTAAGCAACTGCCTTTGGCTCAGGTCATGATCCCAGGGTCCTGGGATCGAGCCCCACATCAGGCTCCCTGCTCCGTGGGAAGCCTGCTTCTCCCTCTCCCACTCCCCCTCCTTGTGTTCCCTCTTTTGCTGTGTCTCTCTCTGTCAAATAAATAAAAAATTTAAAAAATCTTTAAAAAAAAAAAAAACCACAATGAGATACCACCTCATACCAGTCAGAATGGTTAAAATTAACAAGTCAGGAACCTTCCATTTAAAACTAACTTTTCACTTACGTGAGGTACCTAGAGTAGTCAAAGTCACAGAGACAGAAAGCAAATGGTGATTGCTAGAGGCTGAAGGAGGGGGGCATGAGGAGTTGTTATTTTAACAGATACAGAGTTTTAGTTTAGGAAGATGAAAAAGTTGTGGAGATGGTTGGTAGTGATGGCAGCACAACAATGTGAAAGTGCTTAATGACACTGACTAGAATGCTTAAATATGGTTAAAATAGTAAATTATATGTTATGTATATTTTACCACAATAAAAAAAAAAACTATCATAGTAGAAAGACCTTAGATGTTTCCTGAGACTCTGCTCACACTAAAGTTTGTGCCCTCCCAAAATTCGTATGTTGAAGCTTAATTCCCAATGCGATGATATTTGGAGGTGGGGCCTTTGGGAGGTGATTAGGTCATAAGGGTAGAGGCCTCGAGAATGAGATCCACACCCTTTTAAAAGAGACCCCAGAGAGCTCCCTGACCCCTTCTACCTTGTGAGGACTCATAGAGAAGATGGCCATCTATAAACCCGGAAGCCGGCTCTCACCAGACACAGAATCTGCTGGCAACTTGATGTTGGACTTCCAGCCTCCAGAACTATGAAATAAATGTTTGCCGTTTAAGCCTCCCAGTCTATGTTCCAGAGAAATAAATGTTTGCTGTTTAAGCCTCCCAGTCTATGCTACTTTTATTATAGCAGCCTGAATGGATAAAGACAGACTCACTTCCTGGTTTCACTTTAATGACACTTAACTCTGAATCCTAAGTGCAGGGAAAAGAAGAGAAGGAAACAAAGAACACCATTCCTACTCTGGAGGAGCTTAAAATCCAGGGCAGGGAGAGGCTTGTAAAACAGATATGAAAACACTTGCAGGGAAAAGTGGGCACACACCCCTGAGTTGTGTGGTGTTTCCAACACTGCACGTTAACCCAGCAGCAGGAGGGAAAGGCAGTATTTGTGTGTCTCACAGGAAAATATTTTCTCCTTCAGAACATAAAGAGGCCCTTAGTGTTTCCTTATGTTTCTGTCCAGAAAATAATACAGTGTTAATGGTTAAGGCCCTAGCATCAGACTGCCTAACTTAAAATGCCAGGTGTATGTCCTTGAGCCATTAACTTAATCTCTGGACCTTACTTTCATTTCAAAGATGGGGAAATGAAAGGAAAAGTATCTATCTCATATGGTTGTTGCATGTAGCATGTGAAGTGACTAGATCTCATTTAGAAAATCATAAGTACTCAATAAACGTTATTGGGTATTCTTCCTGGCTATGCCCCTCTACCCCTTTCCAAATGAAGAGCAAATTAAACTTGAGGTTTAGTCTTATAGGTCTGCTTTCTAAGTTTTTTTTTTCTTGGACTATCAAACTTTCTCCCTGAGCACTGGTTTTGCCAGACTTACAGATTAAAAGACTTTATACTCCTTGTGGTTACTTTGAAAATTTCCTAGAAAATCTTTTTTTTTTCAACCAAAGAAATTTTGACATACAAAGAGTAACATTAATATGCAAATCAGCATACTGTAAAATTCATTTTGGTGCCTCAGAGGCAGTATTTTTATAAATACAGAAACATAATTATGCATCCTCTAGAGGACTAAAAATAATTATACAAATTTACAACAAAGCCCAAGGCTGTGTTTCCTTTTAACTGACTGTTTTTAATATCATTTAAATCTTGTTAGAACTTAATTACCAAATCTCTCTTGTAATAATTCAGGTGGAAGATTTAAAGTCTAAACTTGCCATTCAGAAAATAGAACCTCATCAGAGAAAAAAAGACATTGAGTTACTGATTGCCCAAATAGGACAATAGAAGAAACTCTGTCAGGATGGAGCCATGGGGGCCTTGAGACAGGAGGCCCACTAAGAGAAAGCATGAATATTAATATATGAGTCACATTAATTTTTTAACCTACAATTTCTTGGAAAGATTACATATTTTTATTATAAACCCAATGAACCAGTTCTATCTCTTCTTAAGTTTTCTTCTATACTTTTCTTGTCTTTTTCAAATTAAGGTAAATATAATTTGGGGGCAACATTTTTCTCATAATGACATGATTATCCTTTCCAAATCCTATCCAAGTCCATTTATCGTGTGTGTGTGTGTGTGTGTGTGTGTGTGTTTGTGTTTGTGTTTGTGTTTATGTATGTGTGTGTATTATCTGAAGACTGGCTTATGTTAGTGCAGAAAAAAATAAGCAAAGTCATGAGGAAGGTTCCAATTTATACTCAGTCTCAAAGGCAATTATTTATTAGTACTTAGAGAAAATAGATCCCTTACTATGAAATAAAAGGCATAAGAAACTCAAACACTTGAAACTCAAACACATTTTCATTTACCACTAGTTAATAATAGTTCCTAGGACTTAGAGCTCCCTGGAAAATTAATTAGTCTGCTTACATTATAAAGGATAATAATTTGTTTATGTGAGATATCTCTAACATAGGTTGTTATCCATTATGGCAGAAGCTGACCAATTAATTTTCCAAGGAACTATAACAATTCCATATAGGAGATGTCTATGCAATGTTGCAATTCATTCTAGTCACTAAAAAGTATCAGTCAATTCAGTGAAAAAATATTAATCAAAATGATCGTTTGACAGCATTTAGACAAGTCAGCCAGTTGGTTGAATCTCTCATTTCTCAACCATTTATTTTGGCTTTGTGTAGGTATATAAATGTGCTTACATGTGCTTATAGTATATGGATTTTGTTCCTGTTTCAATGGCTTTAATCCCATGGAAAGGTACATAATGCTAGAACATTTTATATATAATATACTTGATGTGGGTGTGTGAGCGGGTAAAAGATTTTGCTCTTGCTTCTTGGGTTCATGGACTCTTTTTACTACCCCCTTTGAAGGGATCCAGGGGAAGCAGCACTTTGACAGAGGGAGTTGGAATGAAGGTTCCAACTGAATGGGCAGATTTTTGTATTCTAGCCCATCTTCTTTCACTGATATGTGATCCTTTGGTGAAAAGTTATCCCTATTGTTCCATTTTCTCCTCATCACATAAAATTCTCTCATTACCTGAATTCAAGCATTATTTAAAGCCATGTATTGTTTTGGAAAATTCTACTCTTGAAGTGTTTAAATTTCCTAGCCATGCTCTTGGCTGTCATTTGTAATTGGTCCAAGTGGAATCTAAAATAAATAAATAGACCTATATAGATTTCACATCTGAAAGAAAGCCTATCCAACAATAAACTGAAGCAAAAAGATCGGATCAGTCTCTACAGCATATCTAAAGTTGCATAGAATTGTTCAATTCAGGATGATAAATAAAGAAATCCAAGCACATAGGTTTCTCCTAATCTCTTTGTATTAGTGATAGCAGAGCATTATACAAAATCTTGAGACTAGGTATATTGTTGTGGCTGCTGAAAATGGAAACACCTAAAATCTCTTTCTGGAGATATTACATACACTGTCATTGTAGCCTGTGACCATCGTTCCTTTTGGCCAGTATGGGAAATCATCCGTGATATCTGCCCATTGTATGTTGTCTATTGCATTTGCCAGCTAATGTTTAGTAACAAGGGCTGTTTGTTCTTCTTAATAATTTGAACTTTCTCCATTTGTGTTTACCTTCACATCCAAACTAGAACAACTCTGCTCTGAGTTAATTCTCCAATTTCATTATGGCCACACTGGGGAAGGGGGAGAGGATCTGCATCCAAACAACCAGACAGAAAACAATGGGAACAGGCAGCAATCCAAGAGCTTTGGCATGATTTGCAGGAGGAAGCCAGCTCTGATTAATGCTATCAAAAGGCTTGTCTCTCCTTTGATTGATATTCAAGACCCTTGTTACAATTATTGATGCTGGTGACAACTATCATCAAACTCTTCTACAGTTTGCTGTTAGGGAGGGAGGTGGCACAGACTTCACCAGAATATTTGCACACCTGCCTCGATTTAACCTAAAACCCATTATTTTGCAAACAAAATATATAAACCCAACATAGCAATCATGGATTCCCATATTCTTCTATAAAAACCTCTCTAGTTCATGGTAGGGGGTAGTCTGCTTCTGGCCCACTACAGGAATAGTATATAAATGGCAGTGTGGAGGATAGGATGCACCTTTAGAAGGTTCTTTAGCATATGAAATCTGGCAAATTAAAGACATCATTTGGAAGGGCACGCTTTGTCCTTTGACGGTGACATTACAGCAGGCTAAAAACGGGCAGGGGTAAAGTATTCTGGGTTGCTGCTCTTCAGAAGTAAGTGATAAAACAGCCACAAGTATCTGAAGATGACCTAGTCCAGAAGAGCCTGCCCAGGATGCCACAAATGTGGCTATAAACACGCAGCATAAAGGTCATGGGGTTGTTTTTTGTAAGTTCGATAGGAAGTCTGAACAGGTTCCTCTTATTCCCAGATTACTTATTGCATTATTCTGGTTAAAATAATTACCAAGCCTAACGTCTGTTCACCTTCTCATTTACAAAACTGAACGAAAGACTCTTCCTATTTTCCTGCTTCTGATACCTACAGGACTGTAATGTTTGGTCTTTCTGTCTCCCCAGGGCAAAATCCTAAATTATAGGAGTCAGAAAACCACAAAGAGAGAAATAAAGTATGTTTTACAAATGCCCTTCCAGTGAAACTTAAGTCATTTAAAGAAACTTTTTTTTAAAAGAGAGACATTCTTAAAAATAAATCTATACATTCCAAAAGATTTATTTTCTCCAGAAGTTATTTTTGTTAAATAGTAGTTAACATATGTATACAGGAGAAAGGGACCATATCTCCCCACTACCACCCAGCTATCTAGCCAGAACCTAGAATTGTGCCCCTTATAGAGTAAGCACTCAACAAGTATTTGTTGAATGAATGAATAGACCAAACAGAAATAAGCATTTGCAGGGTAATGTTCTACATGGCTTGTTGCCAATTTGGCTTGATCGCTGTGGGCAGCCACATCTTCAAGAAAATTTACAAGTGAGGTATACTTAGTCCAGATATCTGTCTATACCAATACCAAGTGTGGTTTTTTCTCCAACTTTTTAATATGAGATTTTTTTAAATCTATAAATATTTTTGAAGAAGAAAACTATAGTTCAAAGACAGTGACCATAGTTGCTTTCTCTATGTGTGTGTATGATTTAAAAGTAATCTGCCGACGTCCTGACATTTCAGCTCAGAATATTTCAGTATCCATCTTCTAAGCATACGGATGTCCTCCTACATGATCTCACAAAGTTTTTAAACTGAAATTTTTATGGAAAAAATAAACAAAAAAACCCCAGGATACTGGGGAATAACAGATACAGTTTTTAAATCAGAACTATAAATAATTAACTTTTGAGCCCAAGTGCATACAGCAAGGCTCAATGAAGGGACTGCGGTCATTGTGCACAGTTCCTCCTCACCAGGAGCAAATGGAAATCCTTAGCATCTGTGAAATACTCTTGCTTGGTCCTGTCCTGGGGCCCCCTAGCGAATCAGGCCCCCGTGAAGTGCTTTTATGCATCCTGTGCTGCTCTCAGGCACCAAGGTTTCCTTGCACCATGGCCCTTATTAGGATTTGAAGGAAATTCTCAGTCTCTGACTGCAATAGCTTTAAGTCCAGGTATAGAACAATCTATTATCAACTGTACTTAGAGCTTAAGATTTGTTCTAATGCTTTGTCTTAGTCCATTTGGGTTACAATAACAGAATACCCTAGACTGAGTGGTTTATAAACAGTCAAGATTTATTTCTCACAATTTCAGAGACTGGGAAGTCCAAGAACAAGTACCAGCAGATTTGGGGCCTGATGAGGGCCTGCTTCCTGGTTCATAGGTGGCTATCTTTTCTCTGTCCTCATATGGCAGAAGGGGCAGGGAAACTCTCTGGGACCTCCTTTATAAGGACACTAACTCCATTCATGAGGGCTCCACCCTCATGACCTAATCACCTCCCAAAGGTCCCACTTTCAATTACCATCACATTGCAGGTTAGGTTTCAACATACGCATTTGGGGGGCACGCAAACTTTCAGTCTGTCACATGCTCTCTGTCAGACGCCGCTGCCAGTTAATGCCCCAGGAAGGACTTCTTTTCCCACTGCTATGGGCTTTGGAGATTTCCTCTCTCTAACCATTCTCTCTTACAATGTGAGTGTTCTACACTTTGCCTGGAAGAAGAACTTTCAGAATGAGATGTGAGCTGAAATGGATGCTCTGTGATGCTGGACAGAAGTCTTATTACCTTTCATGCAATAAGTCCTTCCACCCTAATTCCCCATCTCCCATCTCATCAGGGCAGCCAAGAGTCTTACCTTTATCCACTGCTCTCCCTATATCAAGTGAGCCACATCATACATATTTATGTTCCTAACAACGCAGATGTCAGCACAACAAAATTTTGTCATATTTAGTTCAGATTGCTATGTATAGTCTTAAGCTATTGCTTGCACTTTGGCTCAGATGTTGGATAATTAAATACTAAATTCATTAAAGACATGTGTCTGAGATCACTTCCTTTTATAAATGGAATTGGTGAAATAAATGTTTCATTTGCCATAGGATCCCTTGGTACCTGAAAAGTGAATGTGGGAAATAGTTGTAGCAATGCTCAGGGAGCAGGACTCCACTTCATTCCAAGAAACATTCACTGAATGCCTACCGTGTGCTGCCAGACACACTCCTAGGCATTGAAGATCCAAAGATGAACACTTGAGCCTGAGAAATCCCTAGTTAGTGGGAAAAAAACTAATTTCTTCAACTGACTCACTCCAAGGCATTAAGTCATTTGTTCCTTTGGAAGATGTAAGAAAGTAATATGAAAAAAATGTTCATAACAATCTTACCTAGTTGCAGCCCTTGAGATAATGCATTACCTCATTTCATCCTCAAAACAATTCTCCCATGTAATTACTAATCCCAGGTTAGATATCTAGTTACAAAGGTTAGATAATTTGCCCAATATCACACTACTAACACACAGAGACCTCAGAGCCCAGAATCTTGACAGCTACACTGTACACTTCTCTACTTTCTTGCAAAAGATAGAGTTCTACATGAAATAAACCCCATGGATTTGAGGTCATAAAGGCCATATTTATACCAATTGACCCTTCCTATTTGGGGCTTTCTACAAGACGGTAAGATCTTTGAATTTTTCTTTCCACACCTATCAAGTGAGGGTTGTGCAGTTGGTTATTTGGGCAGATTATAGTGTGTATTTCTATGCTTCAGTATGAATTACAGTGATTTTCATTCTTTTAAAAAAATATAATAAATGACACAAGAAAATCATTTAGATCCACACATTCCATAAAGGGATGGATTTGGGCAGACAAGACTTTCCCAAGCTGGGTTTATAGTGGTGATTCCCTGTGCCCTTTTTACTCCACATGCTCTAGCTTCCACATTCCCAAATAGAAGAATGCTTTCACTGTGTCCTGACGTTCATAGAAGGATCACCTCTTTCTTTTCCAGATTTCCCCAGTATCTCTTCTTTTTATCAGCAAAAGTTTGGTGTTTGTTTGTCAACAATTATTAGGATGTTCAGTGGGTTGGGTGAAAAGTAATTCATCACTTTTTGGCTTCGTTGCAGATAAACTTCCCTCAGTCTTTGGCCCAGTTGCTGATAAATTTCCCTCAGCTGTGATGACTATGGCATTCTTATAACTAGCTATCATAGAGAGATTCACTCTACTCCCCAACATCCTACCCATCCAGGTGTGACCAGCCTCGGGCCGGTCTTCAATCATCCTGTCTTCGGGCTGCCATAAGGTGTCCAGGCTCAGGCTGGAGATCTTGCCCTGTGCTGTTCTGCACCAACCCCAAGTGCCTTACAGCCACCACTCTCCCCCATAACATGCACCTTAACCATACACGTTTTACCTAATTTAACCCCAAATCCTTCCACTGTGCTCTCAGGAACTCACTGTCCTCAGCAAACTTACGTACATTTTTCTTCCTCTTCTAATGTATCTTCCTGCTAAGGGAAGCCAGGCTGTCCCCTGAGGACAGCACTTCCAGCAGCCCTCTCAATCGAAAACTGTCTTTCCTGTCCCCAACCCCCTCAAGGCTGGGTAGGGGGAAAATGTTCCCTTGGCACCCCTGTACAACCTCTCAGATGTCTGTCCTTCCTCATGCAAAAATCCTAGCTTTTTGAAGGCAAGTCATCAAACTTTACCACCTCTTGAGTCATCTCCCTACCTCCTGGTTAGTGGAGTCACAGCTGATGTCAACAAGTGGCTCCCTGTCTACTTCTCCACCACATTTCCTATCACCAACGTTGGAGTCATCCGACATCCTGACACTCAGCTCTGAACCTTAGCTCCAGTGATCTTTTCCTCCACCTCACCTCAACTATCTACTCATATCATCATACCCTAAGCCTTGTCATTGCCAATAGTTACAAGCCTTGGCTCCCAGACAACCACTCCTCTCGTTTTCCTCATATGTTGCTAGACATTTCTCAGTAACTTTTGTTGGTTGTTCCTCATTTCCCTGAACTCTAAACATTGGAATGCTCCTCAGGTATTTAGCCTCTTCTTTCCTATATCCATGCACACTCCCTTAGAAGTTAGGCTTGAGATGATTTTCAAATTTTTATCTTCAGAATAAAACAGAACTGAACTAGAGTCCAGTTCTCTGAACTCTAGTCCTATTTACCCACTGCTTATTCTACATCTTTGCTCACAAGTCTAAGAGGAATCTCAACTCTGACATGGTCAAAAGCGACACCTGATCTTCAAATCTAGTGCTCCCTCAGTTTTCTCCACCCAAGTAAATGTCCATTCCAACCTTCTAGTTGATTAGGCCAAAAGCCTTAGTCTTCCTTGACTCTTCTCTCAATCTCACATCCCATATCCAGCCCATTGGCAAACCCTCTTTGTTCTACTTTTACAGTGTATGCAGATTCTGACCACTCTTCACCATCCCCAGTACTACCACCCAGGTCAAAGCCACAGCCAGCTTTCACCTGGATTACTGCAGAAGCTTCCCAGCTGTTCTCCCTCCTCTGCTCTTGTCACCCTCCCTCTGTTCTTGTCCTCCTTCAGTCTCCTCTCAACACAGCAGGCATAGAGATCCCTTTAAGAGTAAGTCTCATCTCTGCTTCAAAACTTCCAATGGCTTCCCATCTTACTTCAAATAAAGGCCAAATCTTTGCAATGACCTTCAAAGCCCTCCACAATCTGGTACAAGGCTCCATGTGATCTGATCCCCCACCTCTGCTACCATTCTCTCTCTGACCTCCTCTCCTAGTACTCTCCCCTAGCCACTTTATCCTAGGCACTGGCCTCCTTGCTGCCCCTCTCAATCACAGGCCTATTCCCACTTCAGAGTCCTTGCATCTGTTATTATTTTACCTGGACTACATTTGCCTGAGATACCTGGATGTCAGTTCCTTCCTTTCCTTCCATCCCTTGCAAAAAAGCACCTTCACACAGAAAAGCCTTCAATAACCAGCTTATTTTACATTGCAATGACCTCCTCAATACTGCCTGTTCTCCTTCTCTGCTTTATTTTTGCCCATAGCATTTATCATCATCTGACATATTATATAGTTTGTTTACTGTTAGTTTTATGCAATAGATTTTAAGTGTCATGGATATCTGTTTCATTCATTGTGACATCCCCTGTGCCCAGAACAGTGCCAGATGTATCACAGAATATAAACACCTCTGAAAACTCAGTCTCCAGCAAAGTACTCCCTGATCATCACATTCTGTCATTCCAGCACCCATCTTTGAGACTGCCAACCCACTGACCTGGCCACATGTTCACTGTCTTTCACTTCCCCAAGTCCTCACATCTCTCACTACCCACCCTGGACTCCATGATCCATCTCATTTTCAAACATTCTCAACTACCCCAAATCCTCTTAAACCCAACTAACTGCTTACTGTATCTCCATACCCAAGCAGCTGAATGTTGCTGGAGAAAATCAAACGACCATGCTATCAGGATCCATTTCAAATTTATGATCAAAATCTTCAGTGAGCACTCAACACTATCTGATAATGAAACTTCCCTAGTAAATTCATTAACCTACTCCCAAGATGACTATTATGCACGTTCTCCTCAATCCTCAAATCTCCAACATCTCCTCCCACCCAACTCTCAGCTAAAGACCTTGTCATATATTTCATAGAGAAATATAGATACAATCAGATGAAAACCATTTCAACTTCCCGCCTTTCATTCCACAAATTTACTTATGTCTGTAGTCACATGCCCTGGTAAACTTGTGCCCTGGATCCCATCTTACACTCTTTCTCCTGGACTTGGCTCCTAAAAGGATTTCCTTTTTTCTGCATCATCCATTCCTAAATAGACTTCTATACTAAATCTCTAAGTGCTGATTGCTCCAGGAATCTTTTGTTTTTGTTTTGTTTAAAATAGATTGATTGATTGATTGATTGATTGATTTTAGAGAGAGAGTGCGCATGAGTGAGCAGAGGGGAGGGAGAGAGGGAGCTAGAGCACCCTCAAACAGACTCCCCATTGAGTGCGGAGCTTGGGGTCCATCCCAGGACCCCAATATCATGACCTGAGCCAAAATCAAGAGTTGGCTACTTAACCGACTGAGCCACCCAGGTGCCCCATCTCCAGGAATCTTCTGTAAATCTCTCTGACTACACTTTCTCTCTTAGTCATTTCAAAAAGTCCCATGTCTTCAAATATCATCCATATGTTGATGATCCTCAAATTTATTTTTCCAGTCCAGACTTCTTCCATGAGGTTTCGACTCATGTCCATATAACTGGATATCTATATGGATGTTTAATATGCCTCTTAAGCTAATATAGCTAAAAATGAACTATTGATTTCCCCTACCAAAAAAAAAAAAGTGATTCCTTAAAAATGTTTGTATCACAGAAAATAGTACCACCATTCACTCAGTTGCTCAGGTCAAAACCCAAGACATCACCTTGGATTTCTCTCTTTCTCTCAATTCTACATTCAACCCCACAGCCTTGTAATCATGAACTCCAAAATGTTTCTTGAATGCTGCCACTTCTCACCATCTCTACTGCTCCCACCCTGGCCCAAGCCATCATCTTCTCTCCCTTGGACCACTACAGAGCAACAACAACAACAAAAATAAGTTGAATACATAGCATGCTTTGTAATGATAACAGCTAAGAAGAAAAAATAGAGCAAGGGGGGCGCCTGGGTGGCTCAGTTGGTTAAGCGACTGCCTTCGGCTCAGGTCATGATCCTGGAGTCCCAGGATCGAGCCCCGCATCGGGCTCCCTGCTCAGCAGGGAGTCTGCTTCTCCTTCTGACCCTCCCCCCTCTCATGCTCTCTCTCTCTATCTCATTCTCTCTCTCAAATAAATAAATAAAATCTTCAAAAAAAAAAAAAAGGAAACGCATTAAAAAAAAAAAATAGAGCAAGGAAGCGGGATATACAGTGTTGAACTGAACAGCTTAAAATTTTAGATAGGGTAGCCATTGAAGGTCTCAGGCTTTGAAATGGGAGTGTGCCTAGAGTGTTCAAGGAATAACAAAGAGATAAGCATGACTGGGGCAGAGTGAGAAAGAAAGAAGATGAGGTCAGAGTGGTCACAGGGGTGGGGGTGGGGGGTGGCCCAGTAGTCAAAACATGCAAATCCTTGTGGATCACAGTAAGGTCTTTGGCTTTCACTTTGAGTAAGATAGAAAGCCACTGAAGAGTTCTGAACAGAGAAATGACAGGATCTGACTTCATTTAACAGAATCATTCTCCTGTGGTGTTGAAAGTAGATTATAAACAGCAAGGGTAAAAGCAGGGAGACTAGTTGGAAGTAATCTATACAGTAAGTAATCCAGTAATTACAGTAATCTATTTTATGGTAATCCAGATGAGAAATTATGTGGCTTTGACCAGGATGAGGACAACAGAGGTGGGTGTAGTGAAAAGTGGTTCAATTTTGAGATCTGTATATACATGCACATACATATTCATACATATATCCATGTGTGTGTATGATAGATGGATAGATAGATAGAGTATCCTAGGAAGAGTCCAATCGTAGATGCCAGACAGCCCTAGGTTTCATTCAGGGCTCTATTACTAACCATGTGAACAGTTCATTTCACTGGGCCTCAGTTTCCTCATCTATAAAAATGGGAGAATTAATATTTACTTTATAAGGTGTTATAAAGATTAAATGCAATATTTTATATAAAGCAAATAGCACAAAATCTGCTATATAGTAGATGCTCAACAAAAGTTAGTTTTTTCCCCTTTACTTACTTAGCTAAGAGGTGGCAGAGCTAGAACCAAGGTGCTTATACCCAGATCTATGGCCTTTCTAATACACACCCTCTATTACTTGCTATTTTTCTCATTTGGATATTTTGGGGACAGATGTCTTTCCTCAGACCTCTTGTTAAAAGACGTGCCTTGTTCAATTAGCAGATTTTTATTTCTCCATATGCTCTTAACATGCTCTTTAAAGAAGCAGCTGCCAGTGTGATCGATAAATAGGCAAAACAGTGATCTTTCTTGTACCAGGAGGAGTGAAGGACGTTACCATATTAAGGAATTTGTGTGTGTCCCCAAGAAACCCCTCACCCAGAGTCAAAGAAATAACCAGACCCATTAGCCAAGCAACAGTCTTTGCTGTGGACACCCAGCAGGCAAATAAAACCTCAGCAATCCATTAGTTAACCCTCCTCCATGTGTGGGGAGGTGACCCAAGGCCCCTCCCCTGTGGAGACTGAGCTTTCACTCTTTAACATGAGTGCTGACCTAAGTGAGTGTGATGCCACACTCTCAAGGTCAGACCCCCCATGGTACTAAGTAACTAGTCACAGTCCTTGCAAGAGCTCTGAAAGTTTCATAAACCCCTTCCTTTCCTTTTTCTCTGTGGGTGATGGCCCCCAACACTTTGTTAATCTTGATAAAGAATTATCCTCCACACCCCTAAAATCATTCTTAGGCCCACAAAGGAAACTAACTGAGAAATCCAGAGGTTAATCCATAATTTCTGTGCACAAAACCACCCATGGGTGTTTTGAAATTACTAACAGAATTTAATTCCATGAAAAAGGCTAAAGAAGGTATATTTGAGGACATGGGCTTTGAAAATTGCTTTTGCTTCTATGGTTGTACTTTTTGCTACTAACAATCCATTCTTGTTTCAGGGACCTTTCACTTGAGGTTCCCTCTGCTGATAGCCTCGGCCCATCTACACCGAGCTACACAGCTTCTTGCCATGCCAACCACAGAAAGACCACCCCAGCTAAAGAACCCTTCCTCACACCCCCATGCCATCCCCTGATTTATTTGCTATTTCATAACACCTGTCACTCTCTGAAATGGCCTTGTATATGCATGTATTTACTTAGTCGTGGACTGTCTCCATTACTAAACTCTGTGACACAAAAGCAGCACACTCTCTGTCTTCCTTTCCACAGCACCCAGAGAAACCCATATGCAATATAATCTAATGACTGGAGAATAAAGGAATACATCATAGCTAAATTTACTGACTATTTTATAGTATTATAAATGCTTTTCATTTAATCCTCAAAATAACCTAATAAGCAGGTACTATTATTCTAATTCTACAGATAAGGAAACTGAGCCCCAGAGAAGTGAAGCGACTTGACCAAAGTCATAGAATTTGAACCAGACACCATGCTGAATCTATAAGGTGGTCCCCTCAATAAGTATTAACCCTCTTCCCAGCCCAGCTCTGAATAACTTGAGAAATACAACGAAAGAAAAAAATGGAGATCAAAATATTATCCTTACTACTGATAAAGGCCAAATTGGAGGACATGGCATTAGGCCTTTTAGGACAAGAGACTTGTTATAATTGAAACCCAGATTTGGCAGGCCTGTACTCTCAGCCCTATGCAGCACATGAACTCCTGCACACATGAACTCACAGCAACGAAGGAGCAGAGCAAAACTCATGTCCTCAGAAGGCAGGGTAGCTGCCCAAAGCAAGAAAACATTGCCAAGCCAAGAAGGCCCAGTTATTCTTCCCAAATTTACCAATCAAGTAAGTCATCCCACCTCTCCAGGAACAGAGTAGATAAAGGGACAGAGAGAGGCCAGGAATTTCACCCACTAGTTCCTTTTACAGGGAGAGAACATGAGGAATGGGGGAAAGCATGCCATTCTAACAAAACCTCATGCACGTGGGGGCACGCACCCGTGCATGCACACGTGTACAGGGATATGACCAGAACACGCATGCTCCACATAGTGTGCCGTGCATGGTTCACGGAGATCTCAGCTCACACAAGGAACAGGGCGATTGTTTCAGCTTTGACTGATAGTACACAGCCAACTCTGGCACCGTGATTTGTCGCCTCCGACGCTCGGACAAATGCCGATGAAGTGCCATTTAAATAAATGCCATTTTTGTAGTCTTTGGAACACTGATTCCAAATAAGGCTGTAAAGGAGCTCTGAAAAAAAAGATAAACTAAAATAAAAACTAAACACCATGAGTATGAGACCATCTGGGATCCCAGGTTGAGCTCCCCTAGCTGGCAGCACATGGAGCAGAGATGAGCCATCTCCATTGAGCCCTGCCTAAATTCCTGACACACAGAAGTATTAACAGTGAAATGTTTGCTATTTTGAGCCACTGATTTTAGGAGTAGTTTGTTATGCAGCAATGGATAACTAATACAGTAAATGGATACAGCATTTCATACATTGTATTGTTTATGAAACTTTTCTCCATGAGACTTTTCTATCTAATAGACTCTAGGAAATGCTGGTCTAAGTAGTTGACATGATGGGCACATTTAAATCACAGTGAGGCAGCTTTTGCAAAAGTGATTGCTATGGTCTCAGGAATCTCATCTTTAAAAGACCTAAGTTATTTTGATGTAGTTTCAAGTATACTTTTGCTTTTCTTTCCCTGGTCTTAAGAGTCATACCTAGAAAAATGCTGCACAGTGAAGGAAACCATCAACTTAAAATAAAAGTTGAACAAAACAAAACAAAAACCAAAAGGCAACCTACTGAAGGGGAGAAGATATTTGCAAATGATATATCCGATAAGGGGTTAATATCCAAAATATCAAAACTTACACAATTCAACACCAAAAAAAAAAAAAAAATCTGATTAAAAAATGGGCAAAGAAACTGAGTAGCTATTTTTCCAAAGAAGACAGACAGAGGGCCAACAGACACATGAAGATGCTCAACATCACAAATCATCAGGGAAATACAAATCAAAGCCATAATGAGGTATCAACCTCACATCTGTCCGAATGGCTAAAATAAAAAAGATAAGAAATAACAAGTATTGGTGAGGATGTGGAGAAAAAGACCCCTTGTGCACTATTGGTGGAATGTAAATTGGTACAGTCACTGTGGAAAACAGTATGGAGATTGCTCCAAAAATTAAAAGTAGAAATACTATATGATCCAGTAATTCCATTACTGGGCATTTATTCATAGAAAATGAAAACACTAATGTGAAAAGATATGTTTATGTTTATTGCAGCATTATTTATAATAGGCAAGATATGGAAGCAACCCAAAAGTCCACTGATAGATGAATAGATAAAAAAAGATGTGGGTGTGGGTGTATAAATATATATATTAAGTATACATATTATATATATTAAATATGATGGACTATTATGCAGCCATAAAGAAGGATGAGATTTTTGCCATTTGTGACAACACGGATGGACCTAGAGGACCTAGGGGGTATTATGTTAAGTAAAGTAAGTCAAACTAAGAAAGACAAATACCATATGATTTCACACCTATGTGGAATCTAAAAAAAACAAAACAAATTAATAAATGAGCAAACAAAAAGCAGAATCAGACCTATAAATACAGAGAACAAACAGGGTTGCCAGAGATAAGGGGTTGGAAGGATGGGTAAAGGGGAGTGGGAGTTATGGAATGAATAAGTCATGGGAATAAAAGGCAGAGCATAGGGAATATAGTCAATGGTATTATAATAGTGTTCATGGTGACAGATGGTAGCTACTTTGTGATGAGCATAGCATAACGTAGAAGCTTGTTGAATTACTATGTTGTATACCTGAAACTAATGTGACATTGTGTGTCAACCATATTCCAATTTTAAAAATAGAGAGTATATATTTTAAAAGATAAAGCCTAAATTCTACAGCCAGCGTTATTTCTCACTTCCACCCTCAGGCAACCTAGACTCCAGCCATATCAACCTGCATGTCCTTCTCGGACTATCCCATACCTTGCCCTGTGAGTTCTCTTCCATTTCTAGGAATTCTCTTCCCCTCTATTTGAAAAATTCATATTCCTTTTTCAAGATGCAACTCACATTACCTCCTTTGTGAAAATGTCTATAAATATTAGGGACAGGATCTTTTTTGTTCTCTTTTCTCTCTTCATAGCATTTGACATTCACCTCTGTTACTGCAACATGTTCATTGTAATTATATGGGTAAACTTGATTATCACATTCAATTTTCTACTCTGTCCATTCCATACTCCATTCAGCAAGCTCCTCCTGAAACCCCAAGTGGATGAAGCACTATGGATGCACTCTGTTTCACGGGCTACACTGCTGGGCTCCTATGGGTCAAGACATGTTAGACAATCACTTTTAATATCAGTCTTTTTCTCAGCCCCTTGGACATATGCCTGTGGGAGTTAGCAAGAAGGAAAAGCTGAGTGACAGGCTCAAATCCTATCCCTCTCTTTTCTTCCTCAATGTATTTTTCTTTTGGCCAGGAGATTCTGCTCTCCCCTCATAAGTAATTACCCTACCCCAAAGCAATTCCCATCCACCAGCCTTCCACAGTTCTTCAATGCTAGAATCTATGCAGCTTATGTCAATAGCTGAGGTCCTTAGCATGCTTCTGGTACTTCTGTCTCCCCACAGCCAGTCCCTGAAAGCCAAAACTTGTCTTTGGTGTCCACAGATCTGTCTGAGCACTGCCATCAGGAGTGAATAAATAACTGATGATTTACAATGTCTTTCCAAAGGTTTTTAGCTATTATTATTATTATATAATCAAATTCTTTTTTTTAATTTCTGACTTTAAGTAAGTATAAGAACTAGAGTGGTCTGTATGTGATCTTGGGATTGCTTGAAGATATCACACAGCATACATTTTCTCTAACAGGAATGAATTTAGATTATAAACATACACTTGTTATCCCCATTGTTGTGATATATGCATAATTGCTGTCCTCCAAGAATACTTAATCACAGCGGGTAAGGCTTTAAATAATATTACTTAATATATGAGAAATCTAACATCCATCAAAATAACATGGCACTGCCTTATTTATGAGGTCCTATTCTACTGCCATAGAAATGATACCAGGTATCAACCAAAAGGGTATATTTGACTTTTCATAGAACTCTCCCCAAAACAGGAGACTGACTTTACCTCAGTACGTGTTATGTTTGGCGTGAAATTGATAACATTTTGATAACAAATTGATAACTAGGAATCAAAGTTAAAAGAGTAACTTGAGAAGTGCATACAGTGGGTGAATTCCATTTACCTCTTCAGAATTAGACTGAAGAATCTTTTTATTCAACTTAGTTAAGTTCACTGGAATGTAATGAGTCAACCCTTTTTTCTAGAACATTATACACTATGAGCAGTATCTTAAATATACTACTTAAAATAAGACTCTATAATGTTTTCTACACTCACTTGGATGTGATGTAGGCAATATAGAAAAATTTGCTCTTGGGTGTGGTAGAGTTTATATGATTAAATGCTTTATTCATACTCATATGTCAATCTATTAGTGTGCTGTTAATTCAAATGTTACTATGATGTATTTTATCCCCATTAGCACATTCATCACAGGTGGATGTGGAACTTAGACAAAGGTGTATGTTCTCATTAATGATGAGCAGCCTATTCATCTTACTAGAATGTAATTAATGTTAGTTACAATCCTTAATTTTTCACTGTTTGTCACGATGCATATTTAGCATTTCTCTTGTCCTTTATCAACTGGCTCCCTCTTATCACACAGCCAATTCAAAAAGTCATATATTTAACTAAATCTGATGCTTCATTTTTCAAGTACTTTATACATGTATGTTCCTTAATGTCTGTGGCAATTCCCATACTCTGAGACTTCACACTGGATGTAGTAACTGCAAAAACAATATTAAGAGGATTGTTCAGTCCATTTTATTTTTTAATGTATAAGATTAATGTAATTCACTTGCTAAATTAAATTTTAAAACTTAAAGAGATATTTTTATATTCTGCACTACAGCATCAACTGAATAGAATTTTTTAGGTTTCGGCAAAAAGAGAGCATTTAAGAAACGCATGCATTATTGTGTATTACACAAATGCATAAATACACACATATACCAAGCATTCCCTCTACTAGGTCCCATAAAATGTGCTCTATATATGATAACTCATTGATCTCTCATAACAACCCCTATGGATATATTATTGAGGTAGGCTATTATTATTCCCATTTTATACCTGAGGAAATGGAAAGACAGAGGGGTTGAGTAACTTGCTCAAAACCACACAGCTAGTGAGTGATGGAGCAGGGATCCAAGCTCAGACTGCCTGACTTCAGAGTTTCTGCACTTAATCCTGCTATGCTGCTTCTCATCTTTGTAATTCCTAATGAACTTGGCTAGCTAATGCATTACACATACATGAAGCCTAAACTAGGCTCTGAGTTTCGTTATCTTTAAAGATCATTTTTTCCTAATTTTGCTTTAATATTACTCTAATGACACAAATGTCTTGAGTAAAATATCTACATACTATTTGTAAAACAGCAAACTTTAAGCTCTGTAAGGTCAGGGAAGGCATTTTAAATGACTTTATCCTCCCTATATCTGGACAAACATCTGCACACAATAAGTGTTCAATAAATATTTTAACATATAAATGACTTTTTAAAGTTTAGAATTCAAAGAACAACGGGAGATAAGTTCAGGCCTGATACAGATTACAGTTTGAAGGCTATACTAATCATGCATTTCCAAGGTTTTCAGATGAGATTTAAATATTTAGCCATGTCTCCTCTGCTCCCAATACTGAAGATTAGGTCAGGCATTTGGTTTCTCAGGTATTGAAATAAGTATATTTCTTAATCCAACAGTCAGGTTTCCAAAAACTGCAACTCCCTCTACTTTTCTGTAACTGAACTAAGTTTCAGTAGAAACTGAAGCCTTCATCCCACCCTCTAACAGAAAACGTCTTCCAGTTCATAATCAAATCAGGGTTTGCCTCACTGGTTCAGGGTAAATTGGTCAATTTAAGGCCTCCCTTTCTCCCAGAAGAAGCATGCCATCTATGTTCCCAGGAGTGCATAGCATCACAGCATGTAGGGGAGGCATCTGGTCCTCAGCCTTCATCTGCCCCCCACCCCGGCATCTTCAGAAATGCATGCATCCTGCCTGGCTCCCAGCTGTCCTCAGCTCCGTGTGCAGGTGTCTACCAGGGTGGCGGTTCTCACCTGACCTCCAGCCCTCTAGCCCCCTCCGTGTTGTGGCTGCCTTCCCTCACACTAGCCACAGGGCGCTCCTAGGTGCTGGCTAGCTCTTGGCACCATGCCCACGCTGTGTGGGGGGACGGGGGGCACGCAGGAAAGCATGTCACTGCTCCTGCCTCCTGCCAGGGCCCGTGAGGGCTGTGGGAGGCTCCCTCAGGCCAGCTGCGCACATGTTCTCAGTAGTGAAAGCATAACCACAGTCCCCTGTGCTCCCCAGGCAGCTCCATGCAGCCCCCCGCGGCCCAGAGTGCAGGGAGCGGCAGAGCTCCTCTCCTCTCAGACCCCTGACTCATCTGAGGGCCTGTCCCACGCGGGCACATGCAACGCACACACATGCGCACACCGCACGCACACAATCAGCAGAAGGTGTGGCGGAGAAGCCCCTTTGGGGAGTACAGTTCCTAACTTCTAACTAGTTTGTTCTTCTCTAAACTCTTTTCCCCTCTTCCCTCTGATCAGGAAATCTTTCTTTTGGGGACCTGGAGGTTGTGACAGGGACTGCTTCCCCCAGACCTTGTTCTCTTCCAAATATTTCCTGTTTCATATCCAGACCTTGAAGTAGGTCTGCATGGCTGAAGATTTTACTCCGCACCAACCCACGCCTTGGGTCCAAGAAAGCCTCCTACCTAATGGCCTGAGTGAGTGTGAGGAGACGCAGGAAGGGAGAAATGCTATTCTGTTATCCCTGTCACAGTATTCTGGAGAAAAAAGTAATCTGCATCAATTGACTATGCCATCCATCTCTTTTAAACACCTATCTAAAAGACAACCTTCACACTGATTCTTAGTCTTTTCTGCTGTTTATTAGCTACTGCATATGTACTGGCATTCGTCCGTTTCTTTACACCTTTCCACCTTTTCTTCTTTTCTCAATTAATTTACCAAACAGCTTTCCAATGCCCAATTTGTTGGAACATACAGAAACAATACAAGCTGGATTAAAACACTGGTTCTCCCTTACACTGGGGCATGCCTGCCCAAATTGGCTAAAAATCCTTTTTAAAAAGACCGAAGGTAACATAGGCTACTTTTAATGCAGATTCCACTGTAGCCACTGTTGTACTGTCTGCATTTTAAATGAAGGGAATTATTTTAGTAAACGTCTTTATGATATAAAGTATCTCAAACCAAACTCACATTTCGCGTGTTCTCTATGTCCCTACACACCTAGTACCCCTGACTACGGCAAACCCGAGAGCACACGAGTCCTCATGCAGAAATGAAGATGGGGCATGTCTTGTCTTATTGGCCCACAAAGCCACACAGGCCCCACACAGGAATATCATTTCAGGTTACCATGAGCTCATGAGGTGAACCAAAAGCCACCAGAGAAAGTTGCCAGCTGTCAATTTTGTGTAGACTTTGGTTTTTTCTTTTTTTTTTTCTTTTCCCTCCAATTACATTCAAAGGAAATTTCTTGCTCACTGGGAAATTATTCACAGCAAATCAGTAAAGGCAATAGGAGTCTCCGTGCTTTTATTTTGGAGACACCATCCTCTTCACACCTGAGACTGGAGAGGAGGAAAAATTTTCATCTCTATTTTAAGTAGAGAAAAAGGGGAGGGACCTATTAGTTAAATCACCTTTCCAACCTCAGGTCAGGAAACTGTCAAGGTAAAAACATAACATCTCCCCAGTACCAGAGCGTGCCTTTGAAGTCAACCCCCTTCGGACACACAGTGCCAAGTGGGGAGCCAGCCTCTCTCTGCCAATCTGCAAACCAGCCCCGAGGTGCTGCGCCACCTATTCTTACTTAATCCACCCCCAACTGGCGGTTAACTAGACTGATGGCGGCGGCAGGAGACCCTGCGTGCAGCCGACCACAACCTCTGGATAGCGGTTCCCTGAAAGGAAGTGGCAGTCCTTCCTCTGGTTTCCCGCCATCCCCAATGTGAGCCATCTGCAGTGGTGGTGGTCTGCCCATGCTGCTGCCAGGCAGATTTAGGCGAATCAATCTCTCTGCATGGAGCTTCAAACCATGTGTGTCTGCTACATACCAAACCCCGTCGTTCCCTGTCCCAGAAGAGGCTTCCCTGTTGGAACGAAGCTCTAAGCTTTGTACAGTCAAAAGCCTTTGATTAAATCGGACCCAGTCCTTCTACTTGCCATGGCATTGTGTGACCTGGGAAAGCAGCAGGGCTACAAAACAGCCCGATTTGTCGCTAGGTGGGCTGACAAAGCAGGGCTAAACACACGGTTGATTTCAAGCTACGTTACATCTCCAAGTTGCAAAGCTAGCGATAAAGCAAGCCAGAAAAGCATCCCCGTAGGTGAATATTTCTCACAGACAGAGGCCACTCTGCCTCTGAGAGGGCTGTTGTCCTTCCCACTGGGAGTTTTTAAGCCACTTAGGGACAGCGACCGTTTGAACAGAAAATTGTTCCTGTTTCTAAATGATTTTTTTAAAAAAGAGAGAAAGAAAGAAAAGAAAAAGGTCCCAGGAAAGATGCTGCTTTTCTGACATCTAACCCATAAAACACACACATGGTCACACAAAAAGAGACCAGTTTGTAAGAATTAACTCAAACAGAGATTTGCTTACTCTGCTGTTCACCTGCTGCCTGCTTCATCCTCATGCTTTGTTTCTAACAGTGCTGTGTGTTCTCTCCCAGCCTCTAAGCCCCCAAGACAGAACTCAGGAGAGCTCCAGCTTACACCTTTCTGTACTGGAATCCCACCTAGCAGCCTCCTCACAGCCAGAAAGAGAGCTGTGGTGCCCTGGGTAATCATTAGGGGCCACTTTACATCAACGTTCTTTAAAGACTCTTTAGCATTCATCTCGTGGAAACAAGATGAGCACCGAACAGGTGAAGAGCAAAGAAGACACAGGGGACAGCCCCCCCGAATAAAACCAAAGCCCCCAATTTAGCTGGTGGTCCCCTTCTCAGGTGGCACTTCGGTTACCACCTATTGCTGCTCAAGCACGCTCCTCGCACAGGGGGTCTCTCCAAACCTTCCCCCACCCTGAGGGGAATAGCAATAGACTTCTTCCAACTATGTGCGTGATGCTCTCTGAAATGTATCTGGAATGCAAGCCTCTCCAGCCCCTTACATTTCGATTATGTTTACAAAACGCTTGTAAGCTGGTGCCTCCAGTACTCCCTGCCTGGCTCAAACCGACTTCAACTCTAATGATCTATCCTGCCTTATCTCTGAGTAGGGCGGAGCTCTGACCCAAGCTATGGATGGATCGGATGATGGCAAAGGACCAAGGGACCCGAGCAGCTACAGAAGAACAGATGAAGAGTCAACTAGGATCCCAAACAAGGGGATTAACAGGGTGCAGAGCCACCTGCCATTCTCTGATTGCTGGGATCAGCTTTGCAGTCACTGCAGGGGCCTAAAGTGACCCCAGCACTCGGAGGCCCAGTAACCACCTTCACCACACAGAGCGCCCACTCCCTCCCCACCGAGGTCCACTCACACACATTACTGTATGAGGCTGGGCTCTGCAGCAAATGGAGGGACCGACATTTGCTGAAGTTCAAGTTTCATCATTAAAAAAAAATTTTACATTGGATATTGGTGTGTATTACTGAGGTCGGTAAAATCAAGGATAACAGGGCATTGTCACTGATACGAGGTGTGTCTGAGGGCACATTTGCAGTGAAAATGAGTTTCCAACACATTCCCACGTAGGCGGCTGCTCAGCGTCACCAAGCACTGGTTAATTCATTAATATTATTCAGTGAAAAACATTTCTTCCATTTCATTTGTTAATAAATCTATTTTCATTCTCATGGAAATCAGCCCCTTTCAAGTTCAGTTAAGAGGAATATTTCATAACTTTCAAGGATGGGAGGTATTTTTATTTAAACACTTGCAACAACTAAATTGAGAACTTACACTTTTCATCTTTAAAGATCTTTTCCTTGTGGTTCTGGAATGCTTTGTAAAGATTGTAAGACTAGGAAACATGACACACAGAATTAAATAAGATGGAAACTGATTTCAGTAACACTGGTTTTGTTGGTATTATTTGTTGTCAAACAATCAAATAGTAGGAATTTATTCTGAAGTTTAAAAATTTGTCAGGGTAGCATTTGCCTCATAAGAAGAGAGGTGTCTGAAATAAAGAACGTAAGTAGGGGAAAGCTTGTTGCAAAATGTTTAATTCTATGCAAACATCGTTGCGTTTTGCTTAGTAAAAATAAATAAAGGTCCAAAAAGATGGATTCTATAGTGTGAAACACTTCTAAGAGAAGTGTTTAATGGCGTGCTTTTGTGGCATCCCACTGCTTCCATAACGCTGTACCTGGGAACCGCGGGTACTGCGGGATTGTGCCATTATCACTTTGTACTTTCCGTTCATTTTAAAACCCAACAGAAGAGGCAACATTTGTGTATGCCTGAAACCTGAAGTGGTTAAGTCTTTGTTTTATTTTTTAAAAAGGAAGAAGGAGTATTCCCCCCCATCTATTTCTAATGTGCTTTTGATGTATAGCAGTAAATCATTTCATCGTCACCTTTGTGCTCATTTTGTAGCTACTCAAAGTAGATCAGAAAGGAAAAAGAAATAGTACCCTACAATCAGCAGAGGCTTTGCACACGGGCAGCCTGCAGTGGTTTTGAGGTAAAGGGGTGTGCAGGAAGCCGAACCCAAGGTTACAACCACGCCGTGGTGCAGCCTGAACAGGGATCACTTCCAGAATGCCTTGGCATTAGTCAACCTGACTTCTAGAAATACTTGTACATAATAATGAGAAAATGTTAATAATGATTATTTTCAGTAGCATAGGACAGCCAAGCCCTCAAAAAGAGAAAGTTTTCATTGGTAAGGCATTTCATTTAAACATTGAAATGTGGTGTAATGTGAAGTATGAAATAAGTTTTGAAAGGAAGCTGATGATTAAGAAGAAATGCAGTGGGCATTTAATAAGTGGAGGAACCGCAAGATAATTAACTGGCATGCATAAAGATTCATGCTTTATACCAAAATTTTAATTTTGCACATAAATGTGCCTGATGTAGGCAGCATTTAATCACCTAGCTGACAGGAGTAACTACTTTCATTTAACCTTGACTGAAGATCATGAATTCTAACAGGTTTAATTGGATACATCATTTAACAGAATGAACAGAGCAAATTTTTCTCAATTCATAGGTTCTGATTGACATGCACCAGCAATAAGGCGTTGCACAATTACAGCTGCTCTGCATTCCTGCCCTGGGCAGCAATTGCCATAGTGATGTGACACCACTGGATCACTGGGGCACGGGCACTATGCTGAAGCTCCCCTTGTTTTGAAAAGGGCAGCACTTAAAAAAAGAAAGAAGGAAGGAAGGAAGGAAGGAAGGAAGGGCAAAAAGAGAGAGAGGCTGAAAAAGAAAGGGATTTGGACACTTACATTTGTTCTCCTATTAATCACATTGATATGCACTGTAGGAGAAGGGGTAGGTCTTGTTATCCACCACATGGAAAGATGGGGGGGAATAATGACGTTGTCTTTTATCTGTTTAGCACTTCTTTTCAGAATGTCAGAAAAAACTAGAGTCCAACAAAACAGACTCAGAAAAGAGAGGCTAAAAGAAAACCATGACAGCTTGAAGTCTCCATTCCTTCTAAAGGAAATGCAGCGTGATAGGAGTCTTGGCACCGCCATCTACCTAGGGAGCACGGGCACCACCCTTCACATCTCCAGGGTCCAACACGCACGGAGAGACACAGACCTGGGTCTCAGTGAGTGGTTTGTTGCTTCACTCACAAAAACCCAAATGAATCCAGAAAAAAATGAAGCAAAGTTTCCAACATAAAATTATAAGCCTTTTCCTCCTATTAAGTGATCAATATCACACCTAAAGACACTGCTCTGGTGGCTGAATCTTATATTCCTTAGCCAACCTCAAATACCTCAATCAGTTTGGTAAATATGCTAAAGAGAACCAGAAGATCAGTACCTCAAGAAACACTGACAGTCCTGCTAGGTTCAGATGCAAAAATAAAAATTGAAAGCACTAAATTTTAAAGACTTTCCTCTACACATTAAACATCAGTAGTTCCCTTCCTATTGTTTCCTTGCTTTTGCATTCATTATCCTCACTCAGGAAACCTACTCTATTGTCAGAACGCTTCCACTCCTGCAGACTTGGTGGTGAGTCCTGCCCTCTGCCCTCCCCCCACGTTACTATGTGGTAAACACTGATTTTGCTCACTGGTCGTTCTTTCACTGGTTACCTCCTCCTGTACTCCCCTCCCCAGCACCACCTAAACTGGGGACTTCTTGAGGACAGACCCTAAGTTCCTCATTTCCATCATCTGCAGTTCCTGGAGTTGTGCCTAGTGGCTAGCCCTGTAACGCCATAATTATTCAATGAACTAGTGAACTGAAGTGTGTTGGGGGGAGAGAGGAGTCTTAGAGTCCTGAAGAATCACAATGCTTCTGTTTTTCCTCTCCTGTCTTTTTCTTCCCGTCACCTAGTCTTTCTGCCTTTCTGTCTTGCTTTTTCCGGTCTTCCCTTCTCCTTCCTAAGCCTTACAAATATGTATTCACTTGGCAGAGGTTTACCGTGCATCAGCTACATGCCAGGCCATGTGCCGAAGGCTGGCACCTCCGAGGTGAGTAAGACAAAGCTCTCCTGCGGTAGTTCACAGTCTGGAGGGGGAGACAGATGAGACATATATAATTATAATATAATGTTATTTGTATTGTACTGTGATGAGCAACAAGGCTGTGGGAACTAAGAGGAAGGTGGAGGTGTGACTACTCTTGCCTGGGGTTCAGAGAAAGCTTTTGCAAAGGAGGTGACATATTCGAATGAGGAGCAAGTGTGGAAGCCTGGAAGATTCTGCAGAGAAAACAGCATTTACAAGGTTCTAGGATGTGAAATAGCACGACTTCTTCTAGGAATGGAAAGAAACTCTGTGAGGCAGGGATGCAGGTGGGGGCAGGGGAGAAGTCTGAGAGGCAAGCAGGAGCCAGGCCCTAGAGGCTCCTGTGTGCTATGCCAAGGAGTCCGGACTTTATTCTAGAGATGATGGGGAACAGGAACGAATTTTTTGGGGGGGGGACTCAGTCTGTGCTTTGGAGATGTAACTCTGACAAGCGGTGTGAGGGAAAGGATAAAAGCCCAGGGTCTGGCTTCTGCTGTTCTCACAGAAGTCCCTTCCTTATCCTCCCTCTCCTCTTCCCTATGGGGCTTCCTGCGATCCCACCGAATTTTTTTTCTGTCCTTTCCCTGCTTTCCTGTTCCTACCTTTTTTCTTTCCCTCCAGAATGAACTCAAATGATCTTCTAAGGAATTGTTGAACCATACATTTTTGAAATTTGGTAACAGCCCACAAAGTGTCCAAGTCTCAAGATTGTAGAGCTGTTCCCATAGAAGTTTCACTGCTCTTCTCCATTTTCACTGGAGGAGGGAGAGGGAGGCAGTGAATGGCTTCCAGCTGGAAGAACTTAGGTTAGAAAATGGGATGACATCTGAAGAGACCTCCTGGGCCTACTTTTTCCCAGGGGCTGGGAAGCTGAGGAGAGCCGAGGGGACCCCTCCCCCCAGCCCCAGCACCGTGTCCCCATGGGTTCCTAAGACACCTGTGCTGAAGACAAAACTCCTATCCTGCAGGTGTCTGCCCTCAGTGTTTCCTCTTCCTCCTGACCCCAAACATCATGCGCTCTGACCTCTGACCCACCGTAGTCACAGAACCAGAGGATCATCTACACCTGACAGTGAGGTGATGAGAATCTGTGCCCCTGCTAGGCTCACGGCTGGCAGGGCACCCACAGCAACAACTTCCAGGAAGGATGGGGACATACTCTCCTCAGGCCCATGAATAAAGGGGGAATTTAAGTAAAGGCCTGGGTCACTGCACTCCTCGCCCTCCCACACCCCAGAAACAAGTGACCCAGGCTTCTTAGCCCCTCAGCCTCAGTGTAGCTGCAATTGGCTATAGATTCCTTTCTTTTATTTGCCCTTATTTGCACATCAACCCATCTCTCTTACTACATTGTGAGTGTACGAGTTCAGGGGCCAAACTTTATTCATCTTTGCACCATCCTTCCCCTTTAAGTTCACAGCCCAGTGTCTGGCACCTGGCAGCGGTTATGGGTTGAACTCTGCACCCCCAAAATTCTTATGTTGAGGTGCTAACCCCTAGCACCTCAGGATGTGACTGTATTCGAAGACAGGGTCCTCCTAGAGTTAATCAAGTTAAAATGAGTTCATTAGAGTGGGCTCTAATCCAATGTTACAGGTGTCCTTATAAAAAGGGGAAATTTGAAGACATTCACACAGGGAGAATGCCATGTGAAGGTGAAGGAAGAGATCAGGGTGAACGAGGAACCACCAAAGGTTGCCAGCAGACTACCAGGAAGAGACATGGAACTATTCGCCATCACAGCCCTCAGAGGTTACCAACCCTGCCAACACCTTGATCCTGGACTTCAAACTCTAGAACTTGGAGACCATAAATATCTGCTTGTTGTCCAGTGTTCCAGTCTGTAGAACTTTGTTAAGGCAGTCCTGGCATACAGTAGCCATTCTGCTAATAGAATCAGAGGGTTCTAGAAAGTAAGGGATAATTGTTCACTTGATGAAAGGTTGCCCATTTTGCCATCTGTTTTATCATCAATGCAAGCTAACAATGTAAGACATGGGATAGACGTTGCAGTGTCTAGTCTTTCCTCCTAATTCAGTTTAATGGTCTACATTGGTTTTGTAGGTCTGTAACCATGATCCAGCTGTTTGGGAAAAAGGGAGGGATGTAGAAAATTCAGAAGGTTGGAGGGGGGTGGGTTGCTTAACTGGCTTGAGGAATTTTAAGTAGTGTCTAGATCAGGGCCAGTCTAAAAAAATAATTCCACAGGCCCAAGAAACACTGACTGAGTTTCTTCCCTAAGGTTCTGTAAAAAATTCTTGTCCCGTTTCCAGTCAGGCTCTTGGCCTCAGTTTCCCTAATAATAAAACAGAATGATACTAGCTCAGCAGCCCTTGGGTAAACAGGCAGTCATCCCAAAGGAACTTTGAGATTCTCCTATGTTACATAACTGAAGAGAGTTTTTCTGGTTCGTACTAATTATTTCCAGGGTTAATGTGTTTTTTCATAAAAATGTCATGAGCAAAATTCTGCCCAATGCCCTATCTACAAATGCCTTCCCAATTTACTGTAAGAGCAGTTTCCCTGTCTTCATGGAAGTACTTCATAAACATTAAACAAGCAGATGATTTGTTGAAAGACAGCAGCCCATCTGAAACACACACACGAAAATGGTTCTTTTGCTACTTGAACACTACTTGGACAAGGATTCTTCTCGAATGTTGCCTTTTCTTTTCCAAATCTCCCTCTTCTCACCTTCTTCTCCCCCAGAGAAACAGCCAAGGCTCTGGAACACACGTACACGTGCAGCCTTCATTTTCCTACCCGTTCTTTGCACTTATCCTCGGTGAGCTCCACTGTCATCGCAGCCTGCTCAATGGGACCCCCAGTCTCCTTGGCCCCCTTTCTCCATTACATCCCCAGCTGGAAGTCCTGCTCTTTCTGGCACCGCCCCAGCTCCCGGCCTGGCTCCCTCCCTCTGAGCTGTTGATTCATCACAGCTCTTCAAATCTCACCTTAAAAGCTTCCCCTGGGTTTTATCTTGCCGTCAGCACTCAATGCAAAATGTTTGGGGACACTTTGTATTAAGTGTGTTATTGGCACTAACAGTACACACAAATCAATTGTATTAAATCTTCATGACTTCAGGTAATTTGTCTGGGAAAATGGCATTCTCCATTTCCCACTAGGATTTTGAATTTGTGTGTACGTTCTTTTTTCCCCTCGGTGCTGTTCTGAACAAACAACAAAAATTACATAAACTGCCGAATATCCTTTTCTTCCATTTCCCCTACTGAACCTTCTCATTGTGCGAATTGGCACAGTCTCCTGAACGCGGTTGTGTTTACTTCTGGGGCACACTGTATAATTTAACTTTCTGCAATATAAAATACATCAGTGGCGATATTTTTACTTGTTCTGACAATGTCCAAAGTTGTCTCTCACTGTTTTTATTTAAAGGAACTAGACACAAACCTGGCTGCCTTCGCCACGGCCTCTGGGAGGGCTACAGCTGAGAAAAATCCGCCGTCAGGAAGAAGTGAATAGAACTAACAAGACTATTGAGCTGGCCAACAGATTAGTGAAAGGTCTGGAGGTGAGGTCCTACAGGGCAGACTAATGAAGCAGGCTGCAGAAAGCACTTCTTTGTCATACACTACTGATCTGGCAATAACAGCGGCACTTAGCAAAGAGCCTGATGAGCTGAAAAAATTATGTCATTAGCATTCATTTTTTTCATAATAGAAACATGTTTTTGACCTTTACATTTTCTTACATTTTACCATGCTGCGGCCCGAGTACCTAGTGACTAGCATATTCACAAAGCCTTCCAGGAAAGGAAACAATCACTCTTTCTTGAGTATTGACAAATAAAGTTGATGCAATAAAAAAGGCAAAGACTTTATTTGGAACAATTAGACAATGCTAATGATAGAGCCCTAGGTTGGTGTACCACGAAGCACAATGCAATTTGTCCGACTTAGTTAAGGAATATGATAATGTCCTAATTATCTGTCTAAGATGTGCCCTGGATATTACAGAGGAGACAAAGAATAAAGAGTGGCAAACCACGAATTATCCGAAATAATCCATATCGTTAAAGGTTGGCTCCTGAGAAAGTCTGGTCACTGGCAGCTTTCTCATTTGCCATTCAGCTATTGTTAATTTAATCTTTTGTATATATTCAAATTTTTTCCCTGGGTTAACATTTGTTGGGAGAATGTCTCTTCTTGTTCCCCGCCATTGCAGGAGGCAGATTTTTCCAACCAACAGCTCTCCTTGCCTTTCTTTTATTCTGGTAACTGGACTTGCAGTGGGCCAAGAAAGCATCAACCCACCGCTAATTAAACAGATTTATCCAACTGGATATTATTAGGAGAATTTAAAATATAAATTGATGAGTGCTTGTTTAGTGCCATTTGAAGTAAAAATTGAAAGGATTTATCGGCTGAGAAGAAAAAGTCTCAGTGTCTCAGATGAAAGCTGGAAAATCTAATGAATTTAAATGTATCCCACCAGGGTAGCCATATTTCTTCTCACTGTGAGACACTGATGTCTCTCAAATTAATGGAAGTAAATTACTATCTTAATCCGACAAATCTATCACTGTTTTATCAAATCAATTTGCCAGTTCCCAAATAGATCAGGGGAAATAGTAGAGGAGTAGCAATGAATTTCTTTTCCAAGGAGTAACATGAGTCGCCACACTCTAAAGGTACATCCATACCCAAACTTTAACGACTTAGTTTCACTCCACTTGATGAAGCTTCTTTGTGCAAAAAAAAATACCTGTTGGCACAAGCTCAGGGCAGCAACCACACTCTAAGCCCAGAGAGTGCTGGATCTCTTCCAATGTTTTCCATGTCTCTTGCTCTATCCTTTCTAACATAATGAATCTGTGGCCTCCAAAGAACATTCTAGCAGGACTGTGAATACAGGACATCTGAGGGAAGACTTGCCTTCCCTCAGCGGCTTTGACGTCGTGCTGGCTGCTTGGCCGGCCAGACTCCCATTTGGCCAGCCAGACTCCCATGTCACCATGATGAACCCATCAGCCAATAAATTTTACTGCCCCACGGTGGAGATGCTTGGTGGGACTACTCCAAAATCTTCTTTGTTGAAATACTTGTGCCATTTATTTTGAGGCCCTTTGTAACAAATGAAAGCATTGGAGACTGTGTGGAAATGCAGAAATCCATGTGCGTCTGTACATCCGTGATGACAGGAGCCAACTACACGAGGGTCACAAAAACACTGCCATCCCTACTTCTCTAGCAACGTGGGCAATTAAGGCTCATTTCCTGCAGGCATGTCTTTCTTAACCTACGTATTCCTAGTACTCAAAAATGTTTTGCTATTTAGCCCCTCGAATGTTACCATCCCAGAGATGGAGTTTGCTTAAAATGTCTTTTCTCTTTTTTGCCTGTGTTCTACTTTTGTGCTCTTTCATATTTTCTTCCTTTCTATTTTCTGTTTCTTTGTTACTCTCTCCTTCCTGTCTCCTTTTATTTTTATTTCAGCTTCATAGAGGTGTAACTGACAAATAAAATGATACGATATTTGAAGTGAACATCATGGTGATCTGATGCATGTATACACTGTGAAAGGAACCCTCCCCATTGAATTAACTAACACACCCATACCTCACATACTTATCTTTAGGGGCGGGGGGAGAACTTTTAAATTCTACTCTCCTGGCAAATTTCAATTATACAATATAGTAGTTATCAACTGCAGTCACCATGTTTTGCACTGCATCCTCAGACCCTTCTCACCTTACATCTGGAAGTCTGTACGCTTTTACCAACCTCTCCTGATCCCCCCTCCTCACCCCAGGCCCTGGCAGCAGTTTTCTACCCTCCATTTCTAGGAATTTATCTTTTTTCTTCTCAGATTTCACATAAACGTGATACCACGCCGTATTTGTCTGTCTGGCTTATTTCACTTAGCACGATGCCCTCAAGGTCCATCCGTGTTGTCACAACCACTGGCAGGATTTCTTTCTTTCTCATGGCTAAATGATATTCCATTGTGTGTGCGTATGTGTGTGTGTGTATAGATATAGATGCACATGTACATACACACACATACATGCCTATATTATATTTACATATGTATATATATGTACGTGTGTGTTTGTGTGTGTGTGTATGTAAGTCATATATCTCATATCTTCTTTACCCATTCTTCTGTGGATGAACACTTAGGTTGTTCCCATGCCTTGGTTATTGTAAATAATGCTGCAATGAACATGTAAGGACAGATATCTCTTCGAAATTCTGTTTTCATTTCCTTTGGGTAAATCCCCAGAAGTGCGCTTACTGGATCATATGGTAGTTTTATTGAATTTTTTGAGGAACCTCCATACTGTCTTCCACAGTGGCTGTACCCTCCCTTTTTTTTTTTTTAACCTTTCTGACTTCTTGTTCTCTTTCTTTCCTCCTTTTCTCTTTCTTCCTTCCTTCTCTCCTTCTTCATTCCATGTCTTTTTCCTTCGAGGTATTTTTTTCCACTGCATCTTTCTATGTGAAGAGTAGAAATCTAATTATCACTGATTTCTTTTTTTAAAGGCAACTCTTTTGGAGAGACTATCACATTTTTGTCCTTTCCTTTGTAAAATACAAAAATGGTTCATTACAATAAGTTCTGTGTTTACAGTTTGAAATTTATGTTTAGAATAATCAGGGTCTTCATTTGTAAGTTCTGAGCATTTCTCCCTCTTTGGTACTGTACTAATAGCCACTTCATTATCATTTAAAATAATTCTTTCGTATCACTCATTATTAAATGTTGTTATAAGAATTGTTTTCTCCAAGACTGTTTCATTACCATCATAAAATTCATTTAATTAGCATGTTTTTTAAATTAGAACACATTAAAAAATGAAGTGCAGAAATCTTACTAAGACTTGTTGCTTTAAAACACACTGTTATCTTTCTGAAGGAAAATTTCAGAGCATTAAGTGTATTTACTTTGACCCAGGAACCTCATTGCTAGGATTTTACCCTAAGGAAAGAAGAACATGGCAAGGATTCACTACTATAATATTTATTGCAGCACTGTTTATAATGGCTAGTCGTTAGAAATAACATCAATGTCCCCAAACTGGGAACTGGCTAAATAACTTAGAGGTCATCCATAATATGGAATAGCACTACCCATTAAAAATTATGTGGTAGAAGAATATTTCTACCACATGGGAAAATGTTCTTAGGATACTTCGAAGTAAACAAAGCAAGTTACAAAACGAGATATATGCTGCCATCTCAGTATGGCAATATATTGCCTCTCCTCTCCAGATCTACTCCATTACCCCTTCCGCCTTAATAGGCCCGGCCCTTTACTCACTTCTCCTTTGCAGCAAGCATGATGTTAGGTTTGTCAGTAGAGGGCAGAGGAGAGACAGTGCAGGAAGAAGCTTCCTCTCCTGATTTCAAGACTTTCTTTCATTTTTCTTCTTGGTCCTACACCACTACCAGAGGCTTCTGCCCCAGCCACACACCTACAGCATACGGTCCCTCAGCAGGTGCTCAGTTCCCCCCACCCCAGCCAGCCAGTGACCACCTTGCAGCAGCCTTCCCAGCAGGGACACCATCACCACAGGCCTCCACTTGTCTTGCCAGCAAGCTGACTCTTGGTAACCCACCTGCCTCTGAGCACCTGCCCTGCAGAGGTATGTTCCCTGCTTGCCCAGCCACAGTAGCCCAGTGCTGGCTCAGGTAACCGAGAGAATGTCACCATCCAGGGGGGTTGTCATCTTCTTCATGAAGGCCTGCATCCACTTTGAGAAAGCTTCCCCCCACCCCCCCACTTCAAAGTTATTCCTCCCTTGGATGTTCTTTCTTAGCCCTAGGGTATTCTTTAGCGTTTTCTTTTCATCTTCCTAATTACCCTATGTTAGAGTTAATAGTTCTTTATAATAAACTTTCCTTGTCCAAATTACTGTGTGATTTCTGTCTCCTGATTGGACCCTGACTAACACATATGTTTACGTACAGGAAGACAGGAAAAAACACTGAGACAAAAAGGGAAAAACTTAACAGTAGTTGACTCTGGTGTGATAATAGGTCTTTTTCATGTTGGTCTTTGTGAATCACAATCTTTTCCAAAATATTTTGTGAGTTTATTCATTTTCATTTCTATTTCTTTTTATTTTATTATTTTTTTAAGATTTTATTTACTTATTTGACAAAGAGAGAGAGCACAAGCAGGGGGAGCGGGAGAGGAAGAAGCAGGCTCCCGCTGAGCAGGGAGCCCAATGTAGGGCTCAATCCCAGGACCCTGGGATCATGACCTGAGCTGAAGGCAGACACTTAACCGATTGAGCCACCCAGCCCCTATTTCTTTTTTTTCCTAAAGATTTTATTTTTTTAATTTAATTTTATTATGTTATGTTAGTCACCATACAATACATCATTAGTTTCTGATATAGTGATCCATGATTCATTGTTTTCATATAACACCCAGTGCTTCATGCAGTATGTGCCCTCCTTAATACCCATCACCGGGCTAACCAATTCCCCCTCCCCCCTCCCCTCTAAAACCCTGTTTGTTTCTCAGAGTCCATAGTCTCTCATGGTTCATCTCTCCCTCCGAATCCCCCTCTTCAATTTTCTCTTCCTTCTCCTAATGTCCTCCATGCTATTCCTTATGCTCCACAAATAAGTGAAACCATATGATAATTGACTTTCTCTGCTTGACTTATTTCACTTAGCATAATCTCCTCCAGTCCCATCCATGTTGATGTAAAAGTTGGGTATTCATCCTTTCTGATGAATGGATAAAGAAGATGTGGTCCATACATACAATGGAATAAAGATTTTATTTTTAAATAATCTCTACACCAAATGCGGGGCTCGAACTCATGACCCCAAAATCAGGAGTCACATGCTCTTGTGACTGAGCCAGCCAGGCACCCCTTCAGGTCTAAGATTCATTATTACGCTAGCAAAAGTTAAACCTTGATATGAGTTTATGTTCTTGTTAAAATTCAGATTCAAAACCAGAGTGGTCATATCAAGGTGCCTATGCAATCAGCAGATTGGACGGGGCTGGCCTGATAGTGGGGTCACACAAAGTCCTACAATCACTCCTAAGAACTGGCCTCCATACAGTGACCACAATCTGCTTCCCCAACACTGGAGATACCCTACAACTTTGGTTTTATAATCACCCTGTTAATGCAAAGCTATTAAGAACTGTTGTAAACAGAAAATAATTTTTAAAAAATACTGCAGCAATCTTGAAAAATTTATCATGCAATTTTATTGCAGTCTTCTGCTATTTAATGTGTCTACACATGTAGCAAATTGGCTTGTTACTATTTCAGCAGAAGTACTAATGCAGAAGGACCCTGTGGTAGGGTGAATTCTAAGATAGCCCCTCAAGGTTCGCAGCCCTTAAGGTGCCAACTCCTTCTCCCAGTTATTCAATCAAACACTGCAATGAGAGGATTGTGCAGATGTTATTTAGCTTCCAAACCAGCTGACCTTAAGATAGGGAGATTATCTCTAATTATCGTATTTTAGGACTGACCTCATCCTATGAGCTCTTTCAAAGTAGAAGGTTTTCTCTGACTGGTTGCAGAAATGGAGAAAATCTAAGATCAGAAGCACAACGGGGATTCAACATGGAAAAGTTCTCCATTGCTGTCTGAAAATGAAGAGAACAAGTAAGTGGCAAGGAATATGAGCAGTCTCCAGGAGCTGAAAGCAGATCCTGCCACTTGCCCTGACGGAAAAGGGGAGCTCAGTTCTACAGCCACAGGAACTGAATTCTGCCAACACGAACACACCTGGGAGCATGTTCTTCCCAAGAGCCTCCAAATGAGAATAGCGAACAACTAGAAGGCAGACAGATTGGATCTTGCTGGCCACTCCTATTCTTTTTTTTTTCCTTTTTTAATTTTATTATGTTATGTTAATCACCATACATTACATCATTAGTTTTTGATGTAGTGTCCCATGATTCATTGTTTGCGTATAACACCCAGTGCTCCATGCAGAACGTGCCCTCTTTAATACCCATCACCAGGCTAACCCATCCTCCCACCCCCCTCCCCTCTAGAACCCTCAGTTTGTTTCTCAGAGTCCATAGTCTCTCATGGTTCGTCTCACCCTCGGATTTCCCCCCCTTCATTTTACCCTTCCTACTATCGCCTTCATTTTTTTAACATATAATGTATTACTTGTTTCAGAGGTACAGGTCTGTGATTCAACAGTCTTACACAATTCACAGCACTCACCATAGCACATACCCTCCCCAATGTCTATCACCCAGCCACCCCATCCCTTCCACCCCCCACCACTTGTTGCTGGCCACTCCTATTCTTAACGATTCAACAACAGACATCGACTTAAAAACTCCTAGGGCGGGTGGGGGGGGGGGGGGACTACAGATTCCTTGGAAATGTGAGCCTTAACCCTCTCGCATCCGTGTGGCTGTCCCTGGGGAAAGGCGCTCTGACGCTACCAACACACCCAGAGTGTCTGGATTATGGATTCAAGTTTTGGATTACAGAGTCTGCACAGTCACTCATTATTGGATGTACTGGGACTGCCCCTCTTGATTCACACTCCTTGAGGGTTTGATTATAAAAAGTGACTTCACCATAGGCAAAGACTTGGCAAATGACCACTAAATTTTTTATGTTTTGGTTACAATTTTGCAATCGAGTAAATCTCTTACTCAGTAACAGCTTTCTGTCCTAACACTTTTACTCCTCCTACGAACCCTCTCCCTTACCCACAGTCCCTCTTGCTCTTACTTTCCTAACATGATCTCTCTAATTGGGTTACTTCTTGCTTTTGTTTTTAGTTTTCTGTATAGCTGTGTTTTTTCTACTCTGCTTCTAGTTGCACAGGATAGGAAATAAGAGCTGTACGTTTTACCAGAAACTGGTTTTTGCCTATCAGCTTTCGAATCCTAAATGAAAATTTGAAATCTGGTTCCAGATCACTTTAAGTAATTTCTGCCAGTTATCAAAGAAAGAGAAGCTAAGCTCTTCATAGAGGAGAATGAATCTGCAAAGTCCTAAAAAGAACAGGTTTTTCTGTGTCACTTTGAACTTAGATGTCACCAGTGGGAAGAAATTCCCACCCTTGGACAGGAGCTGCCAAAGGAACCCACCATCTATCAGCAGGACTCCCTCTGCCCTCCAAATGAGTTTGTTTTTATCCTGGTTTCCTGATAGGTATTAATCCTGGTCCACTAATTCCTAATGCTCCCTCTGCAAATGGTTATTTCTCTAGTCTCCCACAGCTATTTCAAGAACAGGGCAAAACAAAGCTTTATTTCCCTTTTAAAGTCAAATGGGAATTGAACGACAGAAGCCATAAAATAACAGCTAAAGCCCTTGAGATGATCAAGTTGGAAGGGCAGTGATGCATGTTTCCTCTGTTGACAAGACTGACATTATAGGTTTGAAAACTCTTTATTGCTGTTTCAGTCTGCACTCACCAAGAAGGATGATGATTTCAAAATCCAGTTGAAAATTCAGCTATCAGAGTAGTCCCCCACCTGCCTTCCCTCCACATAGGATAATTTCCTTGGGCACATTTTCCTATTGCAGAAGCTGGAAACAACCCCAATGCAGCAGCAGGGGTCGGAATAGAAGTTTCATATACAGGAAATCTACTTGATGAGTGTTACGGGTTGAATGGTATCCTCGCCAAAATGCTTATGTGGAAGTCCTAACCCCCAGGACCTCAGAAGGTTATCTTCTTTAAAAATAGGGTCATTGCAGATGTAATTAAATAAGATGAACACAGACTGGACTAGGGTGGGCCCCTAATCACTATGACCAATGGTCCTTCTAAAAAGGGAAAATTTGGGCACAGGGACACACACATAGAAAAAGGCCATGTGAAGACTGAAGTTTATGCTACCACAGACAAGGGACTACCAGCAGCTGGGAGAAAGGCCTAGAACAGGCCTTTCTCTAGGACCTTCAGAGGGTGTGTGGTGCTGCTGACACCCTGGTTTGGAACTTTTGGCTTCCAGAACTGTGAGACAATAAATTCAGTTGTTCTAAACCACCCAGTCTGGGGCACATTGTTATGACAGTCCTAGGAAACTAACAGAGTGAAGACAGTTGTTCTCCCCTCCTCACTTTTGAGTGCCCTTGGCAAAAAATACATCCTCACTGCCTGTAAACCCACTGCCAAAATTACAAGACATTTGAACAGGAGGAATGGGCAAGGCTGCACGAGGCCTTTGACCTAGGAGCAAACCAGAGATCTCTGGGAGCTGCCCAAATAGATCTCTGCATAGTCCAGAAATGACTCCTCATGACATCCCTCACCACCAGCATCTCACTGTAATGACTGAGTCCTGGAGCTGCTGCCCCATGCTTGCTTATGATCTAACTTTCCTCCTCATCATCAACATCGGATTTATGGATGGTTTTAGCATCAGATTTCAAGATGGATACAAATCGGCGTGTGTTATCATTCCACCCTTAGCTTTGCCTGTACCATTCTCTGGGGTGCAAACCTGCAAGGGGATGTGTGGATGGCTCAGGGAGGGAAAGGTCCTTATGCTTGTTTTGACGTCTCAGACTTCTCAGACTCCTGCCTGAATTTATTTCACCTCATTCTCCAGTTTCCAGTATGAACGAGTAACAAACGTAGAAGTAAAAAAAAAAAAAGTACCTTTATCAACATGCAAAAGGGACACTTTGTAGTAACAAAAGATGAAAACTCTAGGGGCGCCTAGGTGGCTCAGTCATTAAGCGTCTGCCTTCAGCTCAGGTCATGGTTCCAGCGTCCTGGGATCGAGCCCCGCATCAGGCTCCCTGCTCAGCGGGAAGCCTGCTTCTCCCTCTCCCACTCCCCCTGCTTGTGTTCCCTCTCTTGCTGTGTCTCTCTCTGTCAAATAAATAAATAAAATCTTTAAAAAAAAAAAAAGATGAAAACTCTAATTTCATAAAGGAGGAGGGTAATTTTAAAATGTATGATAAAAATTGGGGTGCCTGGGTGGCTCAGTTGGTTAACATCTGCCTTTGGCTCAGGTCATGATCCCGGAGTCCAAGGATCGAGTCCCGTATCGGGCTCCCTGCTTAGTGGGGAATCTGCCTCTCCCTCTGTCCCTCAACCCACTCGTGCTCTCTCTTTCTCAAATAAATAAATTAAAAAAAAATTTTTTTTAAATGAATAAAAAATAAATAAAATAAAACGTATGATAATCACTAATACTTAGAATTAGGAAAGAAGTCAAAGATTCCTTTAAAACATGATTTGGCATCTTCTTGCCAGCCCCAGTTTCTTGTGAAATTTTCTTCCTTGTACATTCTGTTATTTCTCAAGAGCTATCTAAGTTTCCACCCCAGGACCCTCTCCAAGGAGGCTCAGTCTATGTCCCCCAGTCTTCCTCAGGCATGTCCAGTATCTTCACAGTAAGCGTCTTTTCCAGAAGTATGTTTACCACATCACTACTTGGCTGTAAGGCAATTTTGCCATCAAAGAAAAAAATCACAAAATATAAAAGAGTCATTCATTGAAAAGGACATATCGAAACATGAAACATGAATAACAAAGTTAAAAAGATTTTATTGTAAACACAAAATATTTGAACACATTTAAAATGGGTGTAGATTCATGGCAATACTGTGCAAATGTGGATTGTACCTAAGCACATGTCTTCAGAGTCTTTCTTTCCTAGTGTTTTATATCCATATGCATAGTTTTCTTGTTGATGCATCTCCTTGTGCATCACACTTTTTCTTTTCTTACTAAAATTTCTTTCTTTGTTAAGAGAAGTATCAGCTTACAAATACTAGGCTGCATATTTGCAACAGAGCTTTGTATTGCACTGTGAAAGCCTTCTTCACTGTTCTTTGTTCTTGGCCTATTATCACGTGTCTGTTGATATACTTTCCAAAGTTCTCTGGGAAATGCAGGTTAAAACTTCTGTGCCACCGTATAGACCATTATGAGGGCTAAGATTTATATAATACAAAATGCGTGTAACTGTGCCAATGGAGAAATGAAACCAAACTGCCAGCCACTTGATGGAACCAACAGAGTGTCAAACCAACTGTCAACCAGCTCTTTTCAATGTCTTACTGCACAGTTGCCTTATGCCAGTTAGTTATGGGGCAAAAATGCTTGCAGCAAAGATGCTGATGGGGAAACCACCAAGAAACTTCATTAGGACCACCCTGAGGTGGTCATGGGGACAACATAAAGAGAATACATGGACACATCAGAGAAACACCTTTCTCCTCCATTACTCCTCCATTATAGCAAAACCAACTCAAAGAGCACACCCTTCTGGGAGAGGATCACAAGCATCATCTTTTCAGATGACAGACAGTACATTATAATTTCACAACTATCTCAGTGATCTCTGGCCAGAATACTTGTGTTTGTCACACTCACACACACACACACACACACAATGTGATCTGTGGGAAATGGGAGTAATCTTGCAAAATGTAAGACTCTCCTCTCAACTCAAACCTTAGTTAAAAATATTTCACTATGAAGGAGTTTTCTTACCAGCTGGATGTGGTTGATTAAAGAATTTGTCTGGAACAGATAAGCTATTCCCACCTATGTGTGATTTTACTTTGTCATTTAGGAATTTCTGAATATACAAAGGCCCCTAAGAGACTCAAGCAGTGAGTATAAATGTGTATGTAAAAATCCAGAAAAATACAGTGCTGTATTTTTGATTGCTTTATGATTCATCAAGGCAGATTGAAACAGTTAATGCCCCCCTAAAAGAGAACAATTTAACTCTGGTCTCACCAGTAGGATCAGGGCCAATAAACTGTAACAAAGCATTGTATTTAGGACACACATATAACTCCACTCAAGGATAACATAATCTATACATGATTCATAGAGCTAGTTCCAATCAATTCTCCTCCTGTGAATACATGGGGCTAATAGATCTACTGTGGCCTTTACATTTCCATCCACATTTTGATGCATGTGTTCACTAGAAAGCACAAATTATTAATCAGAAGTGTCTCTTTCATGCTTCTATTATTTGTACCCAGAGCCATCTGGAAGGCAAAACAAGAGGAATAAAATTCAGAGGTCAAATCATATCCGGTTTGCCATATAAAATTAAGAGCTAAGATGGAAAGTTTAAAAAAAAAAAGCAACATAAAACTTTTCTCCATCCACTTCTAGGACCCTGTTTTGGTTTCAACTTTATGACTGCCTGTTGCTAGCATATCATATGAAATTAGCTATCAGGCATTTGAAGGTGAAGAGCTGATTTTACAGCTCATTGACGTTCTAAGGGATGAACTGCATTTAATTAAGATAGTTCTTTACATAGGATTTAAAAACATTTACAATGCTTCCTAGACTATCAACAGGTGAAGGTAACCAAATAAGTGGGAAAAAAATTTGCCTCCAGATAATAATGAGCCAGCCCCAAATTTATATACTGTTTTCACCTACACACACATAAAAATTCTTCTGCTTAAAAAAAGTGATAGGGTAGATAGAAAAATTACATAGATAAGGGAGAGTAGTATTTTTTAAAAGATTTTATTTATTCATTTTGAGAGAGAGAGAGAGAAGGCACAAGTAAGTGGGGATGAGGGTAGGACAGAGGGAGAGAGAGAATCACAAGCCCACCACACCGAGCGCAGAGCCTGACTGCATCCTACAACCATGAGATCATGACCTGAGGCAAAATCAGGAGTCCAACACTTAACCGACTGAGCCACCCAGGCGCCCCAGGGAGAGTAGTGTTTTTAAAACACAGCAAGTATCCAATTAAAGCTGATTTAAAATATACCATCAAATGGATTTAATCACAGAGAAGAGATTACCAACTAGGAATGGAGTCTGTGCCATCTAGGAGGTAGAATGTGGGAGTGCGGGTCAGGTGACTTTTTGACTTAATTTGATACCTCTTTACAGCCAGGTGACCTTAGGTGCACATACTTTGGGCCCTAGTTCACCACTAGTGGGAAAGCACCCATCTGACAATCTAGAACAATAACACTTACCTTATACCTCTTAGCTTTAATATTGAAGAATTTTGAGACTATACCACAAATGAAAATATAAATAGAGAAGTTTACTATGACTCTCCACAAAGTAAGAAAAAAAAAGCAAGAGGCTGTGGTTTTAGAAAGGTTTGAGAGAAGTCCCACCTAATGACAGGGAAGCAATAATGATACCTTGACATCCTGAGATTTACAATCTCTTATCTGAACTCCTTTGCACCAGATGTGTTTCAGAATTCAGAAATGTTAGGAATTTGGAACTATAATTGAGTACCGATGTCATATATTATATAATATCTCCATTGCATTACGGGTAGTATTCCATAATTAAACACACTCATATTTCTGCAACTAAATGTATGTTTGTACTAAGTGAAATAAATAAAAATTATCAATATCAGGTCATGCCATGTTTTGCTGCCAAGGGAGTTATAAAATAACTTCCAGTTTTTAGAAATGTTTTTTAAATTTTAGAGTTGTGGCTAAGAGCTTATACACCTATATTATCCTTTTCAATGCAGCATCACCCACAAATTTCATGAGCATCTGTAAAGATGCACTAAAGTTGGTAAAATAGGTAATAGCATCCCTATACGACAATGTGGAACTAACGGTTTAAAGGTGAAATGAGCGGCACCTGGATGGCTCAGTTGGTTAAGCACCTGACTCTGGATTTTGGCTCAGGTCATGATCTCAGGGTCATGAAATCCAGCCCCAAGTTGGGCTCCGCATTCAGCATGGAGTCTGCTTGGGATTCTCTCTCTCTCCCTCTGCCCCCACCATAAATAATAAATTAATAAACAAACAAACAAATAAATGTGAAATGATTTGACCCAATATCTTACAGCTGGTTCTTGGAAAAGTGGGAACCAAGCATTAGTTTATAGAAATGCTCAAATACCAGGAAAGCATAATGAAGTATCACCCCAGCACTGTCCTCAAGGTCCACACTCTTGAAGGAAGAGGTAATGACCTCATCACCTGGCCCACTGCCACTTCCATTAATAGCTATCATCATGGTGATCCAATTTCCAGCCTTATAGTAAATTCCATGTGTCCTAGTCCATGTGCAGAGAGATTTTTTAGATACTTCTAGATACTTCTCTAAAAAGGAACTTCTCTAACTAAAAGTAATTGCTTCTATTCTCTTTTACAAAGTGCCTAAAGATTTTTCTTTCTTTTTTATCACTTCCAAGTAGAAGAGCATAGAAAGCAGATTTCTCTTATTTGTGCACAGAGTTCCAAGCTCCTACTGAGAGGAAGGAAAAGGACATATAAAATGACAAGAGTGAAACAAAACCTACGAGAATGATTATCAAAAGAGCACTCCTGGGGTGCCTGGGTGGCTCAGTCAGTTAAGTGTCTGCCTTCAGCTCAGGTCATGATCCCCAGGTCCTGGGATCGAGCCCCACATCGGGCTCTCTGCTCAGTGGGGAGTCTGCTTCTCTCGCTCCCTTTGCCTCTTCCCCCGGCTGTGCGCTCTCTCTCTGTCTCTCTCTCAAATAAACAAAATCTTTAAAAAAAAAAAAAAAAAGAGCACGCCTTCCCAAAGAGTGCAGTATTGCAAAGAAGAGGCAAGAGTACCACTTCTATGGAGAAATCTGACAAACACTTCCTCAGACAGGTGATAAGTCATGTTGATACTATCTGCCCTTGGTATGATATGATGAGAATGGCACTTTTCCTCTGTGTCTTCTGCAAAAAAAACAAAAAACAAAAAACAAAAGACAACCATAATCCCAGTCTAATCATGAGAAAGATATCAAACAAACCCAAACTGAGGGACATTCTATATAATACCTGACCTGTACACCTCATGACTGTTGAGGCCATCAAAAACAAAGAAGTCTGAGGGGGAGATGAACCATGAGAGACTATGGACTCTGAGAAACAAACTGAGGGTTCTAGAGGGGAGGGTGATGGGGGATGGGTTAGCCTGGCGATGGGTATTAAAGAGGGCACGTACTGAATGGAGCACTGGGTGTTATACACAAACAATGAATCATGGAACACTACATCAAAAACTAATGATGTAATGTATGGTGATTAACATAACATAATAAAATAAAATTAAAAAAAAAACAACAAAGAAGTCTGAGTAACTATCATAGTCTAGAGGAACTTAAGTGTGATGTGATGTCCTGGGTAGGTTAGTGAAAGAGAAGGACATTAACTAAAAAGGAAATCTGAAGAGAATATGGACTTTGGTTAATAACGTATCTATATTCATTCATTAGTTGTGACAAATGTACCATATTAATGTAAGATGTTAACAACAGGGGAAATTGGTGTTATATGGAAAACATCTGTACTAGATTTGCAACTATTTTGTGAATCTAAAACTGTTCTAAAATAAAAAATTTATTTTAAAAATATTCTTCACAGTATGCTGGATATACATAAACAGTAAAATGGAAAAAAATATTTAGGGTAAGAAATAGCTTAACTTATACAAAAATACTCCTATAATAATGTTCTTCATTATTTGTGATTTATAAAACTGGATTTCTAGAAATGTTCATTCATTGTTATTCTAAGTTTTCCTATTTAAAATCTGAAAAACAGATCTGTAGAATTTGGAATTGTATAGGATTTTGCTCACCTTTTTCTATCATGTTTGCAAATGTAACTCATGCATACCTCAATTGTGCAAAGAGAGTAGAGTTCTGTCCTTTTGGCTCTTGCTAATCTTCCTTTTGACTTCTTACTTTTTCTGGTGGGAAAAATAACTTCTTGTTTTATGTCATTCAAAACTTAGTCTGTTCCTACCATTTAAAAATCCCTCTATATTTTTTTTTCTGGTGTGTTCATCATTTATTTTTTTTAAGTTTTCATTTAAATTCCAATTAGTTAAATACAGTGTTACATTAGTTTCAGGTGTATAATATAATGATTCATTACTCCATTCATCACCCGGTGCTCATCACAAGTATGCTCCTTAATGCCCATCACCTATTTAATCCACCCCCTACCCACCTCTCCTCTGGTAACCATCACTTTGTTCTCTATAGTTAAGAGTCTTTTTTTTTTAATTAAGATTTTATTTCTTTATTTGAGAGAGAGCAAGAGCGAGAGAGATCACAGAGAGAGAGGGAGAGGGAGAAACAGACTCTCCACTGAGCAAAGAGCCCAATGCGGGGATTGATCCCAGGACCCAGAGATCATGACCTGAGCCGAAAGCAGACACTCAACTGACTGAGCCACCCATGTGCCCCAAGAGTCTGTTTCTTGGTTTGCCTTTTTTTCCTTTTGCTCATTTGTTTTGTTTCTTAAATTCCACATATGAGTGAAATCATATGGTATTTGTCTTTCTCTGACTGACTTATTTTGCTTAGCATTATACTCTCTAGTTCCATCCATGTCATTGCGAATGGCAAAATTTCATTTTTTATGGCTGAGTAATATTCCATTGTATATATATATCTCATCTCTTCTTTATCCATTCGTCAGTCGATGGACATTTGGGCTATTTCCATAATTTGGCTATTGTATACAATGCTGCTATAAACAGTGGGGTGCTTTTATCCCTTTAAATTAGTATTTTTGTATTCTTTGGGTAAACACCTAGGAGTGTGATTGCTGGTTCACAGGGTAGTTCTATTTTTAACTAAAAATCCCTTTAAATATTATTCACTCTCTTTTTTTTTTTTTTTTTTAAAGATTTTATTTATTTATTTGACAGAGAGAGAGATAGCGAGAGCAGGAACACAAGCAGGGGGAGTGGGAGAGGGAGAAGCAGGCTTCCCGCCGAGCAGGGAGCCCGATGTGGGACTCGATCCCAGGACCCTGGGATCATGACCTGAGCCGAAGGCAGACGCTTAACGACTGAGCCACCCAGGCGCCCCGAAAATCTAGTTGTTTCCAAATAGGTTTTTTTTTTTTTTAAGATTTTATTTATTTATTTGACAGAGACACAGCGAGAGAAAGAACACAAACAAGGGGAGTGAGAGAGGGCTTCCTGCTGAGCAAGGAGCCCGATGCGGGGCTCGATCCCAGGACCCTGGGATCATGACCTGAGCCGAAGGCAGAAGCTTAATGACTGAGCCACCCAGGTGCCCCCATTATTCACTCTCTTAAGAAAGAACTATTTTCAGACACTCAGTTTGCTCTGTCTTCTTTCTGCTTCCCTTATCAGCTGAACTTCCTAGATGGTGACTGGGTGCACTGAGGAAAGATGTGGCCTCTTGCAAACATGCAGTGGAGGGAAAAGTTGGTGCCTCTGGTCTCCATGAAATCTCCTGCCCACTAGGTTGGGAGGCATCTATAGTCTCTGATGCTAACTAAGGACCATTACTAGTGAGCCTGGCATCCCTTCTTTCAGCTCAGAGAAAGCATGCGGGGAGTCTGAGCTTTGGCTCATCCTACCAGGTTACAGCATCCAATATTTACTCCAATTCAAGATACTCCTCCCAAAACTGCATTTAATTTACCTTTCAAAGGGATCAAGAGTATTTTTTAAGCTACAATATCTTTAGGTCAAAATAAAACTGTCAGAGTTAATCTCTTCCTATGCCCTCAGATACGTCTTAATGCTGGAGATCCTTCTTCTTCCACAGTAGGGGATTTTCATTAGTCAGACCCAAAATAGAGTTGTGTAGAGTTGGATTATGTCACTTGGTTTCTCCAAGGTCAGATGTCATAACCCCATGCTTTCCAAAGGGCTTGCTGTGTACTTGCCCAGCAACTAAAGGGGCTGGTAAACCCAGTGTTTCTGAAGCTGTGTACTCAGACTCCTAACTGCTATTGACAGAAGGATTAGGTTTATAAAGAAGACCAACCAGGTCTTTTATGGATTAACACTTGGGGGAACTTGGAAGTCTTCCTTGTCGGGCACTGTTTGGACTTGCCTAAAATGCAGACAGACACTGGGCCCCTTCCTACTCTGAAGTTCCCTCATGAATATAATAGGGAACCTCAGGCCTTCCCCTTTCTTGTGAGCAGTAGAGCCTGCAGCTGGAAAGCTCTTTGTGTGCCTTGTCATGCCAATAAAGTTACTGAAGTGAGGGTGACAGGTTAGAAATATATCAGGAACAATGAAGGGAATGCTGTCCCCTCCCTTCTGATCCTTTGAAAGGTTTGATCTTTCGGTGCCACATGGAGAACTTGAACTCTCCTATCTCTTAGTTTGGCAGGACAAGGGAAAAGTTAAAGAGATTACAACTTTAATAGAAGAGATTTTTGTTCAAAGAGGAGACTCCAAGGTAGATTCAACCGTCCCCTGAACCCACTACTCATTGCTTCACACTCCTTGAACCAGTGGTAGGATTAACCAATATACAGAACTGGGCAAAGGCTGACTTCCATGGAGAAATAAAGACTCCAAATACCCCATGATCACTGAAACTAGGTCAGAGACTCCTGAGTCCCTCACCACCTCTCTTCCACCTTCAAACCTTCTATGCTCTGTGGAATCCCATTTATCCCCCAACGGCCTGCTGTAATATGCCCTCTTCTAGGAAGTCTTCATTTATCTCAATCCATCCCTCTCCTCTCTGCTTGAAAATTCATAACTCCTTCTGGGCTTTTCTCCACTCCCAACATCACCTTAATTCATCTTATCACATTGCATTACAATGAATTGTTTGCACTGTTTTCATTTCTAGGAGATTGGGAACTCCTTATGCACCTCTCTATTCCCAGTACCTAGCTTATATCTGGTACAGAGCACGTGCTCAATAATTACTGGTTGAATAAATGAATTAATGGGTACTAGGGGCAGCAACTGCAGAAGAAATCCAGGAATTATGATTGTCATATGTTCTTAGGGAAGAACAGTCCCTCCCTTAGCCTCAGAAGATTATGACTGGTGTAAGGCTATAATCTTCCAACTACTCTTTCCCAGTGATTGAACTAGGAGGAGGCATGTATCTCTTTCCTGCCCATGAAACAAAAGAGAAGCCTCTGGAAGACTTCTAGGAAGGCATCTGATTTCCTGACAGAGAGGATGAAAACATTAATGTTCTCCTTTCTACTCCTTGTCTTCAGCATCTTTCTATTCCCAGGGCCTACTTTAGTATTGGCACATGGCAGGTTCTCAGTAAATATTTGCTGAATGAATGAATGACTACTAGAAGCAACAATTTCACTATTTTGTCCAGGCACTACCTTGAATGTGGATGTGGTGGCTGGTGCTGCAGGAGCCATCTTGCCACCATGAAGGAAAGGCTGAACATTCTAGATATATATTGGGCTGCTGAACTGACATCCAGTCTCTGTCCTTTTGCTTTGTGAGGAAAGCAAACCCCCATTGGTTTAAATCACCATTAGTCACGTTGTTCTGTTACTTGCAGCCAAAAACATCCTAACCAATACAGGGATCATATTCTTTTCATTGTTGCCTCCTCACCAGCTACTGTGTTCAGCCACTCCTATGGGTGCATCTCCATAGTATTGAGAGACTTCATAGTCCCAGCAAGAAGAAAGCTTGAGATTATCTAGGTCTACAAATTTCTATCTTAAGTCTTTTGATATGACCTAGTTGTTCACAAATCTATCTGAGGACTGCAAATAAAAGATTTTAATGCAAAGTGTTATGTGTTATCCTGGAGGTTTTGATAAACTGTTCTGAGAGCACCACACACACACACACACACACACACACACATGATTACTACTAATATTGAGCAATCTCACATGTGTTGCACTCTCTATTTTCAGCAACAGGGAAATCCCCACCCCCTTGATCTCTTGCCACTTTGTGTTTCCTTCTGATAGTGGAGAATAAACTCTCTTGTTTTCATTAGGTCTCTGTCACTGGCAAATTTTAGAAGTAATATCACTGGGGTAATAACAAATAAGTGAAATAAAGTCTTCACTGTTCTATTTCCTCATAGACGAGCTTTATAAATTCAGGACCAAAAAAAATATTAGTTCTTATTCCAGTTGACTCTACAAGAGCAGATCTAAGTGATTATGTGAACAGCTCGTTTACTCTTGAAAATTTATTCACTGACTTTCCTACAACTTTTCTCTCTCTTTCTTTCCCACAACTCTCCCTCCTTAATCCCACCACAAAACAATATTGTAGATGGGACTCTTCCAACACTGTGACAGAGATCAATAACCTGATGGATGAGTTTCCATTTCACTTTCATTTTTGTCCATTGTGGTCTAACTGAGACTACATCTACTCAGTAGGTATCTTGTTTTCCCACTTCTTTAAATAAAATACTTGTGATGAATGTATGTACATACTGGGACCACATGCATTAAAGAAGTAAACTGTGATGCTACTCCCCAGTTTTTTATTAGCACAGATAGGTTCTCTCACATTACTCTTTCATTCATATTTCTTGAGGACAGGTCATTTTACAGGTCTCCAAGAGGTTGCAGTAAAGCAGCCATGATTACAAATTTCACTTTTAGTACTACATGCCTTCTTAATATGGAATTAACTTGACCCTCTATGATGAAATGTTTACCTTTTACTGAGGAAGCATTTATGGTCACTATACAAGATTCATTTTCTAAAGATGAAGGATGGTAGAGGAAATCCTGAAGGAAAGTGTTATACATTAACATTTATAATATGACAATGTTTACATTTTTGTATTTTGCATGAATGAGTTATTGACTACTGATAAATTACTGTGTGTGACTATTACCAGAAACCAGACATTACATGATCACTGTCTCACCAAAACTTTAAAATCTTCTCAAGTCTGATAAATAGTGGCAGAGTTGTTCCTCAAAAAGAAAATATTTTTTTTAAATGCAATGAACCATCAAGAAGGGTTCTGAAGTGATAAGTAAGAGGGGGGGGAAATTCTCAAGTGTATGTGCCTGAACTTCTCAGGATGAGGAAAGAAAGGAGAAAACAAGAGAACAAGGTAGGAAACCAGAGATCCTGGATGCTTGGGTCTGCCGTGCCATATGGGCTCCCTGGACAAAAGCCATCTGGAGTGGAACAGATTGTTTCACGATGTTAAAGCTGCCAGATCACAGGATTTCTGGGATTTCTCTCCATTCCCTGGGGCAGGCTAGAAATTTTAGTCTAAGCATATCCTAGTAATGGGATATAAACTGTGTGTCCTTAACCAAGGAAGGCAGAGGGTCTCATCTTTATCCATCCAATCTTGATTAGAACTCTAGAAATGTAACTCTCTGTAGGGGGAGAAACTTAAGGGTCAAAAGTTTGAGAAACATGTTATATTATCCCTGGAGGATATATAATGGACAGAGCAAATCAAAAGTCTTGAGACATATCTGATTTGAAAGAAATCTTGTTTTAGCTAGTATTTCTCATACTTACTTGATTTACAGAAACTTTTTGGGTTTGCATTTGGGGAAAAATTGCTGTAGAGTGATGGACAATAAAACCTCTTTTCTAGTACTGCCTCCACATGCTTCCAGACCCATCATTCAGATGTGTGCAAATGTCAGACAAATACTCTTGCTGTTCTTTGGAAACACCAGAATGCACATATTCTGACTGGGAAGTTCAGTGTCTTTTTCAATGTCTGTTGAATGTAGTTTTTAATAGGACCTATGCTTCTGAAGTTAGGTTTTGTTCAGGGAAATTATTTTCTTAGTAAATACAGATTTAGGCAACATAGACTCCAGATGGGCTACAGGAAGTGCCCTCATGTTGGAAGACTGGAATTGGCATAGCCCAAGCTTGACCCCTCTGCAAAAGTCCCAAACCTGAACCACTAACCCAAATTCTGGGACATATATGACATCAAACCAGTGAATTTTCAAGTCACGGGGGTGGAGTTGCCCCTAAAAGAAGTAAACATATTCAAATAACCATAACCTGGGGAAGGAACAATTCTTACACAAAGAAAGAGGAGGAAGACCTAGTTAAAGAAGAAAGTTTTCCTTCTTCTTGATCTGTACAAGATTGGGTCTGGACTCCAGTGAGAGAAACATAAAGATGCTATGTGGGGCAAAGGGACACTATCTCCCTTTTAAGAAAGATAAGTAGGTCCTGCAAAGTAGTTGTTGACAGAGTCTAGGAAGAAAGGTGTCCAGGTGGGTATCGCTGTGATGGATGGGGTGATAGATGTTGAAAGCAATTCTGTCTGCAGTCCTGGCCTCTGGGATTTAATTCATTTCCCTTACTCCCAAGCCCTCAAAAGTTACAGCCTGGTGTCATCTTCCACTGGGGGATTGCAGGAAGGGTCTGTGTATATTCTCAGGATAAAGCAGGATAGAGAAAACAACAGAGAAGGAAACTGGTCACAAAATGGGGGGAGAGCAGAACAGTGGTCAGGAGCCAGACAACTGGATTAGACAAGAGACAGCCAGAAGAGATATGTGGAAATTACAAGACTGTTCAACAGAATGGGGTCTCAGATGATGTGATGGAAACCCCGGAGTGATGAATTGGGAACATTTTGGATACACATTCAATACAAGACATCACTCATATATTTCTTTGACAAATAAGGAAACAGCAATGGTTCTAAAGAAAATATCATCTTGATAGAAATGTCTAGTATTTTTCCTCTTGGCAAGGATGACAATATGAACGGCAGCGGGTATTTATGAATGTGTTGTGGGAATTTCAAAGAAGGGATTAACGGCAAGAAAAAATATGAATGTGTAATATGCAGTATTTTAACCCCATATATACCTGGAGATAACTGCGTTTGTTATTTCATATTGGTAAGTTATCACGACCTTGTTTTTCAGAGTCACTTTCAAGTCAAAGTATGTTACACACTTTGTGACCAATCCTCTCAACTTTGGGGTCCTCTATACCTTCTCATTAACAGAGTATTAAATAAGCAAGCATTTTTTAGAAACAAAAATGAAGGACCTTCTCCAGTAATTCCAGAGATTTGCTTGCTCTTCTTTACTAAAGAAGGCATTCTAGAACGTAAGACCCAGAAGATCCTTACCTCTGGCAGAAAAGCATTCTCTTGTCCAAACACAAACATACTATGGATTCTCTGCTTTTAAAAGTTACATTGTAAGTTAACTGTCCTGTGTAAAGAAGAGTAGTGAAATAACTGACCAAGTTAACTAACTCATTAAAAAAAAAAAAAGGCAAGTAACTCTAAATACAGTCTAAACTTAGCTGGAGCCAAGGCAGACCAAGCTGCTTTGATGGTAGTGTTAAAATTTAGGACACCATGAATATTAACTCCCAAGTTTGCGACTCACTAGGGAGTTCTGTCAACCAATTTGCTTAAATGCAGAGGCTAAAATACCTTTTTAAAATGTCAAACGTGTGTAGGATATAAAGGAAAAGAGCAAGGTAAATGCAATTAGCAAAAATAGAAAATTGGGTAAAGTGAAATTTTGGCATTTGTATTTTGACCTCACATAGAGATAAGTAGGGGCTGTGAGTCAACTGAGCATAGGACTTTGGGTCTAAGCCTTGCCTTACAGGGTTGTGCTCTAGAAGCTTCCATGAGAAACACATGTGTGTCAGCTTCATGTATTGGCGGCCTCAGGCTTGCCAGCAAGGGACCAGTGAATAGCAATTGTGTCCCATATTTCGAAAACTGTACATAGGGCATTATTTTTGAAGCCTTCTAACCATAGTTTTTCACCTAGAACGGGTTATTTACATCTTAAGTAGTAATAAGTAGCACTTCAAAATAGCATTTTAAAGATACATAATGAGTATATTCAAAATAGTATTTAAGAGACATAATGATCAAATTACATTGATTCTATGACATGCCTGTGAGGCTCTCTATAGGTTTTTCTACTTTTCCTGACTTAAAATGTTTCTTGTGCCTTTGTACCCCAATTTTTCAGGGTGGTCCTTAAATGACAAAACAGGTCACTCTGAGGAAAAATGGTGGTAAAAAACTAGAATTAATTTTGGGATTTGGGAGAGGTTTTGAGGAGGTCTGGGGAAAACAGGGTTTTCCTGGCACTACTTTGGAGTCACCACAGGGTGACAAGAAGTTCGTTCAGTGGCTACAAAGAAACCTATAAAAGCAGCCCAAACTGAAGGTTATGGGGAAGGGCATTTGTCAGTATGTCTCAAAAGATTTTAAATTGTACATTCCACTCTAGGAGCTTATCATCGTAACTAAACAACGAGAAGTTACAAAAAGATGGAACAAGGAGGTTCACTGCACCACTGTTAATAATCATAAATGTTGGGAGCAACCAAAAGTCCAGCAATAGGGGATTGAGAAAATACATTAGAGTATATTCAGAAAATAAAATAATCTGCCAGTCATTAAAAATAATGTTAGATAAATGTCTTTATCAGCAATAAAGAGCTGTTTATAATATATTGTTAAGAGAAAATGCAGGATACACAACAGAACATATAGCACAACGCTCTTTTCGTTTACACACATGTGGATGGAAAAGTGGAATTATATGCATCAAGGTAGGAAAGTGGCTAACCTTAAAAGGGTGGAAGAATGGATACTTTTTATTTCTATTTGTCTTTTCAGACTTTTCCATAATGAGCATATACTATTTTTACAATAATCAGGCGCAAACATTTTTAAATAGCAAAAATAAATAAATAAGCACCTGATGAACTTTCTTTTAATGCAGAAGATGCACTTGTGGTTAATATTTTGAAAAATTAACTATACTGGCATTTTTGCTTTGCCACAATGATGAAGGGATCTGCTGGCATTTGAAAGGATGGGTCAATATGCTGGACAGTCCATACAAGGAAGAACCGTTCCACCAACTGATGTTTCTTGATGAGTGCCTCGCCACATGGTAGTAATACATACATTGGACATGATACTGTGGTATTGTGCATAGATCCCTTTTTCTTTTCACAATTTTCATTAATGCTATTACATATAAAATTTATCTGGAAATGAAGAAGTCAATGACTTCCCTCCCATATAGATCCCTTTGGAGAAACCTGTGTAAATGATCTGAATTGAAGAAACTAGAGAAACCCAAATATGGAAATAGAGAGTTTATTCAAAAAACAGTTAACTCCATTTCCTCCAGGCACTGTGCTGGGTGCCCTAGAGGGTGGAAAGATGAATAACATATGGCTCTTGCTCTTAAAAAGCACATGGCTTCTATGCAAAACACATACAAAAAAAATCAGGTACAAAGAAGCGAATGTCATAAATGAGATGTGTGTGCTGGTGAGAGAGAGAGGGAGAGAGGGAAGGAGAGGGAGGGTGGGAGGGAAGGAAAAAGGGAGGGAGTAGGGGATGGAGGTGGAGAGGGGGAGGGACATAGGGAAGGGGGAGAGAGAAACACAGAGAGAGAGAGAGGGAGGGAGGGAGGGCGAGAGAGAGAGAGAGAGAGACCTCAAATCCTTTCCAAAATCCCAGAATTAATTCAATGCCCAGAGAATCTCTGGATTTTGAAATGTTAATTAAAGGACCAGCATATAGAGGTACCCACTGAGTGGTGCTGGTACTTATCCATCTGTCCATCCATGTATTAATTCAATCAACAAAGATATACTAAAGCACATATGTGCCAACTCTGGGAATACAAATAAGAGGAAGACCAATCTCTACCCTCTACATGGGGACAGATGGGTAAACCAGTTAAGTGCACTAAGGATTATAAGCCCCACAAAGAGAAGAGATGAGAATGAAGAAATAGAGAGCTGTGTGGGCACAAAGGAAGGAGGAAGAGTTGATTCTACTTGGGATAGTCAGAAAAAGCTTCATGGAAGAAGTAATCCTCCAAAGAAGGGTAGGCAGAAGATGTAGGGAAGCTAATGGGAACTCTTTGGGTTCTCACCCAGGATGGCAGCAGTCATGATTCTATTGATTCCAAGTGACTGAGACCCAACCTGACCCAGCTTAGGAGAAAATGGGAAGGTGCTGGCTCAAGGACCTGAAGGGCAAGAGTGTGGCTGGAGATGCCTGGAGCCAGGGACACAGGCTAGTCAGACTCTCAGGTCTTCCTCTCTCTGTAGATCTGCTTCTCTCTCTCCTACCACAGCCCAGTTTTCCTCACAGAACAGAGACACGGCTGCTGCAACTATGGGCTCACATCTCCCAGCCTTTCTTCAAGAGAAAAAAGTTCTCTACCACCCAGGTCTAGTTACTGAAACTTTAGGGGAGTTTCTGATTGGTTTCTTGAGTCACGTACTGGGGACACGTCACTGTGGCCATGGCAGTGACTTCCATGATTAGCCCACCTTGGCCAGGGGCCTACCTCTTGACCAAACACTACGTACAGGCAAGCGGGATCATGTAAAAGTATGAATTCCCCATTTGGTCTATATAGGGTAGCAAAAACAGCTCCCCCAAAGAAAGGGGGTGCTATTCTGAGAAGGCCAGAGGAACACAAAATAAGAAATATCCACCATGCCAGGACTCCCCAAGGCCATTCCTAGTTCCCAACCACTGACAGAATCTCTTGTTCTGGGGTTCACATTACAGCAGCAAAGCGGAAGGTACAACTGCTGCTGCGTGAGCCGACTTCTCACTGCAGTTGGTGGTACAGGTCCCGTTAGCTGGCTGTGGGTCAGCCCGCTAGACCAGCACCGGGCTCTGGCAAAGAGCAAAACTGCAGACAGAGACGGGATGCTGGACTTCTGCCAGGGGTAAACACCCAGAATGCCCATATTGTCAAGGCCACTGACTGTCGCTGCCCCTGAAGAGGATGGGCTAGAAGGCTGCAAGGCTGCAGTGAACGCTCATGTTCACAGAGCAATTAAGAATCTCGTGGGGCTGGAGATGAAGGCGGGGCTGTGAAAGAGGGAGTGTTGGAGGGGGTGGGACTTGGAACGGGCAGCAGAGTTCCAGTGGCAGATATTAACCCCTGGTCCCATCGTACCCAAGTAGAAGGGAGGCTTTCTCCACATCCCTTCTGGCACCATCTCTCACGATCTCTCATCCACCCTTCCCCACTTTATGGTTTCTCTTGCTCATTCATAACTACCCTTCCCACTACATATTTTCCTTATTTCCCTTGTTTATCTCTGTGTCCCCCACTAGATCGTAACCTCCACGAGGACAGGGATTTTTGCCTGTTGCTCACATCTGAGTTTCCTAAAACAGTGCCTGTCACATGATAGGTACTAAGGATATTGGAAAACTATTTGTTAAAGGACCAAATTCCCAAGAATTCAAAAGGGAGGTTGCCACCTATTGAGGAGAGAATTGTTTCCCCACTCCTTACTTTCTATGGGTAGGAAGCTACCTGGCATCACATTCCTGGGCTCACCTGTCAATTCCTTCCTCCCCTGGGAAGGTGGAGTGATGTACTCAGGGATGCGATGGAGACAAAGAACAAAGCCTCAGTCATCCTCAGGAAGGGTCTGCCTGCAGGAAGCATGCCTTCTGCTTCACACCTACCCGTGCATGTTCTGTGGGGCAGGCTGGGCTCCAGCACTGCGGGGGCTGGGAGCAGAGGCACTTCCACCCTATTTCTGTAGATAGAGGTTCTAGTCCTGCAATCAGCTTTCTCAGTAGTAAAGGTGATGCTTTGATCCCACACTTGCCTAACTTGTCTGTCTTATTTCTCTATTAGTTCAAAACTATTTATTGGTCCCTGTCGAGTTCTAGCACCACCTAAAAATGACATCATCAGTACAAATGATCTTGTTACAAAGTTGCATATGGCACCACCTGAATTATGCCCTGTCACAGGTCAGATTCCCTGGAAACAGACCTTAAGACTCTGAGATTTGCATGCAAGAGGTTTTGGGGGGACAGTTCTCAGCAACAACTACCTGTGAGGGAGTGAGAGGAGAGGGACTGACAGGGGGAGAGGTTGAACTGTGATGTGGTAGCAGCCGGCCAAGGCTGCTGGGCCTATTTCCCTCTTCCTCTCCTTGGCCAGTCACTGCATACAGGCAGCCTCAGGCACAGGCATGCATGACCTTGGCCAAGAGCAATTCCCTGCGAAAGACTGGCTGAGAGTCATCAGCAGCACATTCTAGGCCCTTGAAGGGGGATCTGTGTGAGCACCACAGAATCCATCCACACACCATCCCCCTATAGCAAATGAGCTATAATGCAGAGGAGGGAGCGAGGTTGGTAAGGGAATGTTTTGAGGTTAGGCCTGGAAAGGGGAGTGAGTGACAGAGAAGACAACACTCAAGTGACATCACATGCACTCAAATTCAAGTGGGTCAAGGGGAATGCTTGTTAAAGAGACTGGGGCTTAAGAAGAGTAGAGAAGTCTGGAGTACCTTCTGTGCGGCATCATCCAAAGAGGAGTTGCTTTGTTCATGGGGATAAGCAGCAGGAATTCATACTCTCACTTGCAATGCTCTCCAGGCTAGGATGGAAGCAGGGAACAATGGGTTCTGTTTTTCCAAATTTCTGGAAAAGTAAAAGAAATCTGCAGGTTTGTGAGTGACCCCAAGAGGTGATTCCAGGCTCCCATAACACCCTGGGCTTGCCTCGATTGCTGTCTGTATGCTCTGAGCTGATACAGACGAAAGACTTTAAAGGGACACATCTGATCCCCTCCTGTGTTTAAGCACTGGAACCCGTTGGCAGGATTGGTTGAAAAATGTCTGCACTTCTTTGCTCAGGAGGGAACCTGTGCCAGGTTTTCTCTCTCCAACTCACCTAGCTCTACGTAACCCCACCTCAGTTGTGCACACTAGCATGGGCTCAGCATTCAAAAGAAATTAGAGCAGATCCAAGAAAAGTCAAGCTGGGGAAAACACAAGATTTAATGAAATTCACAATCTTGCCCGAGGACTATCTTCTGTCTGATAATTGGGAGCTATTACATTAATTATTATAAGCTTTACACTGGAATGGCCAAGGCCATTCTGTGAGAAGTTCAAGGATTTTTATGCTTCTCAGTAAATTGTCAGTAGTGTGCCAGGAGCACACATAGGAAGGGGATCCAGTGATGCAGCAGCGTATTTGTGGTTAAGCCTGGCCACTGTGATATGTCACAAAAGTTGTCCTGTGCACATTATACACAGATGACTTTGAGTGAAAAATAAAAGCTCTATTCAAACAAAAGAATGTTTAGGCTCAAATGAAATGAAAGGGAAATTATTAACCAAGAAGTGTACACTATTAAAACAATTAGGTGCATTAATTGAAAAAAAAAGTTTGAGTCCACAAGTAGTTCAACATAAAATAACTCTTGAAATCTACAAGGCAATTTCAATTTAAAATGGGTATCTGAAATTTTTCTGCTCCACTAATCTAAATTTTTAAAACACAGTAAAAATCCCCAAGGAGGGGCGCCTGGGTGGCTCAGTCATTAAGCGTCTGCCTTCGGCTCGGGTCGTGATCCCAGGGTCCTGGAATCGAGCCCCGCATCGGGCTCTCTGCTCCTTGGGAAGCCTGCTTCTCAACCTCTCCCACTCCCTTGCTTGTGTTCCCTCTCTCTCTCTGTCAAATAAATAAATAAAATCTTAAAAAAAAAAAATCCCCAAGGAAATATGAAATAGGATCAAAAATTGTATCAGAGTTAAATTTGGCTCTTTAAAAAAATCAGTGTATAATCATTAATCAATGACATTTAGAGTTTAAAATTTGACAATTCTTTATTGCCCTTTTAGAGTTTAAAATTTGACAATTCTTTATTGCCCTTTTGCCTTTTGTAATCTGATGTCTAGCCAATTTATGGTATGTATAGAATGTATTATAATACCAGAATAGTACATTCAAGTCTTAAGTAAGTATCTAATCCACTCACTCATATCCTCTAGCAGTGTTTAAATGTTCACGGAAGGGGCGCCTGTTGGCTCAGTCGTTAAGCGTCGGCCTTCGGCTCAGGTCATGATCCCAGGGTCCTGGGTTTGAGCCCCGCATTGGGCTCCCTGCTCTGCGGGAGGCCTGCTTCTCCCTCTCCCATTCCCCCTGCTTGTGTTCCCTCTCTCGCTGTGTCTCTCTCTGTCAAATAAATAAATAAAATCTTTAAAGTAAAATAAAATAAAATAAATATTCACGGAATTTCTAAGAAAAATAAATAATCTCCTTTTTTTTTAGAGAGAGTGAATGCATGTGCTCAGGAGTGGGGGGATGGGCAGAAGGAGAGGGAGAGACAGAATCTTAAGCAGACTCCATGTCAAGCACAGAGTCCCACATGGGTCTTGATCTCAGGACCCTGAGATCATGACTTGGGCTGAAATCAAGAGTTGGACACTTAACTGACTGAGCCACCCAGGCACCCCCTAAAGAATAATCTTAATAGCAATTTATACTCTTAGATCTTAAGGGTACTTCAGGTAAATAGGGGCACCTGGGTGGCTCAGTCGGTTAAGAGGCTAACTCTTGATTTCCGCTCAGGTCATGATCTCAGGGTCCTGGGATCTAGCCCTGCATCAGGCTCCCCATTGGGTGTGGAGTCTGCTTAAAATTCTTTCTCTCCTTCTCCCTCTCCCTCTGACCCTTCCCCAGCTCATGCTCTCTCTCTAAAGGAAATCTTTTTTTAAAAAAAAGGGGGTACTTCAGATAAATAAAGATTAAATTTTGTTTGAACAGCTGCAAACTCTAGTTAAATGATGTATCAAGAGTATTCAACAAAGTCTCGATGAAGATGTATAAATGCAATGATGAATTAGGGGTCCTGACTTCCATATCACTACTCAAAACAGTAAACTTTTCTTAAACAGTAGAGTTTGAAGATTAAATTCAAAATATCACTCATTTGATTTTATGATTCCACTTCTGGTAATACTCTCTAAGAAATTAATTCTAAAAATAGAAAGCGTTCTGTGCACAAAGATTTGACCCAGCATTATTTATAGTTGAAAGTTTTAAAATAACTGAAATGTCCAATGATATTGGGAACATGATCTTGAGTATATCAGCTCAATGGAATTATATGTGGCCCTTTTTGCATATCAGAATCACATAACTGGGACATACTCTGACCCAGTGTGAAGATCACTGCAACTGGATCATTTCTTCAGGGATGTCTAAAAATGTCAAAGACAGTACAGTGTATCTTTTCTATTTTGAGATAGCAAAAAGTGATCTTTTGATATCTATAACCACTTCTCTCTCCTGTAATTTATTCTCACGTTAGTTCTGAAAGTATGATCAAATAAGTCTACACATTTAAAAGAACACCTGGATATTTTGCCAAATGTCAATGTATTATAGAGTCGACTCTCTGGTTGACCAGAGTAAGGGGCATACAGCAGAAAACAGACCATAAATTCCCTGTTCTCAAATTGTTTATGCTCTTGTTAAGCTAGCACACTAGAAAAATTTTTGAAAACATCATTTAAGCCTACTTTAAAATATAGTATAAATGAAGTGCATAAACACTGAGAGGCTTTGGCATAAAGGGGCTAATCAAAGTCAGGTGGTGCTAATCAAGGCCAGCACACCGGAGCTGGGCACTGGTCAGGACCCACACAGAGCTTGCTGCAGTGTTTTTGCAAAGTTTTAAGGGGTATGAACAATGTACAGTCACTGATCCAGTCAGTGGCATATTTGGTCTCTTCATAATCTGCTTCCTATATAAGCTGTTACTGAATGGAAAACAAATGCAAACGCATCAAGTCTGTGAACAGATGGTGCTTCTGTATGATGAAGAAAAAATGAGGGTGAGAGGGACAGCAAGTTTAGAAAAGATGGCTCTCTCCCCTGCCCCCCCATTGTCTGCTGGTTTCCTCCTCGCTCTCCTCCTGTTAGCCCCAGCTCTCTCTTCAGCTCCTCCCACCTTTGTTAGGATGAAAGATGTTACAGGTTAGAGAGACAGAAGATGATGCTTAATCCTAAATCCCCTTTATGCATTTTAGTTGAGCCCTTGTCTCCCAAAGTAAAATACAAAGGCTAAGGCAGCTGTAAAATGGCAGCGAGGCCATGCACAAAGAGCACAGGGCATATGGTGACCTTCCTTTTTCCGAGATGGGTTGAGCCTCCGTTGTCATGCTAGGGGGTTGTTCTTAAATATCATTTGGAGGCTATTGTTTGTCTGAGGCCCAGAAAAATGTGACCGTCTTGCTGAGGTGGAGGGAAAAAGAATCTAAAAAGGATTTATGGAAATGCCTGGAAATTTTGCCAAAATGTCAGTGTACTAATTGTCTGCTGAATTACATCTGAGGCAGCTCCATCTCTGTGTACGGGTTTGAAAGTGTATGTGTACTTTCTTATTGTCCTTTCGTTCTTTTTGCCTTGTTCTAGATCAAGGTTCTATAGTATTACAGTAAGAGTGTTGCAGTATGTGTTATAACAAAACATTACATTATACTGGCAGGGACCACACTAATCAAATTTTCCAGAGTTGTTCTTATTTCTATGTGTCTATTTAGTACTCTCCTACTTGTCAGATCATATGTTTGTCCAGGTTTTTAATTCCAAAGATAAATCACTACTGGTCCCTTGTTTATTATGAAACATGTACACAGGAGGCATGAATAAATATGGAAGGAAGGAAAGAAGATAATGAATGAATGAATGAATGATGAATGAAAGTGCTATGCTAGGAGGTGTCAGGATGCTTAGACTTTAGTTCTAACTTTACCACTATTTGTGTGGCACCTGATCAATAAAGTAACCTTCTAGGTCTTTGGTTTCTTCATCTAGAAAATGTCTGACATACCTCATTTATTTCTGAGATCCATCCAGACCCCAAAAACCTATATTCTAATAAAAGATGGCTTCATGCATCATTTTTAAGTCCTTTTTCTTGGTTCCTGGTCTGATGACTTAACTGTGACTAATCAGATTTACTGGTCCTCAACCAAACATAGGCAATGATATTTAAGTTTATCTATCCTAAGGTAGGTGGCAAGCCCAGGACTGGTAATCACTAAAAGGACAACCTATCATGGGAGGAAAATACGCAAAAACAAGATCATTTAGGCCTACTGTGTTTCTTTAAGGAGAAAATAGGTATAAGCTTTAGGGCAGAGGGGATATCAAAGAGTAGAGGCAAAAATTAAAGGAAACTTAGTCAAGAATTTTAATAGATGATTTAAGAATAATATACTAAGTGAATCGAAAGACATAAAAGTGAAATATGAGCAATTTGGGGCTTGTGTGGGACTGTTCCATAATGAAGACAAGACATCTGAACTTATAGCCAAGGAAAGAATGCCTTGTAGTTAGCTGCATGCACTCAAAATGTGGTCCAAGTTATAAAAGAAGACATGAAGAGTATTTTTGAAAATCATTTTTATTCTAATATTTAATGCTGCTGGAAAGAATGTTGTAATCGAATGCAGTAGTTAAGTAAAAGCTCATAGAGATTTAAGAAATGCATTCCTTCAGAGTCCAGGGGCTCTAAGGGGCCCTCCAAGCTGGAGCAAGGTGAGAAATCCTAGGCAAAAGAGCTAGCAACTTCTCCCTCAACACCCCTTACCCCCAGCAGGCTGAAGGGAGGATTCCTGAGGATGAGGAGGAGGAAAAGGAAAGGGGGGATGAACTCTATGTTTATGCATGTTTGGGGGTTCATCTCCCAGGGAGACCCAACAATACTAGTATACATGCACAGAATACCAACACTGAACAAGCAGTGTATGCTATTTGCTACATTAGCAATAGAATTAACTTTTTAGTTAACATTCCATTTTTATTCATTGCTTTTTATTGATCAAACAGGGACATAAAGGGATTTTTTTTTTAGAATAGATAATTTTTTTAAAGAAAGAGAATGATGGGTGCCTGGGTGGCTCAGTCGGTTAAGTGTCTGCCTTCAGCTCAGGTCATGATCCCAGAGTCCTGGGATTGAGTCCCACATTGGGCTCCCTGCTCTGTGGGGAGCCTGCTTTTCCCTCTGCCTCTCTCTCTCTCTGTCTCTCATGAATAAATAAATAAAATCTTTAAAAAAAAAAAAAGAGAGAATGATGGACTGAGTGCTGGTGACACAGAGCTACCCGATCGGTCAGAGATGGCAAGGTGGAGGAGACACTGAAGCCACTTCAGAGACAGAAGGGAGTACAGGGAATCATCATGGTGAACACAGAAAGCATTCCCATCAAGAGCAGCACAGACAAGTCCACCACTACACAGCATGCCAAACTCATGCACAACTTCCTGTTGAAGGCCTGGAGTGCCATGCGTGAAATCAACCCCCAGAATGACCTCACCTTCCTTCAAATTAGCTCCAAGAAAAATGAAATTATGGTTGCACCAGATTAAGACTATTCCCTGATTGTGATTCAGAATCTAACTGAATCCACTCTCTTGGCTCCTTGCATCATTCCTTTATTTAATACCCCCAAGACTAATAATGTTAATAGTGTCAACCAACTGGCAGGTGGACATCACCTTAGAGCCTATTTAGACCAATCCAGTGACCAAAGTCATCAAAGTCATCCCTCCGCTGGCCAATCACCCTTGAGTTCTTGGGAGGGACTTCTCACCTCTAGATTTTGGAGCAAGAGCTTTGAGCAGTCCACACCCTGCTTCCTTCTGACTTTCAATTCACTTTGTCATCCTTGGAAGCAGCTGTTTTTCTTTAACTAAAAATAACTGAAATGCTAAAAAAAAAAAAAAATAATGAATTTAAAAAATAAAAGAGAATGAGAAAGAAAGGAGAAGGAAGGAAAGAGGGGAGAAAGGAGGAGGTGGGGGAAGAAGGGAAGAAAATGTGCTACAACCCTTCTGTACCCCAAGTAAAAGGTCTTTGTGTTGTCCAAGTCTAGGCTCAGAGTATGGTTTCCTGCTAAACTCTTAGCCTATGGCCCTGGTCAGGAATATAAACTGCTGACCATCAGGATATAACTCTGAACTTGTCTCCAGTATCTACTGAAGTTCCCAGGGCAGCATCTAGGGATAAAAACAAAACAACTGAAGTTTTTGCATTGCCCAGAAGCAAGGAGAGGAAACAGTGAGCGGCTCTCCGCTTCCCACTACCTGCCTCCTGTGAGCCCTCTCCTTGCTTAGGAACATTCAATTAAGAATGAAAATCTTTTTTAAAACATAGGCCATCAACATTAGACTTTGTATAATTTAACTAGCTCTGCCATTGATCTAAGTATCTATTCCATTTAAAATAACAAAAATATCTATCATGATATCTATCAAAAGTATCATATTGAGAACTTACCACGTGCTAGGTAGTATTCTAAGCACTTTTCATATATTAACTTCTTTAGTCCTCACAACAACCCCATTGGGAAGTTACCAAATATGAATCCCATCTGGCAGATGAAAAAATTGAGGCAAATGAGGTAAAGTGGCTTGCTCAGGTCATGTGACCAGGATCAACTACCGTCATTCTGGCTACAGTATCTGTTTTCTTAATCCTGATATAGTGTGATGTTAAAAGCTTTTTGTGGGAATTAAGCCCCCTTATTTTTGCTTATCTTCTTTCTTGTTAAACCATACATAATGCTTTGCTTTTATTTCTTCAGTGAAATCTGGAATCAGAATCAGGTAATATACATATATACATATCTATCTATCTATGTGTATGTATGTATACTGAAACAGAGTAGTTCAAAGAAATTCAAGTCTGAGAAAGCTTTGGAAGCATATTTTGTTCATTTTAGAAGATTTTCAGGAAAAATGCCAGTGTTTTTAATCTCTACTCCCATATGTTTAAAATAAAAGGCTTTTATTAGAGCAAGTCATTGAACTAAGATGCAATTTTAAAAAGAAAAAGAAAGAAAGAAAGAAAAGGAAGAAAGGAAAGGGGAAAAAAAAAAGACTCCTGAAAATGACCCAGAGCCATTGTCTTCCAAGAAAATGATAAATAGGACTACAAATATAAACAGTTTTAAAAATCTAAAAAATGTTTGTGTTTGGGTTTAGTTTGGATTTTTTTTTTACATGTACCTCTAATCAACAAGGACGGTCATTATTAACATTTTGGAGCATTTCCTCAATAAGCATTAATATTTCTAACCACAACCATATTGCTTACATCATTTAACTCTTAGATTATGAGTGGGTTGTTTTTTGGTTTGGGGTTTTTTTGTGGAGAATTTTTGTGCCTTAGAAATAGCCCTCATGGCCTTGGGGAAAGTAATGGTATTAACGTGTTAAAAGAAAATACTCATGGCACCAAAAAAAAAAAAAAAAAAACCCAACAAAAAGAAGTTAGTTATGATTCAAATGCAAATCCACGTTTAATAGCATTTAGGTTTTACCATGTCTCATCCACAGAATGGACGTCTGGAGCACCAGAATAGCTTGCCAGGCGAACAGCTAGATTCTAGTTATTAAAACAAAGATCCAGTCAAATAAGAGTTTTGAGATCATGAAAATGAAGAAAAGAAATTAACAATCGGAAATCTCTACATTTTAAACTTTAACCCAATTTTTTGACCCTGTGGTCAAAGATACAGTTTCATTTGATCATTTCCTTTCTTGAGTTTCTTGAATGGATTTGGTACAATACAGCCACTACTAGAACATAGCTCAATGAGCTTATTTAAAACATATTAAGACGCTTGCTGAATTGGAATAAAAAAAAAAAAAGAGGCCCATACAATCCAAAATCTCCCTATGAAATGCCTAATGCATGAGGAGTTTATAGAAAGGATTGATAAATGTGTTCAAGGGCATCCACTTTTTCTTATCTGTCCCCCAATACAAATGGCATGATATTAGTCAATTGTGACCTTACATAGTTCAGGTGAATATATGTAACTTATAGGGGGGGTTGTGATTTTGTGGGTGGTATGCTGTAACCCAGTGGTTCTTAACCCTAGCTGCTTAGTAGAATCACTGGATGGGTTTCTTAAAAATGCCGATGCCCTGGCCCCAGTCCAGACCAATTTCTTCAGAATCTCTAGGTGGAACAGGGGCAATGGTGCATTTTTAACTCACAGAGAACACTACTCTGCATCGAGGCTTGAAGCACAGAGAAACTACATAGGCTTTGGAGGCAGCTAGTGCTGGCTTCAGAGACTGGCACTGCCCCTGACTGTACAAATTTGAATCTTGTTTCCTTGTCTGGAAAAAGAAGGTGATAATACCTACTTCCGAGGGCCACTGTGACTATTAGATAAGAAAATATGTGGAAAATGCTTGGTAAACAGTAGATACTATTAATGCCAAATTCCCCCCATATATCTTCAATTTGTTTAATACTCTAAAACAAATGTGATTTTGCTAAATTATTTCAAGAAAGTAGCTCAAATATCCAATGTCTTTTCATCCTGTCCCAAGGAATTGCCTTCTCGAAGCTGTGGAGTCCCTGGCTAAGGAGCTTGTCTGGTGGGATTGTGCAAGAACAAGCCAAGTGTGAGTGTCACATTTTGGAGCAACGAGTCCATATCCAATAATACTGTCACATGCCTCCCCATGGGAGGAACAGAAAGGTCTTGCTGTTGTCTATATCTGATCAGATCTAACATGTAGACTCTTCTCCCTTTAGGAAATGCCTCAGAACAGCCCAGAGAATGCCTGCAAATGCTCCCTGTTCAATGACTTGCTGAATAATAACGGTTCCGGTATCCCCTTCCGGTGATACTGGGGTGCAATGGGAATCTGACCCAATGGATTTTCTTTAAAATAAGATATACAATGTGGCATTAAGACCACAACAGATCTCATTTTAATAACCTTGAGAAGCCCCATGACCTTTGTGATGAGGCACACAGGAAGTAGATACTGTTGGGTAAGTCAGAGGTCATCCTTACATGTAGGCCTTGCAAGGGCAACAGCTGTGTTTTCTTGGCAGCCCAACCCCGGGGGAGGGGGGGCAGCGAGCCCTTTTCCTAGCAGGGCCCTTTTCCCATCTTCCATTCAAGTCTTAAACAGTAAGATTTCCCATTCCACTCAACATTCTGGAAAGGAACAGAAATTGTGTTGACTTCTGTGTTCACTTCAGAAAGAGAGAATTATTTATATTTTTATTATCATATTTCAATGACTTAAGTTAAACACGATCCTCTCTTCTTTAGTGCTCATTATCTTGCCATGAAGGAATATATGCATTTTGGGGTTCAAGTTTGCATTTTCACCAGTTAGAAAAAGCTCATCATGTAATTGTTGAGTCAAAGACAGGGAACTTGAGTACCAACAACCACGGCAACTGCATCAAAAGGAGGCCACTGGCTTCTGCTTCAAATACGTCCGCATTTCTCATCACATCTGCGGTGCATTGCAGGATTGAAGTCTGTAGCTTTTCAACATAATATGTGTCTAGATCAAACAATATTAAATAATCATTAAAATCTGCTTTGTCCTTCTTGAAGAGCTGCTCATAGCCTCACATTGTGCTATGTGTATTAATGGAACACTGGATGTTATATAAAATGTGAATTGCAACTGTCTTGTGTGGTAGACAGTTTACTAAAGTATTATCCAGAACACATGCTATCTGATTTACTAACTTATTATCCATTAAAAAAATCCCTGGGTAAATAAATGTGTAACTAAAAGAATTGTTACTCTGTATAATCAGATGAATAGATACAAACAGGGAAGATTGCTGTCATTATGTTGTATATTGTGCTAAACAGATGCACATGATTTTTTTCAGATAGTGTGCTATATCAAACCGCTTCCTTCCGTCTAGGCTTTGCTTTTATCAATAAGATGTTTCGTATTTCAAATCAATTGTTGTTCTCTGAGAAGTCCATTCCTCTCTTCCCTCTCCTGCCTTTCCACCATGCCCCAGATCTTTCAGTCAAGGGGCTTGGCAGGGAAAAGAAATGACTGGAAACATCGGGTCTATAATGTGTTGTTAGCACTGAGTCTGCCCTTACCCCAAGGAGCATATCAAACCACAGGGCACGCCGGAAACTCAACTCAAATCACAGTGAGTGGAAACTGAGTCCTTGGAAGTTTGTCAGTTGCCCCAGATAACTACTCCAACAGTAACAGACTAAACCACATTAACATCATTTGTGTTTTGGATTCTTCTGTAGATCACAACGGTGGAGCTATACTGATCTACCTATTCCTCATTCATTCTCCCATTGGCACACATATTTTAGGGAATTGATAAGATTTCTAAAAGCAGGCTGTAGTCATGGGTAGAGACAATGGCCCTTTCCTTTCATTCATCCCTTCATTCCAACCCATCCACCCATCCCATCCACATAAAATTTCATAGGTACCTAGATCATCAGGTAGAATGATAGGAATGGAAATGAAAGGCCCTCAGAGACTTGCTAGCAGGGTCTCAATTATAATATGGAATAATAAATGAGATGCCCAAGCATGAGATGCTTTTGGAGCACAGAGGATGGGCACCTGACCCAGACTGAGGCCCAACTACCGCACTCATCAGTGTTGGCATCGGAGAAGTAGGTAATCATTAAATTGAAAGAGGTGGGGATGTCAGGATGAATTTCAGAGTTAAGATTTGGCAAAACGGGTAAAAAGCGGAGGCACTTATTAAGATAAACAATTAAGGAGGATATAGTATCTGCCTAGTCCTCAGCCCCTTCTATGGAAAACTGCCCTACCAAACACTCTTATTTTAAAACTCCTTTATTCAGATATAATTCACTTACCATACAATTCATCCACTTCAAGTGTACACTTCAATGTCTTTTAGCATGTTCATGGAATTTTGCAACCATCACCACAATTGATTTTAGAACATTTTCATGACCCCAAAAGAAACACCACACTCCTTAGCCATCATCCTCCAATTTCCTGCCCCTACCCCCAGCCCTAGGCAACTACTAATCTCTGGTCTGTTTCTATAGATTTGCCTATTCTGGACATTTCACATAAGTGGAATCATGCAATATGCAATCCTTTACAACTGACTTTTTCACTGAACATAGGACATTTGGGTTGTAGAAACACACTGGGAGAAACACAGCCCCGAGGTCCCACCCTTGGCCAGAGCTGACTGGATTGGATCTGACCCAATGATAGACAATCCATATGCTGGTCAACAGCTAGCAAGGTGGCCTGACAAGAAAAGATGTGCCTGGCAGTCAGATTCTCTCAAGTTTGAACTGCAAAAATACTGAGAGCATGATTCAGGGGGATCCAGTGGTAGCATTCAGTGGGAGCTAAAGCTGGCAGAATGCACAGAGACTCCATGAGCTGGAGTGAGGGGACAAGGCAAGCCAGGGTTATGCAGAAGCAGACACTATGGGCAAGATGAGGAAGAGGAAAGTTAACAGAGGCTATGAGGTTTAAAAAAAAAAAAGCCACACAGTCTGTAGAGTGGACCAGCCACGCAGTAACAAGTACAAAGTAGGGCAGAGTCCGGAGGATAGCTGAATAAGGTTAGCAATGGCAACCAGACTGAAAGCATGCTAAGTCCTACTGTTAATGTTCCAAGAGCTGCTCTGGGGTCCCCCTTTTCCTGATCCACTCTGGTTTCTCTTCCCCTGGGGCCTGGCTTCGTTTTTTGTTTTTTCAGCTTTAACAGGTTCTCTCACATGTGTATCCTTACAATAAAACCATCGTTACTTGAAATGATTCAAATGAGCTTAAAATGAAAAGCAGCTAAGCGGGATGAGGGAATAATGAACTCAATACCGGATATGCTATGTATGAGGTGTGGGGCTCTAGGCTGAGGAGGTGTTGATATAAACGCGCCTGCAGGAAGGAGGTCGGTGCTGTGAAAGGGATTTGTGAGTTATGAGCATAGACAGAACCGTCAGATACAGGAAGATGAAGGTGAACCAAAAGCCTACCAAGGAGACTAAGAAAGGACAGCCAGAGCGATGGGCAAAGAACCAGGAACCAGTGGTTAGGGACAAAGCCACAACTCTGGGGTCACTGTGCTCCAACACAGATACCATCAGCCTCCGTAGTGTGGCTGCTTCATTTATTTCCTCCACCTGCTTAGGAAAGCAAACTGATTTCCTCACTCTCAGCTTTGATTTCCAATTAACTCAATGAACATTTACTGAGAACCAACTTATGCAAAGCACTATACTGCAGGGATATCTACATGGCAGGGGGCGGCGGGGGGGTGGGGAGCATGATTAAGTCCCTAGGCTCAAGGGAAAGGGCAGAAAGACCTAGTGTTTCTTGTGAGCTCACCACGGGTCAGTCTGGCTGGCACCATGCTAGACACTTGTTTATCTTGTTTAAACCTCTCAACGACCAATGAAGGAACTGGATAATCACAAGCTAAAAGCAGACAAAACATGGCTTTTCTTGCAAGCAGCATCCATTAGTGACGTGAAACCCTGCTCTAAGCTCCTTTATAGAACAGGGTAACAGACATGCCTCTGGGGCTGTCAGGAGTATTACCTGAGTGCTACAGACTGAGTGTTGGTGTCCCCCAAAATTCACCAGTTAAAACCTAACCCCCAGTGTGATGGTATGTGGAAGTGGGGCCTTTGGGAAGTGATTAGGAGCTCTCATGAAAGGGACTGTGCCCTTATTAGAGACCCCAGAGGGCTCACTTGCCCCTCCCACCAGGTGAGGACACAGAGAGGAAATGGCCATCTATGAACCAGGAAGCGGGCTCTCACCGGAAACCGAATCTGCTAATACCTTGATCTCAGACTTCCCAGCCTCCAGAACTGTGAGAAATAAATGTTTGCTGCTTAGAAACCATTTCGTCTCTGGTATTAGCGGCCCAAACTGATTAAGACAATGAGATAATACGCATGTGATTCCTCATACCTAGAAAGTACCGAATACAGGGGAGCTGCTGTCATTGTCACCATTGTCCACTTGCTTGTGAGGGGCAGACCTACTCTTAGTCCCAGGTGTTCAGACTGAACACGCATCTACTACACCCCATTACAGGCTATGAGAATGAGGGATGGATCTGTCAATAACCATGATACAAGGCAAAACATAGGCGGGGGGAGGAGGGCTCAGAAAAACCCGGTTCTGGCCCTGCTACCTCTTCCACACTCTGCCCAGGTCACCTGTCCTTGGCTTCCCCACCACTTCCCCTGACCTCACCTGGTGATGCAGCAGCTCAGCTGACACCGTGCACGAAAGCGTTTTGTTGACTGTAAAAACGTGTGAGGTTACAATTTGGGAGAACTGGGAAAGACCAGTCGAGTTAAGCTTTGTGAAGGACTTTTGGATATCCAAGATCAATTTTTCATGCAAGTACACGCTGGGGAGGGGTCCCACTGGGAACACTTACCAGCTCCCACCTTACGTAGGCAGTAACCCTGTAGCAGGGAACACCTAAGCTGGCCTCCAGGACAGGCAGAGGTAGAGGCTCCAGAGGCAGATATGAGGATGCCGGGAGGAGAGGTGTGAGAGGGACAGAGACACAAAACCACAACCACATCACTCATTTCCCTGTGGGTCTCTCTGAAGGAGCCGAGCCGCCACAGCCCCACAGATCCTCTTCTGGGCCACCTGGGGTGCTGGTGCCCATCTGTGGCTACGGTGAACTGACTGAAACCCTCATAATTAGCCACAAACTAGTGAAACAGAAAAGGGAAAAGGCCACATCAGTGGAAGTTGCCTTTGCAGATGAATTGAGACCACTCAGAAAGGCACTGAATTCTGCGGAGTTTAACAAGTCTTAATGCACAACATTATCAATAACAAATAGAAGCAACTCCAAATCAGACCCTGTAATTCTGAAAGAGAAACCAACTGAAACAGACAATAGACATAACAGATAGTTATGAGCACGTACTGCACACCAGATATCACTGGCTTATTAGTCTGAGGTGCAGAGAACTGTCGTCAGAGGGATTCCCCAGATTCTGTTGTGATTTGCTATGATTTGGTGAATTGTATTTATGGAGGCTCCACACGCAAGGAAAAGAGTGTTGGGATGCAGCCCCTGCTCTCGTGAAGCTTACTGCCTAGTTAGGGATTCATATGAATCCACAGCAACAAGGCAAATATAATGAGTGCTAAACTGTGTGACCACCCCCCCTAACTAGAAGAGTTTAGCATTTGGCAGATATTCTGTGAAAGCTGGAAATATCAGGGATGTGTCCAGAGAGGAGCCAGAATTTGAGTCAGAGCTTGGAAGAGAGGACTTCTCACTTAATGGGAATAAGCACCTGGCACATAGTAGGCGCTTTATCAATACTTGTTGGATTTGTTCAACACTGTTGAACAAGCACATGTGGATGGGCAAGATGGATGTCCAGTAACTTCATACTGCAAAACTCCATTTCCCTTCTTTCTGATACACCTGGATCAACATCCCCAAGGAACAGCATTCAAGGTAATACCATTCCCACTCTCAAGTGAAGGAGAGGCAAGGGTTTGGGGAATGAGCAGAAAGGTCCTTTTAACACAGAGGACACAATCATGCTAACCATCGTCCCTTACAGCTACTTAGAAATAGACCTTCAGGTGTATGCCTTCCAACCTGCACCATTTCATTAATGTCGGTCCCTAACTACCACGGGCAGGTGCTCTGGATCATGCTCAGAGGAGCCTGCAAATCCTTGCGATTCATGGAATCCCTGTTAAAATTCTGGATAAATGTCCTCAAAAAAGTAAAATCCACTCATTACATAAATTAAAACACAACCCTTGCAGTCTTACACATGTAAAGCAAAGAGTGTACAATTGTTCTATGGAGTAAACAAAGCGGACAGATAGAAGAAGCCATAGGATTGGCATGGTTTATAAACCAAACACAAAGAAAGAGGAATATCCTCTTGCCGTATGATTTTGTCTGTTCATAAACAAAAGTCCACAACTTCCTTTCAACATAAATGTGCAATCAATTTCCATGTTCAGAAGCACAAGTTTTAGGAACTCTGAATGCCTCCAGCGGAGAGCTACACAGGTTGTAGAATTGGAGGAATGGTCACTCTGCAGAAGAGAAAACTAAGGACCAGAGGGGCTAGGTGACTGGTCAAAAATAATAGCAACAGTTAGATTTAGAGCCAATCTGCAGAATACATGTTTCTTCACCCCTAGAATTTTGCTTTTTAATCCGTACTCAGCATTTTTCAAAGTGTGCTCCACAGAACACAAGGGCCTGGGATGTAGGTACTCTCTGGAGAGGAAAAGGTATTTCACGGTCAGATAAATCATGGAAAGGCTGGATTCAAGCAAATTCAGTGGGTTGTTTTTTTTTTTACTATTCATTTGAACTATAGAATTCCTAGGACTTGTAAAAGTTTCCATGGGGGGGGGGGGGGGGGAAATGTTGCTCTGAGCCATACAGCTTCTCAGATATTTCATGGGCTGGAATGGTTTTTATACTATGTGTCTGAGTTTTGTGGGGCTTTCTTCCTCTCTGCACCAAGAGAACCTTCTGCACCAAGTACAGAAGACATAAGAGGTGGAGTCTCTTGGCCCTGATACAGTTACAGCTTAAGGGTTTTGTTCCTCCTTCCTAGGAACCCAAAGTGAGAGCAGCAGGGACCCAGCAGTGACCCAGAGCTGATTGATGGCATGGAGAAATCTAGTTCATCCCAACCACAGGCAGCTTGCACAAGCTGGGATGGCTCCCCCCTGCTAAATGGATTTTCTACCTGTCGGATCAGACCCAAGTACCTGACAGAGAAACAGCTGTGCCTGGGGCAGAGGGAAGGAAAAAGAAGGAAGAAGAGGCTTTTTCTTTGCTGTCTTTGGAAGACTTTGGTCACCAGCTCCTAAAATGCCTCTTACTCTGCCAAGGAGTCAGCTCTGTTTCTATAAAGGTATTAACTATTTTCCTCATCCAGGGACCATGAGAAGGGAAACCTGTTTCTGGTTCAGTGACATTACCTGTGCATCTTGTTACTGACCTCTGTGACCGAAGTCACAGGAGTGCTGAACAACAGTACATGGAAAGGTCTAGACCCAGTAAATAGCTTTCCGTGACCACTGACAGGTTTCCAGAGTTAGAGCTCCCCCTGCTGGCATCCAAAGCACCCAGTAACCCTGCCTGGAATTGCTTGATTCCTGCACAAGCGTGAGAAGCCCTGATTGAGTCAGCTTTCAGCCACTTTATTCTCATATCGTGGCTTTTCCCAAGGACTTGAGCTGACATCGATGTTCGGCCATTTGTGAGTCTTAATTCCCCCTGGCGATTTCTCCTTTACCCAAAGATTGTCCAGTTTGCCTGGTCCATATAGAACTGGACTCCTCTAGGCTGCGGATTTAGGTTTGGGAAATTTCCCAAATTAGAGCCTGGAAGTCCTTGTAGGACAGGTTTCTAATTATAAAATTACATTTCTCAAATATCACATGCTTTTCATTGCCCATCTAGATGGAAAAAAGGAGAAAGAGAGAAAGAAAGAAGAAAGAAAAAGCCCTGCTTTTCTATCACAGGAACAAGACAGGTCTTAAAAACTGTTTCCTTTAATTGGGATCCAGTAGATGGGGGGGTAGAAAAATACCTCAAAAAAGCTCCCCTTTGAGTGAGGTCTATAGCACAAACGTTGAGAATCTGGTTTCACTCTGCTCTGATTGCTAAGCCTTTCTTTGCCATGGGACCCTGTGGTTTCTGCTGAGTTGAATGCACAATAAACCTTCCCTCTTTTCTAACTTCATCTTTAGAGCCCAGATTTTCCAGAATCCTTGGTGGTTGAATATTTCATGACCCATGATTTGGGCAATTCCTACTAGATAAAACTTTAATAGACACCATCCTATTTTAAATTGAGAACTTTGTGTATCTTTTTATTTTCCAAAAGGGAAGATGAGGGAAAGAAGGAAGGAATAGAACCAAGACACTCTGAAATGGATATCTAGCTTTATGGAGCAAGATAGAAGCAAGGTTTTCTGCTGGTTTTTTCTATCAGATGATGATCTACTGACACAGAATTTGGAGGCTCCTTAAGACCTGAGAATCAGAGAGTATGTTTGCTGTGTTTCCTTCTTCTGAAGGTGGAATGTGTGCCCATTTGAGAGCTCCTTGAAAATAAGAAATGGAAAGACACCAAATGCAAAAACCTAAATAAAGGCATACCTCCTTCAACCCAATGAATAATTATTCAGATTTACAAAAATGAATAATAAGGGAGCAAATCTTCATTTTACAGAAGGATGCACCATGGGATTCCTTTACATTCCAAATTCCCCTGATGCATAAAACATATGATTAGATTTAGAAAAACTTGATTTACACTTTTTTTTTTTTTTTTAGGAAAACATCTTTGCAGAAAGATTAGGTATGATTAGATGCAAGAGCTCTTCTCTCTGGAGGGAAAACAAATGAGCTTAGCTAACAGGAGATGGTAGAGTTAATAACCAAAAACTCTTCATGCCATTTGGGAGAGTTGATTTCAATTTTGTAGAGTTTTAGGAATTTCTTAGGCAACTCCAAATGACGGCTCACAAGTATGGAAACAGAACTCCTCCAATGGACTGCCTTACATACTGGGTGGTGGTCAATCTGTTCTGAACTTAAGAGTTCTAGAAAAGTGTGAACATAGCAGCTGGGAAATGATGGAATCTGGCCCCCGGCGAGGCAAAGGGAATCTGCACACTGTCCTTGACAACTGACATACCCCCTCTCCTGAACTGCTGCCCCTCCACTGCCATGAGGCAAACACTGTTAGATGAGACACAGACAGACCTGTGTGGCACTGAGACAGTATGGCGGAGGCTAAAAGAAGAAATCTGTTATTCCAAATTAATCAATTTGTTCCACAGAGGTCTAAGAAGACTCTCAGAGCTTGCAGAATAGAGCTGTTTTTTTCTAGTTGCGATTTCCATTCTTTCCACAGACACGTCTCCCTACAAAGTTCTGCCACATAAAGGCAAACAATATGGCCAAGTAGATGGTATGGAGGATGATCTCTCATCTAGATCCCCGAATGGTCAGAAATCCACTTCATTTTTAAATTTAGATTCAAATGGTGATTTGAATATGTAATTTGGTAATGGTAATCAGCCATTCTAACCTTAAAGGAAAAAACCCAAAACTGAGTTTACACACTGCCTTTTCTAATAAAGAAATACTATCCGGATCCATTCTGAAATGTCTAAAAATCTCTGTCACGTTGTGGCCTAATCCCTGATCTGCTTGTAGCTTTCTGATTTGAAAGGGAGCTATGGAAATCTGTATCTAGGTTCTCTCACCCTTCTTTCTCCCCACAGCAGCACTCTTCTTCTCTTCTTTCTCTTAGACTTAAAGCCACAATGCCGTTAAAAACCAACGCAGATGTCCACTTCTGTTCGCTTCCATCTCTCTTCACACTACAGTATTTGTTTATGATTTTGCACCCGTTCTGGTGATGCAGCACATTTACAGCTCATGAATATTTGATACTAAATTAAACCATTTGTCATTCTATTACATAAAGAACACAATTTAGTTCAGAGCGAACCATTTGAAAGAGAACTCATTATTATGATACCACGATTTTATTTTATTTTATTGGAGTGTTTTGATTGTCAAATAGACAATACATGTCTTTCTTTCTCTGTTTTAATTTTTTTTTTGTCTAAAAGATGAAACCCTGCCTTTTACTTTGCAAACTACATTGCTTGTTTTCATTTAAATAAGGGAAAGTATTTTTCTAAAATATTAAATTGCTTAATTTGGGACAAATGGAATAATAATGTTTTGCAATGAGATAGTGCTTCAAAAATGAGAGAGGAAACATGTGCCCCCTCTAAAAAGGGGGGGCATGTTTGTATTTAATAACAATTCAGCTAAAAGACAGTTCAGAGAATCAGCAGCAGCTCAAGTGAGAATGTTTGTCAATGAAAAGTCCATAATTGTGTTCTGCGCACGTTGTTTTAATGATACGGACGCATTTAGGCATGCACGGACACATTGTAAATGTTGGGTCATTATCAACATGACTGCTCCAACAGAATCACTGGCTTGTGCATCCGACCAGGGCACCTACTGTGAACAATGATGAAAATAACCTGGGGTTTCGCTGGGTGAGCTGGACAAGGCAATGGGTTCTTGCCCTCCCCATCCTACTTTGTGGTGGCTTCTTCAAGGGGTTTCCAGAGCTGAACTAGGTGCAGGAATGAAAGAGTGCCTCAGGAGGGCCTGACCCTGTGTCCTGTACCCTACCACCCTCCTGACAGTGACACTGGGTAGCCTGTTCTACAGCCTCATCATTGATGAGGGGACATCCCTGGCAGTGAGTGAATAGAGATGCTCAGAGAGAAAGATCTGTAAACACACAGGGATGGGAAATAGTTCACAAAAGTGGTAAAGCGTGTGTGTTCTTCAGTATGGTCATCGATTTCATTTAACGTAGCTATTTTCTTGCTTGATTTTTCTTTTCCCTTTGACAAAAGCAAAGCAGGAAATGGCTTTACAGCTTTAAAAAAAAAGCCAATAAAACAAATCAACCTACATAAGCCACTCTGAAATCATAAAGATTTTTCCTTTATTTTCAATAATTTATAAGACATGGGCACGTAGGAAATTGTGTTTAAGGTAGAGAACCAGGTCTCAATATGCCATATCAGTGTAACTTCCCCAAATATTTTCATTTCTTCATTTTCCTCCCTGTAAGAATTTTTTTTCCAAGAGCCAAACTGTTTTATAAAAGTCCAGGGTGATATTCAGCATGCTCAGCATTTGCTGATTCTCATTCTAATATTGAACATGGCTTTTTTTATTATTATTATTCAAATGCTTCATTTGGTATATAATTTAAATGAAACCATCTTCATACATAACTAGGACAAAGAGACCCCTTCATTCTAATTTACTGTATAAAACACCAAAAACATTTAGAATTCCTGTTTTCTCTTACATTTGATGATTCTCCTATATAGCATTCTTTAAAAACTACCAGAAGCACATGACCTATCTCTGACATTACTCCCAGAATAGCAGATAGCTCTCTGTAACTTTCCAGAATAGAAAACAATACTGGTCAAATTCTGCTTTGCCTTCAATAATCTATTTTATCTCAACAGGTACTGTTCATATGTTCGTGATTATTTTCCTCATCATTAACATTATATAGTAATCTCCTGTGTGCATCTAAATTGATCAAATATAACACCGAGATCATTACAATTTGTGTTTTTATATTAGTTGCCCCTTATTGTCCAAAAGGTAGCTTTTATATTTTAAAGATTAATAGCAACAAAAGCTGCTGTCATGGAGTTGGTTAAAATGAAGTGCTCTGTATTTGTGTGTGTTGGTTGCTCCGTTGGTTTTGCTAATTTGAGGACCCAGTGTCCTCAGCTATAAAATGAGGAAGTTGAACACAATTACATGATTTCTAGCTTTCTTACAATTCTGCTGCAATCGGAAGGTTGGTTTATAAAACAAAGTTTGGCTTACTCAGGTAAAATAATTTAGGCTAACGCCTCTGTGTGGCCTCATCAGCCACCTGGTGTCACTGTCAGATCACCTGGTGGGTGTTGCTGCCCTCAGGAAATGTGGGGAGGACTCTGAGGTTTGACGTTGCTGTCTGGGTTTGGTTGTTGCCATTTTTGTTTTGTTTTTCACTCAAGTAATTTGATTTCTTTACTTGGCCTTCTTATTGTTCTCTCTCCTTTCCAGTATCCCTGATTCCTCTTTGTAGCCTGCTTCTTTGCCTCCTTTTTCCTATTCTTCCAAGAGTTTCCTTCTTGGACTTTCTGCTTATTCACCATTTCCCTCAACTACTTGTTTCTAAATCACTTTAGTTGTAGGCCCTCCTGAAAACTTGCTGGTTTGCCTCAGTACTCGAGGGGTTAGAGGGTCACGTTACCTGTCACGGAGTCAGGAGCCTGCCCAGGGTAGAAAAGGTAGAGTTGGGTTTTATTTACAGAATATGGTTTTTCATGGTCATGAAGACGAAGTTCAAGAGAAGACAAAGCGGTATCATTGTGAGGTGGGTTCTCTAGGGGCTCAGACAGGTCCAAGAAGCTTTCAAAAGATAAAGACTGGCCCCAGGGAAAAGGAGTCCATTTCTCTCCCAGAGGTCACCTAAATGTGGAAAGACCCAGACCTGTGTCTGGCCTCCTCTGTGAGCAGAGTGATGGCTTCCCAATGTCTTTGAAGGCACCAAATTAGTGACTGGCATAAACTCATCATGTCATTCCCCCCCCCCCCCCCCCGCCCCGACCAGCAAAGACACACTGATGGAGCTCAACTGTACACTGTAGCCCTCCCATCGCTGTGAGTAGAAGGCTCTCCGTAGCCTCCCATCCAGTCATCTTTAACAGAACAGCTTTAAATGGAATGTAAACCACCCAGGGATTAAAGATTAATCACACCGAGATTAAACTGCTTTAAGTCTCAGGAAAAAGTATGGCATTTCAAAAATAAAGTGAAGTACATCATTAAATAGGATGTAATAGTAGAGGCCAGCACCCACAGAGCAGGAAGAAACAGTTTCTAAGAAATGAGAAAACCACTCTTCTCCATTGTCATTATTGGTATTTGATAGTGAGCATGTTTTCTACCAACAGAATGTCATTACCCACCTACTCGGTGCTTATATGACTGACAGTACACAAAGTTCAGAAGACTTTCTTCTCCACACAGCTAGTACCTGGCCTTTCAGCTGCATTTTTAAGAACCTGTCTTGATTCACTGGTAGCCTCCACCTTAAGCTCCAAAAGCAAAAGTTAGTTTGTGCAAATGGGAAGGAGCGGCAGAGATCCTTGGATCCCTGGGGCCTAGAATAAGAGCCCCAGGCTCCGTCAGAATCCTGTCTTGAGATCCTTGCTAAACAAAGCACTCTAGAGCCCTCAGCTCCTCTGAATCAGCCAAGTTCAGCAAGCATTTCTTGAGGACCCACTTCAAGCCCAGACTCTGAGGACACTGAGTAGAAACAGCCTGACCCAAGGGTGGGTTCCTACAGCAGGCAGTTGAGATTGGGAATCACCTATGCCCAGGCTAGAGGAGCCCCGTCACCTGCTAGACATGGCCCAGTTTGCCAAGGGCTGGAGAACTTCTAGCAGCCCTGTGGCAGCTGGGAATGCTGTGAAAAAGCAGGGTCAGCAAGCAGGAAAACAGGTGCTCCAGGTGCCGTGTGGACTTGAGCCGTTTGTCAAAGCATTCTCACCTCCAAATGCAACCTGTTCACCACAATCTACTCCCACACGTTCTGGAAGTGAGCCTGCCAAGATGACCTGAAAATGTTGGAAACTGGTGCCATCCCTACAATTAATGAGGGGTAACGGAGGCCGCAGGTGTGGGAAAAGCCTCTCTAGGGGTCAATTTCCTATTTGGATACACTCAAGTTCATCCAGTTTGTTTCAGAATCATAATAAACACCCTCTTTGAATCCAATATACAAATTCCTGCTCCCGGGGCTGCGCCAGCCTCACACCCCACTCTGGGTTTCTCAGGAGGGGGAGGTTTTGCTCCATGGTACACAGTGTCTTCTTGTGCAAGCTATCAATGGTCATAATAAAGCACCTCGGGGGGAAGACTGCATGGGGGGAAGGCGTGGAGTATTTAAGACTTCTCTTGAAGCTGTGGGCACCACTGGTGAGAGAAGTAGGCTGTCTTCTGAGATATCCCCAGGCTCTCTTGAGGTTCAGATCCGCTCGCCTTCTTAAAATAAACAAGCCTCATCAATTGTGTGAGCTGAGGTTTTCTTTGCTCTTCACCATTTAGCTACCTTAAGTGTTTTTATGGCAACCTCCCTCCCCACCCCACCCCACCATTTATCACGTCATCTTATCACAGTCTCTTTTGGAGACGCAAATAGCACACTAATGTTTCCTTTTGTTAGGGTGAGTTGTCAATCTCTTCAGAAATGGAACAACTACAGACAGCTCTTTCTTTTGATCATCTTTCTGACACTTGCCTGAGCCAGGCTGATCCATCACAGAGAGCCTGGCTCAGAGCAGAGAGGCACATGCCGACAGTCAATCAGTATGGATGTCACTTTGTGTCCCTCAAAAAAATATGTGATGTGAACTATCGTGTATTTTATTCTAGTAAATAGCCTTCCTTTTTCCTAAATCTTGTCTGTTTTTCCTGGGCTGACAATATAAACACAACACCCAGAACTCTGCCATTTTAACACCCAAGTCTGAAACCTGACCTCTGCGTGCAGCTTTCAGCTGGCTTACTGATGACGAAGGAAGGGGGACACAAACATGGAGACTCGAAATGCCATGCATTTGGCTTAAGAGCGCCTAGAGTTAGAAATGTTTGGGTTTGGTGTGAAATTGCTACAAAGTTACAACACCCACCACATACACCTTCCAGACAACTGGCAATCCTCTCATAGACAAGAGTCACTGCGTTCCAGATGGAGAACAATCCAAAGACTTTGGAGAATTATAGAGGAAAACTATGTGGAATGTGGAGCCAGAAAAATATAATGTGGTCAATTCTCCAAATGAGTCTGTATACATCAGCCTAGTTCAAGCCCCAAACTTTCTCTTGGAACCTTTTCTTCCCATCTGATGGATGGGAAGAAAGGGAAAGACATGTGGGAGGAAGAAGTTGGGGAGGCTGGGATGGAGAAGGGAAGAAGAGATTTTGTATTTACATTTTTGTACTGGTAAGCAGGCTAGGCACTGGCTGTGGATTGCCCCATTCCTTTCTTTCTAGGAATAGAAATGGATTAAAAAAAAAAAAAACACTAACCACCTATTGTGACTATCCCTGAGCCTGGCTAAGATCTGTGGCTAGAATTATTAACTGGCCATGTGAGACATTTAAAATAAATAGATAGGTTTTAAAGAGAAAAATCTGTAGAAAACCTAGATGCCCACTGATAGAAAATGATTAAACAATTACAGGGATTCATACTATGGAATCTTCCGATGCCATTCAAGAATGAGGTAGATCTTGGTTCTCTGCTATAGGGGTGGAAACATTTTCCCTTCTTCCCTTCTAGGTTCCTTAGCTGGTCTAATAACTAAATTGACCTAAGACAGATTAACAGGAGAAGAATTTAATTTTGTACATACAGGAGCCCCAAAGATAGGAGACTCAAGGGCAAGTCAGGCAGTTGAGCCTTATGTGCCATCCTGAGCTAAGGAATGAGCCAGGGACCTGGGGCTTCAAAGGGGAGGAAGGCAATTCACAGGAAGATAAGAAGAGCAGATGTTTGATAATTAGAAGCTTGCCCTGCCATGCAGATAGGTCTTTCAGATAAAAAGTTACCTCTCATAATAGCTCTTTCTGGGCTAGACCCCCTATCTAAATTCTTTTAGGCAGTCACAGGAGGGGTAAAAGTTGTTCCTGAGTCTCCTGGGTCTCAGTGGTACTTAGGCTCAATATAATCCATATACCAAAGTGGCATATTTTGGGGTGACATATTCTGCTCCCCTTCACTGCCACAGAGCAGTATCCAATTTGGTGTGGAGTGAAAACAGCTTTCTGCTTTATGATATGTATAATGCAATCCCGTATTTGATTTCAAAAGCATGATACAAACACCAACTCTTAATAATGATTAACCCTCAGGTAATGAGACCATTAAAGAACAAATTTTATTTTTTTACTTTTCAGATGTTTGAATTTTTTAACACAAGTATTTATTTGCTTGGCTATTTCTTTTAAGCCAGTAAGAAAATTTTACTTTCTTTCATTCATACATAATCTTCTGAGACAGGAAGTGTTTTAGAGAGAAAATTCATGTGCTTTTGTTGCTTTGGAGAAGAAGGTCTGTCTGTCTTTCTGTCTATCTACCTACCTACCTACCTACCTATATCTCTGGGCCAAAAAAAAAAAATCCATGTTTTAAAAACTCCCAGGCAGTCTTTGCTCTCCTTGGCTGAGAAAATCAAGATTTTGCTGCGCTCTGCCAATGCAAGTGAATTGAATTGAATTTGTTTAAATGGAAGAGAAACTGGTTATTCTAGGCCTCCCACAAAGATCTAGGGATTCCACGACAAAGAAATAACAATCCCTGTGGCTTCTAGACTAAAAAGAATTCTGTAGAGTCAATATAAACAAACATCCTAATAAAAACCCCTTTTACTTTAAACACATATCTCTGAGAATTATTTTTACTTGTCTTTTTGACTGAAAATGAAAGACGTCTTTAAAAAATAGAAATTTTTAAATGAACCCCTGATTTGAAAATTCGGCAAATGTGCCAACCCACAGGACTGGAGTTTTGTATGAGAGACTCTAAGTCCTAATAAAAAGCAAGGAGTATTATACCAAAAGCTGGGGGCGGGGGGGGGGGGGGGGGGGGGGGGGCAGGGTTTGAGAAACCAGGGCAGTGATATTCATGGATTAGAGTAGAAAAAAAAGTGCACTGTGTGGATCCATGGAGGTGCTCTCCAGTCAAGTGGAAGGGGTGACATTACAACAATTTGACTGCATCAGAGGACTTGAGCCAGATACTTTATTTTTTTGCTCCTGTGCACTGAAAGACTAGAATGATCTGTGAAGAAAGGAAATGCAACCTGATGAGAATTTTTAAATGACTTCTAAAACCTCCTGACATGGTGTATGGACCCAAACACACTTTGTCTCCTGCTCCAAGACTGGCCTGGCTTGGGGCTGCTGCGTAACAGAAGCACAGAACACACACTCGCGCATGCATGGACACACGGTCCTCCTGGCTGTGCTATGACTGCATGCTAGAAAGAACAAAAGAGATGGACAATACAAAAATGTGGAAGTATTTAAGAATATTCAAACTTAATAACAGGAAAATAGGATTACAAAGCCTTTGGAATAAGTTTGACCATAGATGCTGCCCTAATGGCAATTTGTAAATATAATCACAAGAGAACAATGCTGTGTCTATCCATAGGGAAGTAGTTTACAAAATATGGTACAACTAATAATGGGATGCAGCCATTACAAATGATGTTTTATGTTTACTGACATAGAACAACATACAAAGCAGTAATTATATAAATTACATATCTGTAATAATGTAAACATGAGATTTTATTGATATTTTAAGGTAATATATATTTTACCAAATACTATATAATTAAAATGTACATTTTATTATACTACATAAAGTGAGAAGATCTGACTGCAATATTCCATAAAGAATTTGATCTATTTTTGTAAAAATGTCTGATATACGTAAAACAAGGTGTCAACGGTATAATACAGAGAGAACAGAGTATAAAGATGTGATAGGTTTATTACACATGTTGGAAGAGAGACCACGGCGACAGTACTGACTAGGAGAGGGCACAATAGAGTTTGCTATAGCACAAGAAATGTTTTAATCTAGATGGTGGTGACATGGATGTACACTATCTTTAAAGATCTTTTAAATACTGAGATGTGTACTTATGATTTGTGCACTTTTCTACATGTATTTTATATGTCAATAAAAAAAAAACATAGGACCAAGATATTAATGGTACTATCTTTGGAAAATAGGGTTGATTTTTATTTTTCATAGTCTTTCTCTATTAGATTTTTTACAAGAGCCACCTATTTCTTTTATATTCTGAAAAAAAAAATTAAAAAAGCAGTTACTTAGAAAACAAATAAAGTCATAGAGACCAGGATTGCAGTGATTTTTCAGAATCATGATAGAGTGTCCCACGGGCCGACTCATTTCTGGATTGGCAGTAGATGTAGATTATCCATATCATTTTTTCTATACATTGGAAAAATTTTCCCCAATCTCAACTAAATCAACAGTTTTCACTTCATGGTTAAAAGGTGTAAGTAACATGGAGACCTAATCCTCCTGCCTCATTAGGAAAATATCCAACCAAAAGAGGTCATCAACCAGAGCAGTGTCCAGCCCCGGAGGGAAGTGAATGAGAAAGGAGATGAAGGAAACCCTGTCTCGGATTCCTGCAGCTCTGGCCTACAAGTTGAAGGGCTCCGTTGAGGTGTGTTGCTGTGTACGTGCCAGGTTATGTTTATTTCATGTTCTGAATGATTCCTTTTTAACCTACCAAGTATTTATAGCCCATAGAAACTCAGAGATGAAAGTTTTTCCAATGTGCAAAAGCCACAAATGACAAAATCTTGTTAGAGTGGCCGAAGCCAGGAGGGCTCTCAAGCCTGTGTGTGCGTCTGTCTGTCTGAAGCCCCGTTCATTACGACTGAGCTTTTCTGGGCTGGTCCTCAGCAGAGAATGGGTGACCCTAGGAAACCATTGCGACCACTGTGTTATGAGCTGAAGGAGAGCCATTGAACACAACAAAAAGAATGCTTCAAGGACGCACTGCAACACAATCAGAACCATGCCACGGGCTCTGATGGCTAGGAGGTGACAGCAGGAGTGACACAATTAGGGACAGGAGTGGTTCAATTTAGGGGGAAAAAACCAACAGAAGTATGCTGTTTGTGGGACAAAGAGGCTGAGTTCTAAAGTACCCCCAATAAGCAGCTTCCACAAAAAGCTGACCATGTGCACGTGGCAGGCTCTGCAGACGGCTCTTTCAGCCACACTCAGACCTGGCACTCTAAAAAGAGTCAGGGGCAGCGGGCTTGCAGGCAAGGGAGCGTGTAGCCGCGTGAGAATATACGTGTGCCCTTGCCTACCACAGACAGTCCGGGCCAAACAAAGCCGTGCCTGGCAGGACTGGTGAGTCTCCAGCCTGTTTCTGCTCTTCTGCTTCTTCCCCATTCTCCCCTCCCCAGAACTCCCCGCTTTACGCATTCTGAAGTGATAAGCCAGTATAGAATCCCCACATCTCATTTGTTCAGCCATTTTGGTTACAAAGCTCAGTCAACTCATCAGTGAATGCTTTGCCCCCAGACAAAAATTTACAGCAAATAAGAGCTTTATAATCTTCTGGAAGTACAGGCTGGAAAAAGCTACGTCTCACCCAGAAGGAATACTAATGAAGTACATTATGCCCTCAACAACGACTAATATGAAGAATAACGAGGGGAAGATATCAATGAAGAAGACAAGTGGAATAAAATATGCATTTAACCAAGCCAATTTCCTGGAATACCAGCCCTAGATTAGTCCTTTATAAATATGTTCACAACTTGCCCATGAAAATGATCTCAGCCATGCTTTGATATGCTGTTACAGTAGGACCGCCAAGGACACTCTTTGGCACTTCATCCTTACCATGTAACTCTTGAGTATGGGGAAATGGAGTTCATGGGTGTCAAAAAACCAACTGTACATACTCTGAACACTGGTATCTTTGACTTCTAGAAGGGTTCAGGGTATAAATTTTTAACTTTAGCAATTCTTAAAGGAAAATTTTCTTCTTCAAATCTGAACACAGCTCACCATAACATTAGTGAAAGGAATCTATATGCATCTTCTTTTTTTTTTAAAGATTTTATTTATTTATTTGACACAGAGAGAGAAAGCGACAGCAGGAATACAAGCAGGGGGAGTGGGAGAGGGAGAAGCAGGCTTCCCCCTGAGCAGGGAGCCCGATGCGGGGCTCGATCCCAGGACCCTGGGATCATGACCTGAGCCGAAGGCAGACGCTTAACGACTGAGCCACCCAGGCGCCCCTCTACATGCATCTTTTGGGAAAGATAAGCCCTGTAAATCCTATCAGTTTGGGGGAACATTCAATAGCAGTAGGCACAAGACTAGTCTGCCTTGGAAAAAAGAATAGACTTCGAATTGACCACTTTGTAGGCACTTCAAGAACAGTGTACTGGATTCAGGGATTTTGAGTATGGTTGTATAGTTTATGTACTGAACAAATCCAGGGGGTACCGCTCAAATAAACTATGATGTACGAGCTAACCTACTATATGTGAAGGTGCTGCTTAACACCAACAAAGTAAATGAATGTTTAGTTTGGGATATTGTTCTCCTGAATCAACGTTAAGTACTTGCTCTTCTGTTCTCTTGGGCATCCTGATTTGGGTATAATGGCGGTGGCATACTTGCACATGCCTTTACCTTTGTCTATCCAATCCCTGCCCCCAAAGTCCATCTAGCACAGGACAGGTAGTTGGGTGTCTTCACACTGCCACATGGCAATAAATTGCAAGATTGGTTGTTTCCATGCACCAAATTTCTACTATGTGCTGAGGCCTTCACAGATTGTGACTTAGTCCCTCACAACTAAGAGAGGTTGACTGGCCCCCAATGAAGAGTACTCAAGTCTCCCTGGCCCCAGAGGTCAGCGCTTCTTTCTAGTTCCTCTGACCTTCCACCAGTTACCGTGGGTACCAAGCACTCTTCAGCCCAGGAATGCCGTTTCCTGTGCCTCCAAAACCCTCCTCCCCCCACTTTCCCATCCTAACCCTTCCTGCTCCTCCCCCCGAGTTCTCAGCTTCCCCATCACTTCCTCAAAATAAGTTAGGCCTCCCCAGCGCTTCCTCCACATGGACGGTGGGTATTCATTTGTACTTGTACTTGTTCAACACCTACCCTCCTACCCTGCGAGCCTGCCAGGCAGGCCTGTGCCTGTTACCCACACCATTGGGTGCCTGGTGCCTGTCACATGGTAGGGCTTATTAACACTTGATGGATGGCTGGATGAATGAATGAATGAATGAATGAATAAGTGAATAAATGGCCAAGCAGGGCAGGGCAGATACTAAAGTAACACTCCTCTCCAAATTGCTTCTAGTTTAGCCACGGGTGATTTTAATTGTGGAGAAAACTCACAAACTGACATTTACTCCTTCCTTCGAAAACCATTTCCTGAGTTCCTATCAGGTGCTTCTATCAGCCTCCCTGAGGAGCCCCCCACTCCCTTCTGCTCTGGTCTCCCAGCACAGCCCTCGGCTTGCCACCGCCACTGCACCTCCCTCTTCACAGAGGGCTTCCTGACCTGCCCTGGATGATGACATCCCGCAAGGTAGCCAGCTGTCTTTCCCAGATTCTCTGGTAAAATGCGAGGCTTTCACCGTTCTTAAGTTAATGTGACTCAGTCCCACCACTAAGTACAATATTACTCATGAGTTCCGTGTACAATGATCATATTATAGTGATATAATACACTGTGACAATCTTGATACTTTAGTCTGACAAGCCAACAAACCTGACAATCTCGTTTTAAGGCATCTGCAATTTAAAGAAAAAAATGTACACTCTAATGTCATTGCACCCTCCCCATGAGAGGAGGGGCTGAACCCGCCTGGAGTACGACATTCTGAGATGCTGTCAGAATTCTTAAAGTTAAACAAAAATCCTTTTGGTGTTACAAGTAAGAAGACAATAGCAGCCGCCACCTGAATAGATAGCTGTCACTCCAGACGACAGCCTGCCTGCTATTCAGAGACGGTGCTTTTGAGGGGGACGCTACGCTGAGGCTTCGGTGGGCGTTTCTGCTGGTTTCCAGACTCCAGCTGCTGGTGGGTGGGAGGCCCTCACCTGGTGTGGCTGGTCCCTCACGGGCAGGCCATGGTTCTGTGTCTAGCGAACAAAGGCTACTGTTGTGAACTGACACGGCAGCCCCGTTATGGGGTAAGGCCGGTATCCACTGTCTATTATTAATCCAGAAAACTATAGTACCAAGCTATGTTGAACCATACCTTGTCAAGATTTAATGTTCCCATTTAACTGTTACAGTATTTTTTTAAAACCGTACCTGCACTCAGATCAATGTACTTTTTTTTTTTTTTTTTTGGCTTTTTTACATATAGGCGCTCAATCAAATTAATTACTCACATCCCTTAAAAACACACACACACAACTTAGCTCCATGCTATAAATAGAAGAGCAAAGATTCTAGCTAGTTCTGAGCCTTCCGAGGAGGAAGAAACCCCCAGGAGCTTGTAAAAACCATCAACTGTGCTTGCATTAGAGCAGGCACCCGCTCAGCGGCTGGTTTTGAAAACGCTGAGCCGAACCTGCACCTCCGCGGTCAGAGTCAAGCCCTCAGACTTGAAGGGCGGCGTTTGTCTGGAATCATTTCCCAGCCTTAATAAGAAGCTCTGTCCTTCCCAGGCATAAGATTAGTGCTCCTCTGTGACCCCAGCATGCCAGCAACTCCAAGTCGCTGAGATGATGCTCACCTTTGGGGAAAAGAATGCTCTAATCTTGATCCTGTTCGAAGCTACAAGAACCCCCCCCCCCCCCCCGGTTGCGTGTCCTAGGTCTTTTTTCTTGTTTGCTTTTGTGGTCTGGGTACACTGATCCTTTCCTGCCTGGGTGAGAGAGCAGTGCTGGGCCTGTGGGGCTCCCTCCCTCACATCCTCATCTGGGTAGCAGGCTTTTTCAACCCCCAGTCCTTCTTCACAGGTAGGAAGCACATCACAACTCATTAGTAATTTACTGCTACAGTAATTTTTATAATTACTGCCAGGAGGCCTCATTAAATTTGATCTAATGAATAAATATTGTATTTTTCAACGTGATTACCAGAACAGCTTAAGCTGAGTGCCATAAACAATTATTTTCCTCACTACTCAGGATGTCGGTGACTATTGATTTTTATTTCATAAAGAATTTACTGTAGTAATACCAATATAAATGACTTCAGGAATAGGCCACATCCCCCATGTCGATGCGCAAGCAACATACAGCCCCAGAAACAGCCGAAGGGGAAGAATGGGAGTCAGGAGGAAAGAAAAATCTGTCCGGAATCGAGGTCTGCTGAGTGTCTGTGGCCGAGGCAAGGCGAGGGGGGCACTGGTCGGGGCTGCTCTGACTTCCGATTATGAGCAGAGATGGAAACTTGTGATTCCTGGCATGTGGGTAATGAGCTCCCATGCTGAACGATAACGCCAGCAGTTGATTTTTGCATTTCATAAAATAGAGTCAAATCCTGCTCAGTTACAAATTTCCAAAGTAAATCATGAAGACCAGGCTACAACAGAGCTAGCAGCCCTAGCAGTAACAAACCCTAGTTATTCATGTGCATTTCTTCACTTCCATTAAATATCTTGTGCTTTCCTGTTTTCCTTTTCCTGGTTTCCAATGTCCTGTAATAAAATTCTGCATCTTAACTAGTGGGATGGGTATTTCCCCACATCTTCTGCTTTTTATTCCACTTACTACCCCATTCTCCTCATACCTAAGCTACTGTGAAACATGAAGGGATTCTCTGTGATTTTTTATTTCTCCCCCTCTAACCAAAACAACAATTTGCTGCCCCAAGTGACCCTCACTTCTCCTGGCTGGCTCACTGACTGCTCTTGTCAGACCTCTTCTGCTCCCCAGAAAGGTCATCCTCAACCCTGGCTGCACATTAGAATCATGGTTAAAACATGCTGATACCCAGGCCTGCCCCACAGATTGTGATTTAGTTGGTCTGGGGTAGGACCCAGCTATAACTTGTTTGGAACTCACCGGATACTGATGGACAGCCAGGGTCTAAAACCACTGCCCTGGGACTCAAGTAAATGAAGGCAGGAGGTAGATAAACGAGACATGAGCCAGAGCTACAGGCCCAAGACCACCAGAATGTCCTGTGGGTAGTTTTTAATGGGCTGAATTCTGTTCTCCCCAAATCCATTGTTTAACTTCTAACCTCCAGTACCTGAGAATATGACTATATTTGGAGATAGGGCCTTTCAAGAGGTAATTAAGATAAAATGAGGCCATGTGAGTGGGCTGTAATCCAATATGACTGGTGTTCTTATAAGAAGAGGAGATGAGGACACAGACAAGCACAAAGGGAAGACCATGTGCCATCTGCAAGCCAAGGAGACAGGCTTTAGAAGAAACCAACCCTGCCAACACCTTGATCTCAGACATCTAGTTTCCAGAATTGTAAGAAAATATGCTCAAACCATCCAGTCTGTGGTACTTTGTTATGGCAGCACTAGCAAACTAATACAATAGGCTTCCCATTTATGGAGCCTACCGGCTAAGAGTTGATTCTGGAGATAGACAGAGCCACATGCAAACCCAAGGGCTGTCACTTACCAGATGTCTGTGCCTTGATTTGCTGGTTACCTATCACTGTGTATCAAATGACCTCAAAACTCAGTGGCATAAAGCACCTCTTTGTCACACTTACAGATTCCATGGTCCAGGAATTTGGACGGGCATAATGGGGGCAAATTTGTTTCTGTTCTATAATATCTGGGGCCTCAGCTGGGAGACTGGGAGGATGAGAATGACTCCAAGGCCTGTCTTCTCACATATCTGGTGACTGATGCCAGCTGTTGGCTGGGACCTACACTGGCATTGTTAGTCAGAAAATTGACATATGCCTCTTCATGGAGCCTGGGCTTCCTCACAGCATGGCACTTGGATTCCAAGGGCAAGAATCCCCTCAGGGAGAGAGACAGTAAGAAGCTGTTCTACCTTTTTAAACCCAGCTTCATAAGTCATGAAGCAGCAGTATTTCCAGAATGTTCTATTCATCAAGGCAATTACAAACGCTTGCTCAGGTTCAAAAAGAGGAAGTAGACTCCAAAGCAAGAGGAAAGGGTTGTGTTCTGGAAAAGCAGGTGGGACAAGAAATATTGTTGTGGCCATTTTTTGGAAAATATGGTCTGCCACCTTTGCACTAGTTTCTGTACTTCTTTGAACCTCTGTTTCCTCATCCTTTAACTAGAATAATGTAAATAGACTCATCTGATTGTTACAAGGATTAAAACGACAACTTCAGAGCAGAGTGCCTGACACATAAAAAGTGCTTAGGAAATTCTAGTTGCTCTTAATATTTAGGGCCAATGCCCCTTAATATCTGGTAAGGCCTTGAGAGGTGATGAGAAAGTAGGGAAAAGAGGTCAGGAGGTCAACAGATAATGTCTAAAGTTGGTAAGAAATATCAGGAGAGAAATAATATCTGAAATATGGTGGTTATCCCTCAAAAGTTAGAAAATTGTTATTAAAAGTGGCTGCCTCCTGGAGAGTAGGACTGGGTTCTGGAAAAGTAAGGAAAAGCATTATTGTTTTTCATTATGAATCCTTCAGAACTATTTGATTGTTCTAACCAAATGCATGCATTACCTTAATTTTAAGAAAGAAAAAGAAGGACCCATAAAAAGACCTGCCAGAGGTGGCTGTCCCAAATAAATGTCAAAAAATTACTATTACTTATCCTTATAGTGTATTTAAATTAGTGTTTCCTAACAGTGAGGCACTATTACACAACTTTGATGTAAAAAAAAAAGGGGGGGGGAGATAAAAATTATATGCAGAGCATAATCTTAGCAATGTTAACAATACTCATGTTCAGCATCCCTGAGTAACCCAAATATTAACTGTAGTTATCTGTGAGTGGTGGAATTACGGGTGATTTTAATCATGAAACTCTAATTTTATATAATAAGTAATCAAAAGACATTTTTTATAACCATCCAAATATACTGAAAAAAATAAAATAAGAATTCACTTAAAAATAAGATGAACATAAGCTTATTTCCCAGATCTCTCTTTTTTCTCCTCCCCAACATTTCAGTCAGCATTTTCAAATAAAGTATTACCTATGGTTAATTTAAGGGCATAACTTCTTGTTAATAAAGTACTGTTGAAATGCTCATATCGGGTGCCTGGGTGGCTCAGTCGTTAAGCATCTGCCTTCAGCTCAGGTCATGATCCCAGGGTCCTGGGATCGAGCCCCACATCGGGCTCCCTGCCCAGCAGGAAGCCTGCTTCTCCCTCTCCCACTCCCCCTGCTTGTGTTCCCTCTCTCACTGTGTCTCTCTCTGTCAAATAAATAAATAAAATCTTTAAAAAAAAATAAAATAAAAATAAATGCTCATATCAAGATGGGTGAGACTAAGGAGGGTGGCAATATCCTTCAGCATTTAGAAAGACTGAGGGTCAGAGAGTGACCATTAAACCCAAAGAATTAGCAAAAATTCTCAAGGATGCACTGGTGGGAAAACAGTTCCATTAATAATAGTAACTTCAGGGCGCCTGGGTGGCTCAGTCGTTAAGCGTCTGCCTTCGGCTCAAGTCATGATCCCAGGGTCCTGGGATTGAGTCCCACATCAGGCTCTGTGCTCTGCGGGAAGCCTGCTTCTCCCTCTCCCAATCCCCCTGCTTGTGTTCCTGCTCTCGCTATGTCTCTCTCTGTCAAAAAAATAAATAAAATCTTAAGTAATAATAATAATAATAATAGTAACTTCAATATACAAAAATGAATTATATTTCTATATATAAGCAATAAATGATCTGAAAATTAAGAAAGTAATTTCAATTATAATATCATCACCAAAAATAAAATCCTTGGGAATAAATTTAACCAGGGAGACACAGGACTTGTACACTGGAAACTACAAAATACTACTGAAAGAAATTAAGGAAACCTAAATAAATAGAAAGATATCCCCTGTTTGTGGATTGGAAGACTTAATATTGTTAATATGGCAATATTCCCTAAATTTAACTACAAATGAATGCAATCCTTATCAAAACTCCAACTTCCATTTTTTTGTAGAAATAGATAAGCTGACCTTAAAATTAATATGAAATTGCAAAGCATCCTGAATAGTCAAAACAATCTTGAAGAAGAAGGTAAAAGGTCACACTTCCCAATTTCACAACTTAGCACAAAACTGCAGTAATCAAAACAGTGTGGTATTGGCATATAGACAGACATAAAGATCACTGGGATAGGACTGAAAGTCCAGAAATAAACCCATGTATCTATGGTTAATTGATTTTCAACAATGGGAAAAAAAAGAGTCTTTTCAATAAATGGTGCTGGGACAATGGGATATCCGTATGCAAAAGAATAAAGTTGAATCCTTACCTCACACCATATATAAAATGAATTCAAAATGGATCATAGACCTAAACCTAAGAGTTAAAACTATAGGGACACCTGAGTGGCTCAGTCGGTTAGATGTCTGCCTTCAGCTCAGGTCATGATCCCATGGCCCTGGGAAGGAGTCCCGCATCAGGCTCCTTGCTCAGCGGGGAGCCTGCTTTTCCCTCTGCCTGCCACTCCCCCTGCTTGTGCTATCTCTCTCTCTCTCTCTCTGACAAATAAATAAAATCTTTTTTAAAAAAGAGTTAAAACTATAAAACTCTTCGAAGAAAACATAGACGTAAATCTTCACAGTGTTGGATTTAGCAACAGATTCTTAGATATAGCACCAAAAGCACAACCAACAAAAGAACAACTAGGTAAACTGGACTCTATTAAAGTGAAGACTTCTGTGCATCAAAGAACACAATCAAGCCTTTGAAAAGACAGTGTGGCAGTTACTCAAACAATTAAGAATAGTTATTATATGACCCAGCAATTCCACTCTTAGGTATATACCCAAGAGATCTGAAATCAGGTGTTCAAATAAAATCTTGTAAATAAATGTTCATAACAGCACTGTTCACAATAGCCAAAAGGTGAAAACAACCAAAATATCCATCAACTGATGAATGAATAAATTGTGATATATCCATACAATGTAGTATTATTTGGCCATAAAAAGGACTGAAGTACTGATACCTACTACAAGATGAATCTTGCAAACATTATGCTAAGTGAAAGAAGCCAGACACAAAAAGCCACATATTGTATGTTCCCAGATGTCCAGAACAGTTAAATCCATAAACACAGAAAGCAGATGGGTGCCATGGGCTGGGGGGGTGGGGAGAGAAAAAGGGGAGTGACCATTTAATGAGTACCCAGTTTCTTCTGGGAATGCTGAAAATGTTCTGGAGTTACATAGTGGCAATGGTTGCATGACATTGTGAATGTACTGGAAGTTACCAAATTGCACATTCTTAAATAGTTAAAATGGTAAATTTTATGTTAAGTGAAGTTTACTTCAATTTTTTTAAGAAAAAAAAGTAACAGAAATTTAAACAGTAGGCAAAGACCCAGCAAGCTTGATACTGAATTATTTCCAAAACACAGTTCTCTGGTAAAGCAAACCAAGTTGCAATAGAACCTCTCCCTTACCAAGGGCAGCTCTCCAATTCTGAAGAGTCCCACATCTCGCCTTGCTGAACTCAATTAATAGAGTTCTTGGTGTCTGCCCTAATCATCATGCAGACAGATAAAATTTAGTTAATATCCTTCTCTCCCTCCCCAACACTGAAAAATAAGATAAATAGAATCTATCTCCATAATTTTACTTAGTCATTTAGTTCAGTAGCATCTGTTTATCATGATTTACAAGAATTTGGATGGCAATGAGAATTGCAGGAAACATTTGCATAAAGGAATTTTATTTACATATTTTTCCTCCTTAAGCACTAGGATACTCAAAATGGTCACGTCTTGGAAATTCAGGCAAGCTCCAGCGGTGATTATTACCTTTTTAAAAGCCATACTGTATGGTCTTCAAGAAATGAGAAACATTTACAGCTATTCAATTTAAAAGACAAACTTGAGGATCAGTCTATTTAAGAACATGTAATCAAATAAAAATAAGGGGAAACTGAAACACTAGTTCCTGCTGAAATGGCTTGCCTAATAAGCATGCAAGAAAAGAGAAATCGACTTTCCTAGCATAAGCTTACAGAACAGTTTGTCCTTGGGTGTCTGAGTAGGAGAGAAAACGACTCTCCTCCACATCTTTTTATCTAAAACTTTAAAGCTTAGTTCAATGTTCATATGTGTGAGTACATTTCAGAATTCTTTATATTCTATGTATAATAAAATTAATATTTCTCTCTCCTATACATATAGTTAAATAAAAGAGGAAAGACAGAAAAAAGTATGTAGTGAGTAATATGCTCCCATTTATTTGAGATGGCAAGAGGAGGCTACAAATATTTATACATATTTGCTTACATTTTTGAAAATCAAAGTCATAAAATTTTATAAATGTTTACCTATAGAGGGAGAGAGGATCAGAGTGAAAGGATAGAAATATCAACTAGTTTCTCTAAAAACATCTTATTTTGTAAGCTTGACTTTGAAAATATGTAATTGTTTTACATCATTATAAAACTAAATTAAATCCTAATTTTTAAAAAAGCAGTCTTTAAAATCAAAAGCAAAATAAAACAAATGGACCTCACAATGTATTAAGTTTGTGGCTTAATCACATAAAGAGGAAGTGTTCAAAATGATTTTTATTTTTTTTTTATTTTTATTTTTTTTTATTTTTTTTAAAGATTTTATTTATTTATTTGAAAGAGAGAGACACAGTGAGAGAGGGAACACAAGCAGGGGGAGTGGGAGAGGGAGAAGCAGGCTTCCCGCGGAGCAGGGAGCCTGATGCGGGGCTCGATCCCAGGACCCTGTGATCATGACCTGAGCCGAAGGCAGACGCTTAACGACTGAGCCACCCAGGCGCCCCTCAAAATGATTTTTAAAACAGTAATTTGGGGGCGCCTGGGTGGCTCAGTCATTAAATGTCTGCCTTTGGCTCAGGTCATGATCCCAGGGTCCTGGGATCGAGCCCCACATCGGGCTCCCTGCTCAGCGGGAAGCCTGTTTCTCCCTCTCCCACTCCCTCTGCTTGTGTTCCCTCTCTCGCTGTGTCTCTCAAATAAATAAAATTTTTAAAAATAAATAAATAAATAAATAAAACAGTAATTTGTACCAAAGGACTTACACTGAAGACCAAACCAAAAAAATATTAAACTGTTCTCAGTAAATGATTTATATTTTAGTAATAATATTGGTATTATTCTGAAACCATATAGATATGTATATATAGTGATATTACTAATATATTACTAATAAACATATAAATACTAAAGTATATATTGCTTATATATAAGCACATTTACAAAATAGTGTATACACGTATATGTATAATATACAGATACATAGTAGATATACATGAAAGAAATGTATTTTGGAAACAAAACACTTCGGAGAAATGATTGATTCTAGGTTTGGGACAGAAAATGTATAAGGTAAGCCTAGAACATTTTGTCTTACCAGAAAACAAAAGAAACTATCAAAAAACCACTGGGGCCATATCAGAAGGATTTAGGAGTCTACCTGAAGAGGCTCCCACTGGGCCAAAATTGGACATCAATAAGAACAGTAACTGCAATGGAATGCAACACATCAAATATTTGAAAAATTCAGGTCATATGATACTTAAAAATAAACAAACAACAACAACAAAACCCCCAAAAACCTTGGTAGGCACCACTGAAGGATCTAGAAACCTAATTTTTGATTCTGAAAACTGGTTAAAAAAAAAATCAAGTCCTTAATATGCTTTTTCTGTACAAACTCTACCTTGAATAATTAAATCATCCATGAGGGAACATTTCCAGTTGATTAATGAAGAAGGAAAGAGAATTTACAGGAAATGTTCATCAGTGGCTATTAACAATACAAAAAGGGAGACAACAGTAAGAGTCTTCTGATGTTAGTACACAACATTAGCTATAAAGTACTGTTGCATCAGAATCCGATCAAGTTTCTGGATCTAACAGAGAAGACAGAAGAACATGTTAAATGAGACCATGGGGCCAATTAGTAAAATGTGGAAAATTCTACAGGAAAATTAACTGTTTTTTTTAAACAAACTGCAAAGGAGATAAAGGGAGAGGAAAACCATTAATTAAATAGATAAGAGTTAACAGTCCTGAATTCAAATTAAAACAACTATATAAAAAGGGTGAGGGGTGTAGGATAGTGAAAATTTGAAATATCCATATTTGATACGTATTTATTTATTTTTATTTTTTAAGCCCAATGTGGGGTTTGAACTCACAACCCTGAGATCAAGACCTGAGGTGAGATCAAGACTTGGATGCTTAACCAACTGAACCACCCAGGTACCCCACAATACTTTTTATGACTTGACATAATCAAGTCAAGGGACTTGAACTCACAAGCCTGAGATCAAGACCTGAGATCAAGAGTCAGAAGCTTAACTGACTGAGCCACTCAGGCACTCCTCCATTTTTGATATTTAGAAACTCTTGTTTATTTCATACAGGTTTAACAATGATATTTTGATTAAGTTTTTTAAAAAAAGAATCATTATCTTTTAGAAATACTGAAGTCTGGGGGTGCCTGGGTGGCTCAGACGGTTAAGCATCTGCCTTCAGCTCAGGTCATAATCCCAGGGGCCTGGAATCGAGCCCCGCATCAGGCTCCCTGTTCAGTGCAGAGCCTGCTCCTCCCTCTCCCTCTGCCATTCCCTCCACTTGTGCTCTCTGGCTCTATCTCTCAAATAAATAAATAAAATCTTAAAAAAAAAGAAAGAAAGAAATACTGAAATCTGTATGAATGACATATAATGTCTGGTATTTTATTTTTTCTTTTTAAATTTTATTTTTAAGTAATCTCTACACCCAATGTGAGGCTCAGACTCATAATGCTGAGATCAAGTGTTGCATGTTCTTCCATGGCAGGGGGTGGGGGGTGGGAGGTGCGGGGGGCCTGGATGGCCCAGTTGGTTGAGAGTCGGACTCTTGATTTTAGCTCAGGTTATGATCTCAGAGTCCTGGGATCGAGCCTCATGTTGGGCACTGAGCTCAGTGGGGAGTCTGCTTGAGATTCTCTCCCTCTACCTCGGCCCCTCCCCGCTTTCATGTGCGTGTTCACGCGCATTCTCTCTCTAATAAATAAATAAATCTTAAAAAAAAAAGAAAAGAAAAGAAATCAGTGGGTTGGGAGGAGTAAAGAAATATAGTTGAAACAGAATGAGTTTATCACTGCTAAAGTTAGTGATGGGCACATGGAGTGGACCTCTCTTTTCTCTAAAAAAAAGAAAAAATGGGGGGCGCCTGGGTGGCTCAGTCGTTCCAAGCGTCTGCCTTCGGCTCAGGTCATGATCTCAGGGTCCTGGGATCGAGCCCCGCATCGGGCTCCCTGCTCAGCAGGAAGCCTGCTTCTCCCTCTCCCACTCCCCCTGCTTGTGTTCCCTCTCTTCACTGAGTCTCTCTCTGTCAAATAAATAAAATCTTTAAAAAAAAAAAAAAAGTTCTATGCACTCAGTTTTTGCCACCAAAAGTTTTCCCCCAACACATGGTAGCACTTAGAGCTACTGTATCCAAAATTCTCTATTTAGGAATGGCTGTTTGGCTCCGTTGGTAGAGCAGGTAACTCTTGATCTCCAGGTTGTGAGTTAGAGCCCTTATGTTGGGTGTAGAGATTACTTAAAAATCAAATTATCTTTTTGTAGCGCAATTTATAGCTTATTTGTAGCTCAATAATACTTTACTCAACAATACTTTACTCAGTAGAATAGAGGTATTCTTTCAAAGTTAGTGTGATGAAGTAAATTATATTTTCCCATAGAAAATATATTAGAAATACATAAATTTAAATGAATTGACCATGGCAGCTTCATAGCAAGCTAAGTGTTATATCATAAAAAATGTTATGCCTCATAGGAGTTAATGCTTTCAATGTTGGGATCTACTCATTATTTCTCCTCCACCATAACTTTAGTTCTCTCTACCCAAATCTAAGCAAATATCCTGCCTGGGACACTCAATCATCCTTTGATAAATATTTTAAAAACATTTATTGAGTACCTACTACAAGTTAAGGGGATTTGGATCAAAGATGGTCTTGCTCTCAAGAGCTTCATGGTCTTACAATAGGAAAAACTAAAACAAACACATAACTATAGGTGGCAGGTATTACGTGTTATGATCAAGGTGTGTAGACAGGTCCATCAGAAGTCCTCAGAACAGGTTTGATCTAATATCTACTTTCTTAGGCTAGGGGAATGAGCATGGGGTCTTGAGTCTTCAGAAGTTACTTAACCTCGCTGAGTCTCCTCATCTTTAAAACACCTGCTATGAAAATCTAACATACATACTGTATTGAGCACTGTGCCTCACACCTAGGAGGTGTTCAACCAATTCTAGTTTTCCTCCTCTGACAAATATTTGTAAGGTTGCATTGAGCACTGCCGCAATCACCCACTACCAGCAGATACTTTCATGTGAACACTTCCAATAAACTTCCTTAAATTCAAGGCACAGGATTACATAAAATATTGTTTCTTATTTGGTCAGCTATGCACTTCTGCAATCCTACAGATTGAGTTCACCTACAGTGAACCATGCCTCTTATTTTGGTGTCTAGTCAAGAAGCTCACCTCCTCTCCTCCCATCCGTGGGCTGCACCCAAATTTACCAGCTTAGGTCTACAGAACAGCTCCACACTCTCCAAAATTCCTAATCTACTGCCTTCCTTCATCTCTGTAATTAAGGGTTACTTTACTTTCTAGAACTCTATTTTTAACTCAAGATTTAGCCATAACAATACTAACTACAGCATTACTCATAATAGCAAAAGATTATTAATAATTCAGACACCCCCAAGATTGGAAGTTGTTAAGTAAAATATGTAGCATCCATATAAACAAATACTGGATAGCCATTTAAAATGTTTTGACATCCTTAATGCTAAAAAAGTTGTACATGTAGTATAAATACTACCCTATAAAACAAAATGCAAGGGAGATTGAAAAAACCAAAATGTTAGTGGCTTTTAGCCTTAAATGGTGTCTCCTTCATTTCTTGCTCTTTCAAACAAGTCTTTCATCACCTGGATATTATAATGGATAGATGCCTGTATCTGGAACATGCCACTTTCTCTGCAACCAAGAGTCCACTTCTTACACCATCCCTAAGCAGATTCCCCAGCTTCCTGCTGCCACTCCAAGCTTTAGTGCATCCTCCACTCTCAGCAACACCTCCTTTTGAGCTTCTTGTCCCCTCTTATCTTCAGCCTCCCTCAACGTTGTAATTATTTAAAAGGCTGTCTTCTACCCACAGGACTTCAATGCCCTACAGTTAAAAGCCTCAGGGGTTGCCAACATCCCTGCTGGATGATCCAATACCCTGGTTTCCACTATCCCTGACCACAGAAGCTCTCAGTTCCCTCCCAGACCTCCTGTCTCCCGTTCAAGTTTCTGCAAAAGCCACTTCAGCACCCAGTATGCCCTTGTTCTCACGGACAGAACCTCCTTCTGCTTTTCTAAGGCAGGCCAGCTCAGCTTAGTTTAAAAAAAAAAAAGATAAAGGCCGCCTCCCTGGAACAACCCTCTAGCTCTGACATTTTAGCTATGTGGCATTGGGCATTTTTCTCAACTTCTATGGATTTACTTCCTCATCCTTAAGATGTGTGGTTAACATTAAGATAAAATAACATTGGCTCACCTTTTACTCCCCTTAGGACTTGCTATCACTTTCCTCTCAGAACCTAATACTTTGCAGCCACGCTTCAAAGCACTGAACTCTTACTCCATTCCCCTGGTATGCAAATAACCCAATTTTCCACCTGACCTTGAGCCATGAGGTGCTCCCTCTCACTTCTTTTAAAAGCAAAATAAAACACAAATATGCCCCTCCTGCAGCATCCCCTACTGCCTTTTCCCCTCTTCATTATTAAACTACTGAAGGCTATTAACAGTCTCTATTTCATTCCTCAAACCCTTAGTCGGTGAAGATAACGGTGGACATCCTCTCCACCTCGGGAACCCAGGCTGGAGAGACAAATGGAAAGACTATTCCTGGAGCATAAATGCTGTAAACTACTCTACACATCTAATTGTCGAAACTTGAGTTTTCTCTCTGGGACGCCTGGGTGGTTTCGTCGGTTAAGCGCCTGCCTTCGGCTCAGGTCATGAGGTGGGGCGGGGGGGGGGGGGGTCCGCCGGGTTAGAGCCCCGCAATGGGCTCTCTCTTCAGCGGGGAGCCTGCTTCTCCCTCTCCCTCTGCCGCTCCCCCTGCTTGTGCTTTCTCTCAATCTTTGTCAAATAAATCAATAAAATATTAAAAACCCCCAAACCTCGAGTTCTCACTTTTTCCGAAGAGCCAACAAGATGGCGGAAGCGGAGCAGAAGCAGCACCGGGCCTCCCTCAAGTTCATCTACTGCCGCGGGGGCCTTGACCGGCTTCTGTACTAGTCTCTCGAGCAGCTCCCGCACCTGCTCAGGAGCCCGGCTGCTGGACTTGTCCCTCGAGCAGCTCATGCACCCCCTCAGGGCCCCGCGGCTGGGTGGCCTCCCTGGCGGCACGCGGCGCCTGCGGAGGGAGCAGCACGCGAGGCTGAGGCGCCTGCGCGAGGCCCAAGAGGCACCGCCCATGGAGGGGAACCAGGCGGCTAGGGCGCACCTGTTCCACGGGGATGGTGAGCAGCAGGGTGCGTGTTTACAGCGGCAAGACCTCCAGCCAGGTGGGTATCAAGCCGGAGATGACTGGCTGCGACCTGGGAGAGTTCTCCATTACCTGCAAGCCGGTGAAGCTCGGCTGGCCTGGCATCGGGGCCACCCACTCCTTCCACTTCATCCCTCTGTAACTGACGTGTTCAGCCAATAAAGGCACAGACATCTCTTAAAACACAAGTTCTTTCAACTGTAAGGACGGTGTGTGGAGCTTTGCAGTGGGGTGTGTGGGAGAAAGTTCGGGGCCTCCAGGCAGGGCTGAGACTGATAAACTGATGGGTTTCTTTTTTGTAAGACGGGAGCCATTACCAAACCCACGGGCCCATCAAGTGTTCTAAAACACCTGACACTTAGAAAATGCCTTTTTCTCTCTTCATTCCTACTCAGAACTTTATTTTTAGACTGTCAGTCCTGTAAGGGTGTCTCAGAATCAGCTGTTGCTAGTCACTATTTTTGAATGAAAAACCACTTCAGTTCCACTTCATATTGAAACATGGTGAACACCAAAAATCTTCCCAACAGCCACCAATTTTACAAACTCCCAAAAATTTAACCTTCCCAATTACCTCCCTAAAAAAGGGTCAGATTAGAATTTGCGTTAAGATTCCCGAGTTTAGAAGAAATACCCGATTCTTTTGCATCTATCTAGAATACCAGTTGTGTTTGATCTTTTGCCCAAATGAGTATGTGAATACGATTTCTGAGATAAGTCTAGAGCCTATGTCAGCAAACCTAGTTAAATGCCAGACTGTAAACATTTCAGGCATTGCGGACCATAGTGCCACTTGCTTTTTTTTTTTTTTACAACCTTCTAAAAACAATACTTAGTGCAAGTGCCATATGAATATCGGCTACAGTAGGATCTGACTCAAAGGCTGTAGGTTTGCCAACTCTGGTCTAAATTGGGTTATGAGAGGGGCGCCTGGGTGGCTCAGTCGGTTAAGCGTCTGCCTTCTGCTTGGGTCATGCTCCCGGGGTCCTGGGATCGAGCCCATCGGGCTCCCTGCTGAGCGGGGAGCCTGTTTCTCCCTCTGCCTGCCACTCTGCCTACTTGTGCTCTCTATCTCTGTTAAATAAACAAACATCTTTAAAAAAAAACAATAAATAAATTGGGTTATGAGTGCTTTTAGACCATGCCTTGTCTTTTGCTTCTCTCACTCCTAGAACAGGCCTCAAGGTACAGCATGCCTTAAATATTCAAATGGTTGATAAAATCAAGCCAGGTATTGTTAGTTCTTGGGTTAGCAAATGGTGAAGGAAAACAATATTGTAAAACTTCACGAGCTTGTGTTATTTTCTATCTTGGGATGTAGCTGTCTCAGCTGATTTTCTGAGCACAGCTACTGGTTGCTTATATCACCAAGCTAGGTCCTATTCAAAAGAGCTGGCCCTTGACCTTCAGAAACTTAAAAGGTAGAAATGGTCTTTTGTTTAAATATGAGGAAAAAATTAGAATTCAGTCCAGTAAGGATGAGTATTAAAGAAAAAAAACCAGACAAGCTAGAATAAAATGTTTTATTATTAAAATAAAAAACTTTGTATAAAAGCATTACAGATCAAAAGCTCTATTTACACTTACTGATTCAATATCCAATTAGGCATCAAACACTGAACAGGCACAGCAAAAGGCTGCACATGCAAAGAAAATGGACACACAAACACTTAAGATTCCACCTCTACAAAACGATTTGATTAATACAAAAGGAGAGGGGGGTAGGGCACGACACATGAAATCTGCCCAGAAACTAAAAGGGTAGAGATGGCAAGTTAACAAACTGTTGAAAGTCACCCAATTCTAAAAAGGCACTTCTCATTGTTATAAAAGTGCTTAAAAGCTGAACATGAACCCTGTGCCTAGTTTATAACTTCAAGAAAGCAAACACCACAAAGACTAGTAGTAGACGAGTATTACTATTAATTTTCCATGCAAAATGATCAGGAATTTGAAACACCTTACATACAAACCAAAATAAACTTGGCAAACTACAATTATGCTGAAGTGTTACAGCATGAATTCAAGTCAGCCTATTCCTGAAACCTCACCATCCTAACTCCCTGGGATGTCTTTTCTACATGATTTTGAATACAGCATTGCCCTTGGACCTTTGGGCAGTGACTGTGAGAGCCAGATGCATCACTTAACCTTGTAGTGGAAGAAAGCAGAAGCAACTGAGTCTCAACCAGGGCAACTTGTAAAATAAGCATAATACATGGAATATTCTCATGAGAGGCATCCAAAGTAATATACTCCACTTTCCAACAATTACCGAATTTTTTCACATGGTTTTAAGACTTGTGTGCCTTGATTCTGTTAAAAAACATCAACTAGTATGAACGCTAAATCTAAAATTATACAGCTTTCTCATAAACAAGTTAGAGGGCTGTTCTCTGGAATTCAATAGATGTACTTAGTTAACATTACTACTGTGTTTCTAAGTGCTTGGTTTTATGGGTGGATTCCAGGGCTATTTCAACGCCAATTAAATCAAACATGCTTTCCTAAACTTGCCATTTAAAAAGAATCAGAAACAAAATGGTGGGAGAGAACCATTGGAAATAGAGGGGGGATGGTATGGGGTGGGGGGGAAACAAAGAAGAAACTGCAGGAGGGCAAAGTATAGCTAGCGATATACCTCTGTGATGGTCAGAGACACGTGTGTCTAGTGAGATTAACTTGATTTGCGTTTCCTATAAAACTGGCTTATCATCAAAATTCTTAACTCGGGTTTCAATCATGTGACAAAACCGAAAACTTTAGGAAGATTTGCGCATTGGAAGACGGAGAGTGGATCTTCCATATGCTATGCTTGCATTTCGAATTCCTGTTTCAGACTGAAAGAGAGAAGGGAACAGGTCAGGATATGGTTTTCAACCTAAGAATGTTCTTTGGAAAGCCTAATTCAGTTTTCAAAATGTTTTCATTGAGTTATAGTATATATAGTTAAGTGCATACATCTAAACATACAACTGGAATTTTTATGCACTCACACACATGTCCCCACCACCCAGATGAAGACAGAATGCATTTCCAACATTGGAAAAGACTCCCAACGTGCCCCTTTGCAGTCAAAACCTGCAGTCCTCACCCCCCGGAGACAAACACTATTTTCACTTCTATTATCTTTTTATTAAGACACAAACATGAATGTAAGATTTGGGTGTGGAAGAGAGAAAAACCAGCCATTTACCTTTTCAAGTAAGCATGCACATTCCCAAAGCCATGGTATTTGGCTAAATACACAAGGACCCCAGTCGCACACCGCCCATCTCGCTGCCGGCAGAAACTACAGTTGCAGATCCTGCGGCAAGGCGGGCAATGCCAATTCTGAAGGAGAATTGTGAAAAGGCACAGTTAAATCAAATCTTACTTTCCTCCCCTTACTTATCTATTCTTATTTAACCTCTAAGGTAGGTACATCAATTGCATTTACATCTTTTTTTTTAAGTAACAGCAAAAGCATAATATGATTAATTTCCATTAATCCTCCTGATGTTTTCTTAGGAAATGCAGCAGAGGTTACACAGCAACTAGCAAGGGTAGAGTCAACTTCCCCTGTAAGGTCTGGTCCCAACCAAGCACTCTGGAGGGGGACACATACTTGTCTATGAAGTCATCAGCCTCCCCTGAAATGTGCACCCCACAACTCTAAGGCTCGATCCTTTCACTGTTACCCTTTCTGGCCCTTTCAACTCATGGCTAACATTTTAAGTCCACAGGACCACCCTTCAAGGCACCTACTGGATCCAGCAGAGCATCCTTGACCTCTTCACCATAACGGTTTCGAAGGCAGGGACCACAGAACTGGCCTCGAACACCCCAGCACTCTGGGTTTCTGCAGTTTGTTTTGGTATCAATAGTTTTCTGGCGGCATTGATGGCAAGTAGATCCCTACAAAGAGGCAAATAAGATGGAAAAAAAGAACAAAACACCGCTTTTTGTATAGAAAAATGGCATAAAGAACGTCCTTCTTTGTAGATGGTGTCTGACAATTCGTCTTTCAATCCTATGTTAAATCTACACACACATGTATATGCCAAGGGCATGAAAAATAAATCAAGCATGGTGATTTCATCAATTGGCAGATGCAATAGTTAATATTATCAAAACTAGTTTTCTGCAAGAAAACATCTTATGCAAAAAAAAAGTACCCCAATCTTTATTTTTAGCACACCACTCTACCCCAGCACCTGTGTATGTAGACGTACACACAGTAAACATATGTTGAATCGATTTCTAAATTTACAGAAAAATCAAATGCTACCAAAGGCTTACTAGGCAAACACCATTACTGCAGACTCACTAAGAGATGTGTATCCCAAGGATGCTAAGAAACTTTCCTTATATGAAAAAAACACCCAGGCACATATCAAATATGCTAAGACCTTTAACATTAGCAAAACTCTAAGGATAGAAGCTATCCTTTCTCTCACAGATGTTCATGTTCACAGATATGACTTAGAGAGGTTCGAACCAATGAGCGGTTATAGATCTTCTCTCGAGAGTTGTTGCAGATGTTCTCCAGCTCTTCCTCTGTAATTTCTTCCACAGGGCGAATTATATGTGGAAGGGTCATGGATCCGGCACGACGACTTCTGGGCATGTCATCTTCCTGCATGACAAAATTCATGGAATGGTGTTTCTACTGGCTCTCCCCAGCTCTGAATCCCAGATACATGATTTGTAATTTCTTCACGAAGAATTCAACCTAGAAATCTTTCTTATAGCTTGTGGAGAAGGGGCAAGTTAAGTTTACTAAAGATAATGGGACAATGTCATGGAAATGATTCCTACATTAAGAAGCTGAAGAAAGCTTTGGCCACTCAAAAATAAAATCTTGAAATAAAAGGTGGGGGGGGCACTCTGGCTGGCTCAGTCGGTAGAGCACGCAACTCTTGATGTTGGTGTTATAAGTTTGAGCCCCATGTTGGATGTAGAGATTACTTAAAAATAAAATCTTAAAAAAAAAAAAGGCAAGTAAGCAACAAGCTTTGACCTTCTCACCTGCTAACAAAACACATCAAATAAGTTTATACGACATTAACAATTGTGAATGATTTGAGAAGGTTTACTACAGGTCATCTTGTGTTGAGGCCACGTGGGTCCCTGTGTTGTGTATTGGACACTGGGCTTACAGAAGATGACAAACAGAAGAGCAAACACAAATGCGGAGAGCTCACATTCACGTAGTTGTCCATGGTCTTCCTCTTTCTCACCAGCATGTACTTATCCTCCTCCTCTTCCTCCTCCTCCTCTGTGGGTAGAGCACTAAGGGACCCAAGGATCCGGGACCTTGACCTGGTAAGAGGACGAGCTCTTCGTTCAGGGTTTCTCCTGGAAGCTACACCTGGGAATGTACGCCTTCGGGGTGTCTTTGACTGCTAAACAAAACACACATGATGGAACCCATTTATTCCAGAATGAAGAGAAGTGGCACCTTCTCCTTAAGTACGTTTTTGTTTAAGTAAAACGGGAGCTCCATTTCCTAATCCTTTGTCCTTTCCATAATGCATGGGAAGTGAGCCCCAAAATGATACAGCTGTTGTAATTCTGCTCTTCTAACATCAAGCCATTTCTCTCAGACTGAGAGATGATCCTTTTATTCTTCCACTTAAGAACAGATCTCGTTTTCCAAAAAAAACCCTTTCTACAATATCTCTTGAGCCCTGAAACATATCCACTATTTCTACATGGCACAAGAGAGAAATGTATGTATGGTTTTCCTTCTTCTGTTTCTTGCTTGCCTCTTCCCTTTCTCCTCAGGGAGCAGACACACCAAATTCCCCTTAGTTGCACCAGCTTAGTTCCTCAGAAGATAATCACATATATTAGGCCGTGACTTGGTTAGGAAATTGTTTTTTCCCTTTTTTCCTCCCATTCTCAGTTATTAAAAACCTCTATTATTAGGAAATGCAGCAGAGGAAGGAAGGAATATCCTAATGCTGGGGATACAGAAAAAAAAAAATTCAATCTTTACTCCCTACCCTTGAGAGGCTTAATTTAGTTGGGAAGGAGAGAAATAGCCAATCAAAAGGGGTTTAAGCGCTGCAGAAGCATGGTTTGGAGAGGCCACACCTGTCCTAGCATGCACAGAAGAGGTCCCAGAGATCTGTTAGAAGGTTTACTTCTTTGTCTGTAGGACTACACAAAATAAGGAAATTGAATTTTAAAATAACAAATTTAGGGGTACCTGGGTGGTTCAATCGGTTAAGCGTCTGCCTTCGGCTCTGGTCCTGAACCCGGGGTCCTGAGACGGACCCCGGCATTGGGATCCCTGCTCAGTGAGAGTCTGCTTCTCCCTCTCCCTCTGCCCCTCCCCCTGCTCATTCTCTAATAAATAAAATCTTAAAAATAAATCTATCTTAGACCTGTCAAAAATACTACAATATAAACAAGGATTTGCACTTACTGTACTGGGGCCTGGTAGGGAACGCCTTCCAGGGAATGAGCCAGGGAAGCTTTCTAATTCTGACATTAGTTTTGCAAGCTAAAAAGGGAGGATATTCAACAGAAATTATTAGTTTAGAATAACTGCTGAAAAAAAGCAACTTCTGGAAATTAGTAGCACATCTCGAGTTTCTGATTTCACTTATACATTTACCAAGACTTTAATAGATTAAAAAAGAGAAGTTAATTTAGGAAAAGCAGCACATTTAAAGCACACATTGTAAAGACTTCACAGTTACACTGAAAATAATTCTTAGGACACAGGTATAAGCAATGAGCAGCTTACAGAAAGGACGGGAAGGGTTATTAGTGTTAGCACAAAGTCAGATACCTACCATTGCTTTGTTTTGCTTTATATTTAAAGCTCTTTTCTCCAAAAAATTCATTCCATTTTCATCTTCTGAATCAGAACTGGAATCGGTCACAGTATTCTCAGGGGGCTGGGGGGGCACTGCTCTTTTGTTGGCGGCTCCCCTGGTTTTTTGGGTTGGAAACTTCATGGCCACCCGGAGGGGTCCGGACCGTCGGCACTGGCTGCGAGTCCGGTAGCCAGTGTGGTCTGACTGCAGTCTCTAGTTAATCAGGAACAATGGAGTCGTTAATGACTTGTTGATTGTCCGACAGGCTGCACCAATATGACTACAAAATCCCTTCTGAACAAAAGACACTGACATCAAATAAATTTTAATTGAACACCTTAATTGTCAATTTTAATTGACAGCTCTGGGCAATAAAATCAGGAATTACAAATAAATACAATAATCAGGGTAGTTGAACTCCTGTAGCCTGAGACAGGTCTTTATAAGCCATCTTCATAGCCCTTAGGCCAGTGGTTCTTAATCTTTTTTTAATGTGAAAATCCCAGCTCCCTTTTTAATTCAAAAATAGATCTTTTGTTTTTTAAAAGAATTCCTATAAAAACAAATATGTGTTCTCCCACAACCATGGTTTCAATGTTTGGCATTAAACTGTATTACAGGTGCCTGAGTGCTCTAATCTACTTTTTAAAAAATTTGCAGCAAATAGGCATAACACGAAATTCACCATTTTAACCCTTTTTAAGTGTACAGTTCAGTGGCATGAAGGACATTCACACTGTTGTACAGCCATCACCACCATCTGTCTCCAGAACTTTTTCATCTTCCCAAACTGAAACTCTGCACCCATTCAACACTAACTCCCCACTCCCCCCTGGCCTCTGGAAACTACCATTCTACTTTCTGTCTCTATGAATTTGACTATTTGAGGTACCTCTCTAATCTATTTACTGTAAACTTAAAATTAAAAAAATTTTTTGAGATTCCAAAATTAAAGTGGGGTTCCATCATTAAAAATATATTAAAATTAGCCACCAGGGAAAAGCAAATCGGAATCACAAGATACCGCTTCATTACCCACTAGTGGAGCTGAATCAATAGCAAGTATGGCGAGGATGTAGAGAACCTGGAACCGCATACACTTTTGGTAGGAATGTACAAGGGTGCAGCCGAAGACAGCCTGTCAGTTCGTTACAAGGCCAGAGTTACTACAGGACTTGTTCAATATATATACTCCGATAGTATTATGTCCACACAAAAACTTGTATGTGAATGTTCACGGTAGTGCTATTCACAATAGTCAAAAGGTGCAAACAACCCCAAACCCATCAACTGATGAAGAGGATAAATAAAATGTTGTACATTCACAAAATATTATTCATCAATAAAAAGATATTAAGTACTAGCACATGCCACAACATCGAAGAAGCTTGAAAATCTTCCATGAAGTGAAAGAAGCCATTCACGAAAGACCTCATAGTGTACGGGTTCATTCATACGAAGTGTCCAGAGTAGGAAATCTATAATGGTAGCAGACAAATTGGTGGTTGCCCATTGATGATTGGGGGTACTGGGAAAGGATGAGAAGTGACTGTTAATGGGGACAAGGTTTTTTTGGGGAGCTGATGAAAATATTCTAAATTGACTGTAGTGATGGCTGAAAAAAATTGATTGAGAAAAGAAAATATATAACCCATAAAGTCCCAGAAATGCAACAGCCACTTTTTTTTTTAACATCCAAACACTTCTTAAACCTGCACAGCTTCTAGTATTCTTCATGTACTTTTAGTGTGCCCAATGACGAGAAAATGACAAACTTTTATGGGTTCTTAAGACTTTTAATCGATTGGCATCTTATTAATTGAAACAAACAGCATCTACAAAGAGTGTATTCACTGCCCCGAAATGACTCAGGCTAGACAATGTTTAGGTCACATGCAGACTTACAGACCAGCCTCTGCAAGAACTCCAATCTGCACTGATTTGGACCACCATCACTTCTTAGAGGCAATGTTACATTACCACCAAGTTAGACTGTGATAAACACTCCTTGGCCAGATGTTCTCACTTATGTCAGTATCATTGTGGTCGCTGGGAGTGGCTCCCCATCAGACCCCAATGAGCTGAAGAGCATGCACCTGACTGTAAATCAACACACGGCTTCCTTTGCTGAGACAGTCCTGCTAACCAGAGTCTGCAGAACTAAGCAATATGCTCAGGGAGAGCGGGACCAAGATGCAGCAGCAGCAGTGGCCTGAGCAGAAGGACCGAGGTTAAAGGTAAAGCAGCGTGCACAAGAAAAGCCAGCCAAGGAGCACAAGTGAAAGCAGGAAGGGCCCTAATTGTCATTATGTGCACTCGAACCCACATTTACCAAAGGCCTGCTCCAGGCCGGGGCCAGTACTGGGCTGGGCACTTGAACTTAAATACGAATATAGCTAATCTTGAGGACATGTGGGCTTCTGATCATCAGGCTAGATTTCTGTGGCAACAGAAATCTGGAGGTTGGCCAATTTTATCTTACCGGTTTCCAAGACTTTCAGAGCCTACAAAATGTTCAAGCTTTACAACTAGGGCTACATTAGTAAAAACTGTTATAAGACATGAAGAAGAAAATAACTGTTAAAATTTTAAAAAGGTCAACAAAATCTTCTGGCATGACTAAAATGAAAATTATGAGAAAAAAACTTTATGAGAAAAAAAAAACTTCAAACAAGTATGTCATGCCTGTAAATGTACTGTACTTCTTGACATGGGTTCTCAAACTCACCATTCCATCTTGTATCTCACTCTCTGAGAAACCGCAAAATGATTCATCGTCAGAGTCGGCATGAAAAATACTGGCCAGTTCTTTAGTGACATCTGGCCTTGATTTCTGTAAAAATCCACAATGGTCTAACACATCTTGCACCTCACTTTCTGAAAAGCCGCAGAAAGATTCATTATCAGAGTCCTCATAAAAAACATTTGCCAGTTCTTCACTGATATCTGACCTGAATTTAGGTTTCTGTAAAATAAATAAATAAATGTGGTTGTGCATTTTTTTTTCCTTTTTCAAGAACCAATTTTCCATAAACCGTGCAGAGAGCAAATCACATTTACAAGTGCACTACAAGAGAACAGCTTTTGTTACAAAGAAAAATGGTTCAGAGGTTTACAAATGATTTCTGAGTTGTTATGGCAAATCATCAGGCATGTTAGGTTAGGCGACATTTCAAAAAGATAGAATAAGTAGCTAATCTACCTCCAACAATTACTACCTAGAACCACAGCAAAAAGTGAAATGAAATTACAATGCATACTGTATTTTCCAGCGGCTGTATAGAAATGCAGGCAAAAAGCAAGCAGCTTTAATCACGCACAAAGCATTTGGGGCACTGTGGGCACTGCAGACTCAATTCTGTTTATTCTCAGGCAGCACTTACCGTGTTTGCAAAATTATCAGAAGCAAAGCTGTCACAACTGTCATCAGAGGATGACGACGTCTCCATGGAAATCAACTTCACATATCTAAATTTCTTTACGTTCTTCTTTACTCCGTGATCCTTTTGCTGTAAATGAAAATGGCAATACTATTAAGTGGGACGCTTACACTAACTGAAGACATCATTTTTGAGTTTAGTAGTTCAAACAGCACAGAGTAGATATATCCATTTCTTATACCCTACATAGTAAAAGGAGAATTTGCGAATGCTACAACAATATTTTCAAAACCTGGTAAAATCTTAAAAGGGGATCCCTTTGAAGGAATATTGTTAAGGACATTTATCGGTTCAATCAAACATCTACAGAACTACCTCACTGAACACCTCTTTCCCCCAAGCTAAGCGTGTCATACGGAGTTCCCAAGGGGTTTAATGCTGACTTCCTAAAACCTGCCTGTTAAAAACATTAGATGGAACTTCCAAAAGGAAATTTCAAAAGTACAAAATGGTAGAGTGATTTCTCTCCCTCAGCCAAAATCAAGCTAATGAGGTCTTTTTATATAAGCTTTGGCCTATGTACTGTGATGCTAATTTCCCAAACTACAAGAACTGGGCAGCACCTCTACTTCAAGATGGCAGGCTTTCAAGCTGGCCCTGCTCTAACCAGGAGGGGTATATAGTGATTTCAGCACAAGCCCTTACAAATCAAGTACATCAACCGAGTGAACAAACATACAAGGAGGCAAGTGAAAGGTCAAACAGCACTCCAAACCCAGGTAGAATGCACGATTCCACCTCAGCATTCTATCAGCCTGGCCTGACATTCAGCTCTTTCCAAAGTCCCCTTCCTATACAATTCTTAAGTTTTTAGAATTCCTTCTGTAAGTCACAAATTACTTGTAGGTTACTTGTTCATAAACACGGAACAGCCTGGCTTTGCTCATCAGAAAATGCAATTAGCATCTATCTAAATATAGAGACGGCAGTTTCTGGCATTTCTTAACACTTAATGAGACTTAAGTGTTTTTAGTTCCTATGTTTTAATTTTCTTAAATATGGCCACACAATAGAAATGACTCCTCCCACTGAAAACTTTAAAAGGCAAGCTCTGTTATGGGTCCCACAAAATAAAGCCAAGATGTGAGGTGTCAGGTGGAAAGAACATTCTTGACCTTCCTTGTACATTTCACATTAGGCACTTCATTTCAATCTCTTGCAAAAAAAATTATCATGTCTTTTGTTCTTTTAGAAAGGCAGAAAAATGTGATAATAGGTGGGGCTACTACCTATTAGAAGGCGTCTCAAACACCCCATTTTCCAAGTGAGGAAATTCAAGGCTCCAGGGAGGTGAAATAGAGTGCCCAAGAGGACACAGCTGGAAGGAGAACCCAATTCCTTAATCTCCTACGACAGCAGTGCTCCTTGCACTAGTGCAGCAATTTACTCATCAATCTACCTGCAAGCAGTCAGAGGCCCAAGACAGCCTCAAGGAAGGCAGTCTACTGGAAGCTGACAGGGAAACATACGCTGGGCTTTAACACGTCAGCACATGCCAAGAGTTAGTTAGCAGGCAAGTGCATGTTTGGAGGAAAAGACGTAGAAAAGGCAAATGGTCACGGTTGAGATGAACTTTTCTGGCAGGCAGGTAATAACTAATACCACTTAGTAGGTGTTTTTTTCGTGCCAGGCCCTAAGCATGTTTCACATTACGTTTAATTCCTTGCAACAAAGGTGCTATCATTATTCCCACCTAACAAATGGGGAAGCCGAGGCGTGAGGGGTTAAGTGGGTTATTCGTCACAGGATGGCCCAAATTCGAACCCAGGCACGTCAGACTCCAAGTCCTGTTACACATGGCTTTCTCCAACCTAAAAGCTAATGCCGGGTTACACCCAAGAGTAGTGTCTGAAACCACGCCCCCAACACGCCCTCTCCCACACCCCACCCCCACTAGAACCACAGCTTCCCCACGTGTCACTCTTTATTTATTTTAAGCATGTCACACTCTTCCTTTCCACCCAACCCCCATCTTCTAACATCTCCTGGGGCAGACCCTACGTTCCGGTTTCCGTTAGAGCAAAAAGTAACGTTCCATTCAGGGAAACGTCCTGCAGCTGCGAGTAAGGTTGGTGGGTGGAGGAGTGGGAAACGAGCAAATGGTCGTTGAACAGCACCTTCAGGTGCTCTTAATCGCCGCCTGGAACTAGAGATGCCTCCCCCCATGTGCGCACCCAAGTCCTAAAGAGACCATTTTGCAAGACCTTTAAACTTCAAACCCACAGGTACTCAGCGGTTAGAAAGCGGATGCTGGTGTGGCAGGCGCAAAATCCGGCGGGGAGCGGGTCCAAAGGGCCCCCCAGTGCGCGCCGGTCTTGCCGCAGCGAGCCACCCATCCGCCCGCAGCTGCACGCTGGAAAAGGCTGCACCGCTGCAGGGCAAACCCTCAGGGTGCAGGGAGGGAGGCGTTCCCCTCCACTCGGGCTCTGGCCGGCAGGCACAATGGGGGACCCGCTAGCTCTGGCCGCTGTCCGGCCCCGAGCGCACGTGCACTTCAGGCGCACGTGGCTTCGGGCTCCCCAGCGCTGCCAACCAACCTGAAAACTGCTCAAATCTCCGACCGCCAGCGCGTCGGGTGCGCACGCCCAGCTGGGTCGGCCCCGGGCTCGGAATTACACGAAATGCATAAAATCTGGGGCTTGCCTAAATGGGCGCCGCCCAGGACCGCCACCAGTTGATAAGCAGCACTCGAACCGTGGAGGTAGAGGGAGTCGGTACGCGCCCAGTACCCACCGCGCCCGCCCCTCGGGTTCATCAGCCTAGCGCTCACCCGCACGCGGCGAGCGTCCATGCTGGCGGCGGGCGCCCAGGCCGGCGCTCTGAGACGGGAGAGCGAAGCACCGCGCGCCGCGGTCCCACAGAGCCAAAGGAGCTGGAGCTGCGGCGGGCGGGGCACTCAGACCCGGGACCCGAGGGGCGGGGCTCCGGCCGGCTTTCCCGCGTTGGGGCGCAGGTCCTGCAAGCTGTGGTAACCGCCTACCCAGGCGCAAGACCCTCTCGGCACTGGGGAAAAAAGCGGCCCCCAAAATATTATGACCCCAAGCCACAGCCTTGGAATGCCCTAAAGTCCGCCGTGGAAAAGCGGCGCTTTTAGGGCTCTAGACAACTCTCTTTATGTTGCTGCACGGTCCTGAGCGAATGGCGCGAAAGAGGTTCGTATTGCCCCGGGGTTAGCAGGCTGATTTGCATGAATTCCCGGGCTGGGAGAGGAAAAGTCGAGGTGTGGGGTAATGGAGAGCAGAGCGAGAGTCTTGCGGGTTTTGGCTCTAATCACTTGCATTGCGGCGTGCGGTTTACGTTATTAAGCGTAAAAATCAAAGAATTAAGCATGAATTCCCCCCTTTATTAGTCCAGTCACTGTCTCTGAGTGTGGCACCTCTTATCTGGCAACCACATCATTATCTGCAGCAATAAAATGAGTTAAATCTTGATGTTTTTTTCCAGAAAGCACGGGAAGCCGTTGTTGTTTTACATAAGACTAGTGGTTTTTTTAAATTAGGACAAAAAGGCGCTGCCATTAGTTAAGACATCGGCGGGATCATACAGGCTTTAAAATTTATCTGTTGAGGATAGAAGCTGAAGACTATTAATGTGGTTTGACCATCTTCTTTCGTCAGAATTTATAGTTACCGAAATTGGAATGACCGTGAGGTATTTTTCAGTTGCCCTTTTAATCAAACCTGACATTCCGACGCAATAAAGTGTGAGGTTTTAAAATTTTTTCTGTAGAGAGCAGGAAAAAAAGCTTTTAGAAGAAAAAATAAGATGATTTGGGTTGCTTTAAAAGACACTAATTATAAGCTTACATTTAAGACAAGTGCTTGAAATGAAACCATTCGAATTTTCTCCTTAAAAACTTTTCTGTTCGGGAATAATTCCTTTGCAATAAGAGAGCATGCGTGAACACCCCGCGTTCTTCTCTGGATGTATTGAATACAAAAACTTGTAAGCAAGTAATACGAGAGAACAATGGATTGGAAGAATTGGGAGGGTCTTGGTCAGAGTCTTCGAGCCTTTCTAAAACAAGCCTGCCCATGGTCACTGTCACAGTGCAAGGGACAAAGAACTCACGGTCTCGAAGGTAGGCGCCAAGAGAGGCGGTTGGTTTGGTGAAATTCTTGGCAGTGGTGGTGATGGGGGGGGGGGGCGGTGAGTGACTCAATAAGTATTTGTTGAGTAAATAAACAACTATATAAATGGTGACAGAACTAAAATTGTCGTTGGTGCTGTGTCCTTGGAAATACAGTTTTTTGCCACTGAAATATGTGAGAATTTGGAATTGTGAAATGCATAAAGGGAAGATTAAGTCCTTTGACTCTGAAAAGTTCTGATAGGAAAATTCTTAATTCTCTTGGGGCACTAGAAAATAATTTACATATTAAGATTAAGATGTCTGGTCTATCAGTCTTTTTAGTAAACCGAAAGATGCAAATTAAACAGATACAGTTTCACTCAGTGGCAAAAATTTTAAAAACCTGATTAAGACTAGGTGCTGGTAAGGACATGAGGAAATTCCTGCAATGTTAGGAGTGTAATTTTTTTTACTTCACAGGGCAGTTCAGGGATATTTAGCAAAACCCAGCAAAACCACTTCCAGGTATATACCCCAAAACAAAGTTTTTCACACTGCTGGTTAGAACCCATTGGTGAATTGTGAAATCAACTTAGTGGGTTACAACTAGCACGCTTTCTTCTTTCTTTTTGAAATTGGGTAAAAAATATGAGTAGTAAGTGTATTGTTTTCTCGAACTGTGTGTCACTTTTGTGTGTGTGTTTTGTATAAAGGCGTATTTCATATTGCGCTTCGCCATGGACAGAATTTTCAAGATAGCATCCTGGAGAATGTGCATGATGAGTCTTGTACTGATGTTCTCTCATTCATTCAGGTTAAGTATGGACAATGCCTATTACAGCAGGCACTATTCTGAGAACTGGAGACACATAGGCCAGGGAGTGTACATCCTAGCAGAGGAGTAGAAATAAACATGATAATTTCAGGTGTGATAACTTCTGGAAAAAAAAAAAGGCAGGATAAGAAGATAGGAAATGAAAGAGGTATTAATTCAAATAAGAAAAACAGGAAAGGCTTCTCTGAGGTGTTATCTGATCAGGAGCCTGAGTAAAGCAAGGGAAGAAGTCATGGGAGATAAGGGAAGTGCTGGTTTTAAGCAGAATGAACAGCTGGTTCAAAGGCTCTGTAAGGCACCTAACAGAAGAAGCCGAGTATGCTGTGACTATAGAGCTAGGGTAAGAAAGGGAGAGGGACCAGATCATGTGGGGTCTTCCTGACCATGGGAAGAGCTTTGGATTTTATCCCAGGTGTGATGGGAAGGATTTTGATGGAGAGACCCAATCTGACCCCATGGAATGTATGAACTGTAGGTTGAAGGGGAGCAGGATTGAAAGCTCAAGGCACTTAGGAGCCCCTGGAGGAGAAAATGATGGCTTGGACTAGGGTAGTTTTAGGGTGGGGAGAACTGCTCAGATATATTATTTTGAAGATAGAGCTAATGGGACTGGAGGGATGGATGGTTCATTCATATTAGCATTGTGTATCATAGTAAAATATGGCAAATAAACAAAATGCCCCTCAGAAGGGAAATGGATGCACAGACAGTGGTATATTCACAGAATGGAATTTGAACAATAGTTCAAATGAATGGTATGGCTCACTTGCATCAATGTAGATAAATCTTAATATTGAACGAAAAAGCAAATTGCAAACATTTCTGCAAACTGTACCCCTTAGGCAAATTTTAGAAACCTAAAACAAAACCAAAGAAACCTAAAACCTACTTAAGTTGTGAAAGTATAAAAAACCTACGCAGACAAAACAGGATACAGTAAACTCTGAGGAGGGAAATATGGAAAGGAAAGAGAGGTGAGGCCTTCCACTCTATCATTAATGCTTTTTTGTTGTTGTTGTTGTTACTTTCTTTAAAAATAGTGTGAAGCAAATATGGCAAAGTGTTAAATGTGAGTGGTGGGCACGCGAATGTCTTTTATATTTTTACTTTCCATGGGGTTTTCTTTTTTCTTTTGGATCTGAAACATTTTATAATAAAATTTTTAAGTTTGAAACACTTGACCTGTCTGTCGATCAAGATCTATGTTTGTAGTGTTAAATATGCAGTCCCTTTACAGGGTCCTATAAATGGGAATGTAAGTTCATCTTGCAATTTTAGGTACCTCATAAAGGTCTTAAGTCACTATGTTAATCATATACTGGTAAATATGTTCATTTTAAATGAAAGACACAAAAAGCATAAGAATGGAAATTCAGTGTGCAGAGAATGATGAGGGCCCAGGCCTCAGCAACAGGTAACAGGGAATGACCTTTCATAGGCACATACCTGCTATCTACAGACAGTATCTGGTATGAGAGCTGTAAATACAAGTACTCAGAAAATACTGATTACCAACTAAAATGATTGTAGATGGAATTTTAGACCTAAAACTTTCTAAAATACTGTCTCCTATGGAAGAGCTTTAAGGATCGGTATGTGTTGTCCTGCAGCTTTTATTCACCTTGCACAAAGAATTCCATTTCCTATTATTGGGTTTGAAACTTGACCACTCAGCACTTAAATAATGAGGTAAGGTGAAGTCAAACTTGAACTCAAGATAATTGATTTTTAAGACCAAGAATGCAAGAATTAATAAGATATATCATTTTTAGATGCGTAGATGTACTTGTTCTCCGTCCCATACACCCTTCCTTCTCTCAGGAAATGTAATGTGAACCCAAGTGGCTCAGTAAATGAGAGACCTTCAATAGACCATGCACACCCAGAGACAAAGCACTGGTGCGGGGTTTCACTGTGTTTGTGGTTACAGGCAGGTTGCAGTCTGTCAGGTCACAAATCTCTATTCTAAATAACCCCGTAATTATAGATTTACCTCCCCCGTGTCTGCTTTCAGGATGTACAAAGGCAAGAAATCTAAAAGGCCTAAAGTTACCCTTCCGTTGCCAGAAGCCACTCTGTGGGAGGGCCCAGCCCATTACCACCCTGGTTCAGTTTAGTCCACAAATCTTACTTCTCCAAACTCTATTGGTATGTTTGCTTTTGATTATATGTCCGCACTCTTGAGCAGGTCAGTTTGCAGACATCGGATACCTGGTTAGAGAAAGGAATATGGAAACATGAATGCAAATCTGGTCGTTTTTAGCAAGAGGAAATACTTGTTTTTCATGGATAAGCATTGTTCATTATGAAATATTTGACTGTATAAAGCGTTAAAGCATCATTGAACACTAGATGAGCTAAAGTCATGTTTTAATTACTGAATCAGTTCCAACATTATGGAAGCTGAACTATAATATAACCTAACCGCCTACATTTTACCAACTGCAACTCCCCTCTAACTTGTTCTCCTATAACTTTAAATTTGCCCTTGGTAAAGTGTTTTTACAGGGGTACAAATATTTCTTGGAGGTAGGGATTTCATTTCCCTTGGATATAGACCCAGAAGTGGAATTACTGGATCATATGGTATTTCTGTTTTTAGTTTTTTGAGGAATCTCCATAATGGCTACACCAATTTGTATTTCCACCACAGTGTGCAAGGGTTTCCTTTTTTTTCCTAAGTCCTCACCAACACTTGTTATCTCTTATCTTTTTGATATAATAACTTCAGAAAACACAATGAGGGGAGGAAAGTCCAGAAAGATATGTAGCAGAATGTTGGCAGAGATTTCTTCTGGGATAGGGGACCTAATGGTGATTTTTCTTCTCTTTTCCCCTTTTTGTTCTTTCCAAATTATCTGGAATGAGCTCAAATGATTTTCAAAATCACAGGAAAAACAACAACAACAAAAAACCAAGAGTGGCTCCCTATCCTTAAAATAACAGAAATAAACCATGCCAAGGAAGAGAGGCTGAGGTACTTAGGGTGATTTGGAGGGGATGAAAGATGGGGTGGGGAGTGGTGTGTGAAGGGAAAATGGAGTCAAGGAAAGGGAGGGTCTGTTGATGGGGCAGCCAGCTATGAAGTGCTTCTCAGTTATCCTGGGGTCTCTGACCAGCACCTGCTTGGCCTTCCAGGACACAGTAGCAAAGTCCTGCTGAGCAGCTTGTGGCCCATAGGCACTTAGCAAGATTTTTGGTTTTACTCAAGAACTTGTTTGTTTTTAATTTGATCACTTCCCCTTCTGGAAACAACTAGGATGCGCAAAAAAAAAAATTCTGTGTTTTAGTTGTGAGCCGTCTCCGTTCATTGCATAGATAACTTCTTCTAAACTATTATAGTTGTGAATTTTCCAGATCCTAGAATTCTTCAGATTTCTTCCTTTTAAGCAGCTCTTTGGAAAGAGAATTGTTGCAGAGAGAGGAAGTTTATTAGCTAAAAGGAGACTTACGGATTGTTTATAGATTGGTTAATTTCTGGAGTGAACCAAATTCAAGATGGTGAGGGACCCAGAGAGCAGTCTAATCTGCACATTGACGTATAGAATTCAAAACCAGTCTACCAGCAGTCCTTAAAACCTTAAACATAGACACCATATGATCCATCAATTCCACTGGTCAACTGGTAGAATTTCAGCTTCTTCTCTTTATCTCTTTTGGAGTCCCCAAATGTAACCTTGTGAATGGTATGGCTCATCTCAATCGTTTTTCAAAGCGCTTTCTTCAGGCTTCAAATATAAAGCATACAAACTGCTATGGACTAATACTTTCTCTACCACTCACTCTGGAATTTCATATATCCCAACCCACAGAATTCATTAAAGAACACTGACAGAAAGCTGAATGCTTTTTTTTTTTTTTTTTTTTTTAAGATTTTATTTAACAGTCTTTCACTTAACAGAGACACAGCGAGAGAGGGAACACAAGCAGGGGGAGTGGGAGAGGGAGAAGCAGGCTTCCCGCTGAGCGGGGAGCCCGACGCAGGGCTCGATCCCAGGACTCTGAGATCATGACTTGAGCCGAAGGCAGACGCTTAACCAACTGAGCCCCCCAGGCACCTCTCTTCCCAGGTTTTTTTTTTTTTTTTAAAATTTTTTTTTTTTTTCAGCGACACACCGAGAGAGGGAACACAAGCAGGGGGGGGGGGAGAGGGGGAAGCAGGCTTCCCGCAGAGCAGGGAGCCCGATGCGGGGCTCGATCCCAGGACCCCGGGATCATGACCTGAGCCAAAGGCAGAAGTTTAATGACTGAGCCACCCAGGCACCCCTGAATGCTTATTATTCTACTTTGCCTTTCCTTAGGCTTATCAGAAAAACACCTGGTACCACACCCAGGACACCTGTAGGGGGCTGAATTGTGGCCCCTCAAAATACATATCTTTGTTTTAATACCCAAACTCTGTAAATGTTCATTTAGAAAAAGGGTCTTTGCAGATATAGTTAAGGACCTTGAAAGGAGACCATCCTGGATTATCCACATAGGCCCTAAACCCAATGACCATGTCTTTATAAGAGACAGAAGAGAAGTCACCTAGAGTAGGTCATTTGAAGATGGAGACAGAGATTGGAGTGAGCAATCACAAGCCAAAGTACAAGGACAGCCTCCAGAAGCTAGAAGAGGCAAGTAACGGAATCTCTCCTTGAACTTCTAGAGGAAGCACAGACATGCCCACACCTTGATTTCAGACTTCTGGTCTCTGGAACTGTGAGAGAATACATTTCTGTTGTTTTAAGCCACAAACTTTGTGGTAATGTTTATGGCAACCATGGGAAATTAATACAACCCCATTGGCTTCCAGTCTCTAAAGAAGAGGAGTCCAACCAGAAGCAGCTTGACCAGGCTTTCATGATAGAGATGGGATGGCCATTACAACTCTGGTGACAAACTAGATCTTTCAGACTCTTACTCTGAAAGACAACTAGAATAACCAGGCTTTCCCAATTTCCAGCTAGTGTTCGTGACTTATGGAGCCAGTGCTGTGGACTGAATGTTTGTATGCCCGCCCTCCATTCCACCCACCCCATTCATATGTGGACATCTACTCTCTAATGAGCTGATATTTGGAGGTGGGGCCTTTGGAGGTAATCAGGTCATGAGGGTGGAGCCCTCATGAGTGGGATTAGTGCCCTTATGGAAAGAGACATGAGAAAAATTTGCTTCCTCTCTCCCTGCTCTCCACTTTGTGAGGATCCAAGGAAGACCACCATCTGCAAACCAGGAAGAGGGCCCTCACCAGATACTGGATCTGCTGGCACCTTGATCATGTACCTCCCAACCTCCAGAACTGTGAGAAATGAACGTCTGTTGTTTAAGCCATGCATCCTGTGGTATATTTGTTAGAATAGCATTAACAGCCAGTTTTTATAGTTTCTAATTTTTCCAACTTTTAGATAATTGTCCTTAACACGGTCCTAATCAACCCAGCTTTCCTGCTGTCCATCATGTTCTCTTCCGCTCCTTCATGACACTGACTTTACAGCAAGCTTTTGTCTGCCTTGGATGCAGAGCATCATTTTGCCTTCAATCTTACCATTGACCCGCATTTTCTCTTGGTATTAACAAGAGATTAAACCAAGAGAAAGAAAATGATTGGCTTAGGTTCATCTTGTATATGTGTATGTGTGTATGGGACCACTACGGTATTATGGATCAGTGGCCCCTATGTCAGGTGTCCAATCTGTGCTATCTGGGAGCATGAGAGAATTATCATGTGGTATCAAACGTGGTGCTTAAGTAGCTGGGGCTGGGTATTCAGATGCTGTCTGGCACAGTATAAAGGTAAAGAGTGTGGGCTCTGCCTGGGTTTGCATGCTAGCTCTGCCACCCACCACATGTTTTATGATCTTGGGCAAGTGAATCTCAATCTCAGTTGTATTATCTTATCTATATTTTATGATCTTGGGTAAGTTAATCTCAATCTCAGTTGTATTATCTATAAAACGGAGATAGTAATCTAAGTCTACCTCATAGGGTTGGCATGAGGATTAAATGAGTACATATCTGGCATATATTCAGTGCTCAATACATTTTAACTATTATTTGGGCTTAAATTTACCATTTAGTATTTTATTTCCGGTTTTTTCTCCTGTTTGTTTCCCTATTTTTTCTGCTTTCCGGTGGGTTATTTGAACATTTTTTAAAATTCAGTTTTGACTTATTTATAACTTACAGTGTATCTCTTTATATATTATTATTATTATTTGCTCTAGGTATTATCATACTTATCATAGGCTACGAGAGTTTCCATTTCACAAGTTCAAACTATTATTGAACCTGATAAGCACATGACTTTTCCCATGGTGTGGTTCCAGAGATGCCCTCAATTAACATGATTCATGTCACTTTTCTAATCATAAGCTCACATTCCTGTTCCTCCTCTTAAAAAAACAAACCAAACACAAAACAAAAACTCCTAAAATCATATCCAGCTATGAAATCTAGAGAGGTTATCATGGGGCAATATTAAAGGTGCTTCTCAGTCTTAGAGTTCACAACCTCCTGGCACTATCCATCCCATCTCCAGTGCTGCTACAATCCCTTCTTGCTCTTTCACAACCTATGGAATAAGTGGTACCTTTAACCACCATCAATATTGCTGACATAGTATTTAAATATTATATTTCAACATATTAAAGTATATGAAAGTATTGAAATATATTTTACAGATATATCTACTAAATGCAGACATTTAAAATATAAATGTCTAAGAATTAAAGTAATTATAGGGATGAGCTCAGTTTATTATGAGCCTTGCTGCAAGAAGGCCAGATCCCTTGTTTTCCTACCTTATGTTAGTATGTGTATATACACATACATGTGTGTGTGTATACATATATGCCCATATACCACTGAGCACATGGTAGCTTTTTAGATAGAGCAAGTACACTAATGTGAGGTCTTTCTCTTTTTTCCATTCGTGTATCAAAACAACTTTACTAAGAACAACTTTTTTGTCTTTGCCATAAACAAGTGGATTTGAAATCCTATCAAATGAACAGACAACTACTTCACCCTGTACTTTGAGATCACTCACAGACTAATTATTTTAATTCCAGTATATTTAACATAAAGTGTTATATTAGTCTCAGGTGTACAATACAGTGATTCAATAATTCTATACATTACTAAGTGTTCATCACGATAAGTGTACTCTTAATCTCCTTCACCTGTTTCACTCCTCCCCCACCCACCTCCCCTCTGGTAACCATCTCTTTGATTTCCATAGCTAAGTGTCTGTTTTTTGGTTTGTCTCTTTTTTTCTTTGTTCATTTGTTTCTTAAATTCCACATATGAGTGAAATCATATGCTATTTGTCTTTCTCTCACTGACTTATTTCACTCAGCTTTATACTTTCTAGGTCTATCCTTGTTGCAAATGGCAATATTTCATTCTTATGGCTGAGTAATATTCCATTGTATGTGTGTATGTGTGCATGTTCTTTATCCATCCATCTATCAAGGGGCACTTGGGCTGCCTCCATAATGTGGCTATTTTAAATAATGCAATAAACACAGGGATGCATATATCCTTCAAATTACTGTTTTCGTATTCTTTGGGTAAATATCCAGTAGTGTGATTACTGGATCAGATGGTACTTCTATTTTTAATATTTTGGGGGAATATCTATACTGTTGTCCACAGTGACTGCACCAGTTTGCATTCCCACAGACAGCACACAATGGTTCCTGTTCTCCACATCCTCATCAACACTTGTTTCTTGTGTTTTTCATGTTAGCCATTCTGACAGGTGTGAGATGGTATCTTATTGTGGTTTTTGCATTTCCCTGATAAGTGATGTTCAGCATCTTTTCATGTGTATCTTAGCCATCTGTATGTCTTCCTTAGGGAAATGTCTGCTCATGTCTTCTCCCCATTTTTTAATTGGATTATTTGGGTTTTTTTGGCTGTTGTATAAGTTCCTTATTTATTTTGGAAAATAACCCTTTATCAGGTAAGTTCTTTGTAAATCTCCTCCCATTCAGTAGGCTGTCTTTTAGTTTTGGTGGTTGTTTCCTTCACTGTGTAGAAGCTTTTTATTTAGATGTAGTCCCAATAGTTTATTTTTGCTTTTGTTTCCCTTGCTTCAGGAGACCTATCTAGGAAGATGCTGCTACAACCCATGTCAGAGAAGTTACTGCCTGTGCTCTCTTCTAGGATTTTTATGGTTTCAGGTCTCACATTTAGGTCTTTAATCCACTTTGAGTTTATTTTTGTGTATGGTATACAAAAGTGGTGCAGTTTCATTCTTTTGCATGTAGCTGTCCACTTTTCCCAACACCATTTGTTGAAGAGACTTCTTCCCATTGTATATTCTTGCCTCCTTTGTCGAAGATTAATTGACCATACAATTGTGGGTTTATTTCTAGGCTTTCTATTCTGTCCCATTGATCTCAGGATCTCTGTGTCTGTTTTTGTGCCAGTACCATACTGTTTTGATTGCTACAGCTTTGTAGTGTATCTTGAAATCTGGGATTGTGATACCTCCAGCTTTGTTTTTCTTTTTCAAGATTGCTTTGGCTATTTGGGGTCTTCTGTGGTTCCATACACATTTTAGGATTGTTTGTTCTGGTTCTGTGAAAAATGCTGTTGGTATTTGGATAGGGATTGCATTGGATCTGTAGATTGCTTTGGGTAGTATGGACATTTTAACAATATTTGTTCTTCCAATCCGTGAGCATGGGATGTCTTTCCATTTGTGTCATGTTCAGTCTCTTTCATCAGTATTTTAAAGTTTTCAGAGGACAGGTCTTTCATCTCCTTGGTTGACTTTATTCCTAGGTGTTTTATTATTTTTGGTTGCAGTTGTAAATGGGATTGTTAATTTTCTTTCTGCTGCTTCATTATTAGGGTATAGAAATGTAACGGATTTCTGTATGTTGATTTCGTATCCTGAGACCTTAACTGAATTCATTTATCAGTTCTAGTAGTTTTCTGGTGGAGTCTTTTGCTTTTTGAATATATAGTATCATGTCATCTGCACATAGTGAAAGGTTAACTACTACTTTGCCCATTTGGATGCCTTTGATTCCTTTTTCTTGTCTGATTGCTGTGTCTGGGACTTCCAGGACTATGTTAAGTAAAGGTGGTGAGAGTGGATGTCCTTGTCTCATTTCTGACCTTAGGAGAAAAGCTCTTAGTTTTTCCCTGTCGAGTATGGTGTTGGTTGTGGGTTTTTCATACATGGCCTTTATTGTGTTGAGGTATGTTTGCTCTAAACCTACTTTGTTGAGAGTTTTTATCATGAATGGATGTTGTACTTTGTCAAATGCTTTTTCTGTATCTATTGAAATGATCATATGGTTTTTATCCTTCCTCTTATTGATGTGATGCATCACATTGATTGGTTTGCAAATACTGAACCACCCTTGCATCCTGAAAATCCCACTTGATTGTGGTGAATGATTTTTTTTTTAAGTATTATTGTATTCACTTTGCTAATATTTTGTTGAGGATTTTTGCATCTATATTCATCAGAGATAGTGGCTTGTAGTTTTCTTTTTTTGTGGTGTCTTTAACTGGTTTTGAGTAATGCTGGCCTCATAGAATGAATTTGAAAGCTTTCCTTCCTCTTCTATTTTTTGGAATAGTTTGAGAAGATGTTCAGTAGAATTCACCTGTGAAGCCATCTGGTTCTGGACTTCTGTTAAGAGGTTTTTATGTTTGTTTTTGGAGACTATTAGAGAGAGAGCACGAGCAGGGTGAGGGGCAGAGGGAGAAGCAGACTCCCTGCTGAGCAGGGAGCCCAAAATGGGGCTCAGTCCCAGGACTCTGGGATCATGACCTGAGCCGAAGGCAGATGCTTAACCGACTGAGCCACCCAGGCGCCCCTAGGAGGTCTTTGATTACTGATCCAATTTCATTGCTGGTAATCTGTCTGTTCACGTTTTCTATTTCTTCCTGCTTCAGTTTTGTTACTTTATACGTTTCTAGGAGTTTATCCATTTCTTCTAGGTTGTCCAATTTGTTGGCATATAATTTTTCATAATATTCTCTTATCACTTGTATTTCTGTGTTGTCAGTTATTTCTCCTCTTTCATTTCTGATTTTGAGTCCTCGCTCTCTTTCATTTGATAAGTCTAGCTAGAGGTTCACCAATTTTGGTGATGTCTAAAGAGAACTAGCTCTGAAGGAAACAGTGTTTCCTTTGTTCCTTTGCTCTAAGCCTAAAACTAGCTCATTGATCTATTGTATTATTTTTTAGTTTTTGTATTGTTTCTGCACTAATCTTATTTCCTTTCCTCTGTTGTTTTCATGTTCTTTTTCTATCTCCGTTAGGTGTAAGTGTAGGTTGTTTGAGATTTTTCTTCTTAAGGTAGGCCTACATTGTTATAAACTTCCCTCTTAGGATTGCTTTTGCTGCATCCCAAAGATTTTGGACTGTTGTGTTTTCATCTTTATTTCTCTCTCTCCTTCTTACCCTACCCCCTCTAATAATATATATTATTTTTTCCTTTTTTAAGTAAGCTCTGTGCCCATCATGGTGCTTGAAATCCCAACCCTGAGATCAAGAGTCACATGCTTTACTGACTGAGCCGGCCAGGCATCCCATGTCTCCATATATTTTTTTGAGTTTCTCTTTGATTACTTGGTTGACCATTCATTGTTTAGTAGCATGTCATTGAACCTCCATTTATTTGTACTCTTTACAGACTTTTCCTTGTGGTTGATTTCTAGTCTCATAGCATTGTGGTCAGAAAAGATGCATGGTATGAATTTGATCTTTTTGAATTTGTTGAGACTTGTTTTCTGGCCTAATATGTGATCTCTTCTGGAGAATGTTCCATGTACACTGGAAAAGAATGTGTATTCTGCTGTTTTAGTGTGGAATATTTTGGATATATCTGTTAAATCTAATGTGTCATTCAAAGCCACTGTTTCCTTGTTGATTTTCTGTTTGGATGATATGTCCATTGATGTTAGGAGGGTGTTAGTCCTCTACTATTATTGTATTACTATTGATTAGTTCTTTTATGTTTATTATTAATTGCTTTATGTATTTGGATGGTCCTGTGTTGGGTGCATATTTACAATTGTTATATATTCTTATTGTTCCCTTTATGATTATATAGTGCCTTCTTTGTCTCATTACAGTCTTTGTTTTAAAATCTGTCTGTTATAAGTATTGCTATCCTGGCTTTTTTTTCCTCCCATCCATTTGCATGATTAATGCTTTTCCATCGCTTCACTTTCAATTTCCATGTGTCTTTAGATCTGAAGTGAGTCTCTTGTAGGCTGCAGATAGGGAAGTCCTTTGGAGCACTTAGTCCATTTGCATTAAAAGTAATTATTGATAGGTATGTACTTCCATTTTGTTACTTGTTTTAATATTTTTTTTGTATGTGAGGTATTTTTTTTTTTTTCCCCTAGGCAAAGAACTTTATTAACCTTGTTTCAAACTTTATTCCCAGGCTTCTTCAGCTTAATTAGCTGCAAAGAATGAATTGTGTATAAACAAAAACTGAAAAGAGCTGCAGTGTCCAAGGGGCTTGGGCTTAAAAATATTAGAGATCTAGATTTTATCAGATCAATGAACAAAATTTTAAAAAGCAGTCATAATATAAAATAGCAGCTCCCAGTAACTTCTTCAAGTTTTATCTTCTTCAGAAGTTGACTCAATTCAGTTTGCTTCATTCTTGGAAGCTTCAAAATTCTCCACAAGATCTGGAACTTCATCATCATCATCCTCTCTGGTAGCAAGTGGTGCTTTTCCATCCACAAATTGTTTGGGCAGAGCTTCAGCCAGTCGTCTTAAACTAGTCAGACTGTCTGCACCAAGTTGGTTTAAGATACTGGGTATCATTTCTGTCAGCTGCTTTGTCTCAGCATGGCCTGTATTGATGAAAGTGTTCGCTGCCAGCAATGCCTGAACTTTGGGGTTGTTAAAGTGGATCACTGTTCCTTGGTTTGTGAACATATTCACTTCTTCAATACCAGAGATATTGTTTACCCCTAACTTCTTTAAGGAGAACAAGTTTTTCCCTCTGCTGTAGCCATTCTATGAACCACCTTCTTCTTTCGGGGAGCAGTTCCTTCCCCACCAATGTGCACTTGTGCTTGCAGTTTGGTGAGTTTCTCCTGGTTCATGATAGTTTCTTTCATCTTGTTGGAGCGGAAATGGGACCGCACGGGGGAATAGGGTTGGCGCTCAGGGGGTCTCGGGCGGACCAGCTGAGATTAGGTGCACACACACCGGGACGCAAGATGGCAGTTAGAGGATGTGAGGTCTTTCTTAAACTTTGTTTTCACCCTAATAATTCTATAATTCTGACTAGAGACCAATGTTTTACTTTAACTTCTGATATCTATTTGATTCTTGGAATCATGGTTTTTAATTTTAGTTTGTAGTTTTCAGTTTTAAAAATATATCTACAGACATATACTATTATGAATGTAGTTCATTGGCTTATTTTTGAGGACACTAATGATATTCTCTTTCTTTAATGACAGCCCTCTAAATCCTTATTAATTCTATTTTACAATCTACTACAGCTTTCTTATTCTTTCTCTGAAATCCTAAAAAATTTTACATCCAGTTTTATGCTCACCCCTCCCTCTAATCCCACTTGAACAATATTAAGTTAGCCCCTCATGATTTCTTGTCCCAATGGCTGGAATAGATTCCTGGTTTCCTCGCATCCAGCTTATTTGCCCCCCTTCCTATACATTCTTCATCCTACTGCCAGAGTGCTTTTTCTAAAATGCAAATTTTATGATATTGTTCCTTTGCTCTAAACCCCATTGCTTTCAGGATACAACCCAAACTTAGGCCTTTCATCAAATCCTAATCCAAGAGGCTCCTGTGATATCTTTGGTTGCCATTAAATCACCCCTGTTACACCTGTTGGTGCCTCTTCTACTCCATTGCCTGGTGGTCCTAATCAGCAAGGTCCTTGCTGTTGCAACTTATATCACCCCATCATCCCCTCAATCACTGATGCAGATGTTTGGTGACATTTTAAGTACAGATGTTGGTCCTTCTGAAACAGCAAAAGCCTTCCTCCAATTTTTACAATTCTTCCATTAAATTCTAAAGGGAGTAGGCCATTCTGAGTTACAAACTGGGAGAAACAAGTTTCACCAGGACCATTTGGAGACTATTAGAGTAGAATCTTTGTGTCCTGTTCCAAAACATCTGTTTGTACCAAAACTCCATCAGTGTTCCAGGAGATACCTAACAGCCTGAGTGCTCTATTAGTTATTTCCTTTCACACTGGATGACATTCACTTAAGAGCTAGGGATGCCATTTCTCCAATTGCTGGATCTCTGTATACCTGGCTCAGATTGACAATTCTGGGTGTTTTCATTTCTTTTTGATGGCCCAGAAAATGAGTATATGTTTGTGGGTATAGAGATTATGTTCCATTGATAGTAAAATTTATTTTTTTGTTTTTAAAAACTGCCATTTTTGGGCGCCTGGGTGGCTCAGTCGTTAAGCGTCTGCCTTCGGCTCAGGTCATGATCCCGGGATCCTGGGATCGAGGCCCGCATCGGGCTCCCTGCTCCGCGGGAAGCCTGCTTCTCCCTCTCCCACTCCCCCGGCTTGTGTTCCCTCTCTCGCTCTCTCTCTGTCAAATAAATAAATTTAAAAAAATAAAATAAAAATAAAAACTGCCATTTTTAAACACTGTTAGAGCAGAAGGGAGCTGTGAAGTATGACATTATGGAGTATTTATAATTCTGTCATATTTACAACAGTAATTTCTTCTCTCTGGAAATCTGGGAGAGGGTGGGGTGGAAATCTGGTTCTCCTCCTCATTCCCACCACCTTTTACTTGACCACATGAGTCCTCACAGAATCAGGACTTCTGGTGTACTAGTTTTTTGTTCTTGTTCTGTTGTGTATTGTGGTAAAATATACACAAAATGTACCATTTGAGCTATTTAGTGTACATATAATTCAGTGGCATTAAATGCATTCAGTGTGGTATAGCTATCACCACTGTCCTTTTCCAGAACTTTTCATCATCTCAAACATAAACTCTGTACTCATTAATTTCCCATCCCTTACTCCCACCCCAGCCCCAGCAACCTCTTTTCTACCTTCTGTCTCTATGAATTTGGCTCTTCTAGGTACTTCATACAGACGGAATCCTATAACATTTGTCCTTTTGTGTCGGGCTTATTTCACTTAACACTTTCAGGGTTCATTCATATAGTATCAGAATTTCATTGCTTTTAAGGCTGAATAAACTGTTACCCAATATGAAATAGATCATTTGAATACCCTATGACTACTAATGAAATGGAATGTGTAATTTTAAAACTCCCCATAAAAGATATATCCAAGCCCAAAGGAGATTCTACCGAACATTTAAAGAATTAAGACAAACTTAATTAAGCTTAATTAAGACAATTTGTCCTTAATTAGGACAAAATATTTACAAACTGCATATCTGAGAAAGGACTAGTATCTGAAACCTATAAGGAATTCTCAACATTCAACAGTAAAACAAGCAATCCAACTTGAATGTCCACGAAACTCATGAAGAGACATTTCACTGAAAAAAATATATAATAAGCACATGAAATGTTTGATATCCTTAGTTATTACGGAAATGAAATTAAAACCACATTCAGATTAGCACTATACATTTATCAGAATGGTTAAAATTAAAAAAAAAGTGATACCACCCAATGATGGTGAGGATGGAGAGAAACTTGGATCACTCATATATTGCCAGAGGGGATATAAAGTGACACAGCCAGTCTGGAAAACAATTTGGCAGTTTCTTAAGAAACAAAACATGCAAATACCATATGTCCCAGCATTTGCAGTCCTGGGCATGTATTCCAGAGAAATGAAAACTTATGTTCACATAAAAACTACATAAATTTTCATAGCAACTTTATTCATAATAGTGAAAAACTGGGGGGAAAAAAATTTACATGTCTTTCAATGGCTGAATGGTTAAACTATAGTATATCCATACTTTGGAATACTACTTATTATTAGAAACAAATCACTGATACATACAACCTGCATGAATTATGAGAATTACACTGAGTGGAAAAAGCCAATCCCAAAAGATTACTTGTGGAATTATTCCATTTATATATATATTTTTTCTTTTTTAGCAATCTCCACCCTCAACGTGGGGCTCAAACTCGACCTCAAGACCAAGAGTCGCATGCTCTACTGACTGAACTAGCCAGGCATCCTAATTTATATACATTCTTGAAGCAACAAAACTATAGAAATAGAGAAATATTAGTGCTTGCCAGAGATTAAGGAGAGGATGAGGGTTGAGGGAAGTAAGCATGGCTATAAAAAGGCAACATGAGGATTCCTTGTGGTGATAGAAATGTTCTGAATCTTGATTTTTACCCTGGTGGTTATGTTGTACTATAGTTTTGCAAGAAGTTACCATGGCGGGGAGGGGACTGGGTAATGTGTGCATGGGGTCTTATTTTTTATAACTGCATGTGAATCTACAATTATCTCGAAAATCAAAGTTTGATTAAAAAATAAAGCTGAGGCGCCTGGGTGGCTCAGTTGGTTAAGCGCCTGACTCTCAGTTTCAGCTCAGGTTGTGATCTCAGGGTCATAAGATTGAGCCCTGAATTGGGCTGTGTGCTCAGTGCCGAGTCTGCTTGAGATTCTTTTTCTCCCTCTGCCCCTTCCCCCACTTGCATGCACTCTCTAAAATATATAAAATCTTAAAAAAAATCTGTTAAGCATAAAATATACTGAACGGTTATCTATAAAGTAAAAGTCTAAAGATACTGTCCCTAAGACAGTCTAGTTTTTTTTGGACAAAGACGATAAAAACATCAATTGCCTGAAGGTACAAGAGGGAGTGACCAAAAGCAATCAGGAACTTCGGAGTTGGAGGAAGGGACTAGCTCTGTGGGGTTTCCCATTTTTGTAACTTTTACCTGAGGGAAGTCCCTACTTTGCACCAGATAGGGAGGCTAAAACTCCAATAGGAACCTGCAGTCTTACTGGCTTGAAGAACCAGAGTCTGAAGTGGCCACAGCAGCTGGAAATGGACTGAGAATCTCAGAAGAGAGACATAAAGGGATAATCTCGAAATCACATAAATTCTGCCCAAATCTTTGATTCCTAAACTATGCATGTGTGTGACAGATCCAAGAAATTTATCCATGACTAAAAGAACTAAACAGATTTCAGCTGCTGCTAACTGCAGGAGAGTTAGAGTTTGGAGTTTGAAGCAGGCCTAGTTAACTTTCTGTTAAACAATCAAGACTCTTTGGAAAAAGAATCCAGAGTTTCTACAATGATTATTAATAATGTCTTGAGTAAAATCCAAAATCACTGGATATAGGGAATAAAAGAAAGAAAACATGACTCAGGCATTCAGTATAGACTAACTTCAAGATTCCCCAAATGTTGATGTTGGCAAACAAAGATTGCAAAACTGCTGTTATAACTATGCTCAGGGACGTAAAGGAAAATATCTTGTAATTAATAAACAAGAGATACCAGCAGAAAAATCAAAAGTATTTTAAAAAAGAACCCAGAGGTGCTTGGGTGGCTCAGTCGGTTAAGTGGCTGCGTTCAGTCAGGTCATGATCCCAGGGTCCTGGGATCGAGCCCCATGTTGGGCTCCCTGCTTAGTGGGGAGTCTGCTTCTCCCTCTCCCTCTGCCTGCCTCTCTGCCTACTTGTGCTTTTTCTCTCTCTCTGTCAAATAAATAAAATCTTTAAAAAAGAACCCAAATGGAAATTCTGCAGCTGGAAAATAACCTAAATAAAATGTCTGATGGATGGACTTAACAGAAAATTGGAGATTATGTAAGAATAAGTGAACATGAAGGTAGATGATTAGGAATTATTTGGTCTGAAGAATAGGGAAGAAAAAAGATTGGAGAGAAAGGAAGAGAATAGAACAGGGACTTAGTGACATGGGACAATATAAAAAATTGTAATATATGAGTAATTGGTGTCTTGAAAGCAGAGAATGGGACAAAAATATTTGAAGGAATAATAATAGCTAAAAATTTCCCAAACCTATAGATTCAAGAAACTCAATGAATCCCAATAGGATAAATATAAAGAAAGCCACATCTCTGATATTCTTAGTAAATTTTCTGAAGACCAAAGATGAAGAGAAAAACTTTAAAAGAAGTTTTTAAAAATACATTGTAAACACAAGAATACGATACAAATGACCACTGGCTTCTCATCAAAAGTATTTAAGTATTCCAAAATCTGTGTTTTAGTGTAATTCAACTTTAGCATACTACCAGTCAGAAAAAAAGCAGTAGGACACGTGTTCATGATACTAGGTCCTTAACAGAATTACTGGAAATTTTTTGTTTAGTTCCATTGTTCAGAAGAGATCAAAGAACCAGCTACTACATACTGGACTGATGAAAACCTACTTACTTAAGAAAATAAAATTGTGCTTTCACTATATAAATATTAACACCCAAGTTGTCCTACCAACCCCTGAAGAGCTAGAGTAGAAAGGACTGGTAGCAGAGTTTAGAAACAGGATCGCTGATTAAATTGGATTATCATCCTTACAGCCTCTTCTAATCTCTAGTCAGTGCTATCTCCCTAGGGGTTTATTTTCTTTCTATTCTTTGGATAACAGAAGTGTTACTTTTCAGGTGATATTGACCTAATCCAGGACTAGAATCAGATGACTTAAAATTTTATAACTCTCCTCAGGATCAAGATCAATGTAGGAAAAAAGAAAAGCAACAATATATATTTCTGAAATTGAAGTGTCATCAGAGACATTCAAACAAATGAATTTATAGAGGTATTTTAAAGCTACCTTCACAATGGTTGGAAAGAAAGCAAAAATCAAATAAAAAAAACATAAATCAGAAGTGGAATTGAACATGTTACACTGATTCTTTAAAAATTTAACAACCTATAAAGATAAAAACATCTCAGGGAACCAAAGATAGAACCTCATAGAATGGCTGTATTCTCAACAACCTTCTACAGTAAAGCTATAAAACCTGATTTTAACAATGGCACTGGATTGAAGGTCTTAAGCCTTTGAATGAATTCTCTAATCTCTATTTCCGGTCCTGACTTCTCTTCCTAACTGTAGACTGGCATTCACCACTGCCTCATGGTTAGAGGAAGTATGTTACTGAACAGTATTTTCCTAACTTCAGCCATTCCAGCACTCTTGGCTCATGTTTTGCTATAACTGTATAACCCTGGTACTATTAGTTTTTATTCATTTTCTGTACATTGACTCACAATTTTGCTTGTATAAAACTTGAAATCATAGCTATAGTTGGAAAAGCAGTATCATTAGCCATCAGTAAAATGATAAATGGATAAAATACAACACCTGATAAATTCTAATTAGATGCTATTGTCTTCCAAAGCCTGAGACCTGTTCTCTTTTGGATAAAAGGTTATGCCCTTACATAATAAGGATTTTTTAAAGGATTAAAAGAGACCTGAGAATTCTGGTGTTGATAATGGCAGAGTTGCCAGTATGAGAATAACTGTCCCAGAGATCACAGTTATAAACTCTGGACAAAGTGTAGCCAAACAACTATTTGAAGACTCTGAAGAGGGGACAAAAGCAGGCAGATACTAATGGGAGGCTTTCATACCTTAAAAGAAGGGAACTACATGCAATGGATGAGATCCACATTTATACAGATATTCCCATGTCTAGGCACCATGGGGCCACCAGAACTCAAGCAGAAATCTGCAGTGTTAACTGGCTTGAGGTGTCAGAGCTAAGAAGCTAATGGAAGAACTAAGAGATTGAATACTAAAAAAAAGAAAAAAAAAGACTTAAGGATGGAAAGAAAAAATAGAGAAACAAAAAATAGTTGAGATGGATAGAAAACAGGAAAATAGAACTGAATTCAACATACCAATAATTACATCAAATGTAGATGAACCTAGCACACTGATTAAAAGGCTAGGATTGCCAGACTGAATTTAAAAAAAGGAAGACCTAACAGTGTGCTATCTAAAAGAGACCCACTTGAAGAGTGGCTATATTAATATGAGGCAAATTGGACTTCAAAATATATTACCAGATATAAGAATATTTTATAATGATACAGGGATTATCTCACCAGGAAGACCTATCAGTACCAAATGTATACAAACCTAATAGCAAATATCAAAAAAATTTTAAGAAAACTTTGACAAAACTAAAGAAATTCATAATCACATTTGGAGATTTTAACACCCTTATGTCAAAAATTGACCAACATACACACACACATGACCAAATACCAGGATATGAAGAATTTGAAAAACACTATTAAGCAACTTACTTAATTGACATTTATAAAATATTTCATCCAGCAACTGTAGAGTAACAGAATACATGTTCTTTTCAAGTGCAAATGGAACATTCATCAAGATAAATCTTATTTTAGATCATGAAATAGTCTCAAAAATTTTAAATCGCAGTTATGTGTAGTATCTTCGCTGACCACAAGAGGATTAAATTAGAAATCAATAACATCTAGAAGAGCCTCAAATATTTTGAAATTAAACGACACACATCTAGATATTATCCATGAGCCAGAAAAGAAATCATAAGGGAAGAATATTTTGAATTGTATCATAATGAAAGTAGAATATTAAAACAGGCACAATGAAACTGGCAGTAGAAATCAGAACAGTGATTGCCTTTGGCATGTGGGGTAACTGAATGATGGCATGAGGGATGACATGCTCTTACATTAGCAAAGATGTGACTTTATCAGAATGTTTTTGAGGAACAAATGATCTCAACCCTTGGGCAATGGAGTGATTATAGCCTATAACTCCCGATACTGTATCTCCAGCAAAGACTTTTTATCGGAACTCCGCACTCCCACATTAAACTAGCTGTTTGATGTCGTTTTCAATATAACAAACATTATCAGTCATGGATCTGTTGTCTCCCTCCTCAAAATCCATTCATCTTCAGATCTTTCCACCTCAGTAAATCCCATCATCATCTACCTAGTTGCTAGCTAAAACTCAAGTGTTATTCTTGATTCCTCTCTACCCATTATTTCTCACATCAAATTGCACCAAATACTATAGATTCTACTTCAACAAGTCCATCACCCATCTATCTACTTCTCTCCATCTCCACTGCCATCATTCTAGTCTAAACCACTATCATCTCTCTGGATACTCCTTTGATTTCCTAAATTTCCTGTAGATACATAGGAGCCAGAGCAGTTTGTTGTTGTTGTTTTTAGACAAGTGACTTAGATTATGTCATTCTTCTGTTTAAAAAATCCTTCATTAGCTTTCTACTGCTCCAGGTCCTATATGCTCTAGCCTTTGCCTACCTCCTCCAGCTCATCCTATACTAGTGATCCCCTTGCTCAGTGTGATTCCTCCACAAGAACCTCAGACTCATAACCACCTCAAGGCCTTTGCACTTGCTATTCCCTCTGTGTGGAATGATGTTTATACTCTGATTCCTTCAAGTCTTTTCAGATGTCACCTTCCTAGGCCTTCTATTACATTCAGAGAGGCCTTCCCTAAGCCCTATTATTTTCTATTACAATACCCTATCCCTATTTATTTTCCTTACAGTTCCTCTCAGAAGCTGATGTTTTCATGGTTATTTGATTAAAATGTTTCATACCCTACTCCCAACACACACACACACACACACACATACACACACACACCCTACCTAGAATGTAAACTGTAGGAGAGCAAAGACCCTGTCTGTCTTGTTCATGGCTCTCATCTTAGTACCACGGCTGATGTAGAGATTCAGTATATGTTACCCCCAAATATGCCATTTTGGCATATTATTTTGAATTGAACTGGAGAAACAGCTGGTGCAGAAAGAATACTCACCCTCCTTTGGCCCCCTGAAAACAGGAGATAAATCCCCTAAAAGGTACCCTACCTGTACTAGAAGAGTAGAAGACATCTCTGGGAATTTAGGGCCAAGATGCTGTATAAACAAACCTTGTGATTTCTTCACCATATTATTACCTCTGGCGCAAACCCCTTTGTCTTGTCAGTTCTTCACAAATCCGGTCACTTCTTTCTGTCTCATATCCTTGTGGGGCTCCCATAAGTATGAATGTAATTAAATTAGTTTTCCTTCTCCCTGTTAATCTGTCTTTTTATTACGGAGTAGTCTCAGCCAAGAACCTAGAAAGGAAGGAGGAAGTTTCCTCCCCCCTACACTGGCATATAGTAAATGCTGAATGAATTAAGAAAAGAATACCTGCGTATGCTAGGAAAGCCTATGGAGAGTTTCTTGGTTATACTATTTATTACGTTACTGTTATAATAGTCTCCTTTTTGTTAAAACCTAGCAAGGCTTCTTTTCTTTTAGTGAGAATGAGCCTAGGTTTGTCACTTTGATTTTTCACAATTGTAAAAAGGAAGAATTAACCCTCATGGCCTGGGAAGAAAAATAAGTCTTTGGCCTTAGCCTTCGTAGGCTCCTATAGAGAGTGGAAGAGAGAAAATGATGAACAAAGAATGAAGGAGCAATGTGAAGAGACTGAATCACCTACCTGCTTCCTATCTCTCCTCCACCCACCCATCCAGCTTCTTCCTGGCAAGCTACTGTTTTTAATACACACACAACCATATAGTTGCCCTATTTGCAATTCCTCAATGACTCTTCTGAACAAAAATTCAATAATTTCAATCCAGCCCTGTTACCTATTGGTCTTTATTTCTTTGGCCTCTCCAATGACTCAGGTGTTTCTCATTTCTTCTTAAATCTCCAGGATCCACCATTTGTTCTATCACTTGGTATTCTTTTTTTCCCTTTCCCAACACTGGCTATGGAATGGGTCACATTTCCCCAGGAACCCATACAGACCCAAGTTTACAGGCAATCTTCCTGTTTCCACTCTAAAACTGTTCTTGGGGGTTTTGATCTAGGTGTTCTCCTCTATCTACACACACTGGTGGTTGATAACATACAACATTCCTCTCTCCTTTCTCGTTCTTACCCTACTCACCCCTTTTTGGGCCAAGTCTTTAGAGATAGGGTGTCTTTCTCTCTAGAAGAAAGGCTGATAATTCTAGAGGCACAGTGAGAGTGAACGAAATCCAAGAGCGGTATATTTGTTTATACCCTTTCTCCCTACAAGCTGGGCTGCCCTGGAATTGCAAAGCATCCGTCTTAGTGGTGCGCCTAATAGACTACAGCCCAGCATGGAATACCTCCTCTTGACCTCCTGCTCTCTTCGCTTAGTCTCAGGCTAACTTCTTTTCTCAGAAATTAGGCCAGAAATAGCAGCCAATGAGAAATAGATTTGCTTTGTCTTAAGTGGTTTATTTGCATTTTGAGGACTTCCTTCCTAGGAAATACCTGTCTCAAAGAGCTTTTCCCTCATAGAAGAATGACCTCTGAGAGGTCATTTTCTATCTTTCTAAACTTAGTTAGGTGTTCCTTTTCTGAGTTCCCATCAAGACTATTTCATATCTTAAGACTGTTCTCACCCATCATTAAGATGCTTGAGAATAGGGACTTAGCATTCCTGATACCTACTACAAGAATGACAAAGGGAGCTTCATTTTTCAGTACAAACTGATGGATTGGTAGTGATTGCCTGGAACATTGAGAATGACCATGATCCTGGGGAAGTAGGGCAGAACAGTAGCCCCTCAACTCTGGCTTAATATGAAAGAATTAATGAATTAATGGTCACAATAGTATATCAGCATTCTCCTTGTGAACCTTCATCCTGGCTAATAGATGTCGAAGTGTCTTGTGTACCAATAACAACCCTATGGACCTCAGGCTTTTCTATGGGAACTCTGATTACCCTCCAGCTCTTATAGAAATGAATCTTAGTGCAGCACTCAGCACCTGTAACTTCTGACAGGCCTGACCCCTCATCATGACCACCTGGTCAATTTCAGGGCTCCAGATGACACCCTACATCTTCCCACCCTTCACCTACCATAAACAAAGCATACAAATTCTCCTAGTTCTTGATGGCTGATTTCAGTTCATTGGTCTCCTGCTTTGATGCCAAAGCCTTTTGAGGTTCCCACCACACCTGCCTTCAATTCCACTATCTGCTTCCATGGCTCTCATTTACCAGCCTCCAGGTGACCCAGGATTTGCCATTATCCTCAGGAATTTTAGTGCTAGGCAAATGACGCATCTAACAGCTTACCACCAGACTCCCTATACCTAGTTCTAATGGTCCCCAAATTCTTCTCATACCTCAAAACCGTTCCATTTGCCAAATGATCAACCTAATGGCATGACTCAAGAACTGTCTCCTGTTCTGTCTCTTGCTTGCTCAGGTGCTTACTTGCACAAGGCCTTCTCTATATTTTACCAAAAGCTGCTGTCCTTTTGACAGCTCTTTTCTTGCACTCGGGCACGGTGGTCATCATGCTTAGACCTTTCCTGTCTGACCTAGACCTCATGGTCCATTGCTTCAGTCTCTTGCTCACCACCAGCCTCATCTCCTTCCCTGCTTGTGCTACTGCCCTACTAAATCTATAGGCCTTCTCTGGCAGCTGAGCATTGTTGTAAAACCTCATATGATGAAAAAACAAAGACTTCATTTGATGATGAGGACTGATAGCATTCTGAATTTATGATGTATATTTTAAGATGGATTCTCAGTGCTGCTGGTTAATGCTTTATAGGGTTCCATGTGAGTTCCTTCATTAAATCCCACCAAGGCTAACCCAAACCATTTATCCCTTTCATCACACTACTCATGCTACACTTAACTCCTTTTTTGGCTCAGGATTATACCTCCTATTTCAGTCAGAAATAAAGACGCACTTTCTTGACTGGTTTCCACCTAATAAACACTGCTCATTTCTTCTTAATCTCCCTCCTTCTCTTGTTCAAGACTATCTTCCTCTGTGTTTTGTTTTGTTTTTTTTTTAAGATTTATTTATTTATTTTAGTGGGAGAGGGGCAGAGAGAGAGGGAGAGAAGCAGACTCCCTGTTGAGCGTGGAGCCCAGTGAGGGGCTTGATGTGGGGCTCCATCTCATGACCCTGAGATCATGACCTGAGCTGAAACTAAGAGTCAGATGCTTAACTGACTGCACCACCCAGGAGCCCCACTCTGTGGTTTAGATCAATATTCTCCAGGTATGACTGTAGATTTAGCAAAGGTCTTGGAACTTGTTAAAAATGAAAGTTATCAGCCCACCCAGACCTACTGAATTATTCCCTTTAGGGATGGCAGGGTATTTAACAAGCCCTCCAGGTTACTCTGAGGCAACCAAAGTTTGAGGATCATGGGTGTAGACTTCTTCTGAGGATTTGCTTGTTCTTTCATCTATCTGCATTCTCTCTTTTTTCACATAATATTTCCCTTTATGGGAATTTATTCTAAGGAAATAATCTAAAATGAGAGCATGTTTGGGGCACCTGGGTGGCTCAGTCAGTTAAGCTCTGCCTTTCACTCAGGTCATGATCCTGTGGTCTTGGGATCGAGCCCTACATCAGGCTCCCTGCTCGGGAGGGGGCCTGCTTCTCCTTTTCCCTTTGCCCCTCCTCCTGCTGGTGCTCGCTTGCATGCTCTCTCTCAAATAAATAAATAAAATCTTTAAGGAAAAAAGAGTAAGAATATATATTAACTCTTCTTTCAGTGTTTGGTAGAATGCACCTGTGAAGCCATCTGGTTCTGGACTTTTCTTGGGAATTTTTTGACTACTGATTCAGTTTCATTGCTGGTAAGCAATCTGTTTAAATTTTCTATTTCTTCCTGCTTCAGTTTTGGGAAGACAGATGTTTCTAGAAATTTATCCATTTCTTCTAGGTTGCCCAGTTTATTGGCATATAATTTTTTGTAATATTCTCTTAATATTGTTTGCATTTCTGTGGTGGCAGTTAATTCTCCTTTTTCAATGGTGATTTTGTTTGAGTCCTTGCTCTTTCTCTCTCTCTTTTCTCTCTCTCTCTTTTTTGGATGAATCTAGCTAGAGGTTTATCAATTTTGGTCATCTTTTTAAAGAACCAGCTCCTGGTTTCATTCATCTGTTCTGTTGTTTTTTAGTCTCTATATTGTTTATTTCTGCTCTAATCTTTATTATTTCCTGTCTTCTACTGGTTTGGGGTTTTGTTCTTTTTCTAGCTCCTTTTGGTGTAAGATTAGGTTGTTTATTTGAGATTTGTCTTAGTTCCTGAGCTAGGCCTGTGTTGCTATAAACTACTTTCTTAGAACCACTTTTGCTGCATGCCAAACGTTCTGGACCAGTATGTTTTCAATTTCATTTGTCTCCATATATTATTTGATTTCCTCTTTGATTTCTTGTTTGACCCATTTATTATTTAGTAGCATGTTATTTAACCTCCAGGTATTTGTGCTCTTTCCAGATTTTTTCTTGTTGGTCATTTCTAGTTTTAGCATTGTGGTCAGAAAAAATGCATGGTAGGACTTCGATCTTTTCAAATTTGTTGAGACTTGTTTTCTGGCCTCATATGTGACCTATTCTGGAGAATGTTCCATATGTACTTGCAAAGAATATGTGTTCTATTGTTTTAGGATGGAATTTTCTGAATAAATCTGTTAAATCCATCTGATCCAAAGAGTCATTAAAGTCAGTGTTTCTTTTCGGATTTTCTGTTTGGATGATATGTCCATTGATGTAAGTGGGGTGTTAAGGTCCCCTACTATTACTGTATTACCATTGATTACTTCCTTTATTTTTATTATTTACTGCTTTATGTATTTGGGTGCTCTTATGTTGCATACATAAATATTTACAATTATTATATCTTTTTGTTGGATTGTCCCTTTTATGATTAGTGTCCTTCTTTTTCTCTTGTTTTAAAGTCTTTTTTTAAAAAAATATTTATTTATTTGACAGAGAGATAGACAGAAGAACACAAGCAGAGGGAATGGCAGAGGGAGAGGGAGAAGCAGGCTCTGCACTGTGCAGGGAGCCTGATGCGGGACTCGATCCCAGGACCCTGGGATCGTGACCTGAGCCAAAGGCAGACCCTTAACCATCTGAGCCACCCAGGCGCCCTCCTGTTTTAAAGTCTTTTACAGTCTTGTTGTAAAGTCTATTTTGTCCGGTAGAAGGATTGCTATCCTAGCTTTCTTTTCATACCCATTTCCATGAGAAATGTTTTTCCATCCCCTCACTTTTAATCTGCATATGTCTTTAGATCTGAAATGAGTCTCTTGCTGGTAACATGTAAATGGGTTTTGGTTTTTTTATCCATTCTGTCACCCTGTGTCTTGATTGGAGGATTTAATCCATTTGCATTCAAAGTAATTATTGATAGGTATGTATTTATTGCCATTTTGTTACTTGTTTTATGGTTGTATTTGTAGTTCTTCTGTTTCTTTCTTCCCTTGCTCACTTCCATGATAACTTGACTTTCTTCAGTGATATAACTGGATTCCTTTCTCTTTACTTTTTGCATCTATTAGTGGCTTTTGGTTTGGGCTTTTCATTATATAACACCTTCTGCATGTAGCAGTCTATATTAAGTTGATGGTTACTTAAGCTTGAATCTATTCTTTGCAACCTCCCCACCCCCCCCTTTATAGGGATTTGGTAGCATACTTTACATACTTTTATTTTGTGAGTCCCTTGACTGCTTTTTAAAGATACACTTATTTTTACTGCTTTTGTGCTTTTATTACTCTTACTTATGGTGTCTCCTTTCCACTCAACGAGTTCCCTTTAACATTTCTTATAGGACTGGTTTAGCAGTCATGAATTCCTTTAACTTTTGTTTGGGAAACTTTTGAGCTCTCCTTCTATTCTAAATGATAGCTTTGCTGGATAAAGTGTTCTTGGATGTGGATGTTTTCCTTTCAGCATTCTGAATATACCATGCCACTCTCTTACAGCCTGCAAAGTTTCTGCTGCAAAATCAGCTCATAGCCTTATGGGGTTTCTTTTGCACGTAACTGTTTTCTTTTGCTGCTTTTAAAATTGTCTTTTTACTACTTTTTGCCATTTTAATTTCTATGTGTCTTAGTATGGACTTTGGTTGATTTTGTTGGGGGATCTCTGTCCTCCTGGATATGAGTTTCTCTTTCTTTCTCCAGATTTGGCAAGTTTTCAGTTATTATTTCTTCAAATAAATTTTCTGCCCCCTTTTCTTTCTTTTCATCTAGGATCCCTATAATGTGAATGTAATTACACTTGATAGTGTCACTGAATTCCCTAAGTCTGTTCTCATTTTGCATAATTTTTTTTTCTCTCACTGCTCAGCTTGATTTCCTTCCATTATTCCATCATCCAGGTTGCTGATTTGCTCTTCTGTTTCCTCTGGTCGGCTATTTATTCCATCTAGTGTATTTTAAATTTCATATTTTGGTTCTTAATCTCTGATTCTTTTTTGAATCTCTTCTTTAAGGGTCTCACTAATGTTCTCTACTCTATTCTCAAGTCCAGTGAGTATCTTTACAATCATTACTTTAAATTCTCTATCGGTCATATTACTTATTTCTGTTTCTCTTAGATCTCTTGCTGTGGTTTTTTCCTCTTGTTTCATCTGGAACGTATTCTTCTGTCTCCTCATTTTATCTGTCTGTTTCTGTTTCTGTGTGTTAGGAAAGTCGGCTATGTCTCCTGCATGAAGAAGAGGTTCTGTAGTGCCCTGCAGTGCAGTGTTCCCTGTTTACCAGCACCTGGTGCTTCAGGGCTATCTCTTGTGCATGTCGCATACACCCTGCTATTGTGGCCAAGCAGCTTTTTCCTTCAGTCCGGTTGTGTACGGAGACTCTTTGCCTGTTGTAGGCAGGGTTTGGTCTGTGTGGTGTTACTGGACCAGTCTGAGGTTGCCTTGGGCTTGAGTTGAGTCAGATGAGGTGTTTGCCAGAGATGTAGTAGCACCAAATTGCAGGATGCTTTCCCTGTGTTGTCCCCTGAGGAGCTTTCATTGGTGGCCAGGAGTTGCAATCGGACTATAGATGTCTGCCTCCAACCCAGTGCTGGGTCTGAATTCTGAGTGGTGTGTGTGGTTATCTTCCCCTCTTTCCGGGTCACGAGTCACTTTGGAGTGGTGCTGGTCCCTGTCTGGGCTGCTTGCACACTGCCCGGCTTGTGGCCCCTTTTGAATGGGCTCCATCTGAGGGAATATTGGAGGGGGTGGGTATGAAAAGTGTGGGGATAGGGCAGGCAGTTTTAGTAATTAAGGTTTGTACACCGGTCCTTTGTGAGAGGGGACCTGCTGTTGCCAGGACCAAGGCCCCACAAAGTGTGTGGGTCAGGAGACAATGTGTTAGCAAGGTTTGCAATGGTCTTCTTGGGGAGGGGGGACCCACAGCACCGGGACTAAGGCAAGCCTGACTGGAAAGGGCAGATCCATGAAGCCCAGGGCAGATCCATGAAGCCCAGGGCAGGGCTTGGTGTAAAGAAGTTAGGTAGTACATGTAGGCACAGGGCTAGTTCCCACAGGTGGCTATGTTTTTATGCTGGGGTGTCGGGGAGGGAAATGGCTCCTCCCTGTTCCTTTGTTCCTGGAGGAGTCCCCCTAGAGATCTCTGTCTCTCCAGGACATGCTCTGAGATTAGTAAATAACTCTCCCTACCATATATCCCAGACACTTTTCAAACTGCTGCTTCTATGGTGTAACTCTGCAGACTATTTGTTGTGTTCTCTTTAAGGATGAGGACACAGTTTCCTCTTGCCGTCCTGGCTCTCCCAGAGCTGAGCCCACTGATTTTTAACATTCCAGGTTTTCAGTCCTGCTGGTTGTAGGAACTCACGAAATTTGGCCCGTCTGGTGTTCAAAGCCAAAAGTTATGGGGATTCATCCTCCCCTGTATGATAGTCTTTTTCTCTCCCTGCTCCACACCTGCAGTTCCTCCCTCCCATGGACAGCCCCACGGGTCTGCTTAGCTCCCCAGCAGGTCTCTGCTCTTCCTACCCTATTCATGTGGCCTCTTCTCTACATTTACTTGTGGAGTTTTTCTGCCAGTCTTCAGGTCGTCTTCTGGGTCATTTACACTGATGCGAGTGTTATTTAGTAGTGTCTGTGGGACGAGGTGAGGTTAGGGTCCTCCTACTGTGTCATCTTCCCAGCAATCTCTGGTCAAAACATTTTGAAAGCCACTGCTCTGTAGTGAGAACACAGGTGACAAGCTACACTCAGTTTTTCATAGCTTCCTATCAGTTTTTCTTCCTCACTCTAAAAGATGGTGTTGGAGGAAAGCATGTAAAATGATAGAGACAGACAACTAACAAAAAATAGAGGAAACTTGGTGAAAACAGAGACTCTACATGGAAAAATAAACATTAACAGGAAAAGACTACATTAATATTCCCAAAGGGATGAGGAGATATTAAATGAGGACAGAGTGAACACTCAGAGAACAAGAAAAGGAGAGCTTTCAGAATAAAAAATAAAATTGCAGGAATGGAAACCTTAATATAGGTGTTGGAAGATAGATTTGAGGAAGCCTTGTTTACCTTTGTATCTCTTTCTAGAACCTCATTCTGCATAAATCAAATAATAATTAAAGATCTGTTAAATGACCGAGTGAACTAATGACTATAGAGCACCGAGAGGTTAAGTGATTTGCCCCAGGTCACACAGGTAGTTTGCAGTGCTAGTATTATAAACCAGATCACCTGGCTAATAAATCTTTCTACCACACCAGAAAAATGCAGTAAATACGTAAGTATTTAAATATATTTTATTTTGGGGCAGCTGGCTGGCTCAGTCAGGAGAGTGTGTGACTCTTGTTCTTGGGGCCATGATGAGTTCAAGCCCCATGTTGGCTGTAGAGATTACAAAAAAATAAAAAAAAAATTTAAATATATTTTGTTTTGGGGCGCCTGGGTGGCTCAGTTGGTTAAGTGACTGCCTTCAGCTCAGGTCATGATCCCAGGGTCCTGGGATCGAGCCCTGCATCGGGCTCCCTGCTTGGCTGGAAGCCTGCTTCTCCCTCTCCCACTCCCCCCTGCTTGTGTTCTCTCTCACGCTGTCTCTCTCTCTTTCTCTCTGTCAATTAAATAAATAACTAAAAAAAAAAAAATCTTAAAAAAAATTTTTGTTTTATGAGGCACATGTTTTGTTTGCCTGTTGACATGTGGAAAGAAGGAGTAGGCTGAACTGGTGTGACATTTGAACACTGGTGTTTTTATCCAGTTGAGTTGAGAGTATCAGCTTCTCTGTGCCTATTACTTTTGTGGAGTTACTGGAAGTTCAAAGGACATTATCAATGACCCTAATAAGGAGAGAGCTGAATAGTAAGAAAAGACCAATCTATGGAAACAATTAGACCATTTTAACACTTTATTACATAGTCTCATTAAAATAGTAATAGAATGTAAACATCAGAGTGTCAGTAGTATAGGAATTTTGAGAAAGGAAAATCAAACTCTATGTGAGCCTGGATCCTCAGAGGAGGCCAGAAAATCACTTGGGAGGTATTTCCTGCCTGATAATCTCCCTAGCAGAGAGCTGGTGGGTATTGTGCTGCCCCTGCAGTCTTTAGCTTAACCACTCTGGTGCTTTCTGGTTGGGCCTACCATTGGGCCAATTCTGTTTTTCCACACCAGATGTTTACACCTGGTTAAATACAATCTCCACAGACTGTTACTAACTTTAGACATAAAAAACTCCTACATGACCTCCAACCTGTCACAACCAACAATGTGATCCTTAGAGCTCTGGAAGTTTATTAGAAAAAAAAATTAGACAAAACTGCTTCCACGTCACATATAGCCCATCACAAAATATTTTTGCTGATTTCCATCTTTTTCAGGGGAGTATGGTTATTTTCTTCTAATTTATTGGTATGAAATGTCAGGAGGTCTTTCTGGCTCAGGTTTTTCCCCCTCAATTGCCAAGTAACGTAACTCGTCTTTTCTGGCTTAGAGTAATAATAGTAATTAGGACAGAGGGCATTGCACCATGGAGGTAAAAATTCAAATGAGTATCTTTGAAGCACATCATCAGTATCTTTGGGAGCTGGGTTTGTGGAAAACACAGACTTAAAAGGCAGAGGTTATGATCCTCCACAGTATCGCTTAAACTGGTAACAGAATCATCGCTGGTACTGTCGCACACAGAGATCTTTGTTTTGAGTGATTGCGCACAGTGGGGAGGGAAGAACAAAGAATGTCTGAGAAACTTTGTGGCCTTCAATCAGCTCAGCCAGTTTCTAGATAATGGTCAGGGAATAGTTTTGATGTGTCCCCTTGTGGGGTGTGCTTCTGCTGGTCTTCCTCAAGTACTCCCACATGCGTGGGGACATCTACTGGGGGAGGCCGGAATAAAGGAGCGGAAACCGGGGATTAGACAAATAATAAGGAACTCAGCATTCAAACACATCTGAGATGACTGAACTTGACTGGTGGCAGAGCCAACTAGTTATTACTGTAGTTTATTGGAAACCCCCAAACCAAGTTTCTCCACAGGAGTGAATAATGTTCTGCCACTCAACTTCCAGTAACATCTGTCATGCAGAAATTACTTTAGAGACTGTCTATGTATGTCATGTTCTCTTTGCTATGACAATTGTATGCACATTTATTTACTTATTTATTTTAATAAAAGATTTTATTTATTTATTTGACAGCGAGAGAGGGAACACAGGCAGGGGGAGTGTGAGAGGGAGAAGCAGGCTTCCCGCCGAGCAGGGAGCCTGATACGGGGTTCGATCCCAGGACCCTGGGATCATGACCTGAGCCTAAGGCAGATGCTTAACGACTAAGCCACTCAGGGGCCCCTGTATGCACATTTAATAGTTTTCTGACAATGGTTATCATTTGAAAGAGAATCCTGAAGGTAGGCAGTTTGCCTCCTGATGGAGTTTCAAATGTTTGTGGAGTATATTTCACTTTTATTTTATTTTAAGATTTTATTTATTTATTTGAGATAAAGAGAGAGAAGAGAGTATGAGAAGGACAGGGAGGATCAGAGGGAAAGGAAGAAGCAGGCCCCCCGCCAAGCAGGGAGCCCAATGCTGGGCTCGATCCCAAGACCCTGGGATCATGAACTTAGCTGAAGGTAGATGCTTAACTGACTGAGCCACCCAGGCGCCCCTGTATTTCACTTTTATAATATTGATCACATATAATAATAGCTACTTATTGTATGCTGCGCTCTCACTGTTCTAAGCACTTTACCTTATGAGATAGGATAGGTACTATGGTTATCTTATTATACTGGGGAGGAATCTGAAAAACAGTGGGGTTAAGTCACTTATCACATGGTTTGAAAATGGTGAGTTGGAATCTGAGCCAAGGCAGTCTGATTTGAGAGGCCTTTGGCTGTAGCCTTGACAATTTTAGAGATACAGACTTAGAAGGTAAATGTCAAAAACTAAAAAAAAAAAAAAAAAAAGATTCCAAGATATTGAATCTGAAAATGAACCCTGCCCATAAAGTATTTTATCAGTGTAATTATTTAGAGAGCAAGAATACAGGTGGTTACTAAATCAGAAGGGTAAGCAGGACAAAGCTTTGTTATTCTGGGACTAGCAGTAACATATATGATTTGGTAGTCATTTAATCAGCTGCTAGATGAGCATAAACAGTTGATCTAAGTACAGATTTTACATGTTTCACACATAGATATATAAAAAGTACTGTCTTAAGAGGTATATGCATCTTCATCATTTCATTAGCAAAGAGTGCAGGCTGGTTCCCTTTCACTGGCAAGGCTGTGTAGGAGAGCCTGTCTTTCAGAGATGTTCATACTTAGCTGGTGGTGGAAAGAACAAGGACCACTTGCTGTTGTACCTACAGAGAAGAATCATAAGTATAGCTACTGCATGTTGAATGCTGGCTCGTGCCCAGGCACTTTGTTTGGAGTTGTATACACATCCCTAATAGTCACAACTCTCCTGTGAAGACAGGATTCTTGTACCCATTTTTATAGGTTGGGAATGTGTGTCCTACGTGATACAGCTCCTAAGTGACAAATTAAAATTTAGGGCTGTCTCAGTCTCAAAGATGAAATTCTCAGCTCACATCTGATAGAGCAAGAATTCGGAGATCTTTTCAATAGCAGTGGTATTGATTTATACTAAGGTTTGTTGGTTACCTTTTGAGGATGCCTGGCTGGAATTAAGGGTGCGGACAGCAAAGTGGGCACATCATGGGTAGCTGGTATGATTCCTTCAGAGCCTGGTGAAATACAAAAAGGACCCACCAGGCAGAGGAGAAAGAAAGCTCTCCCTAGTAGGTTTATCTAAAGATATTCAATTGTAATGTTTACATAAGTACATTCTTAACTAAAAAAAGATACAAGTAATTCACTCTCATTTTTGAGGTATTAAATGAGCACAACAAGGAGAAAAGACAAAGTGCCTGTTATCCTACTACCCAGAGATAAATATTTTACTGTATATCTTTCCAGATTTCTTTCACACGTGCACACTTTTTTTTTTTTTTTAAGACTTATTTTAGAGAGAGAGGGAGAATGCACACACTAGCGGGAGGGGCAGAGGGAGAGGGAGGGGCAGAGAAAATCTCAGGCAGACTCCGTGCTGAGTGCGGAGCCAGATCTCCCGACCATGATCCCGACCATGAGATCAGGACCTGAGCTGAAACCAAGAGTCGGATGCTTAACCAACTGCACCACCCAGGTGCCCCATCACACATACACCTTTAAACTTCTTTATGCAATAATACCAGATTAGAATCTTGGGATCCATTAAAAATTTATAGAATTTTGCAATTTACCAAGCTACCATGGTATTTAGTGTTTAGGAACATAAAACTTGTGCAACCGAGTCCCTAATGTACAATCCTTAAAATAGCCAAGGCTTAGAGGCAACAGGTGTATTTCTTCTAGTTGGAAAGCCAACTGGATTGTAAACTTTTAAGGAATTTAAAATTTGACCTACCACTACTACAGCATCCTTAAAGCAATATAAAAACAGAACAAAGAAAAGAGCTGGGGACAATGGTGTGAGCAAGGATGAACAAACAAGAGTACAACAGATATGTTAGGGCTCACCTGGGCGTTAGCTGTTTTCATCTCAGGCCTAGCCATTTTAATTTGAGTTTTAAGATATAATAAAATACTAATGACAAAATGATTATCGCTATAATATATTGAGCCCATGGTGGGAGCCAGGTGTGAACGGAACACTTTACATATATACCCTTTATCTTTTAAAGATACTTATTAAAGGGGCGGCTGGGTGGCTCAGTTGCTTAACCGTCAAACTCTTGATTTCGGTTCAGGTCATAATCTCAGGGTCCTGGAATCGAGCCCTGCATAGGCTCCACATTGGGTGTGGAACCGGCTTAAGGTTCTCTCTCTCTCCCTCTCCCTCTGCCCCTACCCTCGCCTCTCTCCCTCTCTCTCTCTCTCAAAAAAAGAAAAGATGCTTATCTTATTCTTATTTTGTAGTAATCTTAATGAAATAAGAGCTAAGGGCTTTGCTTTCAAGGTGATATAGGGGAGGAAAAATAATTTTCTCTTTACCCTTCTGAGTTCTTGGCCAAGACCTTCCCCCCCACCCCCATAATAGAAGACAGTTTAATAGGAGAAAAATAAAACCAGCTTAATTACATACATTCATACTGGAGTCTCACAAAAATAAGAGTTTCAAAAAGTGACTAGACAATTGAGATGTATATCATCCTGAGCTAAGCACGGGGATAAAGGCTGGGGCTTCAAAGGGAGAAGCAATTCAGGGGAAGGTGAGAAGAGAGAGGTTTGGTAAACAAATGTCCTACTGGTAAGTCCCTCAGGTGAAAAAGTTATCAGGTAATAGCTCTCTTCCTGGTGCAGGCCCCTTTCTAATGTAAATTTCCTTTATAAATGTAGATTTTCCTTACAAAAGGGTAACATCTACTCTTCAGAGCTTCTCCTGCTTCTGCAGTTTCTTAAAAATGGTTAGCTTAACATAATCCTTATACTAAAGAGGCTTGTGTTGGGGTGGCACATTTGGCTACCCTTCAGGCAGGAGAAAAAATATATCTCTAGGATGACCTTAAAAAAAAGTCAGAATTCGGGGTGCCTGGGTGGCTCAGTCATTAAGCGTCTGCCTTCGGCTCAGGTCGTGATCCCAGGGTCCTGGGATCGAGCCCCGCGTCGGGCTCCCTGCTCCGCGGGAAGCCTGCTTCTCCCTCTCCCACTCCCCCTGCTTGTGTTCCCTCTCTCACTGTCTCTCTCTCTCTCTGTCAAATAAATAAATCTTTTTTTTTTTTTTTTTAAGTTCGAATTCTTTATTTTGTGTGTGTGGTTTTTTTTTTGTCTTTTCAGTTCTATTTACTTTGGTAAATGAGCCAGTACTTTCAGTGGTGGGTCCAACAACCCATTGAGCTAAAGGTGGCCTTCTTACCCTCAACCCAGCTTGACTTTGGCGAATTTACAAATGTGCCCAGTGTTAAAGGTCAAAGCCTGTAAGTGCAGAAGTGATGGGATTTCTTCTCCTTCCCTTGCCTGTTAATGGCATCGTGTTGTTTTTCCAAATGCTGCAGTCAGCAAACTCCAGAGTGTGTGTTGATAACCAGTGCGTTATTTTTTAGGTTTTCATGTTCTCAATAATTTGTTTTTAAACTAGAATCAACATGAAGTCATTCTTTTCAGTTTGGATATAACTTCAATGCTAGGGAGTGACATGCAGCAGAATATGTGACTCCAAAATGTGCCTTTGGCATGTGGATTATTTTGAGCTGAAGGCAATCAAGACCTAACAGACCAGGAAGTTTTCTTTTTTATTTACGTTTCCCTTAACTGCCTATGAGAATTTAGATGGGGGACAGACCAGCAAAAGAGCTATTACCAGAGATAACTTTTTTTTTTTTTTTTAAGATTTTATTTATTTGACAGAGAGAGAGATAGCGAGAGCAGGAACACAAGCAGGGGGAGTGGGAGAGGGAGAAGCAGGCTTCCCGCAGAGCAGGGAGCCCAATGCGGGGCTCGATCCCAGGACCCTGGGATCATGACCTGAGCCGAAGGCAGGCGCTTAACGACTGAGCCACCCAGGCACCCCCAGAGATAACTTTTTACATTAGAAAGACTGATCTGCTCAGCAAACATTTGTTTACCAACGTCTGCTCTTCCCACCTTCCTGTGAGTTGTCTTCCTTACCTTTGAAGTCCTAGACCTCTGCCCGCTTCTCCTCAGCTGAGAATGGGATATAAACCTCAATTGCCTGTCTGGGAGACCCATAGCTTTGGGATTCCTGTGCATATGAAATTAAATTTGTTTTTCTCCTGTCAACCTGTCCAATGTGAACTTAATTATTAGACCAAAGAAACTAGAAGGGAAGAAAGGAAAAGTGTTTCTCCCCTACAGGAACTACAGAAAAAAATATACCTTTTAGATATGCCTAGACTTTATTTAGTATAATTTGTTAACAAAAATAACTTGTTAACAAAGTTTGAGATACCCATCCCATGTAACAGATTCGCAGTGGGGTTGGGGGAATAGCGATCTTCTGAGAAATTCTCTTTTAAGATACACATCAAGTTAGGGAAATTTTTCTGTTATTATAAATTGTATGCTTTTCTCCTGTTAATCCGTTTTTGTCAGTTTAATTTTCAGACCCAGCCAGAGACTGTAAGAGGGATGAGAAAAACTTTTTCCTCCCCTACAGCACTCATTCTACTTTTTCTGTAGCTATCATTGGAATCAGTCTTGTAATGACAGTGTTGTGAATGGAACTACAATGGTTTATTTGAATTAAAGACTAAACTTAAGTTCTCCTGTATTCCAATTTAGACAACACTCTAGGTGTTTCTAATACCACAGGGAAATCTTTTCGCCTTTGTAGATCAGAGATAAGGGTTTTCAACACAGCGGCGGCCTTGGGTATGGGGCCCAGCATTTGTGGCATGGCCATAAAGCACTGCAGAAAGGAAGAACATTGTTACATTTGGTACTTTTCCGGTCTGTGTTTGAAAAACCTGTCTATGAAAAATGATGGGTTGAGAGAAGAGGAGGGATGTTTTCTTCCGGGGAACCTGACTATGGAAAGCAGCTCACAGCTGAACACTAAAAGCAGAGGTTTTCACTAGCATGTAAACTGGCTTGTATTGAGCACCAGATCACCACAGCTCTATCTGAAGCAAAATGAACTCTCTCTCTCTTTAAAGACAACAAAAAGCTCTTAAGGTAATGACTGGACAAGTATCATTAATTCAGGAGACAAGTATCATTAATTCAGCAGACCAGCATGATTCAGGTTGAAAGTGCCAGCCTTCAGGAACATGCAGCAGCCATTCATTTTGAAAAGCTGCTGAGCTAAAACAAAACAAAACAGAATACCTCTAAGAGACAAAGACCTGGGAAAAACAAAATGGTAAAACAAAACAAAACTGAAGACAGTTTAAGATTTGAGAAGTCTAGTTAAACATTAAACAGGGTAATGTTTATAAAGCACCAGGCACATAGTAAGCTATAGTTAAGATTTTATTTATTTGAGAGAGAGAGAAAATACAAGTTGGGGGAGGGGCAGAGGGAGAAACAGACTCCCCGATGAGCAGGATCATGGGATCTTGACCTGAGCAGAATTGAAGGCAGCCGCTCAACAGATTGAGCCACCCAGGCGCCCCAAGTAAGCAAACTATAGTTAAAATTGTAGTTGCAATTGTTGCTACTACTGAGAATAGGAGAGGGAAAAAAGGCAGGAAAAGGACGTTGGAAAACTAATGGGAAGCAGTATGTAGTTCCTCAAGAAATTAAAAATAGATACACCTTACAATCCAGCAATCTTAATTCTGGGTATATATCCAAAGGAAATGAAAATTGGATATTGAAGAGATATCTGCACTTCTATGTTCATTGCCTTGTTATTCACATTAGCAAAGATATTGGAGACATCCGAAGTGCTGGTCAGTGGGTGAGTAGAAAAGATGTGGTGTATGTACAATGGGATATTATTCAGCCACAAGAAAGAAGGAAATCCTGCCATTGCAATGACATGAATGGACCTTGAGGACATTGTGTCAGAGAAAGACAAATACTGTATGACATCACTTATATGTTGAATCTAAAAAAGCCAAACTCAAGGCGCCTTGGTGGCTCAGTCAGTTAAGCATCTGACTCTTGGTTTTGGCTCAGGTCCTGATCTCAGGGTCCTGAGATCAAGCCCAGTGCTGGGGGGGCTCCCCATTCAGGAGGGAGTCTGATGGGACACTGATTTAGGTTAACCCTACTAATTTTCAGATGGAAGGCACAAGGCCCTGAAATATAAAGAAACCTCTGAGCTGCCTAAGATAGGCACTATGACCTATTCATCCCAAGAGCCCAGAACTTGGATCGTCAGTAAACCATTATTAAACTCAAGTGCTCAAGAGAATCAAGAGATTCTCTCTCCCTCTCCCTCTGCCCCTCCCCTATTCCTGCGCCTGCACGCTCTCTCTCAAATACATAAATCTTTAAAATAAAAAAAATAATAATAAAAAAGCCAAACTCATAAAAATAGAGAATAAAATAATGGTTACCAGGGGCTGGGTGGCGGTGAGGGGTAGAGAAAGGAGAGATGTTGTTTAAGGGCCCAAACTTGCAACAAGTAGTAAATAAGTTCTATAGATCCAATGCACAGTATAGTGAACATAGACAACAATATTGTATTATCATCATCAAACTTGCTAAGAGACTAGATCTTGATTATTCCAACCATTAAAAAGAAATGATAATTTTGTGATATGACAAAGGTGCTAATTATCATTACAATGGCAAATAATATATAAATGTATCAAACCAACATGTTGCATGCTTTAAATTTACAATGATATATGTCAAATATATTTAAATTAAAAAAAAAAGTCAGAAAGTCACAGGTGACCCAGCTAGGCAAGGACTGACAGGCCTCCCAGGGTGGGGTCTAGGAAAGAAGATAGGTATAAAAAGCTAATCCTGGCTCTGTTACCATCTTGCCATGGTCCTGGGCACTTGAGTTTAATAATGGTTTACTGAGGATCCAAGTTCTGGGCTCTTGGGATGAATAGGTCATAGTGCCTATCTTAGGTAGCTCAGAGGTTTCTTTGTATTTCAGGCCTTGTGCCTTCCATCTAAAAATTAATAGGGTTAACCTAAATCAATGTTCCTCAGACTTTAGTAATATATGTTCTTCTTTTAAAAGGAAAAGAATTGGGGCGCCTGGCTAGCCCAATCAGAGGAGCATATGACTCAATCTCAGGGTCATCAGTTTAGCCCCACATTGAGTGTAGTAGAGATTACTTAAAGGAATAAATAAATAAAAACTTTAAAAAAAAGGAAAAGAATTATGAAATTCTAAAAACTAAATTACTATTATTAAAAAGAAAATTAAATTATTAAGAATTATTTAATAAATTATTTTGGTTATAATGTTACTTAAAAATAAATACCACCACCCAAAAAGCATATACTTCTTGCCTCATATAGTAATTGTCATTCAACTGTACAACCCAAATGAATTTATAAGCTGAAAATCAAACTTGAGCACATTAACTGGTATGAAGAATGATTTTTGAAGTAAAGTTGTTGTTCCCATCATGAATGTAGTGCCTTCACTTACTCAATTCTGTTACCATTTTTCTCTGGTCTAACCACCGGGAAACTAAACCTGTGTGCAGTGAGTTTTGGCATAAATGTAGTTCATGTATGTCAAGTTTTACTTTTATCATCTGCCCACCAAAATGAATTTTGATGCTATTTAGAATCAACAAAAATGGACCTCAAATACCAAAATTGCATGGCAGTACATAGATTTGAAGTGGCCATGCAGATGATCCAAAATGTGCTCATATATTGTTTAGATTATTATTAGAATACAAACACAAAACTTAAGATTTCTTAAAGAATGTGTGACCTTTAGAATACATCTGACCCCAGTTTGGGGGACACTTGGGAACACATTGAGTGGAACAGTAAGTCTTTCCTAGCTCTCAAATCCTACAAACTCTATTCCTACTCTTAGGAAGTTAATCCTTGATGTTACTCATAGTTGGTGCTCAATTAAATATTGGTTTGAATTGATTATACTTTGGTATATAAAGTTACCCAGTCTGTGAAATAATAGGAAATATATATATTGGTCTTTGGTCCTGGTTGCTGCCATAGAGCTCCTAAAACCCTTGTAATTTCCTAAGTAAGAAGAGCACCTTGGAGCATCTTTTGTTCTAATATTTTGTTTTGATTCTGGTTCCTGACACTAAGCTTCTCAATCCTTTGCAATTTACTGGGTGATAGGAATGTCTGTTCTAATGAGGAGATTCTCAGTGTGCTCCTGGGTGGGGGCTTGTCACAAGAAAGATCTACTCTTGATTTAGAAGCTTGGAATTTTCAGCCCCATCACCCATTCTCCAGAGAGGAGAGAGGGGCTGGAAGTGGAGTTAATAATTGATCATGCCTACATAATTAAGCCTCCATAAAAATCCCAGTAGTAGGGGGTTTGGAGAACTTGGGGGTTGGTGAACCCATGGAGGTGCTGGGAGGGTGGCATACCCAAAGAGACAGGGAAGCTCTGCGCCCCTTCCCACATGCCTTGTCCTTTGCATCTCTTCTGTTTGGTTGTTGATCTGTATCTTTATCAGATCCTTTTATGATAAACTGGTAAATAATAAGTCAACTGTTTTCCCATGTTCTGTGAGCTGCTCTAGCAAATTATTGAACCCAAGGACGCGGCCTGGGAACCTCCAACGTATAGCTGGTCAGAAGCACAGGTGACAACCTGGACTCATGATTGGCATCTGAAGTGAGGGGGAGCAGTCTTGCGCGCTGAGCCCTTAACCTGTGGGATCTCTAGGAATATAGTGTCAGAACTGAGTCAAATTGTAGGACACCCCGCTGGATTTGCAGAATTGCTCAGTGTGGGCAAAAAGCACCACACATCTGGTGTCAGAAGTGTTATGAGTGTGGTAGTCATGTGAGAGTGAAGGAGAGACACAGGAGGAGGTATAGGTTTCCTACTCACAATCCAGTCTGTTTACAAAGCAGAACTTTTTATCTGCATAATTTTCTTGGTATAGTTTATAAATGCCACCAAAAAATACTTATTAAACTCGGCCAATTACTTGGAATATGCTCTTCTAGTAAACGGTGTAGATTAGATATCAGAGGATAAGTGTGCTGCAAAAGTATGCCTATACCCTGTTTTAAGAGAAATTCTTGCAGCTACAAGACCTTACAGCCTAGATGGCCATACTTGCTATCTTATGCCATCCTCACACTCCTCTTGATAGGCCACAGGACCAGGGAGGGCACCTAGCCAGCCTAGGGTCTGCTGAGCAACCTGTGACTTCTCAGGTCTATCTCAGAAACATGAGCTGGGCCAAGTTGAATCGGTCTCTTTTTTGGGGACTTTGAAACAAGGAATATGGAAGGAATTATTACCAGTTAAAGGTAGGAGCTGTAGCTGAACGTTTATGAGGAGGCATCAGTGATGGGAAGCCTTATTGGTGCAGACTAAAATACAGGAGAGCAGCAAACATCAGACGTTGGTGCCATAGAAAAGCAGCAGCCATATGGGTGTAGCTGAGTCGCATTAATGGTAGAGCATGGCGACAAGGATCCAGTGACCTGACCCGGATACTGAGAGCTACCTTGAATTCCGAGCAACCCTCCAGCACCAGTCTAGGTGGGGTCACACCCTGTTGCAGTGCCACTTCTTGAATTACTTTGGGCAAACAGCTAACCTCTCTATTCCTCAGTTTCTTCACCTGTAAAATGGACATAATAATAGAGTCTACCTCATAGGGTTGATTATGAAGATTAATGAGGGAAGGGCTTCGAATGAGACTGGGCACATAGTGATCAGTCAATGAAAGTTAACTCTAATCACAATTATTTCTTCCATGATATATTTTATATTACATTAAAATAAATTTAATTGTGTTTGAACTAGCTAGGATAGGACTCTGTTTCTTATCATGAAACCTCTGTAAAACAAGCAGATGGTGTTGTTTTCCTTTGAGTTTGCCCGGAACTTCATCTGTACGTTGGTAAGAAGTGTGGGATTTCTGAAAATTGGCCACCTAGCATTGGATCTCTCATTTTCAGTAAACTCATTTTGATTCTTTGATAACATAAAACTGTGATTTGCTATAATGGCTCAAATTTAAGGATGGGTCATTTTGAGTGTTTTATATTAAACGCAGGAACTAGTGATTTTTAGGCATTTTTTTTAAGACAAAGAATAGGGGCGTCTGGGTGGCTCAGTTGGTTGAGCGTCTGCCTTTGGCTCAGGTCATGATCCCGGGGTCCTGGGATCGAGCCCCACATCGGGCTCCTTGCTCTGCAGGGAGCCCGCTTCTCCCTCTCCTCCCCACTTGTACTCTCTCACTGTCTCTCCTTCTCTCTCACTCAAATAAATAAAATCTTAAAAAAAAAATAAATAAATAAGACAAAGAATAGTTGTGTAAGCTAAGTCCTGAGAACCTGGAAGTTCAGAGGCACAGGTGCCCCAGGCCAGGATGAAATGCAGTGAGAGGAAGGGGAGACGGGGCTGGTGTGCAGAAAGAACCAAAGAACCACAAAGACGTGGGGAAGGTATTATTCCTGGTCCACAAAATAAATGGTATCTCTTCCATTTTATCTTTCTAATTTAGTCTCTCGAAAAATAATTCCCCCTACCTCTGAGATTTGTTTCTGAATTTACAGTGGAAATCACACAGAATGCAGGGCCAGTGTCGAACACACAGTAGGACCTTGGCAAATGTTTGCTTGACTGAATTGAGCATTAAAAGGTACTCTGCAGACCACCTTATTAGGAATACTTTTCCATAAAAGAGATGCTCTGTCTAAAGCGCCAGAAATCCAGAGGAAACCAACAAAGGTCTGATGAAAGACAGAGGAAATGTATTTGCCCTGATGGTTTTTTAGAAGCATTTAGTCATACCTCCTAATCCACAAAGACTCCCCCAGTTGCTGTGGAGACTTAAGACGATCCAACTGTACCAAAGTAAAGTAAGTGTTAACTGATAGCTGCCAGACCTCAGCAGCACCAGTTTCACATGTGATCAAACATTTTGTAAAACACAGGCTTCCATGAGAAAAGTGTAGAGGGGAGCCTCGAGGGGTGGCCTTGAGCTCTGCCTGCCTTTGCGTGTGGCTGGCTGAATTGCTGGGTGGGTATGTTGCTCCAACAGGCTTTGGTTTCTCCATCTGTAAAGTGAGGGCACTGAACGTCTGACGGTCTTCATGATGCCTTCCTGCTCTAACACTCAGTTGAAGCATGTTCAGGTTCAAATTTCAGATTCTGGGAAAATGTAAAAGAGGCAGAAAAGGCAAAGCTCAGAGAGAAAGACCTCAAACTGCAGTTGGGGGGGGGTGGGTAGTACAGAGATTGTAATGATGTCTGTGGTAGCCAGCCTACAAGGTGACCCAGTGACTCTCAGCTCTTGGTGTTCGCACCCTTGGGTCGTCCCCGCCCATGCTGATAGGGCTGACCTGTGTGAACAGTAGGATATTATGGGAAGTGACTATGTGTGACTTCTGAGGCTAAGTCATAAAAGATATTGTGGCTTTCCCCCTACTTTCTTGCTCACTCTCTCTGGGGGAACCCAGCCACCGTGTCACAAGGATACGTAAGTATGTAGAAATACCCCCATGAAGAGGACCGGAGGCCTCCTGCCAACAACCAACACCGTGTGAGAGAACCGTCTTGGCAGCAGACCCTCCAGCCCCAGGCAGGCTTTCAGATGAAGGTAGCTCTGGTGAACACCTTGACTAACACTTCCTCAGAAACCTGAGCCAGTGTCAGCCAGCTAAGCCATTCCCAAATTCCTGGACCACGGAAACTATGTGAGATGACAGATGTTTATTCTTACGTTAAGCCACTGAAGGTTTTGAGGTGATTTATTACACAGCAATATATAGCTGTTACAATGTCTGTAAGAAAAATATATTCATGGGTGCCTGGGTGGCTCAGTTGGTTAAGCGACTGCCTTCGGCTCAGGTCATGATCCTGGAGTCCCTGGATCGAGTCCCGCATCGGGCTCCCTGCTCAGCAGGGAGTCTGCTTCTCCCTCTGACCCTCCCCCCTCTCATGTGCTCTCTCTCTCATTCTCTCTCTCTCTCTCTCTCTCAAATAAATAAATAAAATCTTTAAAAATATATATATATTCACGCAGAGAGGGTTTATGTAACATGCGCTGGTTAGTTCACCTTCATTCCTTCATTTATTCACTCATCAAAAACTTCATTGAGAACCTATTCTGTGCCAGGCACTGTGCCTGGTGGTGAAATTCAGGAAAAAATGAAGTTTCCTGTGATGGAGAAGCTCATAATCTGGGAAGCCGAGGGGCTGGGTGGGTGGTGGCAAACCGTAAATGCTTCTAACAGATGCCACTTTAATATCCCTGCTTTAATACTGCATTTTCCATTTCTGCCGGTGTTTTGAGTACATAAACTTTGGCTGTGACTTCAGCGATTGAAGAGAATGCTCATCAGTTACTGCCGAATGACTGTTTTTGGTTTTAATAAGAGTGATCAATACCATCAGCTCCCCCTTTAAATGCTAATGAATGCTTTAACACAGCAGATGTAGACATACAGTACACTGCAGATTAAAATTAGGCACAAAATTAAATTGCTTACACATAGCAAAGGAGCCAGTTTGGACATCTTGATAATCAGCCACAACCAGCTGACAGATCTTGAATTGTCCCTGCAGCAACGTCAAGCCTCCCCCAGTCTCAGCCAGAAAGCAGGCATCATCTGGCATCAGGAATGCTCCTGGTACCTTTGGGTATGAGAAAGGAAAACTGCCAGGTCAGACTTTCAGTAAGCTTTATGTACTTTCAGAAGCAGTCACAGCCGCACTGGAAAGGGCACGAGGATTAGGAACAATTGCTAGTCATTAAAAAGACAGAACTTTGGGCCTCTGGAAAGGAAAGCCTTGTAGTGAGACTCTATAATGTCTAAAAAGACAATGTCTATGTTTGAATTTCTTTAACATACATAGTATATCTGTTTTTCCTTTTTTTTTTTTATTCCCGTGGCAAGTCTTTATTGAGAGCCCGTGTTTATAGTGCTATACTCTAGAAATTCAAAATGGAAAGTATGTAAAGTTCACTATGATACAAAGAGCTGCTTCTTGAGCTAACGATTTCCTTGGGGCACTTGGCATATCCACAGTCTGCTGTCAGTGATAAGCCCCAAATTTAATCAGTGTCACAGAGTTATTCTCAGGGGCCAACTCACACTGGCAAAGCTCACAAAAGACTGATGTATAAAGTCCGAATGGCAATTATTTTAACACCAGAAATACAACTCTAAAGTGGGCTGGAGATTCCTGTTAAGGTCACTTAATGAGCATAGAATTAGAACAAGAATTTAGATGATTTAATTGTTTGTTAGTCTGATTAATAAACTAATCAATGCATTCATTCAGCAAATAGACTGAGTACCAACTGTGTGTTAGAGACACACTGGTAATCAAGAAAGGCACAGTCCCTGCCCTCATAGATCTAATAGTCTAGTAAGGAATACAGATAAACAAATTTGGGGACAATTATAACAGTGGGGATACATATGATTGAGTAACCAAAACGTTCTCATGAGGAAGGGCCTTACCCAGACCTGGGGATCTGAGAAGGTCTCCTCGAGGCAGTGATGTCTTAGCAGAGAGCTAAAGGATGACCTAGCCGCTCAGTGCAGGGGAAGCTGCATGGAGGGATTAAACATTTCGAAGACAAGAGGGAACATGGGAGCAGTTCAGTGTGGCTACAGCATAGTATTTGATTGCTGTGGGGAGATGCAGAAGAGGTAAGCAGGAGCGGGACCATATGACCATCTCCATGGCAAGTTCAGATTTCCCCAACTGAGTGGATTCTCATGTCAGTTTGGAAAGGGCTCTGCTGGATAATATTGTCCTGCTTAAGGGGTCTCCACGAACGACTGGACACATTGCGCCCTGCATGAAGGCCTGGCATGGATAGTAAAGCCTAACCTTTTCCTTTGTGGGTCACCTTATTCTGGCCTTCCAAGACTGACCACCTCTGGCTGTCTCCACACCTATCCCTTAACCCTCGCACCACCTCTAAAAGACTCATGCTCTCTTTGGATTGCTTTGTACTTTCAGTCTGATTTGCAAACATGTTTTTCAGGCCTGAGGGGTGTTGCACCATTTGTGGCCATTCCACTGATTAAATATCGGAGGTTAGTGTTGCTTCCCTATCAACACATTCTTGGGCAGCACTGCACTGTTCCCACAGAGGACCTTCAGGGGAGTGGGTTTGAAGGGTTAAGTAATGGTGCAAGGAAGTGAGTGATAAAAGGCCCGCAAGAGGGGTACAGAATGGGGAAAATGGCTGGAACTGTGGAGGGAGAAGCAGGACGTCTCTGGGATCTTGAGGCCTGAGTGAGATTCCTGTAGGTGGTAAGGAACACATTTTGGGGGGACTGCTGAGGATATGGATCATTGGTTCTGGAGATAAATACTGGTTTTAGTTTTGAATGAATGAACTATGAGGTCACAAGTCGTCTTCATTCTGTGACCCTCTTGATTCAGCCATGCATTATTTGGCCAGCTCATTAGTCAAAGGGAAAGGGCAATTGAGCAAGAAGTCACTGGAGCCTGCTACACTAAAGTCTTGACAAGTTGGACCATGGATCTGGCGTTTTTTTCCTCCTCTGCAGTCTTATAAACCAGTTTCAGTAATAGCAGATAGACAGAGGTGGTAGGCCCAGCTCTTATGTTCTGACGTCCCCAGGGCATCCTGGCCCACCTGTAGCTTCTCAAAGCCAGTGGTGGCAAGAGATTTTACAAGCCTCCTAATGACAGTGTCTATAATTTACAATTTCAATGAGCTACATCCTGAACAAGTTGGCACAACCCAATCGTGGCATCCTATAACTGAGTGGTTTCTGACAGCCAAATTTCAGAAGCATGCCGTATCTGTACCAACTTGTTGAGGTGAACGATAAATTATGGAGAATGTACTTATAAGACTTATGAACTAGTTGGTACTTCTGAAATGGAAAAGTTTCCGTGAAGTCAGAATGCCTGGAGCTGTGTCCAAGATGTTTTGACTCTGCCACTTTGAACTACTGGACATTCTGACTTTGCTGTTTTAACCCTAGGACATTTGACTCTATATGGATAAAATATTTTTATCAGAACTGTACAACTAATGAAAAAATTTTCTTTCAAGGAAGGATTTCATGAAGTAAATATTGTTAATTTAATTTCCTGATTTTTCTATCCAACGTAATAAAATTGTTTCTCATTTTTATATTAAATTTTTTATCATATTGATTTTTCCCCCACGGGACCAGTTCTCTACAATTTAAATTTTACATTGAAGATTTTATATATCAAAAGTTGTTTTGTTCATGCCAAATTTTACCAATTACCGCTTGTGCCACTGTGAGGATTCTTTTGTGGCCATTGTTTCTTAATCTGATTTCCCCCCCAGGTCAGATCTTACTGTTTTCAGTTTTACCATGAGTAGTCTTAAGTATTGCAGTTCAATTTTTATTATTTTTATGAACTATACTCATTATTAATTGGTTGAAAACAGTTGATAGTTTGTATTTATTTCTAAAGTAGTCCTCGATAATCTCCAGTTTTCCTATACAGATTTGGGATTATTTGATTATTCAGACTATTTCTATAGAGGGGCACCTGCGTGGCTCAGTTGGTTAAGCATCTGACTCTTGATCTTAGCTCAGGTCTTGATATCAGGGTCCTGAGTTCAAGCCCCCTGCCCCACCCTGGAACTGGGTTCCATGCACATCGGGGAGCCTACTTAAAAAAAAAAAAAAAAAGGACTCAGATTATTTCTATAGAATTGCTAATTCAGTGACTTTGCAAAGAGCAAAATATCTTGCTTTGTCTGGGCTATGCCTGGAATAATCATTACCTCTGTGGTAGCAAGCAACATAGATTTGGCAGTTCTAGATTCCATCAGAAGCCTACTTAAGGACCACTAAATCCCCACATTTAGAGCTGCCCAACTCAAGATAGACTTTCTTAATTTGTTTCTAAGGTAATTTTTCTCTTAAAATATCCTTTTTTATTATTTTATTTTTAAAAGATTTTATTTATTTATTTGAGAGGGAGAAGCAGGCTTCCCACTGAGCAGGGAGCCCGATGTGGGGCTCAATCCCAGGATCCTAGGATCATGACCTGAGCCAAAGGCAGACGTTTAACTGACTGAGCCACCCAGGCATCATCATCTTTTTTTTTTTTTTTAACTTCAGTCTCTTCAAAGTTCTATAGTTTGTCATTGCTGACAACTGATTTACTTGGATGGAAAAAAAATCTTATTAATCCTTGCTCTGTTCTTGACTTATATTCATCTTTCAACCTGGCAATCAACTTTTGGAGAATAAACATCATTAGAAAAAAAAAAGAACAACTCTTACTTTTGCTTTATAACTAAGAAACAGATTCCGGATGTTCTTATTCTGGTTTTGGACTGGGAGCATTGATACTGACAAGTATTTTTCCAATAGATATTACAAAGTGGTCAGTTTTGTGGGCTGTTGGAATAACCACTGTGTGATCAGCTACTATACTAACTAGGGCTGAGGTCATTAAGTCATTTCACTACCAGCCTGGATTCTCCAGCCCATAGCCCAAGAAAGCTAGAAGAGGAGAAAAACAGCCTGTAACAAGCAACCATTTGCATAACACTTTTTAAACTAGAGTCTTAAATCTCCAAAATGCCCATTTTGTTTAATAATTAAAGCCATACTTTTAGAGTGACTCAGTTAAGACTCTGTTCTGTGTTCAGGCACTTAACCAAAAATTCTAATCAAAGAAAATATTTTATTGCCTATTTGGAAGCAGCATGCTATTAAGATAGCATACTTTCTATTAGTCTATTTTTCTTTAAATTTAAACTCAAAGGACAAGAAGAAAATAATTGAAAACAGACTGCAGTTGCTATAAGCTTTGTGAGAAAGGACCACAATGGAGCTTACAACCTTAGAGACATGGGTTATGCATGATGGGAGAGAGTACCTTGCCCTCTGATTTTACCACTCCCCATTGTTTTTGCTTATAAATGCAGATGGCAAACATGTACTACAACTTACAAAACCGAGTTGTCGAATCAATGTTTAGGTCACAACTTCCCTTGTAAATAAAGGTCATTTCCTATAACCTTGACTTTAATGCGTCCCAAATACAGTTTTCCCCACCAGGCCCCAGGCACTTATCAGAGCACGGCAGCTACTCTGGGAACATTCGCTCAAGTTTGATGACTGGTTCCTACTGAAGAGAACTCAGCCCCACGGAATTACAGTGTGTCATTCGAACTTGTCCAGAGCATTGAGAATCCTGTGCAGGGCAAAGGACACTTGATATTCAGGGTTAGTGAATATTGAACAGAATCTCAGAATATATTGAAAGTAACATTTATTTATTTGACATATAAGTTTGTTACCTCCCGACTTTTTGATTTGTAAAATATGAAGAATTTTACAAGTTGTATCTCACAATTCCTGCCCTAAGCTGCAGGCAGTTTCCTCCCACCTGCACCATTTACCTTCACCCCACCCACCCCCCAACCCCCCTCAGCTGCTTAGAGATTTTTTGCTGCAAGGATGGTATTTACCATCTTGCTCTAACAAGGATGTTGGTAATTTAAAATTTCTTTGGCTTGTGGCTTGTGACGTTATTATCCTGCTCTGTGTCTGTATTCTTCCAGATTTTAGATTTCTGACATTCCGGGAGGTCTTATGGACTGTTGTTTTTCCCTCTTTGCTCCTCCTTTGGTAAAATGTAGAAAATAATATTCAAAAGCAGTCCCTGGGAGCTTTGGGAAAGGAATAACCACAAATCTCCTAGGCAATTTTAGATCTTTGGTTTCTGATGAGTCTTAATGAAAGAGATATGCATCACAATAAACATTAAGTTCAATAACCTTTTTTATTGTCTAAAAATGACAAACCAAATCACTTCAGCTCTGACCATGATAAAAATCCAAATACCTTACTATAAATACTAACCAGCAGTGTCAAGACTGAGGCACTTGCCTCGGGCACAAAATTAAGGAGGCCTCAAGAAAAACAAGAAGCCCCCAACACCTCAGTAATCAAGATAAATGATATTTTAATGCAATATTTTAAAAATTAATGCAAAAATTCATGATGAACAAAATATCAAAATTTTCAATAAACAGGATCCGTAACAGTGCCTTGCCAAGCCATATTGGAGCCTTAGACAAGAGGAAAAATCAGTAATACTGATCCTATATTTATGGAGAATTTTGATTTTTTGTTTATCACAGAATTTTTTGCATTAATTTTCATTTATTTAAATATTGCATTAGAATATTATATATCTTGATTACTGAGCTTTCTGGCTCCCCATAAATTCTGCACCCAAGGCAAGGACCCCTACTTAACATCACCCTAATCCAGGCCCTGCTAACCAGAATGGCAGTGGTTAGGGAAATAAGGTGGCATATCTCCTCTCAAAATGTTAATTCAGGGGTGGGAGGCTATGTATAGTTATGTTTAAGTCTAGTTATCATTCTTGGGCAACCAACATCCATCATTGTAGCTCCGGTTTGGCTGTAGTCTCAATTAGAAGGCATTTCCTAAATCCAAAAATGGAAAAGTTGTCTTTTTGTTAATTCTGTCTGAAGGTATCATATTATTAAAATCCATTACATCTTTAAAAAAAAAAGGAAAGAAAGAAAAGAAAAGAACCTATGTAGGAAAACTCATCTAGTTCAATTCATCAAAAGTTTCTCCTTCCACGGTAGTTTCCTCTGGCTCTTTCCCTGTTCGTCTTGGCAGGAGAGGGCCTGTGAGGTTTCTTACGGTATTCCACCTTTGTCCATCCTCCCTCGCTGACTTTGCTCTCCTCTTCACTGGCTCGTGAGTCAGTCTCAGGGTGTAAAGGCATCCCTGGTATGGTCCTGGGTCGATGGCAGTCATTTGGGCTTCTCTTGAAGTCAGGTGACTGCTGAGTATTGAGTGCTGACTGAGAAACCCTGTAGAATTTTCCAGAATATCTTTCTCGTGAAGGTGTGGAATGTTGACTTTTCCCACTGTACCTTCCCCTAGGAGAAGAATTTAGTGATACGCTACCACGATCATATTTGTTCTTTCTTCTGTCTGAGTATCGACCCCTCTCTAAAGAGCTGTCAGTTGGAAGACTGGAAAAGACACTGTCCCTGGAGTTGAGATGTAGAGAAGAGAAGTTTTTGGTCAGTCCATACTGAGTAGGAGAGGAGCTTCTGGATTGGTTTATGGGTGTAATCTGTTGATACTTAACGGGCACCTGGGTCCGCCTTACAGCAGCAGCATAGGAATCCTGGTCATTGAAATAGGGGAAGAACGGTGACCCCAGAATGGGATTGCTCTGGGAACGCTGTAAAGAAGTATTGGATGCAATCTGCCGCAACCTCAGAGTATCCAGCCACTGGCGATCAGCACCTGCAGAGGGAATGGAAATGAGCATCTTCTAAGCCACAGTAAAGCTGCGTGCCTAATTCATAAGGCTGTCTCAAGATAATTCAAGCCTGCTTAGGATGCTCCAAGCTTTACCATTCATAGAAATTCTAGGCTAGGTATAAGGACATTTACTTTATTATTATAAATACTTCTTTAAAAATAAGGGCATTGCATTAAATGAGTATATGCTATATGCTTGGCCTCATTGCAGAGGCTTTACTTACATGGTCTCATTTACTCCTCTCAATGGTCTCAGGGTAAGTACAAATAATCTTACTCCACAAACCAGGAGACTGAAGCTTAGGAGGTCTGGTAACTTGCCTAAGGTCACTCAGCTAATAATTCCAGGTTCTTCTGCATCTAAATCCCATCTTCTTCCCACTTAGCCATGTCATCACTTCTAGAAATTGCTATTTGCATGTGTTTGGATGGTAGGGGCATGTTTAGTAAACGAAAGGTTTTTTGCCAGCAGGCACTTTTAAATCCTCAAGAACCCTAATGCAGATAAAAGAAATGGGGTTCCAGTGGTTGAGACAGCTGGGGATTGTCTGGAAGAAAGACAGCTCACATCTCTAGAGGAGAGATTCTGAGGTTCAGGAATAAGAAATGTTTTTTTTTTTTTCCCCCCATGAAAAGTGAAGCTTCATGGCACACAGGAAGAGAAGGTAAAAGAAAATGTAAATAAACAAGAACCATTTAGTAAGCTTTATTTCCGTGAATAAGCAAGTCACACCTTTATTTCCGTGAATAAGCAAGTCACAAGGTCTTTTCTGCCTTCCCCAGGGCCTGAGTCATATTGCCCACATCCTTGAGTTCACTCCTAGTCCTCCCTGAGCTATTCTCACCATGCCTGTCAGGAGGAGCTTCTGGAGAGGAACAGAGCGTGCTCACTTCTCTCTCCAGCAAGCAGCCCCCCTCACTGCCCTGCACAGGTGACCACACCTCTGAGGTGAGTGACTTGTCCCAATACAGGTGACCTCCTGTGTCCAGACATTCCTCACAGCTTCACCCAACCACAGGGCCTTCTTGCCTTCCCCTTGACTTCTCTGAAATTGTCGCTTCTAACAGAGCCCTGATTTTGTTCGGTGTTCAGCCTCCTCATGGAGCCATGTGCACTGGGGGAAGCTGACCACATTCTGGCTCTGCTGGCAGACTTTGATTAGCCTGAGCCAGATGCAGTGATGTCGTGGGCAGGAATGGACATGTTGCTCAGTTTCTGGCCAAAGCAACCCAAGGGATCATCTGCTGGGGGTGTGTAGGCAAGTCTTTCTCACCCCTCAACGTGAGAGCAGGAAAGGCGTCGGCCCCTCGTGTCCTCTGCACACTGCCTTATCTTTACACCATGGCTGTGACTGCGAGGAGCTAGGCCGCAGGCAAAGGTAACAGACTGAGGATGGCAGAGTGGAAAGAAGGAAAGGTTTGTTCATTGTCCTTAACATGGGCGACCCAGCTGCTCTTACTGCACCTGAGCCCAGCCTTCTTCTGGACTTGCACAGAAAATAGCACATTTTATTACAGTTAAAACTCGTGGTTTCAGAACTTTAGAATGCCTACATTGCTGGTCCCCCAGTTTCTGACTCATCAGGTCTGGGGTTGGGTTTGAGAATCTGCATTTCTAACAAGTTCATATTGATCCTGAGGCTGCTGTTCCTGGGATTAGTGGTCCATTTGGGAGGAAGCCAGTGGAAGTTGGGTTTTCTGTTACTTGCTGCTAAAAAATATATCCTAAATGATCCAGGTAGTGTCCTTTGAGTCTGCACATCAAAAGGGAAAAAGAAATAGGAGGAGGAAGGAAGGGAGGCACACTAGCTAAAACTGGGGTAAGCCAAAGGGAGGTCACGCCCTCCTTTTATCCTGCAACCTCTCCTGTTAATTATAATCAGAGGGAATGGTTGATCCAAAGCCATTCCACTGGGAGTTTAAAGGGTATTGACCATTCCTAACTGTCTTAGAGAAATAATTTGCTTTCTCCCAAAAGATTTAGATTTCAGAGAGGTGCAGGACACTTGTTAGACCTCTGCCCATTGTCCTCTTTGGGGAATGTCCCTAGCCTGTCTCCACCTACATGGCTACAGTTCAGTGCACCACCGGCCTCCCCCGCTGGGTATGTCCTCACCACCTGCATCCCCCCACTGGGAGCGTCCTCACCACCCGCCTCCCCCGCTGGGGGCGTCCTCACCACCCGCCTCCCCCGCTGGGGGCGTCCTCACTACCTGCCTCCCCCGCTGGGTACTGCCACCTACCACCACCTCCTCCTGAGGAGAGACTTAACTGGTCCAGAGGAGAATGCTTGGACAAAAACAGCACAAATAAGTCTTACTCTGGGGAATCTGGAATTGGGACCGATGAAGTATTTGGTGATTCTCAAAGTGGTGGGATTTGAACTCCATGAACTTGGAGGCAGCTGCCACCTATTTTGCGTCATGTGGGTTGGGAAACAGAAAACCAGCTTTTAGGGGCACCTGGGTGGCTCAGTTGTTAAGTGTCTGCCTTTGGCTCAGGTCATGGTCCCAGGGTCCTGGGATCGAGCCCCGCATCAGGCTCCCTGCTCAGCGGGAAGCCTGCTTCTCCCTCTCCCACTTCCCCTGCTTGTGTTCCCTCTCTCGTTGTGTCTCTCTCTGTCAAATAAATAAATAAAATCTTTTTTTAAAAAAAATCAGCTTTTAGTAAAAGAGAAAAATACTGCAGAAGTGGAGAGAGAAGACCCCCACAGATTTCACAAGAGTGTTGTAGGGATCAAATAGGATCATGGCTATGAAAGCCCTACAGAAGTAAAATGTGCCCTATAAAAATTAATTCACTGGGATGGGAAAGTTATTATAATAAGAAGTCCTTGTAAAGGCATGATAGGAAGCATGCAAGACAAGATGGTTGAATTAGCAAATAAAAGAACTTAGAAATGTAGCGCTCTGTGCTAGTAAGAATCAACACCTATTATATGGGTTAGTCAAGTATAGAAACAGCATGCCATAAGAGGTTATGTGAAAATGTGCTTTGTGGCTGAGAAAGCTTGGTAAAAACTCCAAGTCAGTCATGGTAGCCAGAATGTCTTCTCATGATTAATTGTGAAAGAAAAGAACCCAATCAACTGTGTTGAAAAGGCAGACAGGTCCAGCATGCTGTCAAAAATTTGTTGGTGAGTTTTGAGTAGCACCCAGGATTCTGGGCCCCCGGGCTGGTGGATAGAAGAAGGCCTGGTGCACTTGACAAGCCCGTTCTACAGTAGAGGACACATTAGCTAGGTTCTCATAACTCAGTGACACTACCCATGGGGGTATTTTGTTTCTAGGCCACCAAAGAACCTCCTGATGTGGCTTTTCAGGTGTATTTTCTTACTGGGAAAAATAACACGCTGATCAGAAAACAGGTACTTCTGGTTCGTTTGGCAGGTGTATTTCTCTTGGTAAAAAGTGAATTGCATGGGGGTTTATGCATCCAACTCTCACACGTCTGTTAGCTTGTAGTCCTGCAGAGCCTATCTCTGGGTTGTACCTGAGTTTCTGGACCTGCGAAGGTGAAGGTCAGGACCTCTTCCCTGAATCTACCAAATAATGACCAATTTAACAGCAAGTCAGCGGGCGCCTGGGTGGCTCAGTTGGTTAAGCAACTGCCTTCGGCTCAGGTCATGATCCTGGAGTCCCAGGATCGAGTCCCACATCGGGCTCCCTGCTCAGCGGGGAGTCTGCTTCTCCCTCTCCCTCTGCCCTTCTCATGTGCTCTCTCTCTCTCATTCTCTCTCTCAAATAAATAAATAAAATCTTAAAAAAAAAAAACAAAACAGCAAATCAGCTGGCCTTCCCCTATGTAAATGCTAATTTGTTCCAGTATAGCCTCTGTAATTACTGTCACCACCGTCCATCATACGCATTTCATGTTTTCTCTTCCTCTATCCTTCCTTACCTTTATTTCTCCCCTCTCCTCTTCCCCTCCCTTCGACCATCATTCTTCTGCTTTGATGTATCCGTGGTGTTCAGGACTCAAGAAACTGCCCCAGTGATACCTTTGGCTTCACAGGAATGTTTGCTGGACCCAGAAGATTCATATCCCTATCTACAATTTTGGAAACTGAATATATATGTATAAATATATATTCTTATTTACCAATATAACATAATCATTAATTTTCATCTTTTATCGTAGTTATCCAAATACTGAAATTTATTGTAATATGCTCATTTATAAGTCCATAAATACTACTGTCCATATAGTCTGTCTATAAAACCAATATTCTAAAAATAAAAGATGGAAGTCTTATATTAGAAATCTATGTCTGTTCACAAACTGGCACTTATCCTGGGTATGAGAATTTGATATTCAAGTTTTTGGAGTCTAGCACACATCTAACTTACTTGAGTCAGACCTGCTTCTAGAGTTGCCCTCTGAGTTAGGGAGTAATGTCTGAATGGCAAGTTGGACAGCTTTCACTTCATCCTGAGGTCTCATTCTACTCCACTGAATTGAGTGGACGTGCTTAGTACTCTTTGGAGCTCGAACATCACTCTGTTAAAAAAAAAAAAAAAAAAAAGTAACTCACGACCAAATGCTCATGTTTATAAAATAGGAAGGAAAGAAAATCAGGTTATCATGTCACTTCAGTTTAACTCCTTAGAACACTATTATCATAAGGCATTAGGTGAAATATTTGTACAGTTTGCCTAAATATGGTTCTTTGATTAAAAGGAAAGTTTTAACCACTTTATTCCTTAGTGGATTATATAATAGTTCAAAACGCGGTTGTCTTCCCTCAGAATGTATTCTATTTGGCAAATCTCAACTTACCTTTTTTTTACCGAGAAATGAAAGACAACTTCTTCTGTTTAAAGTACTTGAAGACAGATTTGAATACATAAATATCTGACCACTATTTTGCCCACGACTGCCTTGGACCGTCCGGGTAACTGGGTGACTGTGGGCAGCGTGGTGGACTAATTATCCCCATGGAGGGTGCACAGTAACAGGTGCAAAAGTGAGACAGGATAGGGAGTTAAGAATAATGACTAGAAAAAGGAGAGGACACCAGATCCAAGACATACCACCTTCTCGTCCTGAAACCCTTCATCACCTCATTATGGTTTGAAGTGACCATGACAAACACAAGTAGCGCATCATCACAGACCATGAGAAGAAGGAAGAGGAGGAGGAAGAAGAAGAAAAAGAGCGAGAGAGAGGAGAAGAAAAGAATTTAGTGTGGTGTGTCTCCACAACTAAGGCAGGCAGCGATGAAATCTGGCTGTTAGAACTGTCCAATTACTAAAAAGAAGGCTTGTCCTGCACAGTGGGGACTGGTCAACAGATTCCAGAATAGTCTAGATTCCAATCAACTGCTCTCATTTAGGTTTTGTGTCCTACAGGCAACACTTTCACAATTACTGCTGTTTTTCAGGCAGCTCATCCCTGATAAGCTGTGCTCGCTGGCTGCTGAGGGTAAGTAAGTGCTGTAATACTCATTGGCTTCCAGCATCAGGTCACCCTGGATAAGCGGAGTGGCCAGGCTTTGGATTTCTAACGCCGAATCAAAGCTAATCTGGCAACTCAGGAGACCGTCAACAACGCAGCAGTGCATGGAGTCCAATTTGAGACTGATTTCCTTCATCCTACTGCTGGGAAGGGAACGAGTAGGACAGCTGAGGAAGAGTGGAAGCTGGATTTACAGTCGGAGAATCTGGGTGTGACTCCACTGACTGTCACTGACTACCCCAAACCTCAGGACTTCCTTCCATCTCTCTGAGCTGGTTTTCTCTAGCTGCCAAATGAAGCTAATGCTCCCTATCTTTAAGTACTGATACGGGGTTAATGAGAGAAAACAGGTGTAAGCTTCTCTTATAGTGCCTAGGTCATGGTGAATCCTTACTCAATGTTTCCTGCATGAATAACTGAACGAATGAATGCAGTGCATGTCCTTTGGATGGCAGATGCATGCTAATATCTCCATGTGTGACAAGACTGTGCCCTGCTTCTTCCCCTCCACCCTGTTTCTGCAGGGTTTCTCTACCTTGTAAAGTGTATGTCCCACCAGCCATGAAGATATTGCTAATTACATTATTTTAAGCAGTAGACTGCTTAAAACAGCCCATTGGCTTTCTATTGCATTTTTAGTAAATCCAAACTCCTCACTGTGACCCTGTGAAGCTCTGTGATCCGGCCTGCCCACCCCCTGTCATTGTCCTCTGTGCCTCAGGAGCTTGGGCTTGCCTTTCCTCTGCTGCCTTTTCTTGCTGCCTCCTTATCAGAGGAAAGGTCTTCCCTAACCACCCAGTCTCATGCCCCAAGTCTCACTATTTTCTGGTTACCACTTACCACTCTCTACTTATTTGTTACCTATTTATTATCAGTCTCCTCCCGCTGGAATATAAACCTCAAGAGAGAGTATAGATTTAGTCTATCCTAATCATAGAACAGTAACTGTCAGTAGGTATTTGCTAAATATATGAATTTTAATTTTAATAGCATATTTTCTTAAAGTGTCAGTTTTTCCATTTTTCTATATATAAAATATATTGAATCTGTTTTTGGTAATAGCCCTCCCTGCCTGCCAGGTGATAGTAGAAGCTGTGCTCTATCCTTGTGAAAAATCCCTGATCTACCCTCACCCCTAAACTCTAAGCACCAAGAAGGCAAAACTGTTTTGGTCACTGTTTGGTCTCCCCCAGTACCTAACACATGACGTGACATGTGGAAGATGTTCAGTCATTAACTGATGAATGGATGAATTACTACTTCAATCTTTATCTAGGTGAGAATATCCTGTTCTCTTTCCTTACCAACATTTTGTTAGCGTAATTATGTTAATCTTCCCATATTCACGTTGGTTAAATAGTTTCTCTTCCAATTTTAAGCCCTATGAGGGAGCAAATAAATTCCCACTGAGAACCTGACGGTAAAGCCACCAGCGCCCCCCCCCTCCCGAACACCAAGCTTACCTCATAGGTGACAGTGCATTCTACAGTCTGATTTTCCATTATTCCTACAGTCCACTTCTCCATTACAAATGGGGGCTGAAAAACAAAAGTTAGGATGGTGTAGAGCCTGCCCTGCTCCAGGGCAGGTTTGAGGCCAGCTACGCCATATGCAATTGGCAAATAGGGCATAATGTCAGATTATCACGGAAGTCATGTTGTTGGTTCACATGTAATTACTCACAACATGCTAATGTTTTGGATGTTGATTTTCATAAGACATCTTTTTCTATACTTATAAACAGCTAGTCTTAGTCCCATAATCTTCTCTTCTCTGATATAGCACTCAATCCTGTCATTAGGTCATTATTCATGCTAACGTTTTAAAGTATCAGTAGAAAGCTTTCTCATATTTAAGACAAAGCCTTAATACAGACCCCGATGTACCTTCCTTTGAGTGCAAGCAGTAGCTGAGTTAGTGGCTTCAACAACTACTCTGCTTTTTCCCTGTATCCGGCTATCCAGCTATCAGGCTGTGTGTGCAGATGAAACTGTGGCGACGTTTCCCCACTGTATTAAAACAAAGGATTAGGGGCGCCTGGGTGGCTCAGTTGGTTAAGCGACTGCCTTCGGCTCAGGTCATGATCCTGGAGTCCCGGGATCGAGTCCCACATCGGGCTCCCTGCTCAGCAGGGAGTCTGCTTCTCCCTCTGACCCTCCCCCCTCTCATGCTCTCTGTATCTCATTCTCTCTCTCAAATAAATAAATAAAATCTTTAAAAAAAAAAAATAAATAAAAATAAAACAAAGGATTAATAAAGAAGCCTATGCCTTTCAAGGGGAGAATATGTCACCCCAAAACATGTCATTTTGGCATATGTATTGTATTTTTAGCTGAAGGCCATCAAAACCCAGCAGACTCAAGAAAAACTTTTACCTCTCCTGTAACTGCCTAAAAGAATTTAGATAGGGCACCTGGCCCAGAAAGAGAGCTATTATCAGAGGTAACTTTTTATCTGAAAGACCTATCTGCATGGCAGGGCAAGCTTCTAATTATCAAACATCTGCTCTTCTTATCTTCCTATGAATTGCCTTCCTCCCCTTTGAAGCCCCAGGCCCCTGGCTCATTCCTTAGCTCAGGATGGCACATAAGGCTCAACTGCCTGACTTGCCCTTGAGTCTCCTATCTTTGGGGCTCCTGTATGTACAAAATTAAATTCTTCTCCTGTTAATCTGTCTGAGGTCCTCTTAATTAACAGACCAGCCAAAGAACTTAGAAGGGTAGAAGGAAACTTTTTCACCCTGACACCTTGGATCCTATTTTAGTTTTGATGAAAATGGTCTTTATTATAAATGAATCTCCACTCTCTTAACCACCCTCCACCCCTTCATTCTAGCTTTAAGGTTACAAATGACCGACTGGGCTTGAGATGGGTACAAAGCACACCACGTGATAGAGATTTAACTGGGCTCTTTTTTTTTTTTTCTTTTCTCTTCTTTTTTAAATGAGGACTGTTAAGAGTCTGTCAATGTTAAAAAGTTCTACAGATTTTGAATGGTCTGCCCAAACCCTATTTTTCCTATAATCCCAGTTAATGTTGGTGTGTGATGTTGCAGAAGATGTGCTTCTTTGGGAGTGCATATGTGGCATTATACCAGAAACACCTGTACTTGGGTTTACAACTCTACCCTGTCATTTTTGCTGTGAGCGGCTTCCTTCTGTTAGCAGGCAAGGGCTAGGATCTTGCTTTTAAATGGCATAGGTTGGGGGGAACGAGCAGGCATCTGTCCAGTCTTCAAGACATCAAAACATAGTAGGTCCCAACAAAATCAGGGAAAGTTAAAACCAGAGCATAACCTTTACAGATAAATAACACCACTGAAATAACTCCCAGTTACTCAGAAGATTCCAACAATGAATATCAAATCAATCGACTTGATGAATACACTTGCAAATTCAAAGGACTTGGATGCTTAGCAATCTTATGCCTAGGAAGGAACACATTTGCAAGTCTAATGCTGTGGCTTTGAAGACTCTTCACTTCGCCACTTGTGTTTGTACCCAGGTTCTTCTTTGCTACAAACCCCATTTTCTTCACTGAAACCAAATACACCATTCATAGTATACTCAAGAATGGCTTCTGTGATGTTTCGAGTGACTGTCCAATGGATATCATGGTTATTTACCTGAGTTGTTGACCTTCTACTATTGAAGTCTCATATGTATTTTTTTTCAGTATTATTGGGACAGAACTGATTTTTTTTTCCATTTTGAGGAGAAGGTAAGCATTTCTCTGAGTCTGTCTTCTGTGTTTTAATGGATGTACTTCTACCACTGACCCTAAAGTAGTGAGGTATTCTCTGGCCAGAGGTGCGAACTCAAGGAAGCCAAGAAGATGTCAACAAATGCCTCATGAGTAACCTCCCCTCAGTCCTTCAAGAAATTGAAGAAAACCAAGAAAGCCTTCCTCCTTCCAAGTTTTTCAAAGTTTCAAATGACCCCAAAGTTGAGATAAGTATTTTACGATGCCACTTTCTTCCCTTTAGTAAGTGATGGAGTAAGTGTAAAGAAATAAAGAAGGAAATTTTTTTAAAAAATTAAAGGACACTTTTTTTGTAGTACTTTTTAGTTCACACAGCATAAGTGGAATTTTAACAAAAAACTATTATGATCTCAATCTGCTAAATAAAATGTGCCTTTCAACAGCCAGCTTGAGGCCGAGCTGATGTGAACATCGACAAGCACAAAAGCACACTGCTGGGGGATTTTAATGTCTTTGTTTGATATCTGTGAATTCAAAAAAGCTTTTAAGCCGTAAATAGAACCCTACCTTTGTCATCTTTAAAATCTCTGCATCGGGTAGGTTAGTGTTGAATGTCACATCTTTGATGTAGGTTATTGCAATTTCATCCCCATCCATCTCCATATACATTTTCCACTTACAATCCTGGAATTAAAAGCAAAATTATAGAATTTCAGAAAGTGAAACAATTTGTTTTAGTCTCAATGTTTTATAACACATGAAGTTTTCTGAATGAAATATTATTGAAGTATTTTTTTCTTTGTTCTAAAAAAGTACGTGAAATTAAATCTCTATATATATCAAAATAACCCCCAGTTAGTGCAGTCTTGAGACATAATTCATCAATGTAAATGTTCTATCATAGGAGTTGCAAACTCAAAATCCGAAAGGAGCCAGGCAGATAATAAAAATGAGTAAAGCCAGGCAGTTTCATTATAGAGCCCTAAATTATAATCTTTCAAAGTAGACCCATTTAATTTACATATTAAACATTGTCAGAATATCTTTTCATTCACACAAAGAAATGTAGACTTCCCATTTTGAAATATAAGACCCTCTTGATCTAACTTTCACTTTTCCAGTATTGATAATAATATGGGCTCAAGAAATAGCTCACTTTCCTCTTAACAGGAAGGATAACTGCAAACATGATATATGGTGACTGATAACTGGCCCATGTGTTGGGGAGTTATGGGAAGGTTAGGACATTGGGGGTCTAAAGGGCATCTGCCCTAAAGGGACAGCCACCACTCAACTTCTGTTGATTGTCCCCATGTGGGAATCGGAGCTCAGTCTTGCTAGGTCCTTTGAGGTTTCTTGAAAAGCTGGATATCTGGATTTTTATGTGAAACCTCTAGATTTTTTAAATGATGTTAATTAAATTTTCAGTAAAACCATTCTGTAGTGAAAAAGTACTCTACATCATTAGGGGAATGTGAAATAAAATGTCACCACAATGAGATACCACTATATGCCCACCAAATGGCTAAGATTGATAACATCAAATGTTGGCCAGGATTTGGAGGTACTAGATTGCTAGTGGAAGTGTAAATGGTACAGTCACTTTGGGGAAAGTTTTGGCAATTTATTATAAGCATATAGCTGCATGTATAAACGTAACATCTACTCGATGACCCAGAAATTCAACTCCTAGGTATTCACCCAAGAGGAATGAAAAAAGACTTGCATAGTGTTGTTCTGAGCAGCTTTGTCATAATAGCCAACCCCCCTACCCCCAAAACAAAACAAAACCCTAGACGCAGGCCAAGTGTTCATCCTTAGGAGAATGGATGAACTGTGATATATTTGTAGAATGGAATGTTACTCAGCAATACAAAGGAACAAATCACTGATGCATGCAACAACATGGATAAATCTCAGAAACACTATAGTGAGTGAAAGAAGTCTCACACAAAAAAAGAACATACTAAGGATTCCGTTTATATGACATTCTAGGACAGATAAAAACAATCTATGGTGGAAAACATTCAGAAAAGGGGTTGCTTCTGCAGATGGGGATTGACTGGGAAGGGGCATGACAAGACTCTCTGGGGATGCTAATACTCTGTTCATAGGGGTTTGGCATATGCACTTGTCAAGACTCAGCAAATATATACTTAAGATGTGTGTACTTCTTACTGAACTCCAGCATACTGAGGTATTTAGGAGGAAGCGTACTGATGTCTGCAAGTTACTTTGAAATGCATCAGAAAAATAAAGATTGATATATATGGCTAGAGTAATAGATGGACAGATATGTGATAAGGCAAGTAGAATAAAATGTTAATGGCTGAATCTAGGAGGTGTGTACAGGAGGGTTCACTATAAATACCTTTTAACTTTGCTGTCTGAGTAATTTAATAAGAACGTGGGGGGACAAACACTGTGTGTGCAATTAAAAGGAAAAATAAGCCATGTCTTTGCACCAAACTGGACCCCTGGACCATAAATTCACCTTCTCTCATGTTATTTGAAGAATGAAGGATTCTGAGAGGTTAAGGATAATGTACCGAGCACCTTACATGCTGAAACTAGAAAATGCTCTCATAGGAGTAGACCTGGAATGTCTCCTGAGCAGGCTCAGACAAAATTATTATGGAAAAACACCAACAAAGAGGCTGTTGAAAACCTGTTGGCTTCAACAGAAAGCTGGGGGAGCTCAATGTTTTAGGAAAGCTTCTAGACAAATTGCAGAACCAAGCAGGGCCCATGCCTGAGGGGAGTGACCCTCTTTGCCCAACCACATTCACAAGATGGAGAGCCAATTAGTGAAGGAAAAGATCTATTCAATAACGTGAAAACTGAGCTCTTGGCTAACATAAGTCAAATTAGTCGCTCAGAATGGACAAATCTCTCAGTATTTCCTTGTTTTGGAGCCACTGCTGCCCCGGCAACGTGGGCCCTGAGATAACTGGGCAGGATAATGACTGCAGTCATGATTGCTCTTCTCTGAAATGGCAAGCGCCTCCTCAAGCAGTGGCGAGAATAAAAAAGCCCTAGAAAAGATGGATTTTACTTATATCTTTTTCTTTCGCCTGTCCAGTTTTGGAATTGAGTCAAATTACAGGTGAAAGACCTCAGGTTGTGTGGAGATGCCCAATTCCCTCTGCTCCACTCTCCTACCTCACAGCCCAAGAACTCTCCTTGACCTCAGGCCCGCGATCAGACCCTCCTGTGCACAGGCTCAGAGCGGCTCTCTGTTGAGAAGGGGCTGACAGGTGGGAACTCACATTTGTGGACTACTTCATCTGCTCCTGGCATGCTGCTGGGTACTTATATGGTGCTGTTTTGTCTGATATCCACAATAACCCTGCAAGTTAGGTTTATTTTCCCCTTAGGTGAGGAAAAATAAGGCTCAGATAAATAAGGAACTTTCCCAGGGCTTCCTGGCCAGTAAGTGGTGGAGGTGGGATTATAATAGCGCAAGGCTGCCTGGCTCCAAAGTTGGGAGGAGCTACCAAGAGGGAAGGACAGCTGGGAGGGGTGGCAGGATGTACTCACTGGATGGTTTTCAGAGCTCCACAATGGGACCAGGTATCAACAACAGGCAAGTGGGAGAAGGACCAGAAAAGATTTTGCTAATACAACCAAAAAGGCAAGTGGTGACAGGTCCTCCCCTGCAGCAACTGCTTGCCTGGTCCCCAGAGCCCAACTTGGAAAAACAAGGATCCCCATAATAGGGTTACAGACCTTTTACTTTTCGAAATGTTTTCTCTTATCTGAAAGAAAGGCTTTTACCTGAACCATAAAAGATAGTGCAGAAGCAATAAAATGATACTCAAAGGCATTATAAGACAAGGGGGGCATTATCCATTTCATTAAATTACAAAGCTGGGTGGGAAAGGAAAAGAATATGCAGTGTTCACCTAAATTATTAACTTAATCTGTCAGTGCCCTGACATAATTGCTAGGTTTTTTTCAGGGCATCTATGATTTCATCGTTGCCTAGTTAAGAAAAGTAACCCATAAATAAAGTCATGGAATTCTTTAAGTTCTGCTCAATTTCTTATTACCCTCAGGTATTCCTGGCATTTTTGCTACACATTGAGTCATTAAGTTGTCAATGAGCATTGCTCTCAACTACCAGGATTTAAACAAGGTATTGAATTCCACAGGACCCAACGGAGACAGGACGCCATGTAACGAGTTCTCAACCAATCGATCATTGAAAAGGTTTTTGTAACAGGAAGGTGAATTAAATCATCAATAACATCACTAGAAGTAACAACTCCGCATATTTATGAGCCTAATATAGAATCTTACATGCAAAATTGCTACCTTTTCCGTTTCTTGGTAGTGGTAGGGACCAGGTAGTGGGAATGTGGGCCCAGATTTAAAAACCATTCACTTTTACCAGGGTGAACGATTGATTTTGGCTTGATATGAGTGACAGAAATGTGGGTATTGATTTTTGAATCGGAAACATTCAAGAGTCACTGTGGATGTCTTGAGAACAACTCTCAATCCTGACAGGCAGAAATCAAAAGCAGACAACTCTGTATTCTCAGAGCCCATGGGGGCCTCAACGGACTCCTTTTCCAAAACCATTGCACCCCTGGCAGTCTCAGATGGCCCCGTTCCTTTCTCATTTGGTTTAAAGTGTTGATGATAATTGTTAAGATAGAAATAATATAGAAAAGGAGTACACATTAAGCCGTTACTGGGGGAGTAGCAGGGCGTGAAAGAGGACAGTTGAAAGTCCAACTCCCTGAGCTTGAATCCCAGTTTTGTCACTCCCCCCCACAACCTTAGCCAATATACAACCTGTTTGAATCTCGCTGTTTTTTATACACAAGTGGGTTGTCGGGTTGTGTGAAGCTGAAATGAGATAATGTAAATAAAGTACTCAGCACAGTGCCAGAGCCAAATGAGGAGCTTAGAAAGGAGCAATTATAATTATGGTTACCAATATTAGTCCCCAACACAGCTCCAATGAGTTTATCAGACTAGCCGGCCCACCATCCAGCAACCATCTAAGATTGGGACTGGGCCAGAAGTTGAGTGCACAGTACAGCTTGTTTAGAAAAGGGATCCGGCCAGAGCAGGCAGGCTGGGTCAGAGCATATTACTTGGGCAGGAGTTTGGGGACCCAGAGGGTACTGAATAAGTCTGGTGCCAAGGGAATTATCAGTGTTGCAAAAAAGAAGAAGGTGTGCCCAGTAGCAACATAACAAGGACTGGTCTTATGAAATAAATAGAAGAGGGAAGAAACTTGTATCTTCTGACACAGATGGATTATGTAACATCAGTTCTGCCCTTTCCCGAGTCCACAGATCCTAGTGCAGCCCTATCAGGGGGAGCCAGCGGCTGTCTGGAGGACAATGGCTATGAGATGTGATTGACAGCCCGAGAGCCCTGTCTTGCCGAGGAAACCGAAGCAGACAGAGATGAGGTAATTTGAGCAAGATCACACAGACAGCAAGGGGTGGAGTTCAGACTCGATCCTCAGTGATCTCTTGGCTGCTGTAACGAGCGGGTTTCCAAAGCCTCAGTCTTTTCTGAATCCTGAACTCTTCCTTGTTATGGGTTAACAAAAGTAAGAATTACAGTACAGAGGAGTTCCGTCTTCCGAAAGCAACAAACAGTCCAGATTATCTTGGTGAATTCCTTTGTAAGTCTCCATGGCAGAGACTGAAATACCGGGTCTCTAATAAGTCCAACATAACCTACTTTCCCTCCCTTATTGACAAAGACCCTTCCTTGTTAAAAGTGCAGATGCTGCCATTCCACTGTCTGCTCCTTTCCTTGATTGATCGGGTCAGTATTTGGAATCACCAGCACTTTCCTCCAGCCCTGGCTTCGGCTGTGTGGCTAGGCATGACTTCCACTCTCCAAACCAGAAACAACCCGCTCCCACCTAGTTGCACAAGTGGATCGTGCGGACAGGTCTGACCACGGTGGATTTTTATTTCATAGCTAGATTCCCACCCAAGAGAACGTTCTCACTATTCAAATTTCTATCTTGATGCACATTTTGAGGGAATGCTACTACTAATCAGTAGGAAAAAGGCACTGGCCAGGAGCAGTGCTGGGCCCTGGGATGTTCTTTGCTTTGAATAGCAAAACATGGCCATCCAAACCTTTCCACTAACTGGATTATCTGCCTCTCAATGCAAATCTACGAGAAATGAATGGAATTTTGTTGGGAAGAGGGGAGTTTTTTGCATTTGAAACTGATGAAAAGAATGACAGTGCTGTTGGGTGCCCAGGATATGTATTATTTATCTGGGCAGCTGCTGAAATACCTGGATAATTTTAGAAGCAAGTGTGGTTAATGGAGGAGGAGAAAGCATTCCATTTGCACCACTTCTGTATTGCCAATTATGTTAAAAATTTTTCTGAATTAAGGTTACTGGCCAAGTAAAACAGAAACTCTTAACACTGTGAAGACAAAATCCTAAACAACACTCACTTAATGCTAGATTAAGTATCTCTTTGTGAGAAATCACTATTACATTCTTTGCAAGCTGTTTAAAATTCTTTGGAGTTCCAAGCTAGTACAAGTGATGCCAAACACAGATATCCCTTCTCCCTCCCACAAAAAAAAAGAAGGGAGGGAGTACAAAGAAATGATCCATATAGAGGTAAATTTTACAAATAGAAAAAGGGATTGAAGTTAGCACAGAAATTAACTTTAAATATTGTTTCAAGCTCTGGGCAGTTCAGAGACAACAGTCAATCGATGGCTCGCTCTCTCTTGCTCTTTCTGTTTTCCTACCAAAATTTTATTGGAAATGTGAACACCATAGATAAATCTTAAAAAATTTAGGGCCAAGATTATTCAGGACATTTCAGAAAGAAACAGACCCCACATTAGGCTTTCAGGTTCCTACAGATCACTTCTACCTGAAGATTATAGACAAAAAATTTTTTGATGTATTTTTTTATTGAGGTGGTGCATACTTTGCAAACAATAAAATGCACAGATTTTTAAGTACACCAGTCAATGAATTTTGACAACTGTATGCACCAGCGTAACCACCCAAACTAGATATGCCCACTACCCTAGAAAGTTTCCTCATGTCCCTTCCCAGCGGATGCTCCCCGCACAAGTGGAGGTGCCCACTCTTCCCATTTCTGTCACCATGGATTCATTTTGCCTGCTCTAGAACCTGACCAAATTGGAACTTTACAGTAAGCACTTGTATTTGTTTGGCTTCTTTCACTTGGCATGGTGGTTTTGAGATTTGTCCATGTTACTTAATCCCTTCCAGCCTTACTCTGTTGTAGATAGCCCTATCTCCATTTTACAGATGAGTAGACTGAGGCTCAGAAAAATGCAGAGATTTGCGGCAAGGTCACTTAGCTGCGCCGGGGCTGGGACTTAGGTCCTGGGCATACCTTGTCTAATGGTAAAGACATTGAGTTTTAAAATCCCACCTCCGTCTCCACCTCCCCCCACCCCCCAACCGTGGATGGAGAAAAAGCAAAATCACCAGAGATTGCTCAGGATTCTAGCAGAGAGGCCCCTCCACCTTAGAAAGGCCTGTACGGAGGAAACATTTTAAAATATAAAATAGAGGTCGGAATAAACTTTTTAAGATTCAAGAGGGGGAGAAAGGGAGACAGTCTCCTAGCAGGTGACTGTTGGAAAATGTAAGAAGTAACGTAAGATGAAATAAAAATGCGGTAGAACCGTTGGTCATGCTGGTATTAAAAGTAGTAAGATGTTGATGATTTAGCCTCCGAAGGCTCCTTTACATGCGTTGCTATTATGTAGCTCAGCTGCTGAAACCTGCTGTTTTAAAGGCAGGAGAGTGGAACATCCCGTGAAAGCACCTGGGTTATTTATCATTATGGATAACCCCACTACTCTCTATTTTATTATGCTGCCTTTAAAAAGAAGATAATGCAAGTACGGTTAATTTGCTTCTCTTCTTTATCTGTACGGTGTCATGACCCATCACGGCTTTGTCCCACGAGATTTGTTTTTCAACCAAAAAGAAACCCACAAGAAGCTCTCCCTAAAAATTCCATTAATAACCTCTTTCAGCGCGTATAGGTTGCAGGGTCTGGAACTAAGAATGTTTTAATCTCTTCAGCAAAACAATGTCTCATAATGATGTACAGGACTATTGCTGTACTGATGAAGAATCATACATAATTCAGCACCTTTCACTTGGCACCACTGTGATGTCCTCATTAGCCGTGGCTCACAGTGTCTGTCAGATGGTGTCCATGCGAACGCAGGCATCACATTGTCTTTGAGCCGTGCAGCTGCTCGCATGACTCTGCCAGTATATAAAAACATGACGCCGGTTTGTTTTATTTAGTGCTCAACCTTCCAGTTTGTAAAAACAAGGCTGACACAGAGCCTGACATGAGGCAGTGAAAATAATTAGCTCTCATTTTCTCAGCCTTCTATTTCCTTCTCCCCGCTGTGTTCTCTTTCCACTAAACCACCACATGTCAGTCGGAATGGGAGGCAATTAGCGGGCTCATTTCAGTCCCCACAACTGTGCTGAAAAGAAAGTATTTATGATGGCACAATGAACAGCTGAAAGATTAAATAACATTTGCCTTTTGAAAAGAAAATGACTTCTAGCTAAATGGGCAATTTTTGATTATTCTCAAACAAGCTTAGAGTAGTTGGTTTTTAAAATACAAGAAAGGAAAATGAGTCATTTTTAGGTGAAAGAATCAAATAAAACTTGACACAGTAATGCAAATAACTGATGTTTTATTGCAAAATATGTAAATGCGTTATACCCTTAACAATGGCTTGTGTCTAAGGTCAGGGCAGATTGGTGCCAACTAGACGCCAGTAGAGATAAGGTTGTTATATTGCCTTTTGGGGGCTTGTTGTTGGAGTTATATATGAAAAAGGGATTTTAGGGATGATGTTAAAGTGAAAGAAATCAAGTGAGACATACTTTCATATGATGCATTACACACTTGACTACCTGAAATGGTTCAGATGTTAGCTGACATGTTTGGAAAGGGCTTTTCGTTTTAGGGGTTTTTTTTGTTTTGGTTTTTGTTTTTTTGTGGGGTTTTTTTTTTTTTTTTTACTCTATTTAGAATTGGAAGGTACTAGGTATTCATCTTGGGGAAAAAAATAGTAAGTCTTGCTATTGATATTTGAATAATTAAGAATCTATTCTCAAGACTGGGTTTCTTAACCAATATAGAAGGTGTTCTAGCTTACCTAATTACTGCGGAAGCTTTTTTTAAATGCGGGCAAATGGGCTGCAAATTGACTTTTCCCCAGGACACTCAAAATATAAAAACAGTTTTTCTGACTGCTAAATTCTCCTCCCTTCCCGTGACTTCAGAGGTGATGCCAAAAATTATGACTTTTGAAAAAAGAAAAAAAAAAAACCAACAACACTGGCCTAGTTAGTGGGCAGTATTTACCAGCGGAGCTGTTCTCAGCCCAAATCCTGATGTCCAGGATTGATACCGTTGTCGTATATCTTTGCTTTTCCAATGCAGTGCTTTTAATTTCATTTCAAATAACCAGTCCCTGTTATAGTTGATTATTCTCAAGACCTAATTTTTGGTTCAGAAAACACAAGTTATTGTGAGTTATCAAGGTCTTCTCTCTGCAGTGATCCTCAATGGCTTTGGAAAATCTGCTTCTAAAAGCAGAGATGTCGTCTCTTATGACGGAACATTTTAAAAAGACAATCACAAATTTAAATTTTGTTTCTCTGTCTCCATAAGTCTATTCCACTCTTTACAAACTCAAATCCTAATTTTTGATTCATACAACATGGTCAGTCTATCTATATGAACCAGTGGCAACCCACGGAAACCTCAGCCAACTATGGATTCACTAGGAAACTGGAGCTCTCTGTGAGCTAATTACACATATTATTACAGCTGGAAACCAACAATAACGTGTCACGTAGTCAAACCTGTGTTTTATCATGTATACTTCCTTGCTGTTCACTTTTTTAAAAGGAATTCAGGGTCTTGATTAAGAAGACCACAAGTGATCCAGTCACGGTGTGCTGGAGCTGCCCTCACGAGATGGTTGCTCAAACCTCTTCCCAACCTCAAGTTCAGTGGCATCAGACTGGTAACCTGAAATTGGCCGTGGTAAAAATATTTGTACCATAGCGATCTGCAAACTCTACAAGTCAGGGCTGTTTTCTCCCATGGTTAGACATTTTCTGGTGTGCCATTTCTACATGTGACTATGAGTCTATCAGCAAGTATGTACTGAGCGGTTCCGCTCTGGTTCTGTAGGCAGCAGCTTGACCCATTTGGGGAAGCATAGCCCCATTGTGATTAGAAATGTGGAGCAAGTCATGCAGTCGTATTCTGAGCTGCATTTGCTCCTTTGCAGTCAATTAAAAGTTGTATTTCTTATAGAACCCTTCTACTGCAAGCTCATATACTCAGGCACACCAACACGTATGTGTACATATATTTTTTCCCCTGAAAAATAGTTGATCATGGGAAATAAACTTCCTTCCACTGCATTTTTAATAAATGCAAGATATAGCAAAGTAAAATACTGTGTGTAGCTGTTCTGAAATTTACAAAAAGTGTTGGCTTTTTACTTCCTTACAAAATCCTTTTCTTTGTGCCCTGTTATTTTATTCATGTTTATCTATCCATTTATAAAAATTACACAATAGGAAAAAAAAAGCCCTATTTGACAGTTTTTTATATTTACAGTACTCTGAGAAAGGGCCTGGAGATTCAATTAAGTTTATTAAATGCAACATTTTATAAGTGATCCACTAATAAAGACCTAAAAGCACAATAGTAGGTGGGAAGTGTTTGTAAAAAGCAGGGCTTCTAACCTCTAGGTGAAACAATCGGAGAAGCAGAACTATTGACTGAATTGCTTCTGGTGAGGCGTGGGAGAAGGGGCCCAGGTGCTGCCTGTCACGCGTGTGGAAGGAGCCAGAGGGACAGGGCAGACAGAAAAAGCCTTCCGCTCTGATGGGGGCCTATTTGAAGGCTTCCACACCTTCAAAATGTTCCTCTTACTTTCTCTTCCCCATTCACTTGCTCCTTCAGAATTCCGCTCAGAAGAAAATCCGAAGTGGTAGTCCTCTCGTAGGAAGTACCAGAGTCCAGACACCTGTCTCTCTTTTGGGGTCCGCTGGAGCCAGGGTGCTGGGAGAGATGGGGTGTTGCTTCCCAGGCTCCCCCCACCGACTGTCATGGCTTTCAACTTAGACTCACTAGTTTTGCGCCTCACTGGGGAGAAGGAGGGAAGTAGGACTCGAGGGGCAAAGTCGGTGACTGTCCAGCATGCACAAGGAATGCACGACTCCCCAGATAGTTCCTTCGTAACCCTGTTTTTGAATTTTTAAGACAGTCTCAGAAAGTTTCTTGGTGAGAAAACTGCTGGGTGATTTGATAGTTTATTCCTTGACAATTTGAGAATCAATATTCTTTTTTTTTTTTTTAAGATTTTATTTGTCAGAGAGAGAGAGCACAAATAGGGGGAGTGGCAGGCAGAGAGAGAGGGAGAAGCAGGCTCCCCACTGAGCAAGGAGCCCGACGTGGGACTCCATCCCAGGACCCTGGGATCATGACCTGAGCCAAAGGCAGACGCTTAACCAACTGAGCCACCCAGGCGCCCCCAGAATCAATATTCTTGACTGGCGAGTTTATACGAGATAGATATAATAATAAACTCTATGGAGCTGAATATGTCAGTAAAAAAGGGTGGTTGCCACCCTGGAGGGGGCGGAGCATGGAGCTGAGATTCTGGAAGCCTTTTGCCTTCTGTGCCAAGTCGAAGAAGGCCTTAGATGACAAAACACAAGGCAGTTCCCACACACACAAAAAAAGTGGTAATTTAGTATTAAGTGATCCCCCCAAATTATCCTTTTATTACCAATATGCCTATTTTGGGGGATGATGATACTTTCCAGAACGGGGAGTATGACACAGTGGTTGAGTCCTTAGACTGGATCTGCCCCTAAATGGGTGGGGCCTCTGGGTAAGGAATTTTTACCTCTCCCTTCCTCAGTTCCTCCTGGACAGTGATACAGGGATGACGCTCCCTGGGACGGTGGCTTGTAACAATTACATGAGAAAAATGTTTGTAAAGCACTTACCACACTATCTGGCAGAGGTATGAAATAATAATAATCATCAAGCATTTCAAGCCTGAGCATGGGAAAATTTTGAGCTGAGAAAGACCCCATTTCTGCCAATTCCACTGGCACAACTTGAAGTTGCCTCAACATATAGCATTATTTAAATTAATAATTTATTCTTTAGAAATAGGTCAAATACATGAGTAAAACCATTCTCACTTATTGTCAGTTTAAATTGCCAGTGAAACCTTTGGTCCAATCGTATTTTCCCTGCTAGTTTGTCCTACAAAGGAGAGAAAAAAAGCCTACTTCATTTGTGTGAGAATTCTCCAAGTATGTATGGGGCTTTAGCCTGCTGAGGTCCTGCTCTCCAGAGGGTGTGGCAGGAAGACGGATCACAGCAAGGCGTCTCGAAGTGGCACTGAGCCACTCTAGCTGGCATACAGGCACTCAGATGTGAATGGCTGTCCTCAGTTGAGCAAATCAACCTCACTTTTGTGCCAGAATCCATCTGGTTGTAAAATGAGGCTAAAAAAAAAAAAGAATTGTATCTGAATTCTTAGAACAAAAGGCTGACAGGTCTTACAACGAAAGGATTTTTCCTCTACACGTATTTGTATATTTGTGTCCAAGGTCATATTTTCTTTCTCTCCTCCTAGTAGGCCAGTTACTAAAACAACATACCAATTTTAAGTGGTCGTTGAGCTGGTAGGCCTTCTCAGATGCAATGGGAAAATGTAGCTACCATTTTCATGATAAAGTCACTGTCCTATATTATTCCCAGTGGCTGTAATTAGAACACATTTTTCGTTTTATTTGTCAAAGAAAAGGCGAAATGGTCAAGCAGATCTCCCTGCTCTGCAGGCCCGGGTTTGGAAGGAGCTTGCAAAGCGCCAGTGTCCTCTTGTCACTATTCGAGTCATGGCAAAAAGGCTTCACCTTTTCTGTGAAGATGGGTTTATGAGAACTCAGTTAGTTGGGATTTTGAGGATGTCTTTTTTTTCTTGGGTTCCACCTTTAAAGGTCAAGGTAACAAGGTTTTCATGTGGGGACTTGGAATTTCAATTCAAAGCACATTTTTGGGAAAATGTTTCATGATGCTGGGGTACACAGATAGGCTAGCATGACTGGGCAGTTTAGAACTGGACAGTAATTTATTCTAGGATTATTTTATGAAAATTTACAGATGGCTTAAATATCTTGGGTCAGGTATGAGAGCTAACACATGTTTAAGAAGAAGGTAATGATAACGATGTAGTTTCTGGTCTGAGCTCTGTCCTCGCCTCACCTAAGGCTGCTCACACATTTCCTCTTGCTGTTTCCTCATCAGTGATGGCAACACTGTACCTTACACATCTCACAGAAACGCCAGGGGGATAAGTGAGATGACATTTATGAAATAACCTGAGCTCTTTAGAAAGAAGTACTCTCTAAGCATCAGCTTTAAATACTATATTCAGGAAATTATTTGCAAATGACCATGAACCTCTTCAAGTCTCGTTTCAAAACTCACCCCTTCCAAAAAAGCTTTTCCTGGTTGACCTCATCCATTCCAGTCACTTCTTTATACTTTTAGCGCCAGGGCATCACATCCACTTTGTACATTTCACTCTTGATCTATTACATTATAATATCGTCTGTCCAGCTGCCCACACTGGAAACCTCGGTACCATCCTGGCTCCTCCCTCCCCCCCCCCCCCCCCCTTTCCAGCGGGCGACCCAGGCCGATCAGTTCCGTCTCAGAGTCCTTGGACTCATGGCACTTCCATGGCATCGCCATCGCCTCCTCTCCTCGGCCCCTTTAACCAGGTTGTCTGCATTTCCCGCTCCCAATCTTTCTCATGTTAGCCTGGTCCTTTCCAGTTCATCCTCCCCTGTGCTGCTGAGAGCTATCTCTTAAAATCTGATCCCATCTACTCCCTGCTTAAAACTCTTTAAACTCCTTGGTTTAGCACTGAAGATAGCTCTCTTACTGGTTGCCAGCCACTGTTCTGGCCTTAACTCTCACCGCACTGGTCCACCGGCTTCGTGCCAAGTCCCAGAGGCAGTGGCGCTCAAGGTGAGTTGTGAGGTCCCACAGGAACTAGCCCAAAGAAGAGCTCCCTGTGTGTTTGTGGCTTTGGGCTTCTGAGCTTTTGCATATGCTATTCCTTTTGCCTTCCTTGTCTTCTCCCTACCGAATAATTCCGAATGGTTTTAAAATTTTAGTTGAAGCCTCACTTCTACCAAAAAGACCTTAAGATCCTCTCTGACCCCTCTCTGCATCTGCTTTCAATGCACATCCAGTGTGCTTCCATTGAATGATGTGCTTGATGTTGTAAAAAAAAAAAAAAAAAAAAAAAAAAAAAAAGCATCATTCTGTACTACAACCATTCATTGATCTTGTCTGTTTCTTCCAATCAGATTTCTTCCAATCTTCTTGCAAGTCAGAGACTATGCTTTTTGATTTTGTATTCTGGCCATCTTGCATAGAGCCAGGTCCTCAGTAAATGTCTGCTGAATGCATGGTTGAAATTATTACTCTGTAGGCATGATCAAGTACCAGCAGACTGACAAAGATTGCAGTGACATTAGGCTTGTAAAAACCTCTGGCTCAAGAAGTCTACACAACTGTGGCCAAAAACAGACCACTGTTGGTCTCAAAGATCATTTACACCATCCAAGTTTTTACAAAAAGATGGATTTTTTAGTTTTCCACATTAACAAGTCATTTCCTTGTTAACTGAAAATGATTTTCTTGGTTGAGACTGCTTTTGACAAGTCTCTCTCAAGAGAATTCTTCCCTCTTCTTTTACTACCTATAAGCCATAAAATGGTTTAAACAGCGAGTATTAAGTGCCTTGGAGTTGAGGATATCAAAGAAAGCAGGTTAAAATATATAATTTGTTTGCCATCACATGGACTTGGGAGTGCCCACAGCTACAGAATCTCAGGGTGAGAAGGGCGCCTGGTTGTTGTTGGAGAGAGAGGATCTGCCTCTCCTGGCCCGCTTTCTGTAGCTGCTTCTAACAACAGGAGCAAATAGACAATGACCCCCCTCGAGGAAAGACAGGAAAGTGTCCATATACAAGAAACCTGGAGTCACAGCAGCTTTCGCTCAACCAGCTTCTATGGGGCGAACTAGGGAGGCGAAGGTTTCCATTCAGCAGAAGCAGCAGCAGACCTGCGGGCGCAGGCAGGACGCTTGGTCAGGTGTCTAGAAAGTGTAGCTTTTGAAGCCCTGGGTGACACTCAGCCCCTCCCAACCATTCCCAGTCATTGCCAAGCGCGGGTTTCCGGAGCGGCCTGGGATAAGCGCGATGTGACGGGCGGCGGGCCGGTGGGCCAGCTGTGCCTACAGTGGCCCCGCCGGAGCGGCTGGCGAGGGGTTGTAAGGAGTTGTATGCACCAGGTCTCTTGTCTGCCTCAGAAGAAAGGTACAGATGTGGTGCAGAAGGTAAGAGCTTGGTTCTGGGGTCCCAGAGGCCCGCGTTCAAATCCTCATTCCGCTGCTTGCTAGCCCGGTCACCCGGGGGTAAGTCATGGACCCTACGGAGCCTGAGGTCCCTCGTTTGTAACATGGTGGGGAAGTAGCATCCACACCTCAGTACTGTTCTACTGTGTCTGGAACGCAGTAAGTGGTCGATGAGTAGGAGTTATCGTCATGACTACCTATTTACAGGAATCCAAAGCAACACAGACCTGTTGTGATTCCAGTTCATCTGCCATCTGGGTCAAGTAACTGTGCCATACTCTAAAATTAACATAAAGTGAAAGCCTGACTGAATGAGTGCGGTAAAATGCCCTGCTGTCCTATTTCGAGCTGGTAATTTGGGTTTCCATATTGCCTATAGTTCTACTCTCGGTGTCGTTTTACTCTCAGTATTCTAAAACAAAAATACGAAGATGGGATGCTCGAAGCCCAGCAGCATGAACAATCACTCAGATATGCCCCGACCCATCCCCACCCCCACCCCAAGCTTTGTTGTGAGTTTCCTTGATGGTTTGGGTGGCCTCACACAGGACTCTTCAGCTAAACAAGAGTAAGATTCCAAGACTGGATTACATACGTGACTGGCAGCTTTTCAGCCGAATTGTTTTATAAAGCCCATAAATTTACTCAGAATTCAGTTATCGGCTGGATGGGGGCAGGAAGGAGGTGGGAAACCACAGAGTTCCGAGAGAGAAAAAGAGTAAATTAGATTGAAATTTACCCAAAGGGTTTAAAATGTGATTTACCTGTGGGCCGGTTCCTGGTTTCAAGTGAAAACCAAAAACAAGTTCAAGGTTCACAATTTTTTCCTCATTTTCTTTAGGTTCATCTACTGAGTCCTAAAACAGAAAAACCAAGCACCATTTATTCTTGATGGTACGTTGTGTTTTTATCTCATGTAAAAGAGATGATTTCTCAGCACTAATGTTTCCATTCTAACCTACTGATTCACGTTTGGTTATTTTGGATTAAGCTCCAAATTACAATTACTTAAAGCAAGAGAAATGACACCTTAAGCCTTTGAGAACATTTCCACATGATTTATCTCACGAGCTACAAACTGAATGTCACCGTCTTACAGGATTTCACAATGCATCTTGCATTGTGCAGTTTTACCCTAGAAATGCACTTAACACCTAGAGATGCACTAGGAGACTTCACTCTGACAGTTTCATAACACTCGAGATATTTGCAGAGAGGAGCTGTGTGCTTGCTAGAGCAGATGAGGATGAAGGGCCAAGAAGAGGAACAGAATGAACCTTCAGGAGCTTAGAGATGGAAAACCATAGTTAGTGAGCAAGAAGAGTTCTGTGTATTAATTGCAAATATCTACTAATTGTATAAGAAAATATGCCATATACCTTTGGACTATATTCAAAATAATATGTCAAATATACTAACATATCATTCAAACAATAAACCTCCCCCCTCCTCGCCCTAGTGCTAGTGATAGATAATCCAGAGCCCTAGGGTGTGAATTCCTTTAGTGACTTATGTGTGGGACAAAGGTCTCCAGAGACAGGTGGGAGGCCACTGTACTAAGCTACAGTGTTAGTACTTATATCCCCTAGCCACTAAGGTGACATGTGTTGTTCTTATCACGAATATATTGTTAATATTTCAACTTGCAGGAATCAAGCATGTTCAATTTATGTACATCCTAAGCTTCACTCAAAGGGCCTTTTGTTAGATAAAGATTAAATTTCACTTCAAACAACAGGTCCCGACATTGGCAAATTTAGGTGTGGATGTGGCAGGTGCATACATCAATGAAATAGCACATTCTCGGTAAGAAAAAAAACAACCTTTCTTACCTTAATTAGTGGTGGGAAGTGAAACAAGTTTAGGTAATCATGGGTTAATTTCTCAATGGCAGACTGTAAAAAAACAAAACAAAACACATGACTTTATTAATGATCCAATAGTGCCGAAAGGATTAAAATTATTGTGCACGTATAAAGGCATTCTTTATTTATGTAGCCCATAAAATATCTTGGGGATGTTACTATCCACCATCTGTGGAGACTAAAACTGATTGTTCAAAGTATTATAGGTAGTTTGTAATTATTTAATGGAACAGGCAGATATTTTAAAGATGTTAAATCTCAGACTACATAATATATAAAACCACTCTTCAAACCCTGGTAGGGTATACTTGTGACAAGTTCATGTTCTAGTATACAGAATGCAGTTGTCGCCCTGAGTAACTGTGGGAAAAACAACAAAGAACATGAATATATCACCAGAGACTTTCCTCAAGGCTGAAGTCTCGCTGAAGGGTTTACTGCATTGTAAGGGCTCTTCTATGGGTACGTGTCCAACACTCCCTCGCCCAATGGAGTACAAAGAACTCTTAAAGGAAAGGAGGACAATTTAAATTATGATTTTTTTATACTCATCAGGTATAATCCAGCTTTTCTGTGAACTGAACATATCACGTAGAGAGTAAAAAAAGTGCCAATGTGAGAAAAATTAGATGCATTTTTCAAAGTGAAATGAAAGCTGTTGACACTTGACAATGTAATGAACACTTATGGATATTCAGCCCTATTCCTTCCACAGGGTCCCTCCACATGAAGGCTTCCGGGCACAGGGAGAACGATGCTGAGACGGGCTGGAAGGGGCAACCGCGTGGCAAAAGGGTAGGCAGAAGGACTGTTCACTTTCATGACCTACCATACAAGGGCTGAGAGTCTCTCTGTGAAAGTACCCAGAAATGACTGTGCTTTCCTTAGTGAAAGAGCAGAGAATGGAGGGCACATTCTCACCACTGGAGGGTGATGGTGGGTGTGGTGGGTGTGGGTGGGGGGGGGGTGGTGGGTGTGGTGGTGGGTGTGGGTGGTGGGTGGGTGGGTGTGTGGGTGGTGGTGTGTGCGTGTGAGTGTGTGATCTCTGACAGGTACCAGGAGGGCTCCTTTAGTCTGGAGGTATTCACCTGGTGTCCTGTCCCCAGAGGCCCAGCTCAAAGCATTATTTATCCTCATATCGCCATGAGTGTACACAGATCTCCCAGAGCAAGCTTCCATCATCCTTTCCCCCTAATCTTCCTCTGTCCTAGAAGCTTATTGGTTAGAAATACCCATGACCCAGCTGAGTTTAATGGAGTGCCACGTGTCGGCTGAGCACCCACGAGTGGCCAGTAACATAGCCGTGGTTTTGGCAGGTAGGTGGACGATCCGTATGCCCGACTTCTGAGACTCCCCTCTCTGGGAACTGTCTTTATGCACATAAGCATTCTCACCCATGAGTTTCAGGGGAGTCTTCGGTACCCCCACAGATAATTGGCCTGCTCCTTCTTTTGGAGCTCAAGGCAGACACTGTGCTTCATGAGCAGAGGACCACTGCACTGACCCCATCCCAACTAGCTGCTTCCAATGAGGGCTTTTTCTCTATGCATGTGTTCCTTGGCTTCTCTGCAGCATTAGACTCTGTTTTTATGAAGCTTTTCAACCTATGGCATCTGTGACACCATTCTCTCCTCCTTTTCCTACTTCCTGGGCGGATCGGCCCTCAAATAGAGAAAGCTTCCCAGCTGGAAGACTGTGCGTGGTCAGGCGTGTACGTGCAGCTGTGCTTTCCTTCTTTTTATTTATTTATTGAGGTGCAATTCACTACCATGAAATTAACCATTTTAAAGTGTGCTGAATCAGCAGCATTTCGTATCTTCACCATGCTGTGCGATCACTACCTCTGTCTAGTTCCAAAACATTTGGGGACCCTGTGCCCATTAGTCATCAGTCCCCATTCCCTCCTCCACCCAGTCCCTGGCAACCACTAATCTGTTTTCTGTCTCGATGGATTTACCTATTTTCTGGATATTTCATATAAGTGGAATCCTACAATATGTGACCTTTAGTGTCTGGTTTCTTTCACTCCGCATGGTGGTTTTGAGGTTATTCCATGTTGTGGCATATGTTCACAGTGCTTTCCTTCTTGAACCTGAAAAGAGATCTCTTCCCCGTGGAATCCTTCCCTTCTCTATTCACATTTTCATGATACTAGCTAGGCCTTATTATTTTGCATTATAACCTCTGAACTGGTCTTTCAAAACCCAGCCTCTCCTTTCTAATCCACTTCACAACTTCCAGAAGCAAAGTTTTAAACATGTCAATTCTCAAAACTTCCAGTACTCCCCAGAGCTGGTCCAATTCCAGACCCCTGGCCTAAAGCCCCCTGAGCTGTCCAGGGTCTGGCCTCGCCTCTCCCCCACTTTTGTGGCATGAAGCCTACCCCCAACTGAGGCTTCCATCCACAGAACCACCTCTCGCTCCTTGCATTGGACCTGTTTTTTCTGTTTCTCTACAATCTCTTCTGTTTCTTTCTCTCTTAACTCCTTATTCTGTCTGGATTCACATTCTTGCCTTTCCTGCTCCTGTCTACATTTCAAATTCTGCCCTTCTCCAAGATCCAGCTCAGGGGTCCACCCTACTCCAGGAAGTTTTCCCTCTTGCCACCCCCCACGGCCCCTCCCAAGCAGAGGTAGAGAATAGCTCCTTTGCTCCCAACTGCCAAGACTCTTATGAGAAGTTGTATGTACATGTTTTCTCTCTTCTCTGGGACGTACACTCCTGAAGGGCAGGATTCTCCTTGGTATGTGCACAGGCCCAGTCTTGCAGTTAGTAGGCATTCCCTCATTTTGTTGAACAATAATAAGTTTGGACATCACTTGCCCTGATACCAACCAGCTCGGAGGGGGCACTTTGTCCTAGGCCAACTCGGGATATTTAAATCACTATGGTTTTGTGATTTACAGCTTGCCCACCCCATTTCCTCCTGACAGCTCCTTAAGGAATGTTGGGTCCTTTATCAGAGATGGCAGAGGGGAAGGGGACGTGGGAGCATCTTATTTGTCTTCTGCCAAATAGGACAAGATTTACCACATTGCTCTGTTGGAACCCTGAAACTTCTCTGCACTAGAGAAAATAATTTTTCCTACTGCAGCCCATCTAAGCCAGCTTAGCTTTTCAAGATGGGCATGCCCACACCCAGAGGTCAAGATTAAATTACTTGCTAGCCTTTGAGATGTATGTTTATGCATGAGGTTTCCTACCCATATCCTTAGAGGGAAAAGATAGTGAGGTTAAGGCTAAGCCATCATCCAGTGGGTGCTGAGGGGCTGTAAGGCTATTCCTTGCATGGGTCCAGGACCCACAGAATAGAGGTAGATGGGTTGTCTTTGGACCTCAGAGGGGATTTCTTTAGAAAGGCCACATCAGTGGGTCTAACCAAAGTAAAGGGCCAAGTAGTTGGTATGTTGGTAGAGACTTGGTGAGATGTGGGTTTGGCTAAGAAGCTGCTTTTTCTACATTTCCTTCTTTGATTTCTCTTCTTTCTAACCTGTGCCCACTCCTCCATCCACCCACACTAGGGTTGAGGAGGTTCAGGGAACAAACTGATTTTATCCTAAGATCTCTCTTGAAACAGACCTCTGACGAATAACAATGTCCACACAGATGCCAGCAATTATTTGGTTTGAGTAACTAAAGAACAAGACAAAACAAACAGATCTGGTTGCTAAACTACCAAAAAAGAAAAAAGAAAAAGAAAAAGCAACAGCAACAAAAACGGGTTTAGCTTTGCAACTGTTCAAGACTTCAGTTTCAGGGTACATGTTAGGATTTCCTGAGAAAAGGATGAAATCCCCACGTGGTGGTGTCAGTTCCAGGTCAGAATTACAGACATGGCAAACCGAAGTCGTGTCCCCACGATGTGAGGTGCTACAGTGGCTTAGCTCAGTCTGTGGACAGGTCCCGCATCTTAGGGACTCCCAGTGGATACCTAGCCTCTCTGGCTTTAAATGAAGTCGCCTCCTTGCCTCCTGGGGGGATGGCAGTTCCACAGGCCCCCCACCGTCATGTTTTCAGGTTTTCTGGCACACTAAGCATTGTCCCACACCACGGCCTTTTCCCCCGGCAGTGCCGTACCCCTGGAACACCTATTCCCCAGCGTCCCCTTCACCTAATTCACGCCTGCTTGTCCTTCAGCTCTTCTTTTTTTTTTTTTTTTTTTTAAGATTTTATTTGCGAGAGAGAGAATGAGAGACAGAGAGCATGAGGGGGGGAGGGTCAGAGGGAGAAGCAGACTCCCCGCTGAGCAGGGAGCCTGATGCGGGACTCGATCCCGGGACTCCAGGATCATGACCTGAGCCGAAGGCAGTCGCTTAACCAACTGAGCCACCCAGGCGCCCTTCAGCTCTCCTTCTTAACTTCTCTGCAGAAGACTTTCCTCACCCAACCTCACTTCTCCTTTGTGGCATTTCCTACAACTGTCATTTGACCATTCTTGCATGATTAACACCTATCTTCTCTACTACATTGGAGACTTCCTGAGGCCGTGGAGTGATATTCAGGTGTATCTAGGGGACTTCTGCTGTGCCGGATGTTAACCCTGTTGCTGTTGGACTATGAGGAGGGAGCAGGGGTCCCGTGGGGATGGCAGCTGATTAGCAGCTGGTGTGGAAGTATTCAGCACTGTAATAGCCAGTGCCTTCGTGTCTGTCTCCTCGGCCTCTGGCACAGGGTCTGCCACAGGGTGGGTGCTCAGCCAAGATTGCTGACCGAACGTCTTCCCTCTTCTGAGGTACCTTCAGGTGAATGATGTGCCCTTTGGAGACAATGCCCATGTCTTTCAAGTCTTCTTCCTCCAGAAGAAGCAGTCGCTTTCCCGTAATGTTGTTTTCCTTAAACAAGCTTGCATATACGCTCATCTCTGCTGAAGAGTCTCCTGAAGGAAGGGATTAGAAGGCAGAACAGCATTAGAAGAAATCCTGTCCAGAGCAAAGTTAACTGCATGAATTAAGAAGGTTAAGTTATTCCACTTGCCTTTTCTGACGAGCTGCTGAACCCAAAAATACTGTGAAAGAGAGGACATACATGGTTTTGAAGATTCACACGTGGTCAGTGGCCGACTTCACAGTAAAACACACTTTTCAATAGATTAAAATATCTGTAATTTTCTGACTCAACCACAAAGGTAAAATGAAAGACATTCTCTTTATGGTTTTAAAACTTCAAGCTTTCAAGTAGGAGATATCCCTCCCTGTGGAAGTCTTGGGACACTTAAGGGAATGTTGGTTTTCTTCCTTATTTGGGAGATTTTTAAAAATCCTTCAAGAAGGTTCTTACTTATAATGATCTTTCTTTTTATGTGCTGGTGGTCCCTGGGGTTGCTGAGAGGTACTAGTTTCCCCGGGAATTGTATGAGGAACAGGGACCGCACAGCGGTGGACAGAGGAGTGGGCAGAATATGCCCTGTGTTCTAGGCCTGGTCAGGAAGTAGCTATGTGGCCCAAGACAGGTTAAAGCTCAGAACTTCCTGTATAGAATGAAGTTGGACCCAGTGACCCTCAGTCCCTGAATTTAACTTGGCACGTGTTTATTGGTGGCCTCTCACATAGATGGAAGGGAGGCCAGACCCAGTCCCAGCAATTCTCTGGGGAGCCCTTAACCCTGGGATTTTATTTACATGGCTTGAAAATTACTCGACCTCAGAGAAGAGACTAAAAATAACTATTAGAGCTCAGTGCTTTTTAAAAAATTTCTTCTCAAATGAGATGGTCCAACTTTGCAGCTCGGGATAAAGAGATTCTATCCAGGCCCATGAAAAAGGAGATCCTAAGTTCTTGTTCCTTGTTAAAGCAGGGCTGGTGGGAACTTTACAATCAAGGAGGCCCAATGAATGGGAAGAAGTGGAGACAAGTGGTGCCAAGTTTTCTTACACCCTATGCTATAAGCCAATAGAAGTTAGCTAATGTTGAAAACAGTTTTACTTCACCAGAATACAGTAGGCAGAGAGGAAAATGCCCCAGTCCCGAAACCAGGTTGAGTTAGGTAAACAGACCTTCCCAAGAGTTTCCAGTAGTGAGTTTGTACCCTGTGGCATCCGGTCTGTCCCCTGGGGTAGGGGGTCCCTGCGGCCTGACATTACAGCTGTTTTTCATATAATGATACCTTGAGCATATAAAGTGGACCTGGACAGGCGTAAGGCCCTGAGGTCTCTGATCAAGAATTTTCTGGACCTTTCACTAAAGAAACAGAGAGACGCAACAGGCTAAGAAGGATTACCCCTTAGGGTTTCTACCCAAGTGTAAGGTATAGAACTTCCTTTGGACTTAAATAATCTGTCCTCATCCTCTGGCTCCAGCTGCAGAGAATGTCTGGGAGCTGGCGGCCATTCCTCCTTGGGAAGGCCAGAGTGAAGATGAACCTGTCACTTCCACACAGGCCTGAGGTAGGAAGGAAACCCAGTTCCGCAGAATCCCAGCTAGCGCTGCCTTTACCAGATCTTTTCCCGCTGCGGTTCAAGTCCATCCCTGGTATTATAGGAAAATTTAAGATCAAATTTTTTTTTCACAAATGTTCATTCAGTATCCTGGATCACTCCTTTAACACTGTCATTGGTATTCATGATAGTATTCTGGAATACCTTTCAGAGCAAATAGGGAGGTGGAATCCTCTTGTAAGATTTGAAGAGATACTTGCTTTGCTCTTGAGGCCTTATTTTAAATCATTACTGCACTAAAAATAGAAAAACAAGGAATTTGTCAACTTCTCCTACTTAGACTTTGCTAAGGCCCAGACCCCTCTGGCTGCATTTGTAACTTGTGGACAAACGTCTGAACCACCTGCCCGGGCCAAACGAGGCGTTAACAGAAGCAGGCTTACCACGTCGTCTTCAGTCCACGAGCCAATCTCAAAGGAGGGCAGCAGCTGCATGGGAAATACGAACGCAGTGAAAAACAAAAGCAATATTACCATTGTCTTTTTGGTTTATCCCTTGTCTTCCCATTGCAGCTTTCCGCTGCTGCTCTGGCTTGGTTCCTCCTACAGGTGAGGTTCCTGACCTTATGGGGAATTTCTCAGTGCCCCAAGCATTGTGCCCACAGAAGCCAACCACGGGCACCAGCTTCTCTATAACAATTCCTTGCACTTGGTGAACTGTGGCAGCGGGACTGTAGATCTTGATACTGTCCTCTCTTGGGACTTGACACACGCACCTCCCTCCATGGGGCTTGGCAGTCAAGGGGTTTCTGACATTTGCCAGAAACCAGAGCCTCCCTTGGAATTCCCAGTCAACATGAAGATCACATGATTATTAAAGAAAATTCCAAAGCAACTCTTTGGTAATCAGATGACTTACATGCTTCTTCTTACAGGAGAATTTCTAAGTGTTTAACCAAATGACTCATTGGCATTAACCAAGTATTAGGACCCATGGATGAAAGACGAGTTAGATGGGACTCTGTCCCAAGAAACCCAGGTTGCAGAGTTTGCTATAATGGAAACTCAACTAACCTATCAGGTGTAGACACGAAAGGTGCCTTTGCAAAAGAACGTTGGCCTGCATCATTTTCAAAGCCAGAGAGCTACTTGTTTCAATATATGCCCATGGCCACAGACTAAATGAGACATGCCTACATAATCTGAAAAAAATTGGTGTGTCCTGTGTCTTGAATTAAAGTTTGCCATAGCCATTAGCTTTAACTAACTTATCTTGCCAGAATGGTTGGATTGCTCATAAGATAACATGGCAAAGTGTCTTTCAACCTTTGTTACAGAGATTTTTTCTGTGAATGAGTTGAAAAAAGAAGTTGAATTTGGTTGCTTTTAATATTACTCTAAAAATCAGAGGGTGGGTGAGTTAATCCTTCTAATCTGCAAATATTTTGAACTCACATGCTTAAATCCCTGCTAGGAAAAGTATGCCCCTCCCTTCAAGCAGCTTTTAATTTAATTGGGGGTGAAATAGATATGAAATAGATATGGATTATAGATGGAGGAGTTTAAGGCTACCTTCACGCTGGTTTACTCAGTGCCTGGCGTACAATCCTTGGTAAGTTTTTGTTGAACCATGTTTTTGAATGAATACAACTGCAAGGTACATTTAACTAAAATGCTCAGTTCTCTGGGTTTAGCACGGGAAAAGCGAGGGTTTCACAGACTAAGATGGGGGAACAGAAGGCATGGTGGTTTGAGCTGGGTACTATAGGGCAAGAAATAGAGAAGTGATTCTGGGTGAGGAGAAGCAAGAAGGCCAGACACTGGCAGTGGTAGGGGGCAGAGGAGGGAGGGGGCATGTTTGCCTTACCGGAGCACTGGATGCAGTGTGAGCATGTTTGGAGGATAAAGGGGAAATGCTTAACAGCTTTGCTTAAAATGCTTAAATTCTCTCTGGCAACGGTTAAAATCTCTAGGGAGCCAAGCAGATTTAAAAAAAACAAAACAAACCTGCAAGTTACAGTATATTTGAATGTGTAGAGTTTGAATATTATGGCTAAGCTGCAAGGGTATAAATCATTGCTCTTCTGCATGTACCCATGTGCCCTAGTTCCCTCAGGATTGCCCCTCTCCTCCTCTGAAATACTTGACATGTGTCAGAATCGTCACATGCACTCACCTGCTTCAATGATGCAGAAAGGAAAATGACTTGAAGAAAATCTAAAACTGAATTTGATCACAGAAGGTACATGACAAGTCTTATGTCTTCACAAGGCAGCTGAATACAGCTGCAGAAATGTATCATTCCCTTTTCCCATCACAGAAACCAATGTGAAATAAGGAACTTTTTTGAAAAGTTCAAGGAACAATAGACTGAGTTACAGAAATATTTCCCTGCATTAAGGCTAGCCTCTACAGGGAGTGGGGCGACTGTAGTGTTTTGGTTTGTATACAATTCCCAAATGGTGTGCTAAACAAAACAGAGAAATAAGTATTTCTTGAATAAAAGTTGTAAACGTGACAACTAATCAAAACCAACATATTTGGTTTTAGGGTCCAAAGGAGAGGGGAAGAGCTCTCGAGCCTTCTGAGGGTGGCTCAGCAAGATTCTGATGCCGAGAGAAAGGCATAGATTCAGCTTGCTAATCCCTCCGGCAGGATTCTTGCCCCAGGCTTGCAGAGATCAGTGAGGGGGAGGCTGGAGCCAGGCACTGCTTCAAGACGGTTTGAATTTGGCCAGACCGAGGTAAGAGTTAATGATCTCCAGCCACATCGTGGTTTACCATTTATGCTTTCTGTACCTTCTTAGCATGTCCGTGTATCTGCTGGAGGGTGAGCTCTAAGCCCTTCGTTCTTTGGGGATTAAAAAAAAAATCCACCTTGTGACTGTCCCATCACTTTGCAAATTCGTTATTTATACCCAACTGACGTCGGGAGAGAAAAGCTCACATTCGTGTGCATGCATGTGACAGTGATTCCTCCCAAGGATGTTGGGAATCCAATCTAACAAAGATCTAATATACACAGCAACACATTACAAAGGGATTTACTGTCAAAACGTTTATTGCAAAATGGAGTCTTAAAACAAAGAAAAGCAAAGAAAAGTTCACATCAAAATGAAATGTATGACACCAACTTGGATTTCTGAATACATTGTGGACTCTGTGCTGGAATATCAAATTCCAACTACGAAATCGATAATGAGTAGTCTTACCACACACGAGTGAAATGTAATCTTCCATAAAACATTATACAAGATATATGGCATAGGATTTGCTCAGAATAACATTGTAATAGAATAGCTGAGGAAAAGATTTTGTTAAAAAAATAAAGTGATAACGCCATCCTGTATTCGAAGCGCACACTCAAAGAATATAAATATTTCCTATTATTTAGTACAAAATTTTTTAAAAGAGCGCAAAAGCAGTATGTGCAGTGTATTTTATCTGACGTTAAAAGATAAGCTATTCTGCACATCATATAAAATAATTAATGTAGGTGCTGAAAACACTAGTTGTAAAGTCAGTAATCACATGCCCGAAAGCTCCTCCCAGGCCACAGAATGCAACTCAGTTGCAGCCCGAGGGAACGGCGTAGCCCTTCAGGTTCCCTGGTATACACTCCTTTTCCATCACAGAAATGCTACCGCTTGCAGGCTGGGCCACGACCCAAAGAACAGAACAGATTCTTCTCTCTGGCGATGCTTAAAGTCAGAACAGGAAAGCAGTCTGACTCCAAAGCAGCAAAAGGTGCCTGATTATAGAAAAATGATGCTCTACCATAAACGTGGTGTGGTGAGACAATGCCCGGTGTAACAGGCCCGCAGCGAGTCTAGTGTTACCAAAAACCAAAAAGGGTATCAATATTTAACTCAGAGTAGCTTTTAAAATGATCTTTTATGAAATGCTCAGTGAGCACTCTGAAAAATAAAGTTAGGTACACATCACAGTGCTATGAGAAGTCCTTCTGGCTCTCTCCCACATCTTACCTCCGATTCCTTGATTTTAATGGGGATCCGTTCTGAATACCTCAGCTGTTGCTGAAGTCTAACAGATGTGCTGCGTGTTAAAAGTCACTGGCTGCACGCAGCCCTCAACATTGCCAGACCATCCAAAACAAGTGTGCTCTGTGCCTTCAACTACTTCCCCTTGGTTATGAAATGTAGAAAATTAAAATGTGATTTTACAACAGAGAGTCCTTTTAAATTAACCTCCCTCGGTGATGGGTTTCTTTTTTATTTTGGAATTAGTCTAATAGGAGAATGACCCCCTCCCCCAAATACATTTTGCTATTTTATAAAGTTTCCACCAGCATTCTTCAGGGGAAAGAACCCATTTTTCTACAGGTGGGGATTTAAGATAAATGTCACCAACCTATAAAATTCATACTGTATAGCAGTTGTCATTTTGAAACTGCATCTTTTGACTTGAGCAAGTTTGTTTAGGTGGGAAATGAGATGTAGAACTCTAAAACTGCCAGGTTTAGCAAGTTTCTCAGTGGGGGGAGGGACAATGCTGTTGGTATTGTGGATGGAGTTCTTCATTGGGTGGGGCTGCCCCTGGCGCTGGGCACTTCACACACGCCCAGTCCCTGTGACAACCCAAACTGTCCCAGCACTCGCGAACACCATTAGGGGCCCCAGATGAAAGTGTATGATCTGTATGATCGACTATATGAATACAGAAAAAAAGATGAAAAAGAGTAGTTATATTTTCAGTTGTATGGCTCTGACAATTATTACTACAGAGTTTATCATTTTGAATCTTTAAATTTCTTAGTGTTTCTTTAATTATTCTCTTTATAAATGTACATTCTTGTAAGTCAAGTAACTGGAAATACATCCAACATCAGTAATTTGCCATTTCAAAAACTGATCTGAAAAGTGAATTAGAAGCTGCACAATTAACATCATCTTTAGAAATTCTATGTAATAAACAGTTCTTTTAAAAAGTAATAAAACTGGGGCGCCTGGGTGGCTCAGTCGTTAAGCGTCTGCCTTCGGCTCAGGTCATGATCCCAGGGTCCTGGGATCGAGCCCCACATCGGGCTCCCTGCTCGGTGGGAAGCCTGCTTCTCCCTCTCCCACTCCCCCTGCTTGTGTTCCCTCTCTCGCTGTGTCTCTATCAAATAAATAAATAAAATCTTTAAAAAAAAAAAAAAAAAAGTAATAAAACTAATAATAGAGTCTAAAAGTCTTCTACATAATCTTCACAGAGTGAGACTCCTTTAAAATTCTGTTTATATGATTCAGATTTTAGGGATGTTCAAAACCGTAGAAAGACACTGATGTGGAACAGAGTAAAATAATGCTGTGTGGCAATTAAAATACAATGCCAGGTGGAGAACAATTTCATGCTTATCACTGAAGCTTTCAATTCTGCTGTATCCTAAATCCCTGAGCTTTCTTCGTGGTAAGAGTATTGAGCTACAACCATCTCTGGAATACTGGTGAGGAAAACGGCAGCACTTGAGAGATCGGGGAAATCTTACCTAATTAATGGTAAACCTTGGTCTGAATATAGAGAGTCCTATTACCTTTCACTTTGGGCCCTAATTGGCTCCTTTTATTAATGCACCAAAATTTTATGTGTAATTACAATAGGTTTATATGTAAATGAAGAAAAATGTCAGTTTCATTCTGTTTATATGTTCTAATTTTGTTGATGATTCTTATATAGGAGAGACAGGGTTTAGATTCTTATGTAAAGTGCACAGATCCCAATATCAGCCCAGAGATTCCCCTGTCAGTGAGGCCTTCTCTGCCCAGTGTAAACTCCGCAACACTCCCCTGTGTGTGTTATCCTCTTTCCCCTGCTCCCCTTCTCAGCATGCTCTTGTCAAACATTTACATAACGTAAGGCATTTGTTTTGTTGATTGTCAGGCTCTGTGCTCGCCGGCACGGATGCTCCATGAGCGCAAGCATTCCCCTCTAGCTGGTCCCCTGAACAGTACCTGGCACAGAGAGGGGCTCAATGAGTATCTGTGGAACGAATAACTATCTTTACCCAGAAAGATGTGCAAGAGGCTTTTAAACTGCTTCCTCTTTGGCTCTCTCCTTCAGGTTGCTAGACCTGGACATGCCGCAAAGTCGAGAGTTGAAAACCATCCCTCTGCTGCACTCCCAGATGTTCTGCTTGAGGGGCTCAGCCTGAGGGAGGGGGCACATCTCTGCTGAGCACAGACAGGATGTGTGGATGTGCTCGTGCCTGGGTGCCGCCAGGACTAGCTGGCGGTGAGCACGTATCTGTGTACGTTTGCATGGACAGAAGGTGTACCACACTGGCTACTAGGGAGCCCATCCTCTAGGGGAAAGGTCTACCTAGTCCTTCTGTTTCTACTTAGTCTGTGGGTGGAGGCAGGGCCTGCAAATGCCTCAGGTACAGAGGCTTCAAAGAGCAACAGATTAAATTTGTTTATATAGTTTATATTCTAAGAATGTTCTCTTTATCTTTCCTGAAAGCTATTCACTTTAACTTCCATCTCCTACTACTCAACAAACATGACTTGAAATTGATAGTTTAGTTTTCCAGGTTACTGTAACTACTTATTTTTTTAGTATCTTTTCACTGGCTAAAATTAACTGACCACTTACCATGGGCCTGGTACTGTGTTAAGTGCTTTACATGTAATATTTCATTTCATCCTTACAACAGTCCTTTCAAGTGGGTCCTGTTATTATTCCCATGTCAAAAATGAGCAGACCGACACACAGAGGTTAAATAATTTTTAACAGATTACACGGCAGTTCTGAATCCTAATTTGACTCCGGATTCTTCTATCTCACTGTGTATAGTATATAGACTGTTCTACATTTCACACCCAGAACATTTTAATAGTTATTTTTCTCCAAATAAAGCTGGCACAGTGTACTGATCATTTTGTGATATTTTTCAGCTGTTAATAGGGATTAGAAGCATGTCATGTTTTAAATTTCAAGAGGCTTTTTATGATTGAATATAGTTGGAAATAGTATTAGATAATATCTATGATGATATCCTTTCTTAATTTTCCCATAAAAAGAACCACCAGAAGTATTTTAGTTTAATAGTCAAATGAATGGCACTTCTTTCCAATACAGAGTGAAAAAAAGTTTTTGTGCCTTTGCCTTTCTGTGTGTGCGCGCGCGCGCGTGCATGTGTGTGTGTATGCGTACATATATATGACTACAAATATTTTGTAGTTTTTTAATCAGTGTTTTATAGTTTAAACAAGCTTTGACAAATATGATAACATTCTGAGAATATTTCTCTGGTGAACTAGGTTATCGGAGGAGCACCTACATTTACTTCCGTTTAACACTGGCATGGCTGAGTCAGGGTTAAAAGAAAAAAAAAAAAAAAAGACAACTCTGGAAGGCTGGATTTGATCTAAAAAGGACCCTTCATCTGGTACTTCTGTCTCAGTAAGTTTAACTTATCTGTGCTATTCCTTTCATAATCTTTTAGTTCCCTCTTTAAAACCTTTATACATATATCTAGAACCCAGGATGCTCCTGCCCCTCTGGAAAACAAACACATACACACCGCACGGGGGGTGCACAGCGGGTCTGTGTCAGCACTTGGTATCAGCCTACAAGTAGCCCTTTAAGACCATCTCTTTCTCCTTTTATAAACTAAGCCTTAGATGACTGTGTGTTATTCAGAAGCTTCCAGGACTAGCACTGGTATGAAAGCCTACAACATCTGCTGTTGGTTTCAAATTAGAGCATTTCTTCTCCCAATGTACCATTGAGAACATCTCTCAGATTTTATTGTGAGTAGTTGTGCCATTAAGGATCGAAAATTCTTGGCATTTCGGTATTTCGGAAGAAGTATTTGTTATAGCCTTCTTTCATCTCAATTTTTTTATTGTTAGATTTTGTAGTCACTATCAATTATTTCTGACAGTGCAGTGTATTACCATAAGAAAAAAAATGTAGTGTGTTACAGGAAAATCAGTGTCAAAGAAGAATTAGAGGAGGTAAGAGTGCTTTTTCAAAATGTAACTCTTCTTAAGCAATTAAATAAATGAAATCAAATCAAATACAAACGTTAAAGTATTTGTTTAAAAAAAAAAAAAAAGCCAGAATGTAATTAGTTAAAACTACTATATTGTAATAGAATCACAAATTTCTATAATCAGGCACCACATTTGCTGACTCATTAAATATACCTTTCTGGCTTAACTCCCCCCGCCCCCCATTTTTCTGTAAGCAGAAAAAAAAAGTAAAATCATTCAAGAAATGACTGTCATAGAAATGTGATTGGCCTACAAATTCAGTGCTTCGTTTTCTGCCTCCTTACTGGTTTTTGTACAGACTGAGATAGCAAGTTTCTTTCGTTTTTCCAAACATTTTCAATTTTATTACTTTGCTTTCTGGTTTCATTCACTATTATCCATGTCATTATCCTCCTCATCACCGTCATCATCATCATCATCGTCACCTTCTGACAAGTCAAAATCACTGAACCCCAGGGCCATGTTGACCTTCTTCCCCCTTCTCTTAGATGTGGTTTTGGAAGAATTCTGCTTGGCTTGCATGTTTATCTGCATCCCAGAATGCAACACAGCTCCTGCTTTGTTCATTGAGAAGACATCCCCAAAGCCCATCAGCATCATGGCCTGCAGACTCTGGTTCATGCCATGGCCCTCCCCGTTACTTGCTGCTGTGATCTGACATGACATCTCTGCACTGTTTGACTCCTCTGTCTTAGATTCAAAGTAAGACTCCTCAGACATTCTTGCAGCAAGAGGCAAGAGAAGCTATCATGAGGAAAGAAAGGACAGAAGTAAAAAGAGAAATTAGGACCAATTTAAATAAAGGAAACAGATACCACAAAATTAGTGGGTGCTGCACCGAAGGTCAATGATTAGTGAAACAAATGAATGTAGGGAATTATGTGAGAATTTATTTAATGGCAGGTTTGGCTCCAGCATATTTGCCATAATTTGTAAATGACAGAGTAAATCACAACCAAAAGTTTGCAAAGCATCATGGCAGGCCAAATTTCAAATGGGAAGGAAGTTGCAAGTTTTAAGCCCTCATACCACTTAAAATAGTTTTGAGGATTGCACTTAATTTTTCCCAATTTCACTTTCACAGAAACATTTAGCTATTAAATTTAAAAAAAATAAGTAGAGATTAAATCTCAAGTAAAAAATCAAGAAATGTTGTACCAAAGAATAAAGCTTAGAGGAAGCGTGGAAACAGTTCAGTGGTAAATACCCTTCTATGGAAATCTGGGCCATTGATCTCCTTTTTATCTAGATTACTATTTGACACTAAACTAAAAATGAGTCTAGAATTCACTGGTTTCCATTTATTATTTATTACAGCCAGATATAATGCTATTCAACTTATGACATAATTCACATGTAAACAAACTCTAGATCTGTCTCTAATACTTAAGTTATAAACAAGTACGTAAATACAAATGACAATTGGGAGGAGAGGGAATTAGTATTAATTTAGACTGTTACCTTGTGCTCTATTCTCTAAGTGTCCTTTTAGAAAAATTTGTTTTCTAGGAATTCCCCCTCTCACCGTGGACACTGACATCTATTTTCTACCTTATGTAATTATTTTGAACAGCTAACCTATTCCCATAAGTATTGATCATATTCATTTCAGAGGTAGAATTGTCAAGATCTAAAAAGTGTTCCTGCTTCTTCTTTTGAGGAATAAGCAAACTGAGGCTTATATTTTTGGTATTGCTTAAATATTGGTAAATTTATGATAAACAATATACAAGTAACATATGGAATGACCTTTACATCCTGGGTGTAAAGATACATTTTAAGGCCGATTTCCTAATTTTTAAATTGGAGTTTTTGGGTTTGTTTGTTTTTTTAAGTTTTTTTTGTTTTTTGTTTTTTTTAAAGTAATCTCTACAACCTATGTGGGGCTTGAACTCATGACGCCAAGAGATCAAGCGTCGCATGTTCCTCCAACTCAGCCAACAAGGCACCCCCTGGAGTCACAAGTTTTTTTAAAAAATATCTTACTCTATTAGGAAAAGATCTCCAGAGTTGTTAGCTCAATAACAACTTCATAAGCTTCAGCTAAAAAGTACCAGTTATATGGAAGAAAAAAATTGCTTTAGATCCTTTAACACTGGAAACAGGATATTACTTCCCTTGCAGTCAAACTTCCCAGCTTTTCAGATTTGTTTTCAAATGTTAGATTCTCTTAGGGAGCGCTTTGTTGCTGATTTATTTTATTATTTCATGGGTCCTTCCTCACATTATGTTAAGTTCTCAACAGCTGTCTCTCAAATAAGTTTTTATTTTGAAAAGAAAATTTTTACATCAAGCTACAACAATAATTAAAAAATAAACATTGTCCATATTTATGTATGGAGAATTCATCTTCCCAGATACCTTCAACTAATGTTTTAATTTCAGGAAAGATAATAGTGTCCTTCCTAGAAATCCAATAATTCCATCTTTTATGAAGTTACATAAATGTTAAACTTTTATAATTAAGATGAGGCTACACACATATGGAAAGCCTAAGCCTCCAGCTACTTCCTTTTAAAAAGGTTTTTTATCTTTCTCTCAGAAACCTCATTTAAAGTCAACTAGAAACTGATGTAAGGATAAAAGAAAATACCTACTTAGAAAATACCTGAGCACAAACTTTCTTTCCTTCAGAAATACCAGCTCTAAGCAGAAAAGACATTAAAAGCAAGTACTGTAAGAAAGAAAACTTAGCCCTCATAGGTAAAAAAAAGAAAAAAAAGAAAGAAAAAGAAAAGAAAGAAAAAAAAAATCTGAGACCATGCTTCATGCTGTCCATTGTTAGATGGTAGCCTTCAGAGCAGGTCCTTTACAGAAAGTTTTCTGGAGTTAAAACGCAAGCATATAACCTACTGAGCACTCCTACGGTTTCATTATGTATTACACAACAATGTTACTAATAGCAATAATGTGTGCAAGGCAGCCCATGATTTCTTAGCAAAACTAATGCCAATAAACCAAAGAAAGATTCTAAGGCATACTGTAACAGGTAGTTTAAAGTTTTTTCTTACAATGCTACATTTAGAAGGAGTCAAGCCATGCAGTGCTTTATAGCTTAAGATTTCAATGTACTTAAAAACAAAAAACAAAAAACACCTCTCAGCCTTCAGAAGACAGCCATATTTCTGCCTCTCCTCAGCTCTGGGAAGAAGCAGTGCTCCTTGCAGACCCTTAGGGTAATGCTTTCTGAGTCTGCCGGTTGGTACCAATTCAACCAGAACAGGAGACTTCCCTCGACTTCCTTCTTGGGAGGCAAGTTAAATTCACTGAACTTATAAAATGTGGTACCTTTTAATGTCCCACGGTAGTCTTACATATAGCAATTCAGTTCTTTCTTTGGAAATCCCTGCACAGCCAAAGTCATTTCGGAAAAAGTTAAATCTGATAATAAACATTTAACTTCACTGTATTTCCCTTTTCTGGGTATCAGGTTGCTTCTCCACATGAACTGGAAAAGGAGGCAAACTCTTTTATTCTTTAGACACTGGAAAATACTTTGCACCTGGGCACTGGCTGCTTAATGAAGATTAAGGCTTTTAAAAATAGGAAACCTTTTTGAAGATTACAAAGTGAAGGGCATTTAAGTATTTTTTGGATATAACTGCCACAGCAACTATCAAAAATGAATTTAAGATACGTAACAAGATTACCTCTAATTTTACCGTTACTTGTGATTTATTACCCATTAAGAACCCTGGAAAAGCCAATGATAAACTTAATTCCTGAAATGATAAATCATTCAAAATAGGGAAGAATCCTAAAATTTGATTAGACTTTAATATATCATGGCAAGATATAGGCACAAGCTAAATATGTAACTAGTGAAATCCTTAAAAAGAATTTTTATTTTCCTCTAAATAGAAGACTTGGAAGAAAACCAAGGTATTTCCTAAGTGTAGTAAATACTGGAGGCTTGTCCCAAGGGAAGTCTTTTTCCAATCTCTTGCTGCAATGATTATAACACTAAATCGAGCGAGGAATATTAATGCTTGTCATTTATATGTCACTAAGTTTGCTTTCTTTTAGGAGGAAAACTTGGTTAAGTTCTGCCGCATCAAGACTCTTGGACAGCTAGCTGCCGCGGCATTACGCTTATTAATTACTGATGGACTCCATGGAGTTAATCAGCCTTTAGGCACATGTTCTGGGGATCTAACAGATGGTATGAAAATACACTGCATTTTATTTTTGTAATTCTAATATACAAACACACTGATAATAACAGTTCTTAGAGAAAGAGCCAGAAATAGGCTAAGCTTTTCTTTTAAATTTCTGGCATTTTGTTAATTGAAATTAGATCTGCGTGTTACTTGAGTGTCAACGCAGTCCCGTTCCCGTGCAGGCAGAAGGCAGCAAGTGAGGTGGTGGCAGTGGGGGGGGGGGGGGGGGGGGGGGCCATGCTGCCCCGCTCGGCTACATCTTCTAAGTGGGGGGCTGAGCCACCCTGGTGGGAGCACTCACCGGGGTGTTGGACTGCTCCGTCAGCTTTTGCTCCCACATCCTCAGACGTCTTTCCCTTTCTTTGAGTTCTTGCTCTTTACAGCTGAGGTCCCGTTCGAGTTTCTTCAGCCTCTCGAGAGTTGCCTCGATTTCGCACCTGCACAGGGATGACTGGTTTAAGTCTCAGCTTTGCTCAAGAGTTAGTAAACGCTTAGTGGTTCATCAGAATGCTTAATCACTATAAAAGGCTAACATTTGCGCTTTTATTTTTCACCAGTTTTATTGAGATATAATGGACCTACATCACCGTGGAAGTTTAAGGTGTACAGCATACTAATCTGAGTTACACATACTGTGAAATGATGACGACTATAAATTTCGTTAGTATCCATCATCTCATACAGAGAAAGCAAAAAAAAAATTTTTCTTGTGATGAGAATTCTAAGATTGACTCTCTAAACAACTTTCACATATATAATACATTAGACTATAGTCATCGTGCTATACATTACATTCCTTGGACTTATGTATCTTGTAACTAGAAGTTTATGCCTTTTGACCACCTTCCTCCTATATGCCCTCCCCCCCCAACCTCTGGTAACCGTCAATCTGATCCTTTTTTTCTGTGAGGTTGGGAAAACGTGCTTCTAAACCAAACAGTCAACTATCAAAGAAGAAAATCTGTCATATCCTGCAAAATCAACAGGTAGTTTCTAGTTTGGGAAAAGAAGTTCAAAACACTTCTTTAAAATCACTTCTTTAACGAAGCACTGAAGAAGACCCCCTGGGGTAGAGCCTGAGCTATGGAGCTGCATCCTGGGTTAGCTAGTTAGGGAATGCTGACCTTCAGGTAGCCCTTTACAGTTCAGAAAGCACTATTACACAGTATCTCATCTTATTCTTGTAACAGCCCCCAGAAACAGGTACTAATCCCATACAGATGGGGAAAATGATATTCAGGTTAGGTGATCCACACCACATCACCAGTAAACTCACGTTCGCTTATTCCCTAGCTGGGTGCCTCAGTCAACTGATTAACTGACCCAGTTTCCTCAGCTCTAGGTGGTGATGATTATCTTACATCAGGGTTCCCCCCTTGCCTGATCCTAATAACTACCTGGGCAGCTTGTTAACAAATATACAACAAAACACAGATTCCCAGGACCCTTCTTTAAGGCTCATGATTCAGTAGGGCTGGGTGGGGCCTAGGAATTTCCATTATTTAATAAAAGACCCAGGTGACTTTTATAATCAGGCAAGTGTGGGCCAGATGAACTCTAAGATTCTTTTCAAAGTCTAATCATTTTTTTGGAAGTTCCCTCCTTCGTTTCAATAGGCCAACCAAGCTCACCCCTTGGAATTTGTCCAGTTCTAGGAACCCGTCCTTTGTAGAAAATGAACTGTTGACATCGCTCAACACAAGCTGTCTTCCTTCAAGGCTGTCACAGTGTGTAAGCCTCAGTTACGCTCTGAGAGCTGGAAGTGCCTTCCCTTGGGTTTCTGAAAGGCCTGGAAGCAGCTGATGGCTGGAGGTTAACTACGTGCTGCTTCCGGGTGCCACTGAGCCAGACCTGCTGTACCCGTGGCATGAGGCTGGCTGGGACCCTGACTAGGGAAGGTACTGCCCCAGACCTATGTGACCCAAATCTGCCTTTTAGCTCCAGGGAAAATTAGAATACACAGCCATCTTATTCCAATGCCCTTCTGGAGGAGAACTAAATGAAAACAAAAATGCTGTGGGCATTAACTGGCAACATCCAAGACAGGGAGCAGCTAGTGAGGGGGGTCTGGATCTCGGCCCGGCACTCTGCTTCCCTGGCTGTCTGAAAGGTACACCTCGGCGCCGGGGAGGTAGCAAGAGAGTGTCAAAGCATCTGCTGTCAGCGCTCCAGCCCTTTTCCTGGTGCCATTTGAAAATAATAGAACGATAGAGTCATACTACATACCCTAAAGAAAGGCACTAAGTCAGCAATCTTTCAGAATCATGACTGTCATAAAATCCAGATTGTATATTTCTGGGTATTTCTGACAAGAGCATTATGCCCATTCAGAGATGAGTTTGCGTTTATTTTCCAAATGGAGGACTGAGGGGGAAAAACCACTGTGGAAAACCTTAGGTGAAACTTCTGTAACCAAGGAAGGAAGGACGAGCCACCCTGGGAAACGGAGGGGGTCAGCGGGTGATGGGAGGGGGCAGCACGCTCCGTGGCAGACGGCGGGGCCTAGGGCTGCGCTGTGCTCGGTGCTTCCGCCCCCCGCCACCCGCACCCCTGCCAGAGAGACGGAGCGCGCCCAGACTCTTTGGTCAGGGTACACGGCCAGCACACTCGAGTTCCCTCGTCATTTAAGCCAAGTTTCAGCTCTGGGAGCCGACTGTGATTTTGAGCCCTTCTGGAGAATAGATCAACAGTTAAGTAAGCTGAAAGCTGCGACACAGAAAACCAAACACTGAGTAAAATGTGCTTCCTCAACCCATCTCCTCAGGCTCAGCACTTCCAGCTCTGCTCCCCCAGGCGCCCCGGGTCTGCAGGGAGTGTCGGATGCAACGCAGACCCCAGGGGGGCATCACGACAGCTGCCCCCCTCGCTGCTCCCTGTGTTGCCCATGCATTGGTTTGCATCAGAAGCATCTGTCGATGTACCTATATCACCTTCCTGTTCGATAAATAAAAGTGTTTTAAAAAAGTGTTTTAGTTGATGAAAATTATGGTTTTTTTCTTAACCCAAGTCTAACTAAGGTTGACTTCCCCTAGTATCAATTCTCCATATGCCAAAAACAGAGTGAACTGGAATTCTCTTTTTAAGGTCAATTTGTAAAAACAGCCATATTATACATGACGATAAATAGGTAATATGTATAGTAATGTTATATATTAAATGATTGGTGCTAATATCCGAATTGCAAAGATTACATTTTTTGATGTTTTTTAACAAGGCATGCCACAGCAAGAGTATTCTGATCACCAAGGAGGACGATAACCAGCAAAGTATTCTGCCAAGAGGCCCAGCTCCGAACACGCCATCCCAGCACCACAAAGCTTGCTCAGTGCGGATTACCACAGGTCTGGAGACAGTTACATGGGGCAATGAAAATTGCAAACATGACCAAGAGGGTGACACATTTCCTGTTCTTAATACTCACTGCTATTATTGCTAATAAGTCAATAAAAGGAGAGACAAGCTAAAGATATGATGAACAAGGAAATGCCTGACAGATTTCTTTCCTATCATCTAATAGGTCAAAGGAAAAAACATAGTTTATGTGGTTTTTAATAACCTAGTTTTAAAAACAATTTTAAGAATCATCTAATTCTCTAAAACAGGATGTTTCATCGGGTCTATGTGTAAGGAAGCTCTACCAGAAAACAAGCGTTTGCCAGAAACACCAGATTTCCTACACATGCTTTCGACCCTAGTCACGTGGTTTCAGACACCAGACAAAAGGGAACAGTCTGAATGTGTTGTTCTTAGAAATATCCAGATGATCTGACAAAGCATTTAATTCTTTCTAGTATGTGGCATAGAGTAGGATAGTTGTTTTGTCTTAATCATAACCTAAAGTAATCATGCTCTGTAGTATTTCTCTTTGCGCAAAGGAATCGAGTCAAGTGAACTCCGCGTGCTAATGAGTGGAAGGCTTGGCACTGGCCGTGGGGGTCCAGGAACAGCACCGCATAGACTGTGTGCCCCGGCAGGCCTGTGGGACCAGACCATGTGGGTTCTAGCACTGGCTCTGTCTTACACGGTGTGATCTGGGACAGGTGACCCAACCTGTCCAGGCCTCAGATTTTACACCTGTGAAAGAAGTTAGGATGGCCATGTGGATTAAAACAAGATGATCCAGATAAGGTACAAGCATCTGGTAAGAATATAATGAATGACAGCTGTGTGTATTGTGACTCTAATTAACATTATCATTACTACCCCCTATGTTTTTAACCAGTTGCCAAGTTCAGTTAAAACAGCTCTACGACTTCTCAGACTGGTTTAGTGGTTCAGGTAAAGATAGGTATTCTCTCACCAGCCCTCAGGATTAATTAGCTCCTGAAGGACAGCCAAGGAAGAAGCCAGCTAGGCAACTGCTTGCTTTTTACTAAAATACATTAATGTATTACCAATGTTACTTTCCTCATCTTTTCATTGTGAAGCATTTAAAAAATGTATTATTCAACTATCCAGGTTTGCAGGACAGAAAGATATCCAAAGAGAAACCACTCTCTCATAATTTCATTATCCAATGGTAACACTGGCCTTTTGATACTTTTCTCTATGTGCACACAGCATATACACATAAATATGTCTATTTTACAAAAAACCGGAATCATTCCAGTCATACTGGACCCTAGTGCCTCTATTTTTAAATCATCTGTCAGATCTGTTATATCATGAATGGCTCCATCTATTCTGTATATGGAGGTATCATCAGTTTTTAAAACCATAAAAACCACAAAAACCCAAAATCTTTTTATTGTACTTTATGCCATTCTAGTTTGCAATTCTAAACGACGCTGTGCTAATAAGCAGGTGTCCATACATTCTTGCACAACCTTTCCATTTATTTTCTTAGAGATAAAATGGTAGTGGTGGAGGGGTCTGAAAGGTAATATTTTCACTAGCAACATACTAGAAAGTTTATAATGCTGGATATTTTCATAATGTAAAACTTTGCCAATCTGGTAAATGAATTATGTTCCCTTATAGTTACCTGATTGGTAAGTGAGGTTAACTATTTTTCATATATTTATTGGCCATTTGATTTCCCCTTTTGTGAAATGCCTTTCATGTCCTTTAGAATGAGATTATAATTAAAATATTATTTTAAAGACAGTAACTCTGTCTACTACAGCGGTTTTCAAAGTGTGATCTGGGGACCCATGAGAGGTTTTCAAACGACTCAAGAGGTTGAACTGTTTTCAGAGTAACATTAAGCCATGACTTGCCTTTTCTACTCTCATTCTCGCACGAGCGTACAGACTGCTTCCAGAGGCTTCACGGGAGGTGGCAAAGCCACAGGCTGAATGTAGAGGCGGGATTTATTGTTTCTTAAATGAATCAATAACTACATATTTACATTTTTTTCTCCAATTTTGAGTGTGGTAAATATTGACAGATGTAACTCACTGAAACAAAATCTCTTTGTAGTCCTCAATAATTTTTTAGAGTATAATGGAGTCCTGACACCAAGAACTTGTAGATGTGCTGAGCTATTATATGGGGGAAATGGCTGTACAGCAGTATGGGCTTTGTCTTGGAAGTCCATGACGGCTATTGCTTTTGGCCTATGGAGCTTTTACATTTTTATATCGAAAACTTACCAACTCCCTCCCTATATTCTGATATACAGTATCTGAGATACTACATCTCAAGGGTATCAATAGTAATGTTAAAATCCCACTGATCTGTTGGAGAACAGATCAAACAGCATCTCCCCAGGAAATCCTTTTATTACCTTGTCAGACTAGATTAGATTTCATGGTTGTATAGTCTCACATGTCCAGTACTTCTCTGTCATCATACTTATCAAGAGTCCTAAAACGTTTCTTGTATATTTATATTTAGCAGTTTGACATTAGACACCCCAGTCCATGTGCACTGGGGCCCTCCTGCTCACCACCACAGCACAGGACAGGAGCACCCTGCCACGGCAGAGATTCAGGCACTATCTGAATGAACGAATGTCAGAAGCACACTTGTCATAGTCAGCAAATTAGCTTACAAATATTCCCTTGTGTAATACCGTAATGTCTTTTAATATTACTACCACCGTGGTGTTTCCTTCCTCTAGTATTTATGGAGCCTCTGCTGTGTTCAAGGCGCATTCTAGATGCTGCAGTTACAGTAATGAACAAAAGAAATTATCTGACCCATTTACATTTCAGCCAGCGAGACACAGATTAAACAACAAACTACAGAATTACTTATTCATTCCAACAGCAGTCGTGGCTATGAAGGAGGTGCTCTCAGGGCACATAAAGTGGAACCTCATCTATCTAGGGTCAGAAACATTTCCCTAAAGACATGTTACTTCAGTTGCTCTCTGAATGATGAATAGGAGCCAAGCTGGATGTGGGTGTCGGGGGTGGTACGCCGCTGAAAGGGATGAATTTTATACAGAAGAAACTGCATTTGCAAGGACTCTGCATGAGGAAGAAATACGCATCTGTTGAGGGACCAGAAGCCAGAAATTAAGAGGCAGAACTATGCTCCTGAGGTAAGACTGCTGAGGTCAAAGCAAAAAGGGTCTCATGAGTCTCGTGAAGCATTGGCCTTTGTACTAGAGTAATCCCCTACGTGGATTTAAAAGCGGGGTCATCTGATTAGATTTCCACTGATCTTGTAGGCAACGTTATTACTTGTTTTGTTAATTATTTAAGTCCAGAACAAAACCCGTCATACCTACACTCAAGCAGACAGTATGACTTTTGTTTCCCTAAATAAAAATCCATTTAACTCACTGGCCCTGGATAGAGTTCAAAGGAATAAAAATAAATAAGGTTATTGTAAAACACAATCAAACAGAAAGCCCAAGGAAATGTCTAATCACAGGCGTAAACAACGCCATCGTTTTCAGAGTACATGCAGTATTCCCTGGGCATCAGCAGGTGGCGTAAGGCGTCGCATTACCACCGAGGCTCTCAGAAGCAGAGATAAGTTACTTAAATCTCTGCTGAGTCAGGGAGGAATAATGTCAGCTCCCAAACATGCTATTTATATTCCTGCAGCACGTGACCCGGCTCAACTGTCTCATCCCAGGCTTGCTTCTTCCACTCACACAATACAATTCTCTCATTACTAAGTTTGTTTTACACTTGACAAAATTTAATAGGATTTATAACATCAAAAGTTTTCTTTTAAGTGTTTTTATAGTCTCCCTACCCCCTCCATCAACAGATACAGTACTCTGCAAATCCCTAGGCAAACAGTATTTTTATTTCTCACTGGACAGATGCCAAGGCTTCCTAACACAGAGCATGTAATACAGAGAAATGTCTGGTAACTATCTTTTGTCTCAGAAGATGTGATTTCAATATTCTTTCCAAATACTTAGATATATGATAAGGCAACAAGCTTAGAGGATTGCTTTTTTGTTTACATATGAAAAGGAGGACTTATTAGATGTCCAAAAAAATTTAACATAAACAACAAACAAAACTCTTAAGTTATGCTTAGAAGTCAGGACTGTCCTCAAGTTCACTGGTTCTCTTCTTCAGTGAAGCTGGTCATGGTCTTTCAAAGCGAGAGGCCATGACTTGGTACAAGGCTTACTTACCTCCACTCTGCCTTGTTGTGCAGGAATGAGTTACACTGGTCGGGAAGGTTAGTGTCGTTTGACATGGACTCCAGAATTGAAATGATTTGCTTAAAAGATGGCCGTTTCTGAGGAAGAGAAAATAATCACTTGTTGGGACTTAAGAAAGCAAGTCTTGAAGAGAAAATCCACAAGCACAGCAATAAGCTCGACGCACCACAACAAAATAAAATGGCACGCAATGTCCTGAGTTATTTTACAACTGTCAGACTGCTCAGGTTGAAGGGGACCATATTCCCTATTTTCAATAACTTATAAGAACAGAGTCAGATGTCATTTTTCTATCGTGTGGCCTAAGGTTGGAATAACAGCTTTTCTCCAGGTAAGGAAAGTACGAATTCTCTCTTGGGTCTGATTAAGGACTCCTAAAAGGGAAAAGGCAAGTCCTTTAAAAACCTATGGGATATAGCACATTTAGGAAAAGTTAACGGTAGAATCTGGGTGGTAGGTGTACTGGTGTCCACCATTAAGATTCTTTCACCTTTTCTGTAGGTTTCAAATTCTTATAATAAAATGTTGGGGAAAACCCTAGTTAATCTATGAGAACTAATACAATTTCCTGAACCACTTGCTCAGAGAAAAATTCCCCAATTTTCAAGCCATCTTAACTTCATTGTTCTCAATGTTTATTCCACATCATAACCCATTTGGAGCTGTGAAACTCTAAGGTACTGTTTACTAGAAATGAAAAAGCAGCGGTTAGGTGCATTTCTTCAGCTAGCAGTAACTGTACTTGTCTGTTTCTTTAGACTCTAGCCAAGGCTGAGACAAAAGGTTAAAACAAAAATGGAAGAAAGATAATAAAAGGATGATGCACATTCTCTCTTCATCATGCCTCATAATTATACCATTTCTGAGCAAATTACAGTTGCAGCAATTAAAACATGCATTTTAATTTAGGAGCACAAAACAAGAAGGAACAATGTTGAGGTGGCTTGCTCTCAGGACTTGAGTGCTTCCTACATTAAGAGAGATGATTTTTCCATTTCTCAGGAATATAAATATAAAACTGGGATATTTATTCTGAGTTCTGCCTTCATTGCACTCTTAAGGGAATGTGTGCCTGTGTGTGTTTTAAGTAGAGGGTGTAAGTATCTGATCCACATTAAAGCGTTCTAATAAAAGAAGTAAATGCCTGAAGTAGGAAATTTGAAAAATATTTTGTCTTCTTTTAACTTTATTCCCATTTAATTCCTCCTACTGTGTGTCACTGTGTGAAAGGAAAAATGTTTGAGCTGTTTGCACAGGAATTATATAATAAATATAGAATTTTCATTTTGCATGGAAAAGCAGGAGAGGCTAATGAATTTTTAAAGAATATTTTTCCCTACATTTAATCATTCTTGAAATAAAGTAAAACTTTTGAAATTAGGTGACAAGTATCCCTAGAAAAACCTTAATTTTATAGGTAGAATATACTCTCAGATGGAAATTATCAAAGTTAACATTTTAAAAACAACAACAATGTAGAATTTTGTGGTAATGATATTTTATGAATACTCAGGTTGCAGAATACAATATTTGGTCCAGGAGGTTCCTTTTAGTATTACACAGGTTTTGTTCACATTAAAAAAATTACAACTAGGGCCATCTACTAAGCATCTATATACATTATTTGTTATTTTCATTTTTTTTTTTAAGATTTTATTTATTTGACAGAGAGATAGAGAGAGAGCACAGATAGAGTGGCAGGCAGAGGGAGAGAGAGAAGCAGGCTCTCGGCTGAGCAGTGAGCCCAATGCGGGGCTCCATCCCAGGGCCCTGGGATCATGACCTGAGCTGAAGGCAGACGCTTAACCGACTGAGCCACTCAGGCGCCCCTTGTTATCTTCATTTTATAGATAAGAAAAATCCATCTCAGAAAACTATGGATTGCCCAGTATCACACAGGAAGCAAGTTTCTGAATCAGGGGCAAGGCCCTTAAACCCTCCAATGTGTTTTATCACATGAGAGTAAGATGTTACTTCCTATCAAACTCAGGGCTTTTTTGCCTTTTTTTTTTTTCCTATTTAGAAATGCCATTTTAGAACTGGAAACAGTACCCACCTTTACTTCCTCCTCCTCTTCGCTACGACACTGAGCACCTGGTGTAAACCACTGGCATGACCTGACATTTACCCAACACCAGCTTCCTCTCGTGTTCCCTTCCCCCTCCTCACTGCAAAGGAACATTTTTCTACAGGTGAGCCAAGTATTTTCATCTATGTTTGTAAAGCATAAGGGCTAAGGAGAAAAAAGGAAATGAAAGTGTTTAGCCAATGATAGCTCTCTCTGTATGCACAGGAGTGGCATCCACGAGAGCCTGAACTGCCACATACTTACAGCCAGAGAACTAAAATGTGCCTTGGTCTGGCTACTTCAGTCAACACACTGGGCCTCTACTTACTATGCGTGTGTGAGGTGCTAAAAGCAGCTTCCTTCCCTCAAAGAGGCTGCAATCCATGTAGGAAGAGAGATTTGAAAAATACAACCGCACAGGGTAAGGCAGTAGCCCGGACTCTGGTTTAGGAAAAGGAGGACTAAGTATGGGCTGGGGTAAATAGAATAGCCAGGTAAGGCGGGCCAGCAAAGACCTCAGGGAGGAAAGAAAAGAAGAGGGCATGCCCAGGGAAGGAAGGTGTGTAAGGCCTGACTGGAGATCAGCCACAGAGAGCGCTGGAAATGTGGGGTGTATACTTAAATACAGGGGGGCTGTATTAATTGTATCAGAATAAAATACCTTGAATTTTGGAAGTAAAAATCAATCTTAAACTTTCTTTATACTTCACCTGGCTAGAACACAAGATGCCACTCGTCCTAAAGAAGGATAAACTTGCTGCATGTTAAAGACATGCCAGCTTCATAGCATCAACAGCAGGCCTAATGTCCTTCCTGTGTTAGGTGTTTACACTATTATTTAATTAATGCACCATAAATGTATATTCTTAGAATTTTAATTAATGAAGTACAGAGTTTCTGATTAAGAAATTCAAAACCTGCTTTGCATACTGAAATATAATTGCAATTATAGAGAATCTAGTTGCATTAATCTAATTCAATGCAAATAATTTCAGGTGAAATTTTTATTTAAGTAGCAGAAAAATACTGCCAAAATGACTATATATGCCACAATGGACACAACTGGTAGGAAGAGTATGGAGAAGGTAGTACGATAGCATTTTAAAAATACAAATGTTCTAGAGCAAGCCTGCAAATGGCTGAGTATATTTTCTGCTGGATTAGCTACAAAGTGCAGGCATTTCTCTTAATGCTTAAAAACCCCATATTCTGCAAATCACACACTAAAATAACAGGACCTAGGGGCGCCTGGGTGGCTCAGTCGTTAAGCGTCTGCCTTCGGCTCAAGTCATGATCCCAGGGTCCTGGGATCGAGCCCCGCATCGGGCTCCCTGCTCTGCGGGAAGCCTGCTTCTCCCTCTCCCACTCCCCCTGCTTGTGTTCCCTCTCTCGATGTTGTCTGTCAAATAAATAAAATCTTTTAAAAATAAATAAATAAAAATAATAGGACCTAAACAGAGGCAGGGCAGACCATGCCATACCTATGCAACTTTGTCATGGATGCTAATAAAAACAGTGATACTAAATAAAAACACTAACAGAATTTAAAAATGTTAAATTCTTTAATAACAAACAATACTAAGTAAATATAAGACTCCCCTTTTTAAAAAAAAGGGTGAAGGTAGTTTGATGAACAGGGGTGAAAGCAAAGATTAAGGCTGCTGGTTCTCAGGTCAAAGGTGAAATGTGCAAATCCGGGAAGCCCCCACAACAAACTCCTCGGAGACAAGGCACCGGCCGGGCCAGCCCAGCCAGCAGGGCACACACGGGGCCGAGGCCTCCCAGGTCCGCGCGCCCGGCTGCTCTATCGGCCGCACTACCGGCCAGACCCCTGTACTTGGCGTTGAGCTGTTCTCACGTGGTGGGGCGGAACCACGTGCTGCGCCACGTGTGTGCTTCGGCGCGGTGAGGACTCCAACTTACCGGTTGTGCATCCTTCCCACTAGAGAAAGATGCTGTGTGTTACCCGCATGCATTCTTCCTGGGGGCCGGATTGGAACGGGGTTTAAATTAAGGAAGAAATTCCATTCCTAAGTCTTTGTTTTTAGATCTCTATTTAAAAAATCAGTTTGCAATACATCTATTTCCATGAAAGAGTGGACAAATCTGAACTATAAAATTACAGTTCCTTTCTTGGGTCTGTCTCTTCTTTCAGTGTTTAATCTGTGAGGGTCTTTTTTTACTAACTTTTTATTATGAAAAATTTCAAACAAACAAATGTAGAGAGAACAATGTAATGAACCTCCATATAGGTGAGTGTTTCGGGCGGTAAACGGGGCACTAAGGGGTAATTCGGGGTAACCCATGATTGGGTGCCGGCCACGTGCTCCCCTGCGCCCCCCGGTAGCCATGCCTCGCAAAATCGAGGAAATCAAGGAAATCAAGGACTTTGTGCTCACGGCCAGGCGAAAGGACGCCAAATCCGTCAAGATTAAGAAAAATAAGGATACTGTGAAGTTTAAAGCTCAGTGCAGCAGATACCTTTACACTGTGGTCATCACCGACAAGGAGAAGGCAGAGAAACTGAAGCAGTCCCTGCTCCCAGCTTTGGCAGTGAAGGAGCTGAAGTGAACCCAGCCCACTGATTTGAACTGTATTCAAGTTTTTAAAATTCTTAGGAAAAAAAAAAATGAACCTCCATATACTTATCACTTGGCTTCAAAAATTATCATGGCCAATCTTGTTTAATCTACACCACCATCTATGTCCTTTCATTTTATTTTGAAGTAAATCCAAGATTCGCCTGTCATTTTATCCATAAATATTTCCGTATGTATGTAAGAGTCTTTTAAAATGATCTTTGCAGGGAAAGGAAATGGGCCTTCATGCTCAGATGTGCTAACCACAGGAAAGTCTACATTTTGGAATGTCTCCAACTCTGTTGTGATGGCTTTAAAACATCATGAATCCGGACAAGGAGTATATACCAAGTTTCTCCAGAAGTGCTACTCTGGGGGCGCCTGGGTGGCTCAGGTGTTAAGCGTCTGCCTTCGGCTCAGGTCATGATCCCAGGGTCCTGGGATCGAGCCCCTCACTGGGCTCCCTGCTCTGCGGGAGGCCTGCTTCTCCCTCCCTTACTCCCCCTGCTTGTGTTCCCTCTCTCGCTGTGTCTGTCAAATAAATAAATAAAATCTTAAAAAAATAAAATAAAATAGAAGTGCTACTCTGGCCTGGTCTTTGGTTCAGACCGCTTGGGCTCATTCTCCAGTCTCAGCATGTACTAGCTGTGGCCTTGAGCATTACTTAGCTTCTGCATGCCTTGATTCTTCATCTGGAAAATGGGTGGAATAACACAACTTATGTCATAGAGCTATTCTGAGGAATAAATGAGCTAATGTACATAAAGTGCTTGGAATAGTGTCTGGCATAGAATAAGCACTGTGTGCTGGCCATTTTTAGAACACGAAGATGCAACAGTTCTTATTAAAGATTAAAAACAAAGGAATGCAATTCTTTCTGTTGAATCAAGAGTGCCAGAGGGGCTGTAAGAAAGAGCCAGTAATGAATTTCTAAGGATCAAGATAAGCAGATAACAACAGAAAGCCTTAACAGTCCATCTGGGGCTCACAGGAACAGCAATCTAGCTTTACTTTGTAATGACTCTCATTACCCTAAGTTTTAACTCAAAGCCAAACAAACAAGTGAAATTTCAGAATTCTGAACAACGACCAAAAAAAAAAAAACAAAACTGACTTACATACCTTGGCATCAGCTTCCCAACACTGACGTAACAGCTCAGCAAAACTTCTGGGGCAGCTGCTTGGAATGGTTAATCTCTACCACGGAGAAGGAGAGACAACACAAGGATTTACTCATGAAGGTAAGCAGATCCTCACTGAAAGTTCATAAAAGAGTTACATTTAGAGCACAAACAGGTCATTAAATTTTAAGCTTCCATTGATTGATAGATGGCAGATGAGAATTTATGTTTAAATACATCATATCTCTAAAGAGACTTTTAATACTGTTCTTCCGGGACGCCTGGGTGGCTCAGTTGGTTAAGCGACTGCCTTCGGCTCAGGTCATGATCCTGGAGTCCCGGGATCGAGTCCCGCATCAGGCTCCCTGCTCGGCAGGGAGTCTGCTTCTCCCTCTGACCCTCCTCCCTCTCATGCTCTCTGTCTCTCATTCTCTCTCTCTCAAATAAATAAATAAAATCTTTAAAAAAAAAAAAAAAATACTGTTCTTCCAAAAAGGCATCCCAGTGGATGGGGAAGTCGGGTTCCGCACAACAAATACAATGAAACATAGACTCAAGTCTGAAGGAAACTACAGTAGGAGAAGGGCAAGGCCTAAAACCACCAATCTTTGCGCAGGCGGCTATGAAATAGGCACGCAGCCCAGGCAGCTAGGAAAGCAGCTCATCTGTGGCGGTAGGCGTGACACCTCTGGAAACGTGTTTAGCACAGACCGTCCCAGAGATCATTTGAAAGAAGTGTGCCTCTTCTCATTGGCCAGTAAGAGATTCTGGACGTATGACTCATTATGGCTAAAGCACAAGGGCTGGATACAACAAAGATTTCACTGTGAGCATCTGTCCTGTTCCAACATTTTACAGAAGTGCTTCTCTAGAACTTGCCATGCCCCCTGGAGGCTCTTTAGATATCTATGGAGGCATTTTTGTTTTAAAGACTGGAGAGTTGCACCTGGAGCGGGTCAAGAATGCTGGACATCCTTCACTATGTTGGTAAATCCCTAAGTACTCCCTTGCACTCCACCAAACTTCAGATGCCCCCTGTGCAATCAAACAACGAGGTTTAATCATTTTTCTGGCTCTAGACTCTCTCTTTGATTTACAATAAACACAAAGTATATTTTGAGCAGATTTAAAATGCAATGAACTAAGAATGCAACTACCAAATAAAATAAATCAAGGGCAGATTGATCTTTGCATTATTCATAACCTTACCAAGATTTTTAGAAAATGTCACCTACAACAGCATTGCTCATGCTGCTGGAATCATTGATACAATTCAACTCCATTCTGCATTTGTAGCTGTTGAATCCTATTTATCCATAGGTACAAGCTCTGAAACTATTCCATTTTCTCCTCTCCTGCGGTCATGCCTGCACATTTATACACCGTAATACGTATTTATTTCTTCTGTATACTACGATGAGAGCATTATGTTGACTTTAAAGTACAATGTGTGTGGGTAGGTTGTACTACATCTGAATTTCACTTCCAGCAAGTAGAGGGAGCATGAGAAGAGCTGTTATCAAGAGAGGCCTGGGTATGACAGTTGAGAACCACCGCACTAAGAAGTACTAAGAAGATTTATTATGCAGTATTGTTTACCAAAGAAGTTTTGCAAATAAAAAACTGAAACTGAACTTAGTTGGATTTGGGGGAGGCTACGCATAAAACTAGAAAAAGAGTTGCCCTGGCAAGAAAACAGATGGGGATCTGTATTTAGAATTACAGATAACCTTAAAATAAAAATAAACTAAAATATATAAAACCTGAAAGCTTTAAACAAAACAGCCCTCGCCAAATTAAAGGCTATGCTAAACATATTTTAAACTGATTACATAGAATAGAGGAGATCTGGTAAGCTGTACTCTTATTTTACTGTAATGTGAACTGGAAACCTTTTGATGAAGATCAAAAGGAAAATCAGGTGTTTATTTTTTAAAAATATTTGGCAACTAAGAGAAACAAAGTGATTGCAATTACTCAGCTAAATGCACCCCATGGAAATTTCTCATAAAAGGGAACATTTTCAATATAACTTTTTCACATTTTTCTAAGAACTGAAATGTGACCTGGATGAATATGGATGGATGTTAATCTTTTCTATCATCTTTTCTTACTGAGAAACTTCTTAGCTACTGCATCTGAGACATTATGAAAGAAGACATAATTATTTTAGATCATCTCATATGGTCAAATATCAGTTAAATCTAGACTCAGACACTAATGTAAAGGTTTATTTTGGTTTATTAAGAAGTACTTTAAAAGAAAATCCGAAGTATTTAAGTCCTGTTTACAGAACTGTGGGCATTCTTAATGCATTAAAACATCCTGAAATAACCAGATACTAGCAACAGATTTAGCCGTACTACTTCAAACTTAAATATTTTAAAAGTTCCAAAATTAAAATGAAAATATTTCCCAACCACTAAATTAGGCATGACATTTTTTAAAGAGCATATTCTTTTTCTGCACCATTTTCTACATAAGATGCAAAAAATTACTTTTTGTCAATTATTTATTATCTTTTTTCCAAAATGTAGTCAACAATGGATTGAGGATTTCTGTTAATAGTTTGGGGCGCCTATTAAGAATACTTTGGTTAAGTGACTGACAATGCCCAGGTCATGATCTCAGGGCCGAGAGAGGGAGCCTGCTTAGGATTCTCTCTCTCCCTCCGCCCCTCCCCCTGCTCCCGTATATGTGTGCCTGTGCACGCTCTCTAAAAGAAAAAAATTGTTTTGCTACTTAGAACAAAACATATTTTATGAGAATCTAAGTATCTGTAAAGACAGAAATTATACTGTCAGAATATTTTGAATGACCACTAATTCAGTTTTATAGAAATTACGAAGACAAACATACATGTCTATAAAAATTACAAAATTTATTAGTAATACCCTCCTAATTTCATGACTTCTGTAAGGGTTCAGTCTTTAACAGTGCTTTATGTATCTAGTTTTAATAGGATTTACTATTAGGAAAAATTATATTAAGCATTTAGAAGCAAACACCTTCAGATATTTTTAGAACGTATTGATCTTCCTATAGATCCAAAAAACAATCTAAATGGTGAAACTGAATAAGGTCTAGAGTCTAGTTAAGAGTAATGTATCAATGTCAACTTTCTGGTTTTGGTATCGGCCTATACCTGTATCTCACCAGTGGGGGTAGCTGGATGAAGGATACACAGAATCCCTTCTAATATTTTTGCAAATTCCTGTTAGTCTATAATTATTTCAAAATAAAAAGTTAAAAAGAAAAGGTAACTCTAATATTTGGATATAGGTGCATTCTAGGGTGACTGGCTTACATTTAAAATGTCTCCCTAGGTTTAAACACATCATTCTTTATTTAAATGAGGCCGGTTAAAAAAAAAACAAAAAAACAGCTTGCTCTTTTCAACTCAAGAACCCAAGGTATTCCAAAGTAAAAATAAATGAAATAATTGGAAGTTGAAAGGATTTTGTAAATTATTTTTAAGTCAAAGTCTCAATTTTTTAATGAAATGAAATAAATCCTTGGCCATTTTTTCCAAGTTTTCATTTAAATTCCAGTTAGTTAATATACAGTATATTAGTTTCAAGTGTACAATATAGTGATTCAACACTTACATATAACACCCAGTGCTCATCAGAACAAGTGCCCTCCCTAGTCCTCATCATCCCTTTAGCCCATTCCCCGCCCACCTCCCCTCTAGCAACCCCTTCAGTTTGTTCTATATAGTTGAGACTTGGCAATTCTTTTAATGTTATGTCAACAGAATTTGTTTTGGTAATACATGTCTACATTTATGAGATGAAATGAAGACTCCTTTGTGAATGATGACAATGGAAAGTACAGTTAAACTTAAATTCCATATTTTTGACAAATATTGTGCAGAGTGAGAGTAGACAGGTAAGTAGCCTTCAATACCCAATTTTCCTTAAGTTCAGTAGAAAGTTGAGAAAACTTGTTTCACCATGTGGGGTTCCTTGAACTTGCTATTCTGCGTACAGAAGGGGAGGTATCTGAGTGGTCTCCATCGGTTATTAGGCAACTATCAATCAGGTCACACCATGGAAAAAACAGTACGTTCTACTCTAGGGAATCCCTGAGGAAAAGGCCGGGGGGGGGGGGTGGTTTACAGCCTCCTCCTGTACATGTTGAGGAAGTTCTCAAGGTTATTTATGGGTGATTCCAGCCCTCACGCCAGCTATCCAAAGGCAGCTTCTAAATTCATTTTTCTTGTCTGCTTTAATCATCCTTGATGGATACTCATGTTTTGAAAGTGCTTTAGATGCGCATCTCTTCTGCCATCCTTTAGATGAAATATTATTTTAAAATATTGTTTTTTTCTTATACGTATTTGGAGGGTCCAGTCAGCTTTTAAAACACTTTCTTCTAATTTTTCTTGGAACAATGTAGAGGGGAAGAAGTTACATTGAGTGTTCCACTCCAAAGTCAACATTAGGTCAATTGTTTTCTTCACTCCCATTTGTAAACCCAGAACCAAACATCTAATCACCTCACTGGCAAGAGAAATAGAACAGAGACAAGCGGGTTCTCCTATCATGAAAATATCAGTTATCCTGTGTACGAGGGTCTGATTTAATAGCACACCGGGAATAACCAGGACACTTAATTAAAACAGAACAGCTCCTGTGAAACACTGAGCAAGACACATTCTTGAATATAACTCCTTTTGCTTTTTCTTAAATTGGCAGCTCTCTCCCATCAAGTTCAGCTATCATGAACATTTCATCTGTTCTCAATAGCTCAGGAGGACAAATTAATAAGGTAGCGGGATTATGTGATCTAAACTACGAAAACTTGGTTTCTCTTAGTCAATAGCAGCTGTTTGGTTAATCTAGTCTGTTCCTGCACTCACATGGGGAGCAGATCAATCTAATTCTTTCATAGCCTTAAAAAGGGCATATCTCCACGTAGTCACCTTTTTGCAAATTATTTTATCCTCAGGTTGCACTCTTACCTTCTGCGGAGCGCACAGATCAGATCTGGAAATGAAGCTCTGTGAAATAAGGTTGTTTTGCATTGCAAAGACAACTGCGTGCTTCCATTACCGGATCTAAGTTCTCAGAGTACCTTGACACTGGATGCTTCATCCTTATGCTGAGGATTTCCATGCCTGTGCATTTCAGTCACAATTTTAAGCCTTTCAAAATGTAGTTGCTCTCTTTGATATGAATGTACCACGTTCTCTGATGTAGGCTCATAGGTCCAACTAACTGAAAGCCTCAATTTGTGGGAAGAAGAAAAGCGAGGCTGGGGACACAGCACAAACGGTGTTTACGCCACTGAAGTTCTTTTGAAATGGAAAGGCTCTGCATGAAGACGGGAACAGTTACGCCACTGCCTCGCCAATTCCAGTGAGGAGCTCATCTTCAATGTAGTGTTCAACGTAGGTGGCAAAACTGTAATTTTTCCCTTTTTTGAAACTATTTTTTCTTCTTTTATTTTTGAAATTCTCATCTAAGCGACAGTTTCTTGTACTATAGTGACTCCTGCTGGGAGAGGTAAGTTGAAGTAGCTGAAGGTCTCTTACAGATATATCAACTCCCGGCCAGTAAAAAAGATGTCCTAAACGCAGGAGATGGAGTTAAACTGTTCCCCTACCTTGGACGCAATGGCTTCTTTCATCACTAAGAACAAACCCCTAGGTTTTACAATTGAGACTGAGAAACTAGTACAGTACTTGTACAATTTTTGATCTACAGCATCACGACGTGAAGCTGCAACAATTAGATGTAAAGGGTCCATTCATGAGGAATAACATCACTTTGACCCTTTGTGTTAGCTCCTACTGCTAATCTTTCCATAAGCGTGAACTTACTTTCAATTTGAAGAAGATGAAAAAGTCTTTTGCAAAACCCCAATACTGTTTTCTGATCTATGTACCTGAATGGAGAATCGTAGTCTTACCTCGTTTTTTTCCACTACAAGCCAAGCTACTTGTAATCCTTCCAAACCTTTAAAGGGGACCTCCCTTGTTAGCATCTCCCAGAGAACCTGGAACAAAAAGAAAATGGAATTTTTATTCTTGTACTTTATATTTTTGGTATATTACTGAAACTTTGTCTAACACTTAACTGTATCCAATTACCAGACAAAACCAACCCCACCTGTAGAAACTTGGACAAAACATATATATTCATGCCTAGGACTTCTTCCAAATATTATATATATATATACACACACACACACACATATTTATATATACACACACACACACACACACACATGCACGCACACATACATTCATTTTTTGTTCATTTTTATAAAGAAAAAAAACTAGTTTAGAAATCAGAACATTTAGAGCCAGACTTATGAAACCAATGGGCCTACATAATTTATCTTGTAAGTTACTAGAATTCTCACAGATTCCCACAAATTAGGTTTTATATTTTGTTAGTCAAACTCTTTCTACCTTCAATCACCAATAAATTTCTCTATAAGATAGTAACTGGGAATTCGACTGTATTTTTAAAGGATCAGTAATGGTCTGATAAAAAATATTGAGCCCTAAATCCAAATCACTGGCTAAACCATTCACCCCATAATGGTAGGTACTCGCAGAACTGTAACATTTAAATTTTGTGTTTTGGAGGAAGCTCTCTCAAAATGAGTTGGTCTAAGGGAGTCATTTTCTTCCACCTATAACATAATTTACTATCTGTTCTAAAATATAATAAACACTTTATGTGCACATATATAGGCTAGGTGTGTGTGTGTGGGGGGAAATGTATGTGTGTGTTCATCTCTCTGCAATCCTTGAGATCAGCACGATTAATAAATCTGCACTGGTATGCCCAAAGAAAGCAAACTGATGCTAGGAATGCTGAAAACAGCCAATGATTTGAGTTTCATTTAAAATACTAAGTAATGGAGATTTTTACATTCAGGTAACTTTCTCGATTTATACAGATGGGCATCAAAATCTGAGTCTACCAATATTTTGTGAAGTGCAAAACAATTATAATTTTATCAATAATCATAACGACAACTATCATTTACTGAGTGATTATGTTCCAGATACTTTGTTAAACTCTTTACAGGTGTTGTCATGATTAATATCAATCCCAGCGAATAGAAATGATCCTCATTTTATAGATGAGGAAACTAAGGCTTCAGAAAGTCAAATAAACTTGCCCACAGCCACTCTGTTATCAAGTGGCAGAGCAAGAATATGAACTTGCTGCCTCACCCTAACAGTCAAGCTCTTCACCTGACATAAGTCTAGAGTAGGGAGGCTGCAGTGAGAGAGAATGTGACGTGCCATAATTCAGGTGTGGAGCCATGGCAGAGGTGAGAAGCAAATGAATTCAGCAGTTTTGATTTAGATTGCTCTTGTTCTAAAAACAAAAAACCCATTTCTAAATAAGAATGTAGACTCAGAACATGTACTCTATTCAAGCAGGTCCTACAAACCTTTAACTCTGTATCCACTGTTTCCTCAGCCAGTGCTCAGTCATATTCGAATCAGAACATGCTAAATGAACTCTGGCTAATTAGCAGGAAAATCAGGGAAATTGGCAGATGCTGCTCAAGCAGGAGAAAAAAAATTCACTGAAGCCTCTTCGGGCTTTTAATCAAGTGTGTAAGGTACTTCTTTAGAAGAGCTACTGAATAATTCTATTTGAGTCCCAGAAGTGATTAGGAAAAGGTAAGGGGCATCCCAGAAGGGGATGATTCTAGCAAGCACTGTAAGTAAAGGCAGCGTGAGGACCAGACCAGGTATGCAATCACCCCTGAGACCCTGCCTGCACAGGGGAGAGGGATGGAGCAGCGAAAGGGCTGAGCAGGAAATGAAGCCCCTCCATTGCGCGCAATTACCACTCCCCTGGTGCTGAGGTTGGGGAGGCAGAGGGGTATGCAGAGCAAGCAAACTGAGGAATTTGGCCTTCCTAAGGAGAAAGGGAACAGTGACTCAGCCTCAAATAAATCAAATGCTCCAGACCCCAAAATGTCCAGGGAGGTGGCCTCCAGCCCCCCGCCCCTGCTTTCTGACCCCGGGCTGCACGCACAACCCACTGCGCAGGCGCACACACAAAGGCTGACTGGGTTTTACGAGGTAAAATGCAAAACCAAGAGCTTGGGAAGTGATAGACAAAAAGATTTATGTCATTCTTTATTCCCATATATTCGGTTGGAAAATATCCCAAATCTACTAAGGTCTGAGTTCTGTTTCCCTGGAAAAATAAGAGTTTCGTTTTCGTCCGTGTGCGGGTTGCGGGCGAGCCGCCACAACTGAGGAGCTGCGTGCGGGCGGCGCACGTGCGGGGCGCGGGGTGCGGGCGCGGGGTGCGGGCGCGGCCCAGGCGCCGCTGGGGCCACGTGAAGTCCCCGCGGAAGCCCAGCGCCAGCGCGCGCCGAGTCCCTGTGACCGATCCCCCAGGTGCAGGAGTATGGCAGAAAGCAGACGCCATGACACAGGACAACAGCGGTTTCTGCACTAAACACAATGGCACTCGGCACAAGACAGTCTTTTGTGGAGGAAGTCACGTGAAGGTCTAAAAATATATTAAACTAGGCCTGAAAACATCAGTGACGGGAATGCAGGCCAAACATTATTGTGATCTTTCCCCTTAAAAATACTTTCCAACTCATTCTATCTTGAGACGTATTTACGTCTAAACTGTGCTCACAAGGAAAAATTTCTATTTTCAGTTTGCAGAGAAACTTGGACAAGGCTGTGCACTTTTCCTGCCCTTTCTTTTACAAACAATGGCAAGCCATTACCTGAGCCCGGATTGTTCTGGAACAGGGCTCACACACAAGCCACACACGGACACTCACTCTTAAGCCACTCTCTTCAAATTGTGGTTCTGGCTCAGAAGCTTCTGGGAAGGTAATCCTTTCTGCATTGTCATTAGGACAGCTTTGTTTTTAAAGAGTGGCTAGGCCTTGTGTTCTCAGAAGGCTTGTTCTGTCAATGATTTTTGCTTTCCTTGAGTCTTTTCTTTTTTGTGGATAACACACTAAACACTGCTCTGGTTCCGTCCTTCAAGAGAGATCACTGTAAAGGGGTAGCACAATCTCCTCTCTTGTAAAATGGAGAGAGAAACAACTGCCTGCCCAGCAAAGTTTATCAGCTTAGAAGCAAGGATCACAAGATCCACTTCTGGCATTCACAGCACATTTATTTTAAGGCTGGCTAAGGCTGGTTGGTCTTGCCATGAGTTAAGAAGCAACACAGGTTTATCAAGTTGCGGGGGCGAGGGACTTCGATAATACTAGGGGCTAAATTTTTACAGCAAGTCTGAAAAAATAGAAAAATGAAAAGCAAAAATATATTAGGTGGTTTTTTTTGAGGTGGGTTTCAAAAAAGGACCACTCTTTTTCAGGGTCTTACTCATCGAGAAACAGAGAGAGAGAGAGAGAGAGAGAGAGAGAGAGAGAGAGTGTGTGTGTGTGTGTAGGCACAATGAACAGAATGGACCCTTCATGAACTATGGGATGTTTTATGCCAAGAGATACTGTACTGACAAATGGTCCTGGCTACTCACCTATTATTGAAAGGACATTAAAAATTCTAAATAACCACATTGCTTTCCTAGATGAGTATTATTTTCAGTCTTTGGACAACAAAGTTCTAAAACTAACATGCCCCTACCTTAACAACCATTCTCTCCTGCTCTTTTAGGTAATAACTACTTTGACCATGCAATGCTTTCTTTATTTTTCAAAAATTTGTGATTGTTTAAACAAAAAGCTCTGGAAAGCATGCCTTGTACTATTTCTTTCACTAAATGGTGTTTATCTAGAACATAATGGGAAGGGGTCAGTATTAAATAAAATCTTGAATTCTCATTTATAATTCAACTGGTTTATGTGGAACTTTATATGTAGGGCTTTTTTTTTTTTTTAAGATTTTATTTATTTATTTGACAGAGAGAGACACAGTGAGAGAGGGAACACAAGCAGGCGGAGTGGGAGAAGGAGAAGCAGGCTTCCCGCTGAGCAGGGAGCCCAGTGCGGGGCTCGATCCCAGGACCTGGGACCATGACCTGAGCTGAAGGCAGACGCTTAACGCCTGAGCCACCCAGGCGCCCTCTGTGCAACTCTGAGTGGAACTCTGTTGATACAGCTATGGGTTGAGCATAAGCAGAATTCCAAGTAAACCTTTCTCTTTAAGATACTGTTTTAAAACAAACAGAGTCACTGGAAAGGCATTTTTGTTTCCACCAATCAAAAAAAGCCTCTAACCTGACCGCAGAAGCAGGTGACTGGGGCGGACAGGTCCCGCACCGCAGCATCCAGTGTGTAAATATCGAATGACACTGCAAATGTTCAGTGAGTGGCTATCGAGTTTGCAACAGTAAGTGAAACTACTTGATGGAATGATTTGTTAAGCATTTGTTAAATCCCTCAGAACAGAACGAAGGGTCAGTAAACAAGTCCAGAGAAAACCTCATTCACCAATAGAAATGTTCAGGCCCATCTACTAAGAGGTTGTGCGCAGTTACTTGAAAGAACAGCTTCTTAATAATGTAAACAACATTTGCAGCCTCGGAAAGGTTGATTCAAACTATGTTTAACATGAGGGGGTCAATGAGGAATGAGTGAAAGGGATTTAAAAAGATACAGGAAACATGGAAGTCACTAATATCTTTGATAGTTTGCCTGTGAAAATGAATTGGTCCTTGGTTACTGGGACTGAGATTCTACTCTGGCTCAGGAAACCCAGTGACGCCCCTGGTTCGGTAAGGTTCTGGAAGGAAGTGGTGTGAGGTTTGTTTTCATAAGTGAGATAATACTGAAACCAAAAGTTCACTCTATCTGGAACCCATAGTTGTCTTTCAGATCAAACATTTCTGGGATAGGGAAAGTCCAAGACCTGGGGAGAATTTTCAAAGTACAAGTGCTATACCAGAGCTTGGGGAGTGCTAAAATGAGCCTCTAAAGTCTCCTAGTTCATATGCAAAAATAATTTAAAAACTATAACAGCCTAAATATGTGTGTGTGTATCTATATGCACAGGCAAGTGAGAGTGTGAGAAGTGTGGTCTCTTGCTGACTCACTGTGACCCACTCCAGCCCTGAGGCTTCCTTTCCCTCCCTCCAGCTCCACACAGCTTTCTCTGTGGACTGAGCCCTGTTGCGGAGCGCACAGTGGTTTTACCATTTGTAAAGGGTTGTAAAAAACAAAAGAATACACAATGGGGACTCCTAGTGAGCCTCAAGGTCTCAAAAAACTGTTGGTCCTTTACAGAAACAGTTTGCTTGTTCCTGTTCCACAGGATAGAACACTGGTCCCAATGAGCAGGTGAAGTCCAATTTACATTACCCACAGCCGTGTCTAACACCCTGCCTGACACGATAAACACACTCTGCTTAAAAATGAAGGAACATAACTTCCTAAGAGAAAACATCTCACTAAAGTCTGAAATTGCAACAAATTCCCCCATTTTCAGACCTCCCCAGCAGGTGATTGGTAGGATGGTCAGAATGTAGTAACTTTTGACACAGGGAACAGTTTTAGAATCAGGTCTCTTCAGGAACTTATGTTTCTTCCCCATCTTTCAATGAGACTTATTTGATCGCTGTCTATAGTAGTTTATAGCCTTCAGTCTTAGAAATACCCAGAATTAAGGGAAATGAGATTTTTAGCCTGAAGCTACTGTTGTCTTCCAACCTTTAAAATTCTGGCCTTTTGGGGCGCCTGGGTGGCTCAGTCATTAAGCATCTGCCTTTGGCTCAGGTCATGGTCCCGGGGTCCTGGGATCGAGCCCCACATCGGGCTCCCTGCTCAGCGGGGAGCCTGCTTCTCCCTCTCCCACTCCCCCTGCTTGTGTTCCCTCTCTCTCTGTGTCTCTCTGTCAAATAAATAAATAAAATCTTTAAAAAAAATAAAAAATAAAATTCTAGCCTTTTGCTAAAAGCACATATCTCATTCTTGTAATGACTTTTTCCAATAGCCAATAAAATTCATCTCTATTATATTAACTTAGTAGGGCACCTGGGTGGCTCAGTCAGTTAAGCATCTGTCTTCAGCTCAGGTTATGATCCCAGAGTCCTGGGATCGAGCCCCAAGTAGGGCTCCCGGCTCAGCGGAGGGCCTGCTTCTCCCTCTGCCTGCCGCTCCCCCTGTTTGTGCTCTCTCTCTCTCTCTAATAAAATCTTTAAAAAAATAATTAATTTGGTACACATAAGATATATTATAATTTAGAAAAAGTTTGCCAAAGAAAACAAGCCCAAGACTTAAGTAATGAAGCCAGCAGTAAATCTCGAGAGGCTGATGGCCTCTAGAGAATCAGGAATACATGTGACAATGCAGGTCTCCTCTTGGGCCATCAGGTGTCACTTTCAATAGAAACCACAGAAGTCCGGGAAGAGGAGGCATGGGGGTTTGGGCCAAAATCAGTCTGCTCCTTTTCCCGTTATTATGAAAATGTCCTTTTAAGAGTAATAATATAAATATAGAGGTTAGTATGATTGAGAGATGAGACCCGAAGAGAAGGAGTGTCAAATACTACTTTGGACTTTTTAAAAGATACACAGTATTTTTAAGGATAAAAAACAACAAATAAATTCCTTCTACCACCAAAGAACCACCGTGCCCTTCTTCCCCTCCCACCCTACTGTTCCCCCATTCCACTTACTTCTTTCCCTCTGCTTATTCCTCAAGAATGATCCACCTCAAAACCCTTCCTCCAGAAGCTTCTGCTCCTTAAGGGAGTCTTTCCTGTGGCTCCATTCCTGAGCATCCCCACCCCCACATTATCCTGTTCCCCTCTGTGCTGCTCTGTTGTGATTTTTACATACCTTAGAGTCACGCCTCAGAGAGTCACACTACTTTATAAGACTGGCAGCAGGCTTGGACAAGGCCATAAAAGCTAAGTACATTTTCTTCTGTACTCTCCGGAAGCTCACTAATCATTTTAATAGTTGACATTCAAAAATCTCCTGTAATTCACTCATGGGGCAGACCTAGTGTGTTTTGAGCAACTTACTACAGTGAAGTCCTGTTCCAGATGACCCACGTTTCCACTGACTTAACACGGATACTCCACAGTCATGCGTCCAGCCCAGGAAAGCACTCTCCACATGAGTGCGTCAGGCCCAGCATTATTTTAGATTCCATCTAATTGCTCTTTGGAAGTAGCACTGGTTTCTTCTCAACACAGGACAAAATAACTCGGATGCAGAAAAGTGATCAAAATGAACATTCTGGCAATTAGGAAGTGTTCTGTCTGTGGTCATTGCTCTAGGCATTCCACCGGAAACAGCATCGTTGTCTTAAAACTGTGTTAAATTGCTGTATCCCACTCCTGGAGGTGTTTGCTTTTTCAGATTTCCCTGAGCAACAAAAAAAAAATTAGAAATGAACTCACCACACCATAGGAATATGTGTCACAAGTTTCAGAAACAGGGAGACTTTGGATAACTTCTGGGGCCATCCATGGGAAAGTTCCAACCAAGGACATGTGTGTTGTATGGTTATGGAACCGAGAGGCACCAAAATCGCATATCTGAGAAAAGAGAAACAAGTATCAACCTTCAACCACTGATTAATAAAAGAATTATCTGTCACAAAAACTTACATCTGAAGTTAACAAATACTTTTGAAAAAAATTAAAAGGAGTCCTACCTTCAAGACCCCATCAGCAGCTATAACAACTAAAAAAAAAAAAAAAAGAAAAAAATTATGACAATCATCTAATTTATTTGAGTCATCTTATACCGAAAAAAACCCATAAACTTCTACTTCTATCTTCCATATGGCATATGAAAGGTAAAACTGAAGTATTTACTGCATTGAAGCTTTTGAAACAAGAACAAAAAACTAATTCCATGAGGTACTGACTAAAAGGCTTTTGAAACATTTGTTTAAATCAAATGTAGTACTAAGGTCCTGTAAAAATGGCATAGGTTAGTAGCAGTAAAGAGAACCAACACTTTTTTAAAGATTTTATTGATTTATTTAGGAGACAGAAAGAGAGTGCTAGTGACCTCCTCAGTATCCCATGGCGGGCTCCCCGCTCAGTGGGGAGTCTGCTTCTCCCTCTCCCTCTGTCCCTTCCCCATGCTCATGCTCTCTCTCTCTCTCTTTCCCCATGCCCGCTGTGGGACTGACCCTGGGATCATGACCTGACTGGCAGATGCTTCACTGACTGAACCACCCAGGCACCCCAAGAACCAAATTTTTTACTTGGGTTCTGCCACGATTCTGCCAGCGTGGTACTGAGGACGTCACTAGCAATTACCACTTCCTGGTATCTATCTTTTCCTCCCAACTGAAGAGTGATTCTCTTGTAGGCAGGGACAACATTCACTCATTCACTTATTCATACATTCACTCACTTAACAAATATTTGCCAAGCACCTGTTGTGGGCGAGGCAATGTACTATGTTCTGGAAGAGGAAGGTGAGCAAGACTGGCTTTTCTCTGCTCCTGTGGAGCTTACAGTCTCATGGGAGAGACACTGAAACCAGTGTCTGTAATCAAATGGGATAACACCTAAAGTTAATATAATACTGTATGTTAATTATACTGGAATTAACATTTAAAAAATTTTTTAAATATATAATTATGTGGGATAAATTCTATGATGAGAGACACAGAGATTGCCTTGGAATCAAAGAGCAGGGGTATCTAAGTCTAAGGAGGTCAGCAGGAGTTTTCTGGAAGAAATGGTGCTCACACTAAGACCTGAAGAACATGCTGGGACTAACCAGACAGAAAAGCGCTGCGGGAGGACAGCATTTTTTAGGCAGAAAAAAGACCCTTGCAGAAGGTCAGGAGCAGAGGGAAACGCAGGCAGTTTTGGAAGGCAGGGGCCTGGTCCGGGAGGGCCTTTGTGAGAAATGGAAATCCAATGAACAATTTTAAGCAGAGAAATGAAATGGTCAAATGTGCAGAGGGGAGAGCATATGAGAGAAGAACAGAACTGGAGGCAAGGAGATCACTGTGCACCCAAGTGGTTGTAGTCCAAAAGGACAAAAGGATGCCCAGACAAAGGCTGTGGCACAGAACAGGAGAGGTGGACCAAGTCAAGAAACATTTAGGAGGCCAAATCAGGGGCACCTCGGTGGCTCTGTTGGTTTAGCGCTGGATTCTTGGTTTTGGCTCAGGTTGTGATCTCATGCGTTATGATCTCACGGGTTATGGGAGCCCTGCGTTGGACTCCACCCTCAGTGGGGAGTCTGCCTCCCCTCTCCCTCTGCCCCTCCCCCTGCTCACATACTGTATCTCTCTAAAATAAATAAAATATTTTTTAAAAATGGGGGGGTGCCTGGGTGGCTCAGTCGTTAAGTGTCTGCCTTTGGCTCAAGTCATGATCCCAGGGTCCTGGGATCGAGTCCCACATCGGGCTCCCTGCTCAGTGGGGCGTCTTCTTCTCCCTCTCCCATTGCTTGTGCTCCCTCACTGGAACACTCTCTCTCAAATAAATGAATAAAATCTAAAAAAAAGAAAGAAAGAGAGAGAGAGAGAGAGAGAAAGAAAGAAAGAAAGAAAGAGAAAGAAAGAAAGAAAAAGAAAGAAAAGAAAGAAAGAAAAACATTTAGGAGGCCAGATCTACTGGATTTAAGCAATTGGGGGGAGGACTCAAGGATGAAATCAAATAACGAGGCAATACAGCATAATGATTAGAGCAAGATCTCTGCAATCAAACTGTTCCTTTTTATCTCATTTCTGGCTTAGGCAATTGGTATTGCCATTCATGGAGAAAAGGAATATAGAAATAACTTTTGGGGGGCAGAGAGGAAATGACAAGATCAATGGGGACATGATATATCTTAGGGTCATACCAATATCTATGTGGCCTCTCCCACTAAGCAGACAGACACGTGGTTCTGCAGCTACGCTCTGTCTGGGAGTGCTAATATGCAGATGGGGTTTTTATGGGAGTGGGTGAATAAGAGGAGAAGAGGCGAGGAGACCCAAGGTAGACCTTGAAGAACTGTTCTGGCATTTCTTTCCTTTTTTTTAAAATTAAATATTTTATTCATTTATATTAGAGAGAGTGAATGAGCAAGCAGGGGGAGAGGCAGAGGAAAAGACAGAATCTCAAGCAGACTCCGCACTGAGCGCGGAGCCTGATGGAGGGTTCCATCTCACAAGCTTGAGATCATGACCCCAGTCGAAATCAAGAGTTGGAAGCAACTGACTGAGCCACCCAGGTGCCCCCTGGCATTTCTTTTGTAAGCCACACAGCGCCCTGAACACACTAGCTGATCAATTCTTACTGAGCTATTACTAATGACCTTGGTAAGTGGGGAAAATAGACTCTTTGCATGAAACAGCCTAAGGGTAAATGTGATACTATATATAAACTACCAATTTTTTCAAATAAAGATAGAAATACTGTTAATACCATATTCAGTTACTTTTTAAAAATACCTCTACTTCTTTTTTCTCATTATAAGATTAACAAGTGCCTCATTAAAAAAGAACCTAACACAAAAACGTATAACATAGAAAATAAGAGTCTTGTTATTCCGTTTCAGAACAAAAAAAAAAAATTGCTAAAAGTTAGGTCAATATTTTTTCAATGTGTATGTGTTTTCCCATCAAGTAACTGCACAAATTGTAATTTGTAAAAATCCGGACAGTCTCCATTGTTACTTAGTTTTCATAATGAGAGCATGGATAAATCTGTAACTTAATCATTCTCATCCCATGAGATATTCAAGATATTCTGATAAAACAGATTTAAAAAAGAGAAGTCAAATAACTTGTGTGGATTGAAATTCTGAGCATGAACTAAAAATCTATAGTCATAAGATTCTGATACTTCCTACTAGATTCTAGATTATTTCCTAACAACCTCCTGTTAGCCAACTCATCTCGAAAGTGTTTAGCTCCAGGAAGCTTATGTCTATGAAGAGCCAAAGGATAAGTGATGACCTAGACAAAGGAGAGAACAGTCAGCCCCAGTTGCCGGGTAGGGTCGAGCTGGTGGTCCAACCCGGATGACTGATGAGTGGCAGCCGCCAAGAACTTCCCTTTCTCCACCCCACAGACCTCACGGTCCCGGAGGCCCAGCAAGGACAGCCGGCTGGTCCCCTGCTTCTCTTCCTCCACTTACCAGGACCACCCACTGCAAGGATCACACTCTTAGCATGCACCCATTTTAACTGCAGTGATTGAAAGATTTTAAAAAAAATAAGTAGTTCTCTTCCTCCTTACTTAGAAGAATTACTTAGAAAGCATGTAAATAAGTAAAACATGTAAATAAATTGACAGCAAGATTTTTTTTTTTAAGTGGCAAGCTCTAACATTTACCTTAGCTAGTGTGGGCCAGCTAAATAATCCCACTCACTGCCTTTGTCCATTAACTTCCAAGTGACATAATAGGAGAAGCATTCTGTTACCTCCCTACTGAAAAGTAATAATGTCTAATCCTGCGAGACATTTTAAAATGCTCACTTTCTAAATTAAAAAATATGAGATCATAAATAAACTTTAGAGAGTACAGAAGAGAAAGAAGAAAAAGAAAGCCTTTGCTTTCCAAACTCTGAAATGTTTTGATCATTTTTGGGCACAACACCAGGTAAAATGACAGACATAAAAAGTTTACACCAAATAATTCAGAAGTAAAAAGAACAAAACTCAAAACTGCTAGTACGGAGAACCATCTAAAAATAGGAGACTAGAAGTATATGACTACATGCTTTGATCTAGCAATACCTCTTCTAGAAAGTGATTCTAGAGAAATAATTAAAGATGTGTTAAAAATTTTTGCTGAGAAATATCAAGCTCAACATTTTTTATCATAGAAAAAAATGTAAATAACCCAAATGTCCACATTCTGTGCTGATACAATGGAATACTATGCAGCTCCTTGAAATAACAAAGAATTCTGATATTTATTAACAATGGAAAGATTTTCATGGTATCAGTGATGAGTCAAAACATCAGGGTACAAAAGATACGAAAAACATGAGCCTATTTCTATAACAAGGTGTACGTATTTCATAATAAAATAAGTAAAATAAAAACATAGGACTACATTACCATTTCGTGACTTGAGATCTCTGTGAATCACCTTGACAGGAGCCTCCATATGTAAATAGTGCATTCCTTTTCATACAAGAAGGAAGAAAGGCTTTTAATATCATTTTCCAACATTGCATTAGTATTAACTTTCTATTTTAAAACATCAGTACTACCTTTCATATTTTTGCAAAGGATTCAGTAGCAGAAACTAAATTCTTGTGTTCTGTTCTTACATGATTGATAAAATTGAGACAGGATATGTCTACATTAGGAAAATTTATATGCTAAGGAAAATTCATGTGCTTTAATCTCTTAGAAGTTAGAATTTGATTGTGGGTAAAGTTATTACAATACTTAATAAGGACACCTTTTCTGGAGTCTGCACAAAAACAGCACAGTTACAACTGAAAGAAGTGCTCCAATGACTAAGGTATTCCACTATCAGTTGCACTCTAGATCCGCCAAAGCTCCGACCAAGGTTTTCAGCTTTCATTTGGATGTCTGCAGCTACCAGTTGCAGCCTGGTTTATTTTCTCAGTACTCATTCCAGTAAGACCTTGGGAGAGGTCGAGGGGGGAGGGAACTGATTGGATTCATAAGTTGTGGTTGGTAAAGGGCTTTATGATCCTCAGAAAAATTTACAGTAGTTACAAAATATTCTCTTTACAAGGATGAATCTTTGGGATAATCTATATTTAAATGCACTCCAAAATTCTCTCCAACAAATTGAGAATGTGTATCAAGTTACTTCAGTAAATTGAATGTATATATAGTTTTATTATTTTGAATAAAATATATTTTAAAATTATACTTTAAAAGACATATTTCATAGTGATCCTCTTAGTAGTATTTGACTCTTTTTCTATATTTATGTATTGTATACCCCCTCAGAATAAAGCAAAGGAACATTTTCTGTTGAAATATACTATTTCCCTTCCCTTTACTTCTCAAGTTGTCTTTTCTAAATAATGGAAGAAACAGCCTCCCCACTGCCACAACCAAACAAGCTCCTTCTGTTAATGAACTATCCATTACATGTAATAAGTAGGTTTTGGTTCTTTTTCTGAGCATACAGAAAATTTCAATTTTATAAAGGCTAATTTTTAAAAATAATCTATTCTTTTTCTACCATTCTGATTCTTAGATATTGAAGGTCCTGTAAGAACAAAGAAAATTTAAACTCCTGAGATACAAAGACATGACGGGAAAGAGTCCCATTTACAAAAGTATCAGTAATTTTAGCAATCTTAAACAAGATATAGCTAGAATACAAGAGAGCATTCTTCTAACACAAAGTTCTACATACTACACACTGAAGATTCAATAGCTACAACCTGGATAACTTCTAATAACTTCTAGGACTGAATTTCATAGTTACCTCTTTCTTGCTTAAGAACTAAAGTCAGGTAGAATCTGTTTAATTACCACTAAAGGAAGGGCTAGATAGGGTCTACACTGGCTGACAAGTAAAGAATTCCAAAAACAACACTCAGGGACTAAAGCTTTAAATAGAGGCATTTTCTTCCTTTTGGCAGATACTATGAGAAAAAAAAACTGTAAGTTATTTGGGTATAATGTATAGTATGCTTTTATATTTAGTGTGCATAAACACAGTAGTAATCACAATCATAGAAAAGTCTGTTTAACTTGTTTTTATGGAGCCATCCATAATTCTGCCTTATTTTTATTGCAAACAATGAAGAAGGCTAAAAAAAAACCCCACCATCATCAGTTTTAAGATTCAGGGTTCCTAAAATAAAAAATTTGACTGGTGTCATTCGGGAGAGATGGGGAATCAGTGAGGACCCTTCTGAGACTAGATCCCGGTGCACCTGCTTGAACTGTTCCGCTTACACACTGGGGAGGGACTCACAAGACTTTTAGATGTACCTGCTGGTCCGCCCTCCACATCCCTTTCTACCCAGAAAGGAGAAGGGCTTTTTTTTTCCTTTTTCTTTTTTTTTTTGGCTTTGAGGAGGTATTCTCTCGGCAGTGATGTTAAGCAATGCCTACTTCAAAATGCATGAATCAACTCTTATTTGAAATGAATTATTCACTCTTTGATTTCTCAACATCTTGTTGCTCCAGTGTCTTCCATCACGGTCAGACTGAAAGGTGCAGAGCTGAATGGGACACAGAATCAACAAAAATCAAGGCTTCCTACTTCATCTCCGAGTTCTGTGCACAGCTCTGCCAGAGAGAGTTGAACTCATTCTGAAAGCACTGATTTCTTCTTCCTTTTATAGGCCATTTTAAATAGTGTTACTCGTGACTATAAATAAGTAAGTTTCTTCTCTGCCTCACTCTTCTCACCTGGGGCCAAACACATTCGAACCTGCCTCTCAGGGCAATTCCGCAGCCACAAGAAGGTGATTTTATTGCGCTGCAGTTTGGCACACGGTCCCCTGCCCTCTCTCACTTCCCCCTCCCCTATTTACCTGGAGTTCCAGTCTGCTACTTCATTAGCCCTGTTCTTTCTCTTCTTTGTCCTTCTGATAGAGTGTCAGCGGGCTTGAGAAAGCCCAGGAATAACTGAGCTGATCTGCAGCCAAGGGACTTGCCCCTCAGACAGGGACTGCACTGGGGAAGGGCAGGGAGGGACAAGGTTTACAGGCCCAGCCCAGGCCCGGGGAACAGGGGTCCCAAGGAAGCTTCCGGAGCGTGTGCACAGCAGGAAGCAGAGTGACTGATGTCAGTTGATTTGTTTGCTGTCTATCTATCCTAAGTGCCATTAAGTAATAACATGGGTGTAATTGGCTAAGCACCCTAAATGCAAATGTCTGTAAGGTGAAGTGCGTTCAGTCGAAGACTGCTGGGATATATATTTACATTTATGGAAGTGTATTTCCACAATGCTTCTCGCGGCTCCCGGCTTACAAACAGGTGGTTCCTGCATACTACAGACGTGACTATGATGTTACACGAAAATGTCTTGAAGAATGCGAGAATTTAAGTCTGATTTGAAATGCTTGATGCATGAATACACAATTAAGTTAATTAACACAGCCAAAGCCTTAAGTACACCATCCTAAACATAGAGCTTATTATTCTTATAAGGTAATGAAGTATCGTTCAGCAGCAGCATTTTGCATGAAATTTTAAAAAAATTTTTTTCACTTTCCCTATTTGAAGAATTTGGCAGGTGTTGATGAAACTTAAAACTGACAAGAAAATTCCCCAAAGGAAAGACTGTTACTTTTGGAAATCACTGTATGACTTCCCAGTGAAAGCCAAGTATGAGTTGCTCTCCTTACTGAGCGCTAAATATCCTTTTACTTGATCTGTAAAGAGATGCTTGTAGAGATTGGAGGAGCAAAATGCAAAGGAGTGAATTGCCCTGGTACAATCTGGACAACTTGCTTTCTAGGGGTTGCTAGAATACAAATGTAACTAACAGTGTTCATTATTTAGATTAAGTTGTTTCCAAAGCAACTTTGACAGTTATAAATAAAACTCAGAAACCTTCAGTTAGGAAAATGGAAAAAAAAAGAGATAAAAATAAATGGAATTTAAATTGCCTTAGAAAGCATTAGTCTATGCCGGAATTTATGAGGGAAAAAGAACTGGGCACCTTGTTTAGGGGTTCTGTGTATTAAAAATATTTCATTTCCAGGGTGATTTCCAAGTTTACATTAAATAGAAAATAAAATCTGAATTGCTTTCACATGGCAGGGCAAATAAAACTTTTTTTTCAAAGTGGTTACAGTTTTTATCATATTATTATGTACACAAAATGAGTAGGACTAATCCTACAATAAATCACGTTTTCTGGGTACTGAGTCTAAGTGGAGACTTGCGGAACAACAGAATTATGAGCTTTCCATCTAATGTGTCAAGGCGGCTGGTCAATTACAATGTCACAAAATGTGGCAAAAATGGCTTTGAAATGAATTATTCATTCTTTGATTTCTGGAATCAAATGAGAATCTAAAGTCTTATTTTTTATTGTTTTTACTGATTTCAGTGAAAATCACTGATTTTGTTAGAACTTGGTTTTAGGGAAAGAAATTAAGTGAAGAGAGGGCGCCTCGGTGGCTCAGTTGGTTAAGCGACTGCCTTCAGCTCAGGTCATGATCCCGGAATCCTGGGATCGAGTCCCATATTGGCCTCCCGGCTCAGCGGGGAGCCTGCTTCTCCCTCTGACCCTCTCCCCTCTCATGATGTTTCTCTCTCTCTCTCAAATAAATAAATAAATAAAATCTTAAAAAAAAAAAAAAAGACAGTGAAGAAAGAAAAGGAATGCAGGAGTGGATAGGCAGTGACTTAAAATATCTATAAACCCCTCCACCTCCCAAAAAAAGAGAGAAAGAGAATGAGAGAGAGACAAACCAAGAAAAGACTCTTAACTATAGAGAACAGATGTTTACCAGAGGCGAGGTTGGGGGGGGGGGGGGGGGTCGTGAAACAGGTGAAGAGGATTAAGGAATGCACTTGTTGTGATGAGGACTAATATACAGAATTGTTGAATCACTATATTGTACACCTGAAGCAAATGTAACAGTTATATAACTATACTGGAATAAAATAAAGTAAAATAAAATAAAATAATCTGTACAGAAAGTTGCAGAATTCTTGCTACTTATAGTCTAAAAAAGAGTAACAAATCTTCAACCTTAAGTCACCATGTCACAAAGGGAAAACATGCCCCACCAATCCTGTAAGAATACAGGAAGCTTTATTACCTTTGGCTACATCAGTGGCCCAGGTCATAATGTGATCCATGTCCATCTCTTCACTTCTGTTACTGTTAATGTAATCATAGAGTGATCCCAGAGAAGCATATTCTAGTTTCAAAGAAAAAGATAAGCATACAATTAAAACCAAGGGGCATTTCAGAAATAAGACTGTGTACACCTGAAACTAATATATATCAACTCTACCCAAATGAAAAAACAAAAAACAATAAAAAACAAGACTTTAATTCTCATCGGGAAAATGTGTTAAAGAATTTACCAAAGGACATTAAAAGCACATAAAAACTGTTCCATGCTATGGTTTCTAAAAGTTATTATCCTCCTGAAAAGAAATTTGTTAAAGACAAGACCACTGACAGAATGAATGGTAAAACTTCAACTCAGGATGAACTCAAGAGCCTTCTGGATGGAATTGAGAAACACAGGGAGGTGTTGGAAGAATGCATCTGAAACAAAGGCAGACATGTATATAGGTATTTCTTTAAAAACTGCCATTCTAATGAGACAGAGGAGATTAAAATATATAAGCAGAGCATTTATGTGACAAGGTAAACAAATCAATCCTTGTTGCATCAGGATTTAGAAGAGCTCTCAAAACTTAAGCACACACACATAAAAACCACAAGAGAGTTGAGAAAATTCCTTTAAAAATGGCTTTGAGAGCATCTGCCTTCCCCTCAGGTCATGATTCCAGGGTCCTGGGATGGAACCCCACATCGGGCTCCCTGCTCCACAGGAAGCCTGCTTCTCCCTCTCCCGCTCCCCCTGCTTGTGTTCCTGCTCTCGCTGTCAAATAAATAAATAAAATCTTTTTAAAAAAATTGCTTTGAGATATAAATTACATACCATAAAATTCACCTACTATCAGTGTACAATTGGGTGATTTTCAGTAAATTGAGAGAGCTGGGCCACCACCACCACAATCCAATTTTAGAACCTTTCCAGCACTCCGAACAGTTCCCTTGTGCCTATCTGCAGTTAAGCCCCACTCTCAACCCCAGCCCCGCAGTCTCATTTCTGGCTCTACAAATGTTCCTTTTCTGGACATTTCATATAAATGGAATCATACAGTGTGTGGCCTTTTGTGTCTGGCTTCTTTTCCTTCACAAGATGAGTCCAAGCTTCATTCATGCCGTAGCATGTATCAGCACTTCAAGCCTTTCTATTGCTCAGTAACAGTCCGTTGTGAGGATTTACCACAATTATTTTATTCACTCACCAGTCAACAGACATTTGGGCTGTTCCTGATTTTTGGCTATTAGGAATAATGTCCTATGAACACTGTGTACATTCCTTTGTATGGAAATAATGTTTTCATTTCTCTTGGGTAGATTCCTAGACGTGGAACTGCTGGGACATATAGGGAGTTTCGGTTTAACTTTTTAAGAAACTGTCAAACTGCTTTCCAAAGAGGCTGTACCATGTTATACTCCCACTAGCACTCTATGAGGGCTTCAGTTTCTTCACATCCTTGCCAACACCTGGTACTGTCCACGTTCTTAATCACAGCCGTTTTAGTGAGTATAATTCCAGTGGTATCTCATATTGTTAACTGTGCTTTCCTAATGACTAATGAAGTTGAACATCTTTTCACGTGCCCAGGAGCCCCGAGAATATATTCTTAGGCAAAATGTTTATTCCAATAGTTTGCCCGCTTTAAAATTTGGTTGTTTTATTAACACTGAATTTTAGGAGTTCCTTGTTTATTCTGGAAGCAGGTCCTTTATCAGATTTATGATTTGTAAGCATTTTCTCCCAGTCTGGAACTTGTCTTTTCATTCTCTTAACAGCACCTTTCAAAGACCAGAAATTCTTAATTTTGATGAAGTCAAATTCATCATTTTCTCTTTTACGGATTATGTTTTTGGTGTCGTATCTAAGAATTCTGCCTAACTCAAAGGTAAAAAGATTTTCTCCTATTTTTCTTCTGAGAGTTCTACAGTTTTAGCTCTTAACACTTAGGTCTATGATCCATGTTGGGTCTATGACTTATTTTTTGTGTGTGGTTTAGGATTTAAAGATTTTATTTATTTGACAGAGAGAGACACAGCGAGAGAGAGGGAGCACAAGCAGGGGGAGTGGGAGAGGGAGAAGCAGGCTTCCCGCTGAGCAGAGAGCCCGACGTGGGGCTCGATCCCAGGACCCTGTGATCATGACCTGAGCCGAAGGCAGATGCTCAACCGACTGAGCCACCCAGGCGCCCCATGGTTTAGGATTTAATACCATTTTTTTACATGTGGATTTCTAATTGTCCCAGCACAATTTGTTGAAAAGACTATCTTTTGGGATGCCTAGGTGGCTCGGTCAGTTATGCATCTGCCTTTGGCTCAGGGGTCATGATCCCAGAATCCTGGGATCAAGCCCTGCATCAGGTTCCTTGCCTCAGCAGGAAGCCTGCTTCTCCCTCTGCCTGCCACTCCCCCTGCTTGTGCTCTCTAACAAATAAATAAATAAAATAAAATTTTTTAAAAGTTAAAAAAAAAAAGAAAGAAAATACTATCTTTTACCCATTGAATTGTCTTGGCACCTTTGTTGAAAATCAATTATCAATCAGTGTTAAGAGTTTTTCCCCTAAATTCTTAATTTTGTTCCATGGGCTACACGCCTGTCCTTGGGCCGATACTGCACGTATCCTAATATCACTGACTACCACAGATTTATAATAAGTACTGAAATGAGGTAGTCTAAGTCTTCAACCTTAGTTCTTCTAAAATTCTAGGTCTTTTGCATTTCTTTGTGAATTTTAGAATCACCTTGTAGTTTCTTATTTTAAAAAACCTGCTGGGATTTAGATAGGAATTATTTTGAATTTATCTATCAATTTGGGGAGAATTGCCATCTTGACAATAATGAGTCTTCCAAACCATGAACATGTAATGTTCTTCATATTGTTTAGAGCTATAGTTTCCCTCAGCAATGTTTTATACTTTTCATGATAAAAAGTCTTACACTTTATTAAATTTATACTCAACTATTTTATTCTTTTTGATACTACTGTGAATGAAATTGTATTTTTTTAAGATTTTATTTTTAAGTAACCACTACGTCCACCATGGGGCTCGAACTCACAACCCCAAGATCAAGTGTCACATGCCCTACTGACTGAGCCAGCCACATGCCCTGAATGAAACTGTTTCTTAATTAATTAATTAATTTGTGGATTCCTTGGGATTTTCTACATACAGGATCATGTCATGTAAGACAGTTTTATTTCTTCCTTTCCAGTATGGTCTCCTTTTATTTTTCTTGTCTAATTGTACTGGCTTAGAACCTTCAGTATAAGTATAATGTTGAATAGATGTGGCAAGAGCAGAACCTCACTGCCTTGTCCCCAGCCTTAGGGGAAGAACATTCAATTTCACCATTAAGTGTGACATTAGCTGTGGGTTTAGATGCTATTTATCAGGCTGAGAAAATTCCCTTCTGTTCCTACTCTGTTGAGATTTCTAATGATAAATGGGTGTTGTACTATGCCAAAAAGTTTTGTCTTTTTATTCTATTATCAATTTTAGTGCCTTACGTTAACTGATTTTAGATGTTAAACCAACCTTGCGTTTTTGGGATAAATTCCATTTGGTAATGGTATATAATCCTTTTTACAGGTGGCTGGATTCATCAGTTTGCTAATACAGCTCTTCCTCAACTTACAATGGGGTTACATATCAATAAGCCCATCATAAGTTGAAGATACAGTTAAGTTGAAAAATGCATTTAGGGGCACCTGGGTGGTATAGTTGGTTGGACATCTGATTCTTCGTTTCAGCTCAGGTCGTGGTCTCAGGGTTGTGGGATCGAGCCCCGCACTGGGCTTTGTGCTCAGTGGGGAGTCTGAGGATTCTCTCTCTCCTTCTGCCCCCCTCAAATAAATAAAATCTTAAAAAAAAAGCAAACGCATTTAGTACACCTAACCTACCAAACATCATAGCTTAGCCTAGCCTATTTTATTTTATTTTATTTTTTTAAAGATTTTATTCATTTATTTGACAGAGAGATAACGAGAGCAGGAACACAAGCAGGGGGAGAGAGGGAGAGGGAGAAGCGGGCTCCCCGCTCAGCAGGGAGCCCAATGTGGGGCTCGATCCCAGGACTCTGGGATCATGACCTGAGCTGAAGGCAGACACTCAACGACTGAGCCACCCAGGCGCCCCAGCCTAGCCTATTTTAAACTAAGTGCTCAGAACACTTAGATTAGCCCATAGTTGGGCAAAACTGTCTAATGCAAAACCTATTTTATAAGGAAGTGTTGAATACCTCGTGTAATTTACTGAATACTGTACTGAAAGTGCAAAATAGGATGACTGTACAGGTACAGAACGGTGGTAAGTATGTCAGTTGCTTACTCTTGGGATCATGTGGCTGACCGGGAGCTGTGGCTCTTGCCGCCGCCGCCCAGCATCACAGGAGAACACGGTACCACATATTATCAGCCCCAGGAAAGATCAAACCTCAGTATCTCAAGTCCTGAAGTACGGTTTCAACTGAATGCACATTGCTTTCGCACCAACATAAAGTCAAAAAACTGTAAGTTGAACCACTGTAGTTTGGGAACCTTCTGTATGTAGTTAAGAATTTTTACATCTATGTTCATGAGGGATATTGGTCTATAGTTTTCTTTTCTTAATATGTTTTTGTCTGGCTTCGGTATTGGGATAATACTGGCCTTAAAGAATGAGTTAGTAAGTGTTCCTTCCTCCTTTATTTTCTGAAAGAATATGGGAAGGATTGATGGTGTTTTTTTCCATAAACATTTGATGAATTCACCAGTGCAATCATCTGGGTCCAGGCTTTTCATTATGGAAATATTTTAAATTATTAATTCAAATTTCTTTATTATAGGTCTGTTCAGATTTTCTGTTTCTTCTTGAGTCAGTTTTGATAATTTGTATCTTTATAGGAATTTATTTATTGCATCTAAATTGCCTAATTTGGTGGCATAAAATTGATGACACCATTCCCTTATAATCCCTTTAAATCTGTAGAGGCCATAGTGCTGTCCTCTCCTTCATTTCTGAGTTTGCTAATATGTATCTTCTCTCTTTTCTCTTGGTCAATCTAGCTAAAGGTTTGTCAGTTTTAATGATCTTTTCAAAGACCAAATTTTTAGTTTCACTGATTTTTCTCTATTATTTTTCTGTTTTCTATTTTATCATGTTCTGCTTTCATCTTTATTATTTCCTTTCTTTGGCTTGCTCTGGGTTTATATGGTTCTTTTTTGTAGTTTCTTAAGGTTGAAGCTTGGATGATCAATGTCAGACCTTTCTTTTTGTGACACAGATGTTTAAAGTTATAAATTTCCCTTTAAGTATTACTTTACCTGCCTCCTATAATATTGTTATGTTGCATTTTTCATTACTTTTTCTGTCCAAAATATTTTAAAGTCTATTGTGATTTCTTCTTTGACTCATGGAGTATTTAGAAGTGTGTTGTTTAATTTCAAAATATTTGGAGGGATTTTTCAGATTTCTTTCTGGTGTTGATTTTTAACTTAATTTTATTGTAGTTAGAGAACATACATTGCAGTATTCCAATCCTTTTAGATGTATCAAGATTTATATCAAGATTTATTTCAAAGAGGTGCTTGGGTGGCTCAGTCGTTAAATGTCTGCCTTCGGCTCAGGTCATGATCCCAGGGTCCTGGGATCGAGCCCTGCATTGGGCTCCCTGCTCCACGGGAAGCCTGCTTCTCCCTCTCCCACTCCCCCTGCTTGTGTTCCTTCTCTGGCTGTATCTCTCTCTGTCAAATAAATAAATAAAATCTTAAAAAAAAAAAAAAAGAATTAAAAAAAAAATTTATTTCATAGCCTAACTTATGCTATATTCTGGAGAATGCTGGATGTGTACTTGAAAAGAATATGTATTGTTTGTTGGGCTGAAATCAAGTATTGTTGAATTGCCTATTTATCCTTTAAATTCTGTCAGTTTTTGTTTTATGTCCTTTGGGGACCTGCTGTTAGGTATGTATACCTTTACAATTGCTATATCCTCCTAATGTACTGATCCTTTTATCATTTATGAAATTACCTTGTTCATTTCTAATAATATTTTTTCTCTTGAGTCTATTTTGTCTGAAATTAATACAGTTACTCCCATTCTCTCATTGTTATTGTTTCCATGGTATGTCTTTTTCCATCCACTTACTTTCAACCTGTCTGTGTCTTTGAATCTAAAGTGTGTCTCTTGTAGACAGCACATAGTTGGAGCTTGTTTTTTTTGTCCATTCTGGACAATCTCTGTCTTTTAACTGGGATGTTTAGACCATTCACATTTAATGTAATTATTGATATGCTTGGATTTGATTTTGCCATATTGTTTTTACATGTCTCCTGTCCTTCTCAGTCATCTGTTCCTCCTTTACTGCCTTCTGTGCTGATATTTTTTATTTATCACTTTAATTCCTCAGTTGATTTTTTTCTGTATTTTTTGAGTGGACTTTCTTAGTGGTGGCTAAAGGGAATATAAAAGGCATCTTAATTTAGTATAATCTACTTCAGCTTAACACTAACTTAATTCTAGTAAAATACAGAAACTTTTCTCTGATACAGCTCCATTCCCTCATTTTTATGCTATTACTGTAAAATACATCTACATTTTTAAAAAATTTATTTATTTGAGAGAGAAAGAGAGAGAGAGTAGGGGGAGGAGCAGAGGGAGAGGGACGAGCAGACTCCATACTGACTGCAGAGCCCAACGCAGGGCCCAATCTCACGACCCTGAGATTATGACCTGAGCCAAAACCAAGAGTCGGACACTTAACCAACTGAGCCACCCAGGCACCCCATCTACATTTTTTAAGTAAGCAAAACAGTGTTCTAATTATTGCTTTATACAATCTTATGTTTTTAAGGATGTTAAGAGAAGAAATAAGAACAAATATATCCATGGAGTCTTTTATATTAACCTACATATTTATCATTTCCAGTTCCCTTTATTTTTCCTTGAATTACTATCTACTGTCATTTTCTTTCTGCCTGAAGAATTGACTGCCTTTAGTATTTCTTGTAAGGCAGAACTAATAGCAACAAATTTTCTCATCTTTTATCCAAGCACATCTTTGCTTTTTTTTCATTTTTAAAAGATAATTTTTGCTGGTATAGTTTTTTCTTTCAGCATTTTAAATGTCTACTGCTTTTGGCCTTTATTGTTGTAGATAAGAAGTTACCCATTAATCATATTGTTGTTCCTTTATAGGTAAGAAGTTGTTTTTATTTGCTACTTCCAAGATTTCACTTTGTCTTTAACAACACAGTTTGACTATGATGTGTCTAGGGGTGGATTCTTTTGCACCTATCCTACTTAGAGTTCATTGAGCTTCTCCAGTATGTAGATGAATGCATTTTATCAAATTCAGGAAGTTTTTTTGGCCATTATTTCTTCAAATACTTTTCTATTTTTTCCATTTTCTATTTTTATATTTTTCTACTCCTCTTCTCTCTCTGCTACTATACATTAATCGGTACACTTGATGTTGTCCATAGATCTCTGAGGTTCTGTTCATCCTCACTCAAATTTTTTCTCTTTTTCAGACTGGATAATTGCTACTGGCCCAGTTTTAAGTTCACTGATCTTTTTTTTTCTTTGCTATCTCAAATCTGCTGTTAAGTCAGTCTAGAGAATTTTTCATTTTAATTATTGTCCTTTTCCACCCCAGAATTTCCATGGAGTCCTATTTTTTTTTAAAAAAATTCGATTGGCTTGATGAGAGTCTCTGTTGTTTGATTCACTGTTTTTGTGTGTGTGTGTAATTTTTATTTTTACCTCAAAGTTATTAATAGCCACCAAATAGCATAAAATTACAATGATAATCTTAGATGAACAAAGGAATGGCAAAGAAGAGCTTTAAGTTTTACTATGAAATAGTTTGGTCCAATGTAACAATGAAGGCATTAGAAGTCTATACTACCACATAATCTAGACAAGTAAGCTGCTGTCTATAAATAAAAATATCCCTGGTGATACACTATTCAAATAGTTTTTGGTTACTAAAATAGCATTTAGTAGAAGATTCTCTCAGCACCTTTAACAGTTACTGTAAATGCCAAATATAAAGTAATGTTCACCCCCACCACCAAAAAAATTACTCGTCAGAAAAGAGTCACCTTTTATTAAGATACTTCTAAAAATCTCTCATAGGGTGCTCTCTCAATTACTTTATTTTGTACAGCAAAACATATTTGGGGAAAAATATCTGAGCCTGAGATTACCTTAATCAAAGGCAAATTTTAAAGGCTTATCAAGTCACCCGTATGAGCGAGAAACACAAAAAAGAGGCAACAAAACTTAACACAGACAGAATAATTACTTCTGGACCTATGGACTCTCAACTGCAACTGTGGGATGTCACTGAAAACAAGTCTTCTAAAGATCATTTAAAAAGTAATACAGTTATTGGGGCGCCTGGGTGCCTCAGTTGGTTAAGCATCTGCCTTCGGCTCAGGTTATGATCCCAAGGTCCTGGGATTGGGCCCTGCATTGGACTCCCTGCTTGGCAGGGAGCCTGCTTCTCCCTCTTCCCCTGCTCGTGCGTGCTGTCTCTCTCTCTCTCTCTCGCTATTTCTCTCTCAAATAAATAAAATCTTAAAAAAAAAAAGTAATGCAGTTATGGTTACAAATCTGCCCTGTGGGACTAAAATACCCAACAATCCTAACGTTATGCCATTGGTTACTTGAAGCTTGAGAGGAACATCCAGACACAGCTCATACAGAAATCCAAAACCTACCGTACTTTGAACATCTTAGACTACAGTGAAGATGATTTTGTGATACTGTGATTTATATTACAAAATATGTATCTGTCTTCTTCCTGTTTCTGAAACAAAGTTCCTAAAACCTGTGGAATTTTCTAAGCAATAAGAGTAATGGGAGCATCTTTTGTTATAATATTTGGTCTTTGTCCTTGGTTCCTCAAAGAGCTCCAGAGCCATCAAGGTGAAAGGAATGTCTTGTTATTCATACCAAGCCCTTTTCAACCACATCTGAGTTTATGTTAATGAAGTGGCTTTTGAAAAGCCCCTAAGGATGGTAGCTATTCTCCAAGAGAACAAGCAACTGTGATTAGAATCCCTCCCCCCCAACACACACACATGCACCTTTGGGGAGGGGAGAGGGCTGGAGGCTGAAAATCACCAACCACCAGTGCTTAATTAACCACCCTATGTAATGAAACATATAAAAATCCAAAAGGATGGGGTTCAGAGAGCTTCAAGATTGGTGGAGAACACATCCACATGCTGGGAGGGCTCACCCCAAACTCCAAAGGGACAGAAACCCCTGTGCTCGGGACCCTTCTGGACTTCACCCTATGTATCTCTTCATCTGATACCCCTTAATATCCTTTGTAATAAACCAGTACTAATCTAGTAAGTAAGCTGTTTTCCTGAGTTCTGAGAGCTGCTCCAATATTTGGTCAAATCCAAAGAGGGCATAGTGGGAACCTCCTATTTATAGCCAGTAGTCAAAAGTGCAGGTGACAACCTGAACTTGAAACTGGCATTGTGGGGGGGGGGCACTCTTGTGGGACTGAACCCTAACCTGTGGTATCTGACGCTATCTCCAGGTAGATCATGTAGGAAGAGAATCAAACTGTAGAATACCCAGATGGTATCACAGAATCACTTGGTGTGGGAAAACTACCACACACCTGGTGACCAGAAGTGCGCAAAGTGAAGTACAGTACTGGGAGAGGAGGAGACACACAGCACGGTGTTTTTCCATTAGAGATGTACTCTGAAAACCATGTTAAGATCATTTAAAAATGGACTCAGATAATGAAAAAAACATGGATGTAGAAGATACATTATGAAATGAAATTGCTTCATGAATGTGAGGGTGCAAGAAAGGCAGTACTATTATATTATTTCATATAAAACATGATCTGTAAATACGTTGGTAGATAAACCATTTTAAAAAGGTATATAATTCTTCTCATCTTTTTGGTCTTCTCACTGGAAATTAAGGACCCACCTTATACACACATGATTATATGCTTTACAAACCACTTCACTTCTCCCTAGAACACAGTTTATTGGACTTTGGTATAAAGTATTTGTTTTAATTCTTTAAAAAAGGGTCATTAAGAACCATACTAAGGAAACATTTCCTTTTGATTTCTAAGTTTATTTTTCCCTTTCAGTTTTATGGCAACCATAGCTGGCTCTGAAAAATGTAAACATATAGTCAGTCTCGTTGAACCAAATACCATTATCACAAAATCTCTTTATAATAAAATATTACCAAGCAAGCTTAGTTTGGACTAATAGTACAAACGAATTTAGGTAAATGTCTGGAAATGGTTTTAACAAGACATGACATTTATTTCTAATTGGCTAATAAGAAAAGACCAACACAATATCAAAACATGCAAATTAAATGTGTCTCTGACTGAAATAAATCAAGACTGAGTTCAAGGAAATGAGGTCAGGTACTTAAAAATTAGTATGTTTTCCATGGTTGAGTTTTAATGAGGATTTGGGCCTGTCAAAGCATCACATAGAACCAGTACCCTCTCTCAGAGTAGTAGTAAGAGGTCGTGTAGAACCTGTAACAAATTTAAGAGGTGACAGCAGCCCTAGAGCACAAAGATGTAATTCCCCAGGCCTCTGAGACCCTCAGCCACCTTCCTCTGGAGTCCCGGGACCCACCCTGCCTCCAGGTACTTTGTGCAGCGTTCCTCTCCAAACTGGCTCCAGAAGAACAACACGACCCAGTATCTCACAATCCCACCCTCCTTCCCAGGAGTTATCTCACTGTTACACTCCCAGCCATCAAGGATTTGCATAAATACTTGTTAAGGAAAAGAAAAAAAAAAGATAAAAGAATGGGAGTAATACAGAATTAAGAGGTTTCCAAAGATCCAAGAAAATGTGATCCATTATTGTACTGTTTCTTTTGACTTTGGAGTCTGAGGTCGTAGTCACTCCATTTCTTTGTAGATCTAGGGGAAAGATGCTCACCTCCCCTCCTTCCCCTCTGAGGGATATCAAGCGGCAGCTGTCTCTTGGACTCTTCCCTGGGTCCCCCTATAAGCAGGTTTTCTAAGTCTGTGATGAAAAGTTTCGGCACACACGCGTGCACCGGTGCGCACACACGCATACACACTCCCACCCTTCACGCACATAGAAGAAAACGGAGACGCTGATCGTCAGAGACCCCTCTGTGCAGCCTGGGCAGAGTCATGACAAGACTCACGTCTCCCAATCCCCATACCAGTGACATTCCATTCTGACACGCCGATAAATCATTCTTTCAAGTCCTCCATCTGAGTACCAACAGCTGCTTTGCTGCACAAGCTTTCCTGTGAACAAACTCAAGTGGAATGGATTCAAGCCATTCAAGTTCCCCCCCCAGAACCCCAACAACTGAGGAAGATGACAGAGGTCAAAAGCGGGGGGCAGCTAAGCTGAGTGATCAAGGCCTCTGTGCTTGTTTGTCTCTCTTTTCTCTCTTAACCTCCCCATATTAAGACTTATTTGTGTTCCTTTCAAGAGGCAGAAGTGCTATCATCCCCAACCCCTGAGCTCCCGAACTAGGCTCAGTTGGCAAATGGACTGCTTCTACCCATGCACAGAACACAGCTTGATCTTTAAGCTGCAGGAGGTGGTTTGAAGAGCTCTGGTATTTCTTTGGTAGATACTTGTAAACATATAATTAAAATTAGTATCTCTAGAAACAAAACTAATCTTATCAAATTAATACATTTTAAAACACCAAAACTTGGTTAAGAAGTGTCTTTAATAATCAACCTCACAGGTCAATAAAGGAGCTATAAATACATAATTTACTATCACCTGACAGTTGTGAAACTTGTGTGGTTTTAAAGAAATGTTTACTGTTACCAGTTGCTTATTCCTGGCTCTACAGGGAAAGAGTTATAGATCTAAAAAGAACTAATCAATTATAACCAAAGATTTGGTGTAGGTATAGGTAGGGAATGCTAGAGAGGTGCAGGAAACAGAGGACTGGCTAGTCCATAAAGTAACTAAGTAAAACAAACTCACTCATCCAACTCCTTGGATACTTTCTTCCTCTTTTGCATGAGAAGACCCGGGTTGAGAATGCTGGCAATGAATGTGTTTCGCATCCTCCTGGGACTCAGAATAAACTCTTGGAAAAAGGAATTCACACCATGACTTAAGTCCCTTTTCTATTCCTCATCCTCACCTCAAGAAACTAGAAAACTTCATGATTAGTCTATTGAGTTCATTAAAGCTAAAGTCTTCCACTCAAAAGCATTAAATTAGGTCAAGGGTACAAGACAAGAAGCCCAGTTTCTAATCTCTTTGGAGCACCACATTTTCATCGGCTAGATAAGAATAACTTAAGCCACAAACAAGGATCAGAAAACTGGATTCAGGGGTGCCTGGGTGGCTCAGTCCATTAAAAGTCTGCCTTTGACTCAGGTCATGGTCTCAGGGTCCTGAGATTGAGCCCCTCTTTGGGCTCCCTGCCTAGCGGGAAGTCTGTTTCTCCCTCCACCTGCCGCTCCCTGCCTTGTGCTCTTTCTCTAATAAATAAATAAAATCTTAAAAAAGAAAACTGGATTCAGACTTTTAAGGTAAACCTAACTAGTAAAAAAGTAAATACAATGGACTGGGAAAGGCGGAGCAATATGGTAACTGGGTCATAGACAGGATATAACTAAAAATCAGAAATATGACTTAAAAGAATAGATGTGGTTTACACCCCAACAATATAACCCCCTCTTAGGTATTCAGGTTAATAGGAAATGTACAGATTCAAGACTGAAAGCTGCCACATTACCCCGTTTTAGGCATAGATCTAAACATAGCTGAATGGGGATAAAATTCCCTCCATGTAAGAACTTAGGTAAAAACGCTGTTTATCAGAGTAAAAGCATGTTAAACTGCTTGCTGCTCGAAGGTGGAAATAACAGCAACCATGTCCCTATGTGGGTAAGAACCAGTGTGTGCAGCCTTCTGGAACCTAGCCCACATACAAGAAGAGGAGCTTCTATTAAGATCAACCTGAGAAATGTATACTAGTGGTCTACCACCAGCTGGATGACCTCGGGAAGTGTACTTAAGTTAGAGTCTTAGTTTCTTATTTATAAAAATTATTTATAGAAATTATTTTACCTATCTCATGGGGTCATTGTAAGTATTAGATGAGATCATTTATAAAGAGTACCTAACCCACAACTCTTTACTGAGGATGTTTTGTTGTTATTCTCTGTAAAGACAAACCAAGTTGTTAACACTACAGCAGAAGAAGATGGGGTTAATCTTTTAAGGTTTTCTTGTTGGTTTTGTTTTAATCAAAGAACTGTCATGATAAAGAACCTGACCAAAGTTATTTATTATAAAATTGAACGTTATACTTATTATGAACCTAAAGCTGCTCATTGGATTGTATAAATTTGAGTACAAAGTATTAAAAATATGTGTCTTTCTTTGCTTTTATATGGCAAAATTTTCTGTGTGCTCCTCTTTGGAAAGGGTATTCCCATCAGTTATAAACTGCTGCTCCAAATGTGATAATTTAGATCAAGGTCATTACCAACCCAGATGACCAAACCTGAAAAATACTGTTCTCACGTCAGAGACCTTGAAGAAAGAATGCTCTAATGGGATTAAAATACCTTGTAAAGAATTACAACATGAACAGCTCAAGAAATCTTAATTTGTAAAAGGTCACAGAGTTACAAAAAACATCGCTCATTTCAGCTAATTAAATGAAATTTTAGTTAAACGACACCTTTAAATATTGGTATTGCAGCTGCGAGTGCATTTAAATAGCATTTACGCAGATATAATTAGCACAATTAAACATGGGTAGAAGTGGAAACACCATTCTTAATTATATTGATATAATCAGTTTTATTAATGCTTTATAGCAACAAAAGTGACATCTGACAGTAGCACACAATTCACGACTGAACCTAATATTAAGCATTTTAGCATATTAAGGAGTCTAAAGCTAGGTAATTGGGGAAAGAAAGAAATCAAATAATGCGTGCCTACCTGTGACGATCCCATAGTTGGGAGGTTCGAGAATTACTCCGTAAAACTGGATGATGTTTCTGTGACTGAGGACACTGAGTATTTCTGCCTGTACGAAAATCAAATACAAAGTTACGTAAGATTTCACATTTATAAAAGTCTCATAAAAGAGGTTTCCCATTCAGTTTCCTTTTACATACATTTACAAAGATAGATATGTGCTCAACAAGTATGCGATACTGATAGAACTGTCTTTAGTAGCCTTCTTAAAAGTTTAAGAATTTTGATTGAAGCTTTCTGACAATTTAAAAAGGAAATGGTGGGGGGGGCGCCTGGGTGGCTCAGTGGTTGAGCGTCTGCCTTCGGCTCAGGTCATGATCACAGGGTCCTGGGATCGAGCCCCACACTGGGCTCCAGCCCCACACTGGGCTCCCCGCTATGTGGGAAGCCTGCTTCTTCCTCTCCCACTCCCCCGCTTGTGTTCTCCCTCTCTCGCTGTGTCTCTCCCTGTCAAATAAATAAAATCTTTAAAAAGAAATAAAAAAAATAAAAAATAAAAAGGAAATGGGATTGAAGGTGCAGCAGTAGAGGTGCGTCCTAGCAAGCCAGCACGACAGGAAGTGAGGAGGGTGGCGGCGAGGCGAGAGGCCATATCTGTTTACAGAAAAGCCCTCTTCCTAATAGTTGAATATGTTTTTTCTCTATTGTGTCTCTTGCGGGAGACTCAAGACTGAACTTCTACCAGTTGGATGAGTAGTCATGACAAAATTAATGGAGGATTTCTTAACTATTACTGAAACAGGTTCAGGTAATACCCATTTATATTATTTATCTAATCATTCAAAATATATCCTTGCTCTTGTACTGTATGCGGCAAAGTGGTGGGTTCCTGCCCTTCAGTAGTGATTTGGGAAGTAGGGGAGCCATGCTTTACATTTGAAATGTATTAAATACCAGAACACTCTCTTGCAGAGTGACATCATAAAAAACTATTAAACTTAATTTTTTAAATGAAAAAACAGAGATACTGCAGTGTATATCTGCTAATGTCTGTAAGAAGGGCATTCTCTAAATTAACTAAGTCATATGTACTTGTTACTTTTGTGGAGATAAAATATGGCTAATCAGGAATTATAAATACAATTAGATACAAAATCATTTAGGTGCAAAAAAAATCTGTTTTTTAAATGAAAAGCATGTTATTGTAAGTAAATAAATAGGAGATTTATAATTCCCCATTCCAGAAAGGGTATTCAGAAGGTAAGCAAATAAGGAAAAATGGAACAGGGTTTGGTTCGAAAGGGGACTCCCCTTTGGGAATCTGCTCAATGTAAATTAGTATTATTTGTTACAAATTTTTTGTCACAGGATAAGAATCGAGATTTCATTAAAAACAGTGTGAAATTTGTTTTCAAGGTGGTATAACTAAGTACAAAAACAGAAGTTTAAGGGTTGGCATGGGGTCAGTATGGAATCAAGAGAAAGGAAAATTATCATTGACTGGATGAGACGTTTATCAAAGCTTCTTTGCTAGTGGTCTTCTTTTAGTGATGCAGGTGCTGAAGGGGGCTATCAAAACACTTCTTTCACACTCCCTGAGTGCCTACTGTGTGCAGAGGTTCTATGTTCATCAAACAACCTTCTTCCCATAGTTTAGTTTTCCAAGTAAAAAGAAAATGCATTCACTGAGCAAGACAATTATTCATCAGTATGGCAATTCTATTCTTATTAAGAAATAATAAATGAACTTTGTTCTTAAAACAGAGTTCAGGTGAGGGACACCTGGGTGGCTCAGTCGGTTAAGCATCTGCCTTCAGCTCGGGTCATGATCCTGGGGTTCCTGGGATCGAGCCCTGAGTAGGGCTCCCTGCCCAGCGGGGAGTCTGCTTCTCCCTCTGCCTCCTACTCCTCTCATGCTCTCTCCCCTCCGCCCAATAAATCAATAAAATCTTAAAAAAAAAAGAGTTCATGTGAAGTTTGGAAAACAGAAGCGCCCCTATTTTCAAAGCAGATCAACTCTTTGTGAGTAGAGCATTAGAATTCAATGCAATAAAGCACTAATGTTTGGACCAGTATTTATCAAAATAGGGGAGTGTTAGCCTTTGGTATGTTTTGGTGTATTCTTTGGGGTATCCAAATTCTGTGACCATTAAAAATGTTTAAATCAAGGGGTGCCTGGGCTGGCTCAGTCAATAGAGCATGTGACTCCTGATCTCAGGGTTGTAAGTTCGAGCCCCATGTTGGGCGTAGAACTTACTTTAAAAACAAAACAAAACAAAAGAAAGAATATTCTAAATCTTTGGATGACCATTTTATAATTCAGCACCACATGGGATTTTCAATGTTCCAGCTAATTTTCATGTTTACATTTAAGATATTGCCAAGTGATGCCTTGGAAAGACAAAATTTATCTTTCAAGCTGGTAAACATATGCAGATGTTAAAATAACAACCATTATTTTGTGTCCCATTGTTATGCTCATTTAAACTTTTTTTACAGTTAGCAAAAACTAAATTCTTGCGGTATAATTTGTAAGTAAAAGACATTTTCACAGGGGTGCCTGGGTGGCTCAGTTGGTTGAGTGGCTGCCTTCGGCTCAGGTCATGATCCTGGAGTCCCTGGATCGAGTCCCGCATCGGGCTCCCTGCTCGGCGGGGAGTCTGCTTCTCCCTCTGACCCTCCCCCCTCTCATGTGCTCTCTCTCTCATTCTCTCTCTCAAATAAATAATCTTTAAAAAAAAAAAAAAAAGACATTTTCACAGAATAAGACTTTGTTCTAATTTAACAAACTAAGATTTTGATTTAACATTATAAAAACAACATACTAGGGGCGCCTGGGTGGCTCAGTCGTTAAAGCGTCTGCCTTCGGCTCAGGTCATGATCCCAGGGTCCTGGGATCGAGCCCCGCATCGGGCTCCCTGCTCAGCGGGAAGCCGGCTTCTCCCTCTCCCACTCCCCCTGCTTGTGTTCCCTCTCTCACTGTGTCTCTCTCTGTCAAATAAATAAAATCTTTAAAAAAAAAAAACAACATACTACTTTGGAGTGCTGTACTGGTTCCATGGAAATGGTCTTATAATAAGCAGAGAGAGACTAAATAAATGATATTTGCAATAAATGAAGATCAAGTAATGTCTTGATGTGAGCAACTGAAGCAAGCTCCAATAGAAATAACTGTGGGAGGGGCGCCTGGGTGGCTCAGTCGTTAAACATCTGCCTTCCGCTCAGGTCATGGTCCCAGGGTCCTGGGATCGAGCCCCGCATCGAGCCCGCATCTAGCCCCGCATCGGGCTCCCTGCTCGGCAGGAAGCCTGCTTCTCCCTCTCCCACTCCCCCTGCTTGTGTTCCCTCTCTCGCTGTGTCTCTCTCTGTCAAATAAATAAATAAAATCTTTAAAAAAAAAAAAGAAAGAAAGAAAGAAAGAAAAAGAAAGAAAGAAAAAGAAAGAAAGAAAGAAAGAAAGAAAGAACGAACGAACTGTGGGATTAGCCAAGTGACTAAAATCTGGGCTGTGGCGATCAGCATCTGACAGCAAGTGGATGTATTCTGTAGATTTGCCTTTATAGGCACCTGCTTGCCAACAGTTCGTTAATGCAACTGTTATAGCAACAAAAAGCTTTTCTTTAAATTGTTGTTTTCCAGATTTATGTTTTGGAATACTCTAGCAAATAGACTGCCCATCAAAATAATGGCTTAGTGGTTTAAGAAGTTCACTGTTATTAAGGAAACATACTAATGATGAAGGCTAAATATAATGGTCCACTGTGCCAAAAAAAATTTTTTTACACTATCATCAACAAAAGCCATTTATTTTCAGTAAATGTAATTTGATGAAAATTGTTCATTTTAGTTATGTTGACTTTATACTTTTATTTTTACTTAATTGAAAAACTGGTTTTGATTTTACAAGCGCTATAAGCACGACTTCTGGGGTGCCTGGCTGGCTCAGTCAGTAAAGCATGGGACTCTTGATCTCAGGGTTGTGAGTTTGTGTCTCATGTTCGGTATAGAGATTACTTAAAAATAAAACCCTAAAAGGGGCGCCTGGGTGGCTCAGTCGTTAAGCGTCTGCCTTCGGCTCAGGTCATGATCCCAGGGTCCTGGGATCGAGCCCCGCATCGGGCTCCCTGCTCCGCGGGAAGCCTGCTTCTCCCTCTCCCACTCCCCGTGCTTGTGTTCCCTCTCTCACTGTGTCTCTCTCTGTCAAATAAATAAATAAAATTAAAAAAAATAAAAATAAAAAACCCTAAAAAAAAAAGCATAAGTAGGTCTTAGTTTTATGCTGTGTATACTTAAGTTACACTGAAATAATAATTTTTTTAAAAAGATTTATTTATTTATTTGAGAGAGTGAGAATGAGAGAGAGAGAGTACACGAGAGGGGGGAGGGTTAGGGAGAAGCAGGCTCCCCGCTGAGCAGGGAGCCCGATGTGGGACTCGATCCAGGGACTCCAGGATCATGACCTGAGCCGAAGGCAGTCGCCCAACCAACTAAGCCACCCAGGCACCCTGAAATAATAATTTTAATCAACATTAGAAATACAGATGACTAATATTTCTATATATTTCTCAGTTTGCAAAATGCCATTCTAGGAACTCAAACAGAAATATGTATGCCAGTGTTCACTGCAGCATTATTCATAATAACCAAAAGGCAGAAGCAAGCTGAGGTGGGCAGAGAAACAAAATGTGATATATAAATACAATGGAATATTAATTTAGCTATAAAAAGGCATTAATTTTTAAGTTCTGATACATGTTACAATACAGATCAACCTTGAAAACATTACATTAAGTGAATAAGCCAGACACAAAATGACAAATATCACATGACCCTTCTTTTACAACATATCTTGAATTGTCAAATTCAGAGATAAAGAATGCAGGTTAGAGGTTACACCAGTGCTGGAGGAGGAGGGAATGGGGAGCTGCTGCTTAATGTGCAGAGTCCCTGTTTGGAGTGATGAAAAAAATTTGGAAATAGATCATAGTAATGGTTGTACAACACTGTGAATGCAATTAATGCCACCAAAGTGTACACTTAAATATGGTTAAAATGGCAAATTTCATGCTATATATATTTTACCACAATAAAAAATGTTTTAAAAATGCAGTCAGAATGGCTAAAATTAACAAGTCAGGAAATGACAGATGTTGGCGAGGACACGGAGAAAGGGGAACCCTCCTACACTGTTGGTGGGAATGCAAGCTGGTGCAGCCACTCTAGAAAACAGTATGGAGGGTCCTCAAGAAGTTAAAAATAGAACTACCCTACCACCCAGCAACTGTGCTATTAGGTATTTACCCCAAAGATACAAATGTAGTGATCAGGAGAGGCACCTGCACCCCAATGTTTATAGCAGCAATGTCCACAATACCAAACTGTGGAAAGAGCCCAGATGTCCATCGACAGATGAATGGATAAAGAAGAAGTGGTATCTATATACAGTGGAATACTACTCAGCCATCAGAAAGAAAAAGAAATCTTGCCATTTTTAACGACACGGATGGAACTAGAGGGTATTATACTAAGTGAAGTAAGTCAATCAGAGAAAGAATTATCATATGATTTCAGTCATATGTGGAATTTAAGAAACAAAACAGAGAAGCATAGAAGAAGGGAGGGAAAAATGAAAGAAGATGAAATCAGAGAGGGAGAAAAACCAGAAGAGACTCTTAACCATAGGAAACAAAATGAGGGTTGCTAGAGGGCAGAGGGCTGGGGGGCTGGGGTACTGGGGTGATGGGCATTAAGGAGGGCACATGATGTAATGAGCAATGGGTGTTGTATGCAACTGATGAATCACTGAACTCTACTACCTCTCAAACTAATACACTATATGCTAATTAACTGAATTTAAATAAAATAAATTTAAAAAATAAAATAGAGCTCTCAAAAAAATAAATAAAAAATGCTATTCTAGACTTTTATAGAGATGATCATATTCTTTCCCTATATATTTATATACATATATGTGTACACATACATACATACACCATAATAATCATCTCAAAGTTACAGAACTCAAGGTCTAAATATCCTTGGGTAAATAAGTACTTTTCCAGATTAGGATTTAAGGAAGTAAGGAAAGTCTGTGACAGACTACAACAATTTTAACTCTGGCCCAGAGACTCTCCATAAAGGGTCCCAATCTGATATAGAAGAGAAGTTCCCACAGTCTATCCATAAAAATGTCCTCATCAGAGTACAAAAATGTCTACACAGACGTAAGATATGTGACTGCTCCTACTTCCAGCAGGCTGGTTTCTTCCTCTCTCCTCTCCCCTCCCCTCCCTTCCTACTTCTCTTCTTTATAGGAAGGATTACAGGCATTTTAGTGAACAGATCCAGGGGGAGGAGGTATTTTGTTATATGACAACACGAACGAAAGAAAGTAAAGATATTGATAGCACTCTATTGATCTACGGACAACGCTAACGAAAGAAATGGTTTCTGAAGACCCACATCATTAGGCTGGCAGGCTCTATTTACATCTTCTCTTAGGAACAGGCTTTATTTTATCTGGCCCTTCTTTATGTTTATATGGACCGATGAGCTGCTAGCTCAAGTTGCCATGTTTTCAGAAGTCAGCCAGCATACAGGTTCCAAATGGCCAATTCAGAGAGATTAAGAGAAGTTAAATATTATAATTTAAACTAAATTTAACTAAATATCATAATTTAAATAAATTTAAGGGAATTTGTTTTAATCCTCTTCTTTCAAAGTACTTGCAACAGTCTTAAAAGAAGATTTTAAGTCAATTAGTATCTTTATCTTCAGAGCAATCCCTTTCCCTCAATTCAGAACTTATTTTTAGGGCCGCCTGGGTGGCTCAGCCGTTAGGCATCTGCCTTTGGCTCAGGTCATGATCCCAGGGTCCTGGGATCGAGCCCCACACTGGGCTCCCTGCTCCGCGGGAAGCCTGCTTCTCCCTCACCCACTCCCCCTGCTTGTGTTCCTTCTCTCATTGTCTCTCCCTCTCTGTCAAATAAATAAAAGCTTTAAAAAAACAAAACAAAACAAAAACTTATTTTCTATTTTGGCAAAACTGCCTTTTTGAAAAAAATTGAGATACAATTGACACATAACATTATATTAGTCTCAGATGTAAAACATGATGATTCAATATTTATATATATTAATCACCACAATTAGTCGTTAACATCCATCACCACACACAATGACAAGTTCTTTTTTCTTGTGATGAGAACTTTTAAGACCTACTGCCTTAGCAACTTTCGACTATACAATACAGTATTATTAACTGTAGTCACCATGCTGTATATTACATCTCCATGACTTATTTTATAACTAAAAGTTTTTCAACCTAATCCCAAATTTAAATTTGTTTAAATTAGGAGAGCTGGCATAAAATCCTTAAAGATTCTGTTTTTAAGGCTTGTTTTACATTTTTTACATTCCACTGACATAGTCTATATGTATTATGTGATAAATATATATATATTTATATATATTTTTTTAAGTAGGCTCCACACCCAGCATGGAGCCCAACATGGGGCTTGAACTGAGATCAACCACAACCCTGAGATCAAGACCTGAGCTCAGATCAGGACGCTTAACCAACTGAGCCACCCAAGTGCCCCTGAGATAAATAAATTGTTAATAAAAGTGAGTTCACTTCCTTTTTGAAAGAAAGTAAAGATATTGATAGCACTCTATTGATCTACGGACAACACTAACGAAAGAAATGGTTTCTGAAGACCCACATCATTAGGCTGGCAGGCTCTATTTACATCTTCTCGTAGGAACAGGCTTTTCTCCCAGGTTGTCAATAGCTATTATCCTCCACATAACAGCAGGAATGTATCTTTCTGCCTGTGATGTGATACTGACAACAAAGACAGTGGGTATAATAAAATCCAAGGTATGCGTCTACTGCCAACTGTCAACTGTTCCTTCTTGCCCTCTGGTGCACGTGACATTTAAAACATTCCAGGGACCCTGATCTCTGAGGTCCTCACCAATTCTAAGATTCTCTGATTCCATCAGAGTATGATAGTAAAAAAAAAAAAAAAAAAGGAGTGGCTCATTCAATCATTCAAAAGAAGTAGTGTCCTTCACACTGTGCATTCAAGGTCAAAGGCTTTCTCCAATGACAGCTCTGTCTCCAAAATACCAATATGATCCAGGATCAGTATATTCTCTCAAAGTTCAAGAAGATAGGAGATGATCCCCCTTTTTAAAAATAGAAATTATATATGTAAGAGAGACTGAAAAGAAACAAAATATTAATTACAGTCATCTCTAGGTAGCAGAAAGAATCAAATGATTTTAAATTTTTATGTATTTCTAAAATTCTTCACAATAAGCCTATATAGTTTTTTAAAATTTTTTTAAAGATTATTTTTATTGGGGTGCCTGGGTGGCTCAGTCGTTAAGCATCTGCCTTCGGCTCAGGTCATGATCCCAGGGTCCTGGGATCGAGCCCCACATCGGGCTCCCTGCTCCGTGGGAAACCTGCTTCTCCCTCTCCCACTCCCCCTGCTTGTGTTCCTGCTCTCGCTATCTCTCTCTCTGTCAAATAAATAAATAAAATCTTTAAAAAAATAAAAAATAAAGATTATTTATTTGAGAGAGAGAGAGAGCATGAGCAGGGGGGAGGAGCAGAGGGAGAGGGAGAACATAGGGCTGATCCCAGGACCCTGAGATCATGACCTGAGCCGAAGGCAGATGCTTAACTGACTAAGCCACCCAGGCAATCCTAAACCTACATAATTTTTAATCACAAAAAGCATGCATGCAATATATATGACCAGAAAATATAAATATAAAATGAAAAATATTTATTTGCATGGAAATTCTGATTTTCTCTAGGATTAGATCAGGAAGAAGTAATACTGTTTCCTTACGTTCCCAGAACTACCCTAGACATATAAAAACTAGTTCCGTTAACCTCTGAGCTGTGAGTTTCTACTGACCTGGGTCTGGAACAAATTAATGTTCACCTGAGTTGTTCTTGAAGAAGGCCACAGGTCCTGAGAGGCCATAAGACCACAGATGTGGGTGCTGGAAACTGAAATCTAGATTGATTTCAACCTACTCAGTATCTGCACTTTTATTAAATGATCTCCTCCACCTTCTTACATTTGCTTCTGTGGCCTGCTGCCCTTTAGAGAAGCCTTTCCTACACTGCTCATCTTGTAAAATGTCTAGTATAATACCGCATGAGGGAGAAAGGCCAAATACTTTATATATAGGAAGCACTCAATCTTGTCTGCAGAATGAACATACAGTATTTGATGATAATGATATTTAGTGTGTTTAAATAACTGCTATAGAGAGTCCACGTTAGGAAATGTTTACTCTGAACAGCAAAGTGGGAAGAGTAAAATGCCAGAGAATGTAGATTTGCTTCAGTATGCACTCTGTTCTTCCATATGCATAAGGGCTGTTTCTAAGGCTGGTATTTCATAAGAATGACAGTCAATCAATTACATAACTGCAGTAGAAGCCCCATCCAAAATTTATGCTCACTAGCTCATTGTTGATTTAAACTTTCAGAATCAAGACTTGCACTTTGCCTCTGCAGCCCAAGACGATCACATGAGCACAATTTCTTGAGTCCTTTCCTGCTTTGCTATTCTCTGGCATGCCCTTGCTTTGACATTGTACTCTTTCAGATTCACAATGCAGAGCCTTGCTTAGTCTTCAACCTTCCATTTCCAATTTTCTACCCAATACGTTTTACCACATACAGCGGACCAGATTTGAACTGTGCGAGTCCACTTATATGTGGGTTTTATAAATAAACACAGTACGGTACTCTAAATGTATTTTCTCTCCTTTATGATTTTCTTAATAACATTTTCTTTTCTCTAGCTTACTTTATTGTAAGAATAGGGTATATAATACATGTAACATACAAAATATTTGTTAATCAACTGTTTATATTATCTGTAAGGCTTTCAGTTAACAGTAGGCTATTAGTAGTTAAGTTCTGGGGGAGTCAAAAGTTATACGCAGAGTTCTGACTGTGCTTGGGGTGGAAAGTAATTGGTGCCTCTAACCCCACGTTGTTCAAGGATCAACTCTATTTCCAAAATCACCTCTGAAGATAAACCAGCCTTTCGTCAAGTCCACATACTTTCCATACCCACTGTTCTACCTGAACACCGTGGTAGATGCTCCCTGCTGTACACTGAATGTTTGTATTCCCCCAAAATTCATATGCTGAAATCTAATCCCCAGTGTCATGGTATCTGAAGATGTGGCCTTTGGAAGATGATTAGATTATAAGAGTAGAGCCCTCAGGAATGGGGTTGCGCCCTTACAAAAGAGACCCCAGAGAGCTCCCTTGCCTCTCCCACCAGGTGAGGACACGGCAAGGAGATGGCCATCTATGAACCAGGAAGCGGGCTCTCACCAGACATGGAAGCTGCTAATACCTTGATCTCAGACTTCCCAGCTTCCACAACTATGAAGATTAATGTTTGTTGTTTATAAATCACCCTGTCTTTAGTGTTCTGTTAAAGGAGCCGGCTTGGGCCAGTGTCCTAAAAGTCCACAGTAATTCAACCAGGTCTCTTACCAACAGGACGATTCGAAAAGACACGGCCACTGGTCTTCTCTGCACAGCATACCTCTTCTATCACCATAGAGCCCAGAACTATTATACTTAGCGGCAGAAGGTAAGGGACAAAGGGAAATTCTTGATTTAAAAAGTCCTAAAACAGTACTTACAAATCTGTAAGGTCAACACACCTAGCTTTTTCAGGCAAGGCACAGGCAGAACTTCTCTTCTGCTGTAGGCTCTGATTATAAAGATAACCAAGGCAGAATGCTCAGTCTCAGTAATCAAAAGATTTATATGCATCAGACCACAAAACCAGGGTCAAAACCAAGAAAATACTGTTTAATTTCTTTTTTTAAGATTTTATTTATTGAGAAAGAGAGAGAGTAAGCAGAGGGAGGGGCAGAGGGAGAGGGAGAAAGAGAATCTCAAGCAGACTCCACGCTTATCTCGGAGCCCAATGCAGGGCTCAATCTCACAACCCCAAGATCATGACCTGAGCTGAAATCAAGGGTCAGACACTTAACCGGCTGAGCCACCCAGGCATCCCAAAAATACTGTTTAATTAATTGCATTTTTACCCCAAGAGTATCATGGTTAGGAGCATTTTCCTAAAATAAAAGCTTGTTTTCTTATGTGTATGGCAAGAGGGAAAACCAGCCCCTCTGCTCCTAAAATTGCTATGCCACAAGAATAACTTATAAAGGTAGGCTTGGATGCCTTTCAATCCCATATTTAATCACCAGAGTGTCAGATACAGGTCATGCTCTCCGAGTCACTTTAGGTTTAATCAGACCCATTCAATAACAAGTCATGTGACAAGCAGCAACCCTCACAGTTCTGTAGGTTCTCTTTTAAATGCTGTCCTTTAGGTATTCAGGGAAGTAAAGAAGGATAAATGAACTGAATTCAGGTTCTATAATATCATATAGCCCATATTCCTAACGATGTTTGACATCATGAAGACTTCTTTGGAAGGAAAATGGCTAGAGATACTAAGAAGAAAAAATAAGCCAATCATTTTGCTCACTCATCATGAACACCCAAGATGGAGCCATGTGGGATTTATTACAAACATCACTAGTGCTGGGAAGCCTATTGCTCAATGGTTTTCCTGGTGGGTTGCAGCAGACTACACGTGCAGCCACTCAGACAGCAGCGGGGGCTCCCCTCCAGGGATCAGGCTGCTCTCTAGTTAAGGCCATACCCGACTAAGGGCAGGCTAACCTGGGAGGATAGGAGGGTGGCTAAAACTGAATGAGACAAATAGTGAAGACTTAAGAAATGAAGAGATCTTTCCAAAGCATAAAAAGGCTAAGAGATTTTACATTCTTCATGCTGGCACGAGAATGTTGCCATGATGGCATGAAAAAGTCAAACACAGGGGCACCTGGGTGGCTCAGCTGGATAAGCGACTGCCTTCGGCTCAGGTCAACATCCTGGAGTCCCGGGATCGAGTCCCGCATCGGGCTCCCTGCAGGGAGTCTGTTTCTCCCTCTGACCCTCCTCCCTCTCATGCTCTCAGTCTCTCATTCTCTCTCTCTCAAATAAATAAATAAAATCTTTAAAAAAAAAAAAGAAAGAAAGAAAAAGTCAAACACATTGTAAACAATCTGCATTCAGCTTGGGTGACAAAAGCTGTGCATGGTGCATTTCTTCATTCTTCTGTCTACATACAGTCCTACCTAATTTGATGGCCTGGGGGGAAAAAAAAGCACCCTGCTTTTCACAAAACAACTCCTGTAACTTGGTCGCTGAGATCACTTGGTGCTAAAATTACACAGAATCTCCCCTCCCCCACCCCAAAGATAGCCTTTGAATAAGGCTTGTAGTATGAACTAATGAATGATTACGCTTTTAAAAGATCAAAAGCAATACAATTTAATCAAATACTGGACAGGTGAGTGGAATTTAAATTCTAATTCCAAAATGCATGGCCCTAAAGCTTCCTGGTCACTGTGGACCTTGTTCTCTTCCCAGAAAATAACCTGACTGGACAGAATTATCTTTCAGATTCCTTCATGCTTTAAATTTCTATCCATTTCTATAAAAAAATTGATGTCTTATTAACAGTACGTTATACAGAGTGGATACTCAATAAATATTGGATAAACTGAACAGAGGTAATTGACCATGGCATGTTAGGACATCCTCTAGAGTCAAACAGGCTTGAGCATGAGTGGTGGCTCTGCCACTTATAAATGTGGTGACTCTGAGGAAGTTATTTAACCTGTCTGGGCCTCAGTCTCCTCATCTATAAGATGGGGACAGTAATCCTACCCCAGTGCCCAGCAAATGCCAGGTGTTCGACCAATGCTAATTCCATTCTGTCAGCTTTCCCCTTCCTTGATAATCAATCTATTCTTCAGACTCAAGTCAAGCTTCTGAGCAAATTCAGATCTCTTCCAGCAGTGGATGCTGCTGTCATAATCTGCTTGTTTTAATTAGCTTCATTTATTTCACTATATGCGACTTTCCATGTTTAGATAAAAATATTTCCATGGGCGCCTGGGTGGCTCAGATGGTTAAGCATCTGCCTTCGGCTCAGGTCATGATCTCAGGGTCCTGGGATCGAGTCCCGCATCGGGTTCCCTGCTCAGTGCAGAGCCTGCTTCTCCCTCTCCCTCTGCCACTCCCTCTGCTTGTGCTCTTCTGTCTATCTCTCTGTCAAATAAATAAATAAAATCTTTAAAAAAAAAAAAATTTCCATATATTTCCCTAATTATAGCACTTTTAACATTTTCAAAACACTTGTCTTATAGGACCCTCACAAATAAGTTAGTTATTTTGTCGTGTTTAAGAGTGAAGAAAACTGGATCTTTGATTTAAGTTCACTTTCCAGGAGCTGAGTTGAAGTCTAATAAAATTTGAGTCTAGATCTCTTACCTCTGCCTCTTTTTATATATTTCCTCCCTCTCTCCCAAAAAAAAAAAAAAAAAAAAGGCCAATAAAAATATGAGTCCAGGGGCGCCTGGGTGGCTCAGTCGTTAAGCATCTGCCTTCGGCTCAGGTCACGGTCCCAGGGTCCTGGGATCGAGCCCCGCATCAGGCTCCCTGCTCGGCAGGAAGCCTGCTTCTCCCTCTCCCGCTCCCCCTGCTTGTGTGCCCTCTCTCGCTGTGTCTCTCTCTGTCAAATAAATAAATAAAATCTTTAAAAAAAAAAAAATGAGTCCTTTCATCTAAACATTTTTTTATTAGAAGCTGCCCTTGCTCAAAGAGATTCCCATTTGCAGACTCCTCCACAATCATAGCTACCATTTACTGAGTGCCCACTATGAGCCAGGCCAAGCGCATCACGCAGATTGAACCTTCAAACCCTCACAGCACGCCATGAGCCTAGGGCCTACTACTATCGCCCTTACTCAAGGGAAGAAATCTAGGCACAGAGAAATCTTAAAACTTGCCCAAGGGCATGATAAATGGCAAAGCCAGATTTTCAACACAGGTAGTTTGATGTCCTACTTACAATCACTAAACCACCCCATTTTACTTTATAAACCTTATTTGAATATGGAATGGAATGTTAGTTTATAGAACATCCAGAAATTACAACAGGCCTAGAAAATTCCAAAGCTCTCTCTAGTTAGTTACACAAGTGTGAAAAACAATTCCTCATCGACTCCCTCTTAGGGCCTCAGCTGCTGCCCCCACTACAAATTCCCATGCCTTCCTGACACTCGATTGTGCAGTATCAAGTCAAAAACCAAGATCCAATTCTCCACAGGCACCAGCCCGTCAGGCCAGCTAGCAACAACCAAATTTATAGCTAATAAAACCAGTTAATTGCACAGCATGAAGTTCCCTCTCTCTATGCAAAAATTACACGGTTAGGAATTTTGAGCGACTCTCACAATCTGATTAGCTAAGTGCTTTATAATATTACTCTACAGTGCAACAGAGTTTGATTATTTACATCCCATAAGAGAAATGTTTGCCACATTTATTATGGAAATCTGCAAAATCATTTAGAAGAATTCAGGAATATTTAATATTAAAATAGTCTTGAGAAGTCCTTTAATATCTTGTAGATGCCACTTAGACAGTATCTTGAATACCTGGATTCTTCAGCTAAATTAATGATCTCACTATTTCGGGGTTCTGTCAGCATACTCAAACAACAATGAATGACAAAGGTATGTGGGTGACACCTGCCAGACTACGGATTTTTTTTTAAGTACCAAACCCTAACAAATATATGGTAAAAATAATCTTGAGTCATATATTCTGAAGAATGGAAGGGATCTGAAGTCTTCCAGTCTTTTCTTTCACTGCCCCCAACCACAAGCCCCACCTTAAAGCAATTCACTTTTAAAGGCAAAAGATCGTTTTCCCGTAAAGGTTTAATGAAAAGAGCCTCCAATACCTAATAACCATCACCAGCAACCACGATATCCTTTCTTTTTACTTACCCTCATGCTGAAATACAAGTCTGTATTGGTGCTCAGTAGGAGACAGCGAAAGAGAATTCCTGAAGCCTAATGACTACTTCCTGAAGGCTAATGTCCAGGATAGTTTCTCCTAAGCCTAACCATTCTAATTCTTACCAATTTTCTTGACATGTCTTATTTTTCAGTCTTTTGGTTATCTACCTATGTCTATGCAAAGACAATAGTCATTCTGAAAACATGGTCAGATAATTGGCATTCTGTAGAGCTGCCCAACTATATTCACTTTTTACCCTGATGTTGGGGTACGGTGTAAACTTGTTTATGGTGGTTCTCCTAAAACCTGTCTTTTGATATTCTCCTCCCCCACCTAAAAGAAAACTTCTGATGTTATTATGTAATTCAATCACATAAAGTTAGAATTCAAGTAAAATAGTCTTAGTAAAAGAAATATTTCTAATTTTCCTGAACTGACTTGTTTTTATACCACTCCTCCTGTGATTACTATAAGAACCTATCATGTTACACTTTTCATGCTGACTGCTGGAAAGCTTCTACCCAAATCTCTTGCCTACATCTAAAAATACAGAGAACCTCATGGGTGCGTTTTTATCATACTAACTTCATTCCTACTTCCATTTTGTTTTTTACCATGTTTGCTCTCTCCCCCATTTTCCTATTTTTAATTTTTTTAACCCCACAATTAGTATCTTTATTAGTTGCTTTAAATCATTTCGACAAGAAAGCCATACAATAAAATAATATTTTGTAGTGCGTCTCAAATTAGAACCCTTAAGATTCCTGGTCTACAGAGAGATCCTTGGTGGCCCATGAAATCAAAATTCAAAGATACACTGGTCTAATTGAAGAGTTAGCTCCTGGTTACCTATCTGTGTATTCAAATACTATTTCCTTGACTTTCTCTTCTCCAGGAGACATCAACAGCATTCTGCTTTAGCAACCTATAACGATCCCTTAGACTCTTTCATTACCCACCCATCTCAAGCTTAGAAACCCCTCTCTGACCTCAACCTCTTATCCTTACTCCCATTAAAACGGTTCTTCATTTGGCCCACTGAGGTCTCTTACCCTTAACTCCTTTCAGTTTTTCCTTTCTAATCAACTGAGTTCTCCTGAAAGAAACAGAGATACAAAATAACAGTAGTTTAAACAAAACACTTTATATTGTCTCAAAAACAAGAAGGCTGCAGGAAGCCCAATATGGCTGCTCCACAACTATACTCTTTTCCACCATCGTTAGCATTGGCTTGCATCCTCAAAGTTACCTAATGGTCACAATATAACTCCTGGGGTTCCAAGCCATTATATTCACATTCCAGGAAGCAGGAGGGAGGATAGTACATAACAGTTTCCTCCTAGGTCAGCCTCTTTTAAAGAGCTTTCTCAGAAATTTCATCTTATTTCAGAGAAGGCTGGAGAATGTAGTTTTAAGTTACAGTAGCATATCTAACAATACATGAATCCTAAGAAAGACAAGGGGAATAGATATTGGGTGGATAACTAATAGTTAATGCCATAGCACCAAGCTGTTGGTGATCAAGCTTCTGTCTAATAAAAGGGTCTTCAAGATACTACACATAACTTTACACTCCTTGGTCAAATATTGCAAAACTCTAAAGCTCTAGTTCTCATCCTACCAATTTCTAGGTATGAAAAAATCCAATAACTACCTTTCTATGTTTCTCAGTGCTTTCAGACAAGCTTTTATGACAGAAACGTCCTGAGACAATTAACGTGGTATATTTATAGTCTGTACATTTATTGAAAGCTAAAAGATGATAGCAATAATTTTGAGTATCTGCAACTGGCTCCCCTTTTCATTCTCCATTCACCCAACAAATATTGTCAATGTGCCAGGCACAATTTTTTGGTGCTGAGGATAGTGATGAACAAGATAGCAAAACCCTTGCCTTCATGGAGCTTACGATCTACTGGAGGAAGACAATGATATCAAGAAATGAATGAGGGATGCCTGGGTGGCTCAGTCGGTTAAGTGTCTGCCTTCAACTCAGGTCATGATCCCGGGGTCCTGGGATCAAGTCCCACGAGCCTGCTTCTCCCTCTCCCTCTGCCTGATGCTCCCCCTGCTCATGCTCGTGCTCTCTCTCTCTCTCTTTCTGTCAAATAAATAAATAAAATCTTTAAAAAATTAAAAACAAGACAATTTTCAGGAGTCGACTATAATAAACCTCAAGTCTTATGTCCTTTAGCTAGTCCTGTCATCCTCAGATTACTATGAATACTCTGACACTGGGGAAGCAGGCTAACCGCCTGCAGCTTTCCTACCTTACACTCCCGGTCTTCCTTTCTGCCCCAGAGAAAAAGAGAGCCTTCCTTCCCCCCAGACCTCACCCTGACACCTGTGCTCTTTATATCCCCCCTTCTTCCCTCAGGATGTGATACACCATCAATTATGTCCTTTCTGGAATCTTTAATCTCTTTCTAAGTCTCTCCTCTAGGTTAAAAAATGCTTGAGTTTCATCTCTCCAAGAACCAAACAACTTTCCTTGACCCTCATCTCCTTCTCAACCTACTTTCCTAAACATCAAAACTTCTTGAAATAATACTTCACCTTAAATTCTATTTCCTCACTTTCTATTCACCCCTTAATCCCATTATGTTTGGCTGGATTTTTATTCTATTGTTAAAATTTCCCTAATAACTGAATTCTGATCTTTTAAATATTCTACATAGTTTCTATTCTCAGTTTTCTAGTTAAATATAACCATGCTTCTTCCCCTTAACATTCTTTTTTTTTTTAAGATTTTATTCATTTATTTATTTGAGACAGAGAGAGAGAGAGAGAGAGTGCACATGAGAGGGGGGAGGGTCAGAGGGAGAAGCAGACTCCCTGCTGAGCAGGGAGCCCGATGCGGGACTCGATCCCGGGACTCCAGGATCATGACCTGAGCCGAAGGCAGTCGCTTAACCAACTGAGCCACCCGGGCGCCCCTTCCCCTTAACATTCTGATATTGTCTTTAGCTTCTGTACTTGTGTTATATCCTGATACGAATGAAAACAAGGATGGGACAGGCACTGTAAGTCAAATGGAAATAAAGAAACTACTACTGTCAAGGGCTTACACAGTATCAAAGGGAAAAGAGAAGTGCAAAATAACAAGATGCAAAATAACCACGAGAAGGACAGAGTGCTGTGGAGGATCCACGTGCAGATCTGGCGATGGCATGGGCTAATGGAAAGCTTCAACTGGACCATGAAGAACGGTTCAGATGCTGACTAATAGCTGGGAAGGTCTGCCATTCCAAGCAGAAGAAAGAGCAAGAGCTCTGGTGGGCAGGCAGCACAGGGCAGCAAGCTTGCGGAACAGAAGCACCTCCGTTCGACTGTGAATGTGAAACACATGCAGGGAAACAGAAGTAGGTAATGGAATTGCTAACACGCAGCAACATGGCAACACATGCCAAGCTGATTTTCATGTCGCATTTCACTAGGAGCCACTCCTAAAAAGTGAAAAAACACTTCAAAGTTTCAAAGAGAACCTTTCAGGATCAGTGAGGTCTATGGAGGTGAAAGAGTTACTAATTTATGACCCCATGGAACTTAAACGTCATCTGCTCCAACTGGCCTCTTAATGAAGTTATCCCCGTAGGGATATTCCAAGAAATAGACACCCCACCTCTGACTGAACACTCCCAATGACAGGTCAACACCAGAGGATGTTTTATTGGGAACTGAGAAATGATTGATCTAAATGGGTGAAACTGGAGATGGGTCGAGTCACCCTAGAGTGAAAGATCCTTCCAGGACCGGAGGACAGGAGATAACTTGATTGAAGTACCAACATATTTAATAAAGAAGTGTGTTTGCATGGGCACTCACGTATGTGTGTATTTGGTGATAGTTAGAGATGGTCAACCACCACGGCCTGGAAAAGAGTCAAAGACTCTTTTAGTAAAAAGTAAAAAAGTAAAAAAAGTAAACACTGGCAGGGAGAAGAGGCGGGGGGTGGGGTTAAGGCAGAGGAACTTCCCCGGGGAGAAGGCGCCTCCTGTTTAAGGGCAGACAAATCAGACTGTTAGCAGAACGCAGTATTAGAATATATTCACATCCCATTACGAACTCCTCTTGCTCTGAATCCACACTCATAAAGCAATGTCTTTGTAAGTTTGTTTCCCATACAACTCACCTACAAATAGAAAATTTTCAAATTAGCAAATTGATTTTATTCCTCAGTCACAGTCAAATATGTTAACGGGATTTAGCATCCTGAGTCCATCGCTCCGAAGATGAAATTTCTGAACACATAAAGCAAAAGCTACCTTACCAGGGATCTATTTGGGTAGCTATGAGCTTTGCCTAGGACGTACCTTTACTATATCCTTGGGAGCCTTAAGATCTCCTATAGCAGGAAACTACTTTTCATGATAGCCTATTTTAATCGTTTCAAATTACTAGAGCTGACTCATGTAACTTCCTGTGTTCTTGAATTGAACTTGCTTGCTAGATCCATTTCAGTTCAGATTTTTATCTCATTTCCAAACACCCCCTCACCCCAAATTCCAACTTTTCTCTTTGCTTGAAGAGTCAGTTGGTATCCTTAATCTGACTATGACTCTACTTAATACCTCTGAGCAGAAAGGAAGAGAAAGAGTTCCTTTAAAGGCATTTGGTAAATGGTACTTAATGATACTGTAAATGGATCCATTCTTCCATGCTGGTTGACTAAAGCAGTGTTTGTGTAACGGATTCCTTTTATTTCTTGCAACAATGCACAGGACCCCGGAGAGATCAGGGACAGGCCTCAGTTGATACCTGGAGTTCTCTAGGTGGAACTTATCTCATGTAAAAGACTTTATCACCAGAAGTCTAAGAGAAAATAATTCAAAATTTATCAACTACACATGACTCTGAAGAGCCGAGAATTGTTTTGCATGTAAATAAATATAAACCTGGAGATGACTGATGCCATATACCAACCTACACCAGAGCAACCTTCTGGCAGCCCAAGGCATTTAACAAAACACAGAGAAAGTCATGGCTGAATATGGCTGAGATGTAACAGCGGGCCCAGAGATAAAGAAGAAAATATATTAGAACACCACCATGTTTTAGAAGACAGATAGAAGATTGTGAACTATAAAGCATGAGTGTATAGACCCTGTTAAGGGTCTCCAGAAAGCTATGCATATGTCTTTAAGGCTGAGAGAAAGGGATTTCATACAGGTGACCCACGTCACAGAAATACTATCATTATTGTAATTCTTTTGTAATCAATGGATGTAGGAGCCGTGGAGTTCCGGAAGCTGGAAGCTGAGCACATCCTTCCTCATACATTACTCTACCTAATGCTAATGGAGAGCTTCCTGTGTGGCAACACGGTCTCATCACCTCACATCCATTAGCTCATTTAATCCATGAAGTAAGCACTATTACTATCCCCGGTTTATCTCTAAGAAACCAAAGAACAGAGAGATTTTTTTAAAGATTTTTTATTTATTTATTTGACAGAGACAATGAGAGCAGGAACACAAGCAGGGGGAGTGGGAGAGGGAGAAGCAGGCCTCCCGCTGAGCAGGGAGCCCGATGCGGGGCTCGATCCCAGGACTCTGGGATCATGACCTGAGCCGAAGGCAGACGCCCAACGACTGAGCCACCCAGGCGCCCCAAAGAACAGAGAGATTAAGTAACCGCCCACGGTATAAGAAGCAATTAAACCAAAATTCAAACCAGGAGTTCAGCCGTGATGCAATACTGCCTCTCTCGCAAATGAATATCAATTTCCAAAATCACGTAGACGTACATGTGTATACATGTACACAGATGTACATGCACACATATTTCTAGATATTACATATGGATAAACTCACCTATGACGATACTTGTGCCTAGGACTTTGTACACAGTAAATACTCTAACACATTTATTTGACCCGAGTATGGAGAGAACTCTAGAATCAGAATCAAGAGATCTGCATTCTAGTCTTGCTTCTGACACTTGACAGCTGTGTGATTCGGAGTCAGCTTACCTACGGATAAAATGTCAAAATGTGAAGGTAAAAAAGACAGAATGAATGATCTAAAATCTCTTCAACTCTAACATTCTGTCTTAAATCTGATTCTATTAGTACGGGGTGGAGCCCAGGTGCGGGTGTTTCTTGGAAGCTTCTCAGGTGAGTCTAACATGGCTTAGGTGAGCAGCCAGGACATAGACCCACTGGCCTGGAGGGTGGTTCTGGGGCAAACCTGAATGGTGGTCTAGTTACTCTGGAGTCAGAAAACGCCCGAGCTAAATATCAGCTCTACCAGGTATGAACTACGTGACCCTGCAAGTCTCTTAATGTCACCGAGCTTGGTCTCTATCTACAAAATGAAGAAAACTGATACCTACTTAAAATAGCTGTGAGGACCAAATTTAAATGGAAAGTACTCGCTAGACCCCAGTTTTCCCCAATAAATGTTAGCTACTAGCGATTGTACGTAGAGTGATTCAGAGAAAAAAATGTTAAAAGATACACAGAACTGAACTCAGATATACAGAACATCAGCTAGAACTATGCATTGCTAGCAAATAGATCCACAGACTGGCAGCAACAGCACAGTGAAACTCGTAAAAGAAAGAGGCCAAAGCACAGGTCTGGGCAGGACACTGAGCACAGACCAGAGAGTCCAGTGAATACAGCATCAGTAAAGAGGTAAGGCATAAGTCATCCAGCAGACTCCCGTAATAATCATACCCGGGAAGAACCTCTAATTAAAAGACCAAAATACACCAAGATGACCAAAGGTGTTAAGCCTGATTCTTTAAACCTCCAAATAAATCTCTTGAAGTCCCCTACTATTTTAAAAGATCAAGTGCCAAGCTGAAAGACATTGAACATCACTTCTCCTTGCCACTCCCAGGGTAAGGAATCTGGCTTAGCATCACTAGCCTCCCGATTACTGCGCCCGTGGAATGAATCTGAATTTGATGGGGCCGTGCTTGTGTTTCTATTGCCTGCCCATCCTCAGGTTTCTGCGTCAGAGGTCACAGAAGACCACACCATGCCATCATTCTTTTTTCAAAACACCTGTCATCATTCATCATGGTGAGGTTTCTATTGTATTGGTTTAATCAGATATGTACTATATTCTCCATTCAAATATGGAAGGGCCACTGGCTCAACCTCAACAGCAAACATATTTTTTGAGTTATTTTTCCAGTAGTGAACACAGATCATAGTGATCTATTAGTTGTAAAATGAAGATCTTATCCGTGCGGAGGCTGCCACGGGAAGCAGTGCGTTCTTACTGAAGCAGCACTGAACACAGGCACTGAGCTGGCAATGCATGGACTGGGTTCCAGGGTCTGGTTTCTCCACTCCCCTGGGCGCTAGACAGCAAGCTACCTAGCCTTTCAAACATTAGAAATCTCTGGAATAGGGGATAGGAAGAACTTCTAAATAAAATTTTTAAAAATAAACTTAGTATTCTGGAGTAATTTTTAGATTCAGAGGAAGGCTGGGTTTTAGACTGAGTGTCCACTTAAGAGTATGTATGTCAAACCCATTAAATATAATGTAATGTTAGCAGACAAAAACTCCAATATGTGGGAGGGAGGGAGAGGGCGGGGGAGTGGGACAGAGAGAAAAAGATGGTGGACAAACAGCTGAGCAGAGGCACAAGAAAGAGTAAATTCTTTAGTTGTAATGAATAGCAACCCAGCTATTTCAGCTTTCAGCATTATCTTCAGGAAAACCATATTAACAAATAAAATCCAGAAAACTTTTTTTAAGTCTTTTCTGAAGCCAGTTATAGAACGCTTCTTGATCAAATTCACATTTCAGAGAGGTTTGGATTATTCCTTGTGAAGTCTGGTGGCATACTGTTTTGAGTCAAAAGTAAAGAGGGTGCGTGCCGTGGCAACTGCTGCTGGCTGCCTTCTGTTGTGTTTCCGGCAGCCACGCCCCAACCGTACCTGTCACCTTCCAACCGGCTCCTCGCTAAACGTGGCCATGGAATACAATTCTGGCTAAAAGAGGTAAGAAGTTACTATTCACATACAAAAAATAAAGTTGGACCCCCTTCCTCACACCATACACAAAAATTAACTCAAAATGGATTATAAACACAAACAATGAGCTAAGACTACAAAACATTTTAGAAGAAAATATCAGAGTAAATCTTTGTGACCCTGGGTCAGGCAAAGCCTTCTTAGATACGACACTAAAAGCAAGAGCAACAAAAGAATCGGTATATTGAACTTTATAAAAATTAAAAACATTGGTGCTTCAACAGACACCACAAAGACAATGAAAAAGAAAACTCAGAGAATCAAAGAATACGTTTGTAAATAATATATCTGATAAGGGACTTGTATTTAGAATGTATAAAAATTCTTACAACTCAATAATAAAGAGACAAATAACCCAGTTAAAAATAGGTAAAAAATCTGAACAGTTTTCCAAAAAAGATATTCAAATGGCCAATAAGCACATGAAAAGATGCTCAACACCAGTATTCACTGGAAAACTACAAATCAAAACCACTATGAGATTCCATTTCATACCCACTAGGGTGGCTACAATAATAATAATAAAAAAGAGAATAACAAGTGTTGGTAAAGATTTATCTAGAAATTTGGGGCGCCTGGGTGGCTCAGTCGTTAAGCGTCTGCCTTCGGCTCAGGTCATGATCCCAGGGTCCTGGGATCGAGCCCCGCATCGGGCTCCCTGCTCCGCGGGAAGCCTGCTTCTCCCTCTCCCACTCCCCCTGCTTGTGTTTCCTCTCTCGCTGTGTCTCTCTCTGTCAAATAAATAAAATCTTTAAAAAAAAAAAAAAAAAAAAAGATTTATCCAGAAATTAGAACCTTCACACCCTTCTAGTAGGAATGTAAAACAGTACTGACGGTTACTCAAACAATAAATACAGAGCTATCGTGTGACTCAACAATTCTACTCCTAGGAATAGTGGCAAGAAAAGAAAAATCCTATGTCCATACACAAATGTTCATATCAGCATTATTCCTAATAACCAAAAAGTAGAAAACAATCCAAATGTCTATCATCGGATAAACAGATAAATAAAACGTGGCATATCCATACAATGGGATATTTGGCAATAGAAAGAAATAAAGTATGTGATACTGTGATTTATAATAAGTATATATTTGGTCTTCTTCCCCATTTCTGGCACAGAGCTCCTAAAACCCTTGGAATTTCCTAACTGATGAGAGTGAAAAGGGGTCTTTTGTTCTGTTAATGAGGTGACTTTGGAAAGCACCTAAGGTTGGGGGCTAGTTCCCAGGAGAACCAACCCTGTGATTAGAGGGTTAGAACTTTCATTCCCCTCCCCCCTGGCCTCCAGGGAGGGGAGAGGGGCTGGAGGGTGAATCATTTGCCAATGGCCAAAGATTTAGTCAATCATGCCTGTGTACTGAAGCCTCCACAGATGGACAGGGTTTAGGAGCTTCCAGGCTGGTGAACCCATGGAGGTACCTGCTGGGGCAGCGCATGCCTGAAGAGGGGAAGGAAGTCTCACCAGCCTCACATGGCCTTGCCTTAGGCATCTCTTCCATCTGGCCGTTCCTGAATGATATCCTTTTGTAATAAACGATGATCCAGTAAGTAAAAATGTTTTCCTGAGTTCTATTGGCCGCTCTAGCAAATTAAATGAACCCAAGAAGGGGATCATAGAAACCTCTGATTTTCAGTCAGTCAGTCCCAATTACCGGTCACAACCTGGGCTTAGCCTGTGTTGTCTGCGGCTGTCTCCAGGTAGACTGTGTCAGAATTGAGTTGAACGGTAGGACACCCTACTGGTTTGTGTGGAAACAACCCCTCCCCACACCGGAATTAGGTCCAGGAACCCATTTAAGTAGATACATGCTACAACATGGATGAGCCCGGAAAACATGCAAAGTCCAAGAATCCAGCCACAAAAAGCCACGTATTATATAATTCTATTTATATGAAATATCCAGAAAAGGCAAATCTATAGAAAAAGAAAATAGATTAGTGGTTGCTTAGGGCTAGGTTGTGGGGGAGTTGAGGGAATATGAGAAATTACTGTAAACGGATCTGGATTTCTTTTTGGGGTGAAAATATTCTAAAAGTGATTGTGATTATAATGGCGTAATTGTGAATGTAGTAAAAACCATTTAATTGTACACTTTAAATGCATGGGTTATATGGTGTGTGGATATTTATTTCATATTCAGTGTTACATATATGAATATACATGTATATATTTATACATATGAAATTATTGATTGGTGCTTTGGGAGAAGCCCTTTAAAAGGCAACAGACTTGATTGGCTTATTCTTTCGCCTTTTTAAAAAACTGAACTTTTGTTTTTTAACTAAGGTAAAATTTATATATCATAAAATAAACAGATCTTAAATGAATAATGTAAAGAGCTTTGATACATGTAGGTATTTGTGTTTCATCGCAATCAGGATATAGACTATTTCTATCTTTCCATGTGCCTTTTTGTCAATACCACCCCTCATAGGCACTGTTTTGCTTTTTTTTTTTTTTAAAAAAGATCTATTTATTTTAGAGAGTGCGTGAGCAGGTGGAGGGGCAGAGGGAAAGGGGAAAGGATCTCAAGCAGACTCCCACTGAGCCTGGAGCCCATGTGGGGTTCCATCTCATGACCCTGAGATCATGACCTGAGCCAAAATCAAGAGTGGGACGCTTAACCTACTGAGCCACCCAGGCGTCTCAAAACTGTTCTTTCTAGTACCGCTGATTAGTTTTGCCTTTTGAAATTCACATAAATGGAATCATACCATATGTACGATTTTTTACTAAACAGTATGTTTTTTTTAACTTTTTTTTTTTTTTTTTTTAAAGATTTTATTTATTTATTTGAGAGAGAGCGAGTACATGAGAGGGGGGAGGGTCAGAGGGAGAAGCAGACTCCCCGCCGAGCAGGGAGCCCGATGCGGGACTTGATCCAGGGACTCCAGGATCATGACCTGAGCCGAAGGCAGCCGCTTAACCAACTGAGCCACCCAGGCGCCCTAAACAGTATGTTTTTGAGATTCATCTATGTTGCTGCATTTATCAGTAGTTCATTCTTTTTATAGCTAATTAGAATTCCATTTTATCAATATAATATTGTTTATTTATCTATTTTCCTATTAATGAGTATGTGGGTTATTCTCAATTTTGAGCTATTATAGATAAAGATGCTACAAATATTCTTATACTAGTCTTTTTTGAACATACGTTTTCATTCCACTTGGGTAAATACCTGTAAGTTGAATCGCTAGATCATAGGCAGGGTAAGCTGGGGGCTTAATTTTTGAAGAAACAGGCAAAAAACACCCCAAAGTGGTCATACCATTTCACACTCTATGAAAAGGTGCTAATCTACATTCTCACCAATATTTGGTGTTGCTCGTTTTAAAAATTTTAGCCATTCTAATGGGTGTGAAATGAATCTCACTGTGGTTTTAATTTGCATTTCCCTAATGACTAATACTATTGAGCACTTTCACGCATGCTTACTGATTATCCATATACAGTTGACCCTTGAACACAGGGATCGGTGCACTGACCCTCTGTGCAGTCAAAAATCTTTTGACCACCCCCCTCCAAAATTTAACTACTAATAGCCTACTGTTCACCAGAGGCCTTACCGATAATGTAGCCAGTCAATTAACACATATTTTGTATATGTACTATATACTGTATTATTACAATAAAGTAAGCTAGAGAAAATGTTGAAAAAAATCATTAAAAAAATACACTGCTGTGGGGCACCTGGGTGGCTCAGTCGTTAAGCGTCTGCCTTCAGCTCAGGTCATGATCCCAGGGTCCTGGGATTGAGCCCTGCGTCAGGCTCCCTGCTCAGCAGGAGGCCTGCTTCTCCCTCTCCCACTCCCCCTGCTTGTGTTCCCTCTCTCGCTGTGTCTCTGTCAAATAAATAAAATCTTAAAAAAAATATATATATAGTGCTGTATTTATCAAAAAATCCACATATCAGGGGACCTGCACAATCCACACCCATGTTGTTCAAGAGGCAACTGAATATCTTTTGTGGAGTGACTGTTCAAATCTTCTATTTTAAAATTTTTTTATTTATCTTTTTTTTTTTTAAGATTTTATTTATTTATTTATGAGAGAGAGAGAGAAATAGCATGAGAGGGGAGAGGGTCAGAGGGAGAAGCAGGCTCCCCGCTGAGCCAGGAGCCGGATGTGGGACTCGATCCCAGGACTCTGGGATCATGACCTGAGTCGAAGGCAGTCGCTTAACCAACTGAGCCACCCAGGCACCCTTATTTATCTTTTTAATATTGATTTGTAGGAGTTCTTAAAGTCCTTTGGTAGATACATCTATTATAAATACTTTTTCCCAGTCTGTGCCTGCTTCTTTATTTTTTAAACCGTTTCTTTTCATGAGCAGAAATTTAAAATTTAATGAAATTCTAGTCATCAATTTTTACTTTTATTACTGACATTTTTTGGGGTTTGGCTACCATAAGATTGTAAAATATTCCTTTTCTTATAGAAATTTTTTGGTTTTAACTTTTACATTTTGGTTTATAATGGATCTTGAAATAATTTTTTGTGTATGGTGTAAAGTAGGAGTTAAGTTTTTTAACTATGCATACCTACTGTTCCAGAAATATTTACTAAAAATATTTCCTCTTCTGCATTTAATTACGTTGGCATGTTTATTAAAATTCAACAGACTTTAATATGTGGGGGGCTAAATCTGAAATTCTGTTGCATTGATCTATGTTTCTATCTTTACGCCAATACCACACCATCTGAATTACTGGACTTTTGCAGTAAGTCTTGAAATCAAGAAGTGTGAATCCTCCAACAATGTTCTTCTTATACAAATCAATTTTTAGGGGAAAGTGACATCTGAACAATAGTGTGTTTTAAAATCCATGGACATGATCTCTGTCTTCTTATTTAGATCATCTTTAATTTTTCTCAGCAATGTTTTGTAGTTTTCAGTGTGGAAATTTTTCATACCTTCCATTAAATTTATTTCTCAGTATTTCTTGTTTGATGCTATTCTAAATAAACTGTTTTCTAAAGAAATTTCATTTTTTGAATTGTTTGCTCCTAGTATATAGCAATATAATCAACTTGCTTCCTGTAACTTTACTAAATTAATCCATCACTTCTAAGAGTTGTTTTGAACACTTAAGATTTTCTATGTAAATAATGATTTCATCTGCAAATAAAGGCAGATTTATTTCTTCCTTTCCAATCTTTAGCCTTTTGCTTCTTTTTCTTGTCTTACTGTTCTGACTAGGACTTCCAGTACAATACCAAACACAAATGGTGAAAGTAGGCAAAATGATTTATCTTGCTTGGGGTCTGCTTAACTTTTAGGACCTATATATTTTCCACCAAAGTTGGGAAATTTTAAGTTATCATTTCTTCAATTTTTTTTCTATCCACCCTCTCTCTCCTTTCCTTCAGGAAGTCCAATTATATGTTTTAGACTGATATTGTCTCATATTACTGAGTTTTCCATTTTTTTAAGTCTTTTTTCCCTTATGTTCTTCAGATTTGATAAATTCTATTAATTTGTTTTTATATATATTGACTCTTCCTTTTGCCTTCCCTAATTTGCTATTAAGCCACATCTAATAAAATAAAAACTTCAAAGACTGCAGTTTTTCATGTCTAGAATTTTTAGTTCCTTTCTTTCTGCTGAATTTCCCATTCTGTTCTTTCATTATGACCATGTTTTCCTTTAAGTTCTTGAACCTGTTAATAAAAGCTGCTTTAAATTGTCTGCTAATTACAACATCTGGGTCATCTCAGAGTTTCCAGTAAAACATTTTCATGTTTCTCCATGTGTCCAGTAATTTTTTATTGTACATTGGCCAAGAATATAATTTGCTATAATAAGTAAGGGTAAACGAATACTATTTAAACACAAAATATAAAAGCTACTAAAAGAAATGAAAGAGCTCTCTATATAGTCACATAGTACCTCAATATACTAAGTTTAAAACCCAAGTTTCAAGACAATATATACATATAACAGCATGACCCAAGTTTTTAACATTTTATTTTGAGATAACTATGCAGCTGTAAAATCCCATATACTCTACCCAGTTTATATTCCGCATACCTTCAGCACAATATCATAATCAGGAAATTGATACTGATACAATCCACAGATCTTATTCAGATCTCACCAGTTTTATATGCACTTGTGTGTGTGTGTATGTTAAGTTCTAGACAATTTTATCATACATATATTCAAGCAATCACCACCACAGTCAAGATATAGGCAGTTCCATCACAAATTTCCCTCATGCTACCCTTTCTGGAAATATAATCCATTTTTATGGAGGGAAAAATATTAGTACAGCTTATAAATGCAGAGAAAAAATCAATCTGGAAAGTTATTCATAAACTGATAAGTTTTAGAGTATAAGACTATAGGGAGGAGAAATGTTTTGCTTCTTTACAGGCTGCTGTAATGTTTGATTTTTTTTTTTTTTTTACAATGAGCATGCATCATTTTTTAATGTAAAAAATAAAATCTGGAAAATAAATATAATATGGAAATATCTGGTTATAAGTATAGCATAGTGAACAAATGCATAAAAGTAGAAACTTAAAGAAGAAGCATGGGGGCGCCTGGGTGGCTCAGTCGTTAAGCGTCTGCCTTCGGCTCAGGTCATGATCCCAGGGTCCTGGGATCGAGTCCCACATCGGGCTCCCTGCTCGGCAGGAAGTCTGCTTCTCCCTCTCCCACTCCCCCTGCTTGTGTTCCTGCTCTCGCTATCTCTCTCTCTGTCAAATAAATAAATAAAATCTTAAAAAAAAATAAAGAAAGAAGAAGCATGATACTGAAGTATATCAAATAAGATATACTATTTAGAAATCTATTTTCCTATTATTAGTATACTGTCTCCAAGTTACGTTCCTTTATTTAAGTAAGAACTGGTCACTTTTAATACTAGGAAGAGATTCCAAAAAGGAAAAAACAAAACAAAACAAAACCACTTCAAAAATTTTGCAGAAACCTAAAAAGTCACAATAAATGGAGCTATAGTACTTATTAATAAGATAAGAATTAGGGGACAATTAGACACTTAATAAATATCACTTGGTAAGAGTTTCCTGAGTATAATTTTAATGTTCTTTTAAAACATCACATTACAGTACTGCATTATTCCTTTAATGCTGGGCCAAAACTGTTAGCATGTGGGATAGACTCAGAACAATTTAGAGAAGAGCTTTCTGATGGTCAGTTTTCCAAAGATGAAATGGATTGTCCCAGGAGGTTAATGAGTTCTCCATCATTAGTAATCAGAATTCAAACAGAAGCAAAATGCTTATTTGCAACAGGAATGTTGCAGAGGAGATTCGGGCATCAGAAACATGGTTGATTAAGGTCTTTTCCAAAGCTGAGGTTCCAAGGGTAAACAGCACTGGATCCAGAGCCAGAAAACCCAAGATTAAGTTCTGTTTTCTCCCGTATAATTTTGGGAATCATACTAAACCTGTTCCATCATTTATAAAGGAAATGATATAAAGAACAGTGCTTTCTAAATGGTAAAAGCGCTAGCTGAATAATATTATCATTTGAGGATAATGCAAGGGATACTGGGCTAAAACCCTAACAGAAGTTATTTAAGCCAGCCATTAAGCAGATTTCTGAATGGTAAGGATCATAGAACCCATTTTTCCAGAGAGGCTGTGGAATTTTAACAAGAGATAGATATTTTCAGTATCTGCGATGACTTAGATAAAATCTTGATCTAGAACAAGAAGCTCAATTGTGATTTATGTGGTGCTACTTCCATAGCTCCTAGAAACACTACGAAGAAAAGCAAAGTGACCTTTTACTGCTAATGTGGAAGTGTTACCAAATGCCATATTTAACCTTCTTTCCTACAAGCATAGGGTAGACAGCTGAATGTCATTTAAGATCTAACACACACAGTAGGAACTTGACAGTGTGCTCCTGACAAGAGCTCCAAACTGGCAAAGCAAAGACCTGGGCCCTATGACTGGATTTATTGCTACCCAACATAACTGTGCTGCACTTCAAATTACTGATTTTTGGAGGTTTGGGACCGTCAGATTAAAATAGCTATTAAAAGTTCGGTTTGATTACTGTATTAGATTTCTAAGATAATAGACCTTTTCATAATTATGTGCAAATCAACCCAATAAGCAAAACACCTACCACAGTATCAATCCTCCATCATCTTTCAAATCCCCTCTTATTATCTTGACGTGACTATATACAAAGTAGCTAAATCTTAAGCCATCCATAATTAGGAGTTCACAACACACAGAAAAGAAAGTCTCATAGTTCAATCATGAACACTTTCAGATTTTAAATATCCTAAAATCACAAATATTTATTAATTTCCCTGGAATAAATGAGAACTGTTAAAGTAGAAAGAAATGGCTGGATAATTGTTTAAATAAATTTTTGTAGGTTGACTGACTGAAGAGCACTTTTACCTTCTTTTACTTAATCCTTGCTGCCCAAGAGCCAACAGTCCTCGTATCAGAAAATTTTATGTGGGTTACAATTTAAGTCACTACTGTACTTTAAACACTAGACAAAATCAAATTTCCTTCTGTTTCTGCTCATTGACTCCCATTTGTTTCTTAGCACCCACAGATTTTCAACAGAATATAAAATACAGTAACAGCAGCATACCTATTCACTGAAAGAGATTTTACTGCTACATATGATTACCAGACAATCTCCCTTACACATAAAATTACTCGCCCAGAAAAAGATCTTTTCAAGCTGACATTTTAATTAAAATGGATGCTTCTGTCTTCTTGAGCCTGCCTCCCCAAACAGAGAACTTGGGATATTTATAATTCTCTTCTTTACACACCTGCACCACACTGTATGCCTCAGTAACAAGGTGACTATCAAAATACAAAAGACTTAATACAGTCATAATCACTATTATTCTTTAGGCCAAGTGTTTTGGCAGATCCGGACTCTAGATTCTGATAGTAAATGGGGAATTCTGCATATAAATTCTGGTAAATCATTATTTAAAATATAAAAAAATGTAACGAAGAGCTTAATAAAATCCAGCAGTTTAACACTCCCTAGCAACAAACACAGGAAATCATGTTTTCCCATGCAAAGTGCACAAACACAGCCATGATCCTTTTCAGGTTGAGAGACAAATTGGGAAGACCAATCGCCTGAATATTTTCATAGCTACTGCTCCTGAAAAGTGGTACCTCTTGCAAGGAAAGGATAGAACAAAGATCTTAATGTTGCAGGTCTGAAGGATACCCACATCAAAACCAGGTATAGTGGCCCTAACCTAAGTAGCTGGCAAACCGCAGGATGGATGTGGGCACTCTTCTGCCTAATAAAATCTGAATCAAACACTTTGCATCTGATTCTCCATGTGAGCTTTTATGCAAACTTCTAAAGTGCAAGGAATCCTGGGGTGGAAGAGCTATTCTGAGAGATTTCACATAGTTCATGTAATTAGGGAAACCACTTCCTTTGATTGTAAGTGTTCAAAACAGCTGAATTTCTCCTATCAAAGGCACTCTGTGATTTGGGTCACCTCTTTTACTTTCTCTTTCATGTTTCCCAGGATGAGAGGTGAAGCTGGAGAGCACATTATTTAGGGGAAAAAAAGATCTTGCTTTTTGTTTTAGGGATTGAACTTACACTATTCAAAAGACTGTCATTTAGAATCTTCCTTTCTTTCTCACCTTCTCTTTCCTCCTCCACCAAGGCTCTTCAGTAGAACACAATCCAAAATGCCAATTTAAGGCTGATGGAAAATGGTCAGATTGTATGTAGAAGGATTCTAATTTTCATGTTTGGGTTTAAAACATAATTAGAAAGAATTGTAGTCTGCAGGATCTTGATCTCCATATTATGAATTTTTGTTTTTCTAACAGTGGAGTAAGAAAGAGACAGGGACAGAGAGAGAGAGAGAGCACTGGAAAAAGGAGCCTCCTCTCCCCACTCCCCGCCCTCCCCCCCAATAAAAAGCACAAGTCACCAGCAGCAAAGACTGCAGAAGAAACTATCACCCTGTTCTTTTCCTATATCCCTGGAGTATCCTTTTTCCCTAAAAGTAGAACACAGGTTTATTCAGTGAGATGGTTCATGCTGCTCTGCTGTAGCTAATCTTAGCACTGAGGCCGTTAAGGTGTTCAATTCGACTTATTCTAAAACATCCGGGTCAGTTTAGCACAGTTAGGTTTGGCAGTGAATACACAAAATAAAAGGTAAAAAATAATTCACCATTTACCAGCCACTTGGATGCCCATATTTCTACTGAATCTAAAACAAGATGAACAATAATATCTGTACTACAATCTCTAAGATTTTAGTTAGTTTAAATGTCAGTTAATTAAAACTCTGGATGGTTAATAAAGACTAGTGATGTTATCAGTCACATCAAGGAAAAAGGGTTTTGAACCATATGAATAAAATACGACAAAATTCTCTAGAGTGACAATAATACCACTTGCATTCATTATATTTGATTTTTACAATCCAAGGGAAATATAACTAAGCAGGAATTAAACCCATTTTATAGGTGAAGAAACTAAGTTCCAGAGTTAGCTGACTTGCCCTACATCCCGGTCAATAGGAGCAAAGTAGAAGAAGCTCTAGAAGTTTAAACAGAGAAGAATAGGGCATGGTCTCCATTGCCCAGGATCCTAAGTTTCTCTTATCACAGTCTAAAAAATCATATTAGCTTCTCCAGCAAATACATCACACTTTAACTCACAGTAAGCCAAATACAAAATGTCCTTCTGTTAAGCCATATCGTCCTCATCATTTATTTACACTTAGCTTTCCAATGTCTAAGATGTTGCCTTCCCATCTCCTGGCTCATTGCTGTCATCTGTTGAATTCTTTTCAAATTCTTTTTTTTTTTTTTTTTTTAAGATTTTATTTACTTGATAGAGAGAGGGAACACAAGCAGGGGGAGTGGGAGAGGGAGAAGCAGGCTTCCCGCGGAGCGGAGAGCCCAATGCGGGGCTCGATCCCAGGACCCTGGGATCATGACCTGAGCTGAAGGCAGACGCTTAACGACTGAGCCACCCAGGCGCCCCTCTTTTCAGATTCTTGATCTTATTGTGCCTTTTAACACGTCAACTACTTCTCCTACTATCATACTGAGTCAGGTGCTACCTAAATTATTAATGTCTAAGTGTTGAAGAGGACATGAGTAAAATTATTTAATTCCACAAAGATTAGGTGTTCTTTACGTGCTTGTAAGAGTGTGTACAAATTCACCTAATTTGTACATGGAAACTTTATTTCGATATTTTTATTGCAGCACCAGATAAATTTTGCCTTCCACACTGTAATCCATCCTCTTTGTTCCTATCACTATTATGATCCTTAGCGTGTTTTTGAGCCAAAATGTATTGAGCACTTGCTCTATGCCAAGCATTGCATTGAAAACCTTGCCTTCCCCCAAAGGTACTCTGAGGTAGGTGCTGGTAGTGTCCTTACTTGAGACCTGAGGACAGGGCACAAAGACTATGCTAGTCAAGCAGCTGCACAAGGGATTCCAACACAGGTCTGACTCCGGAACCCACACTTCAATCCACTGCCTCTGTATGGAAGGTGTTTGTCTACAAGCTTCTCTCTCCCGGTTCCACTGTAAGATCCCTGTGGCTCCCCCAACATCCACCAAGTTCTGGCGTAGATCCAGTCCTTAATAAAGGGCTTCTGAAGTAAGGTGAAATCACAGCACAATAGGGATGGAGAGGGCGCTACAGCCTAAATAAAAGGTTTAAAAAAGACATCACACCTGTCTCCAAACATCTGAGGGCTGCCAGGAGGATGTGCCGGACCCAATTTATTCGGTACCAGTGGACAGTACTGGAATCAATGGACCGAGTTAAAGGGGAGCAAATTCTAACTGAAACCAACTAAGGCCTTTAAAAGAGAACACCACAAGAGAAAAAAAAAGGGTGCCTTACTATAAGGTTCCTATTATCAGTGGTATTTAGAGTGTCCAGATGCCCAGACAATGGGAGGAAATAACCCCATCCTGAGAATCTTTGGTTAGGGTAGACCAGTGGTTCCTAAACACCAGTCCACTGACCTGCTAGATCAGGGATAAATGTTTCTTATACACACACACTAGGCTCTACTCTGGAACTGCTAAATCAGAATCCTCGAAGTAGGACCGAGCTATGTGTATATTAACAAGCCCACTAGGTCATCCTGATGTGCGGACAAAATTAGGAAGACCGGACTTGTGAGGTTCTTCTCAACTTTAAGCTCTAATTTTATGAAGATGTGCTTTCATTTGTCTCCTCACTTTATTAATAATTACTGCAGTTAAACTTCTGAAGTACTACAGACGTTATGGTCCCTGACTGACTCTCTTTACACCAAACTCTCCTTTCACTTTGTCCTTTCTGTTAACAGTTATTGTGAGAGCTTTTTCCAGGAAGTCAGTGTCCACTTGGAGTTTCCCATTGCGCGTCATCTTTCTACACGTTACCCAATCTGTTTTCAGATCCGAGCCACTTTTGTGACGATGCAGAAAAACAATGACATCAGCTTTATGGGTGAAGGACTCTGAGACGTTTACATCGCTTTGCTATGGTCTTCTAAAATTTAGAAGTTACATATAAAATCTGTATTCTTCACCATACTTCCCCCTCTTAGAATACACAAATATTTAGGTCAAGCATTCAAAAATAATGTTCCCGGGGCGCCTGGGTGGCTCAGTCGGTTAAGCGTGGGACTCTTGATTTCGGCTTAGGTCATGATCTCAGGATTGTGAGACTGGCCGGGGTGGGGCTCCGCACTTAGTGGAGTCTGCTTTACTCCCTCTCTCCCTCTACCCCTCCCCACGCAGTCCTCTCTCTCTCTCTCTCAAATAAATAAATCTTTAAAATAATAATTATAATAATGTTCCTTAAATTTCATGTAACTCCATCACCTTCGTACTAAAAACTTACTGAGGGGGGCGCCTGGGTGGCTCAGTCGTTAAGCGTCTGCCTTTGGCTCAGGTCATGATCTCAGGGTCCTGGGATCGAGCCCCGCATCGGGCTCCCTGCTCAGCGGGAAGCCTGCTTCTCCCTCTCCCACTCCCCCTGCTTGTGTTCCCTCTCTCGCTGTGTCTCTCTCTGTCAAATAAATAAATAAAATATTAAAAAAAAAAAAACTTACTGAGGACTCTGTTGAAATGAGCCACAGTTTTTAATCAATAAATATTTCTGAGTGCTTACTGTATGTAAAGTGCCACTGGGAGGTGGGAAATGGAAGATGAAAAGCGATCCACAGTGCATATTCCTAACATTTGTCTAATGCTTACTATGTGCGTTTTCTCTTGCAATTCCTGCAAGCCTATGAGAACTACCAATCTTCTCTCTAGCTTGCAAATGAAGAAAGTGAGACTTGGTGGTGAAGTCACGTGCCCTGGGGCACTAAGCTGGTAAGTGGACCGGCTGCAAGAAACTTTACCCCAGGACGACCACTTCCGAGCCTGTATTTCCAGCCACCGCACTACGCGGAGTCCGTACTGCTAACCACACTGCTCCACGTCCCGATGAAGGAAGGGTTAAGGCTCACAAAAGCAGCCTAAGACAAGTGCTCCAGAGAGGTGTCAACAGAGTTCCATGAAAACACAGAGGGAAAACTGAACTCTGCTGGGGAGGGGGGGGAGGGTTGGAAGAGCTTTTAAGGACAGGTATTTTAAGGACATCAGGCTCCTGACTGCCTGGGAGCAGGAAGAAGCGCTGGAGGCAGGAAAGCACACTGCCCCTTTGGAGAACGTTCTGTCCTCTCCCGAAGCTGATACACAGCCTGCAGGAGGGGTAGGTAGCAGGAGAGTGTGGAAATTTTGTTAAAGGGCCTAATGTCACCTTAAGGAGTTAGAATTTATTCTATGGGTAATGAAGAACTATCAAAAGTTTCTGCTGCAGAAATGACATGATCTGATCTGTTTTTCTTTTTCTTTCTTTCTTTTTTTTTTTTAATTTGGTATCCATATGGCAGACGGATCAGAAAGGGAAAATAGCCAGATTCTGGACGGAGAGATAATAATAAATTAAGAGAAGCAGAGATGGAGAGAAGAGAGCACCAATTCCAAACAAAAACAAAAACAAAAAGCCCCACTTTCCGTTGTCAACAAAATTTACATGGTTAAGAATACAGCTAAAGGAGAACCCATTTCCTCAGAAGCTCTGTCTTTCCATTCCAGGGACTTTGTTTTGGAATGCATTCGATTAGAGATGAGAATTCCCCTGGGGAGGACGGGGGGTGAGATGGGGGCTCTCTCCAGGAAATGGAGGGATTAGAATTGGTCTTGGTTGCAAAACTACTCTCAGACACAGGGGAGGACATGAAATCACATCAAACCAGTTAGCTGCCATCCTTACCACTGCTTCTATTAGTTCTTAAAACTTACTCCTTTTCCAAATGGTTGCTTTTGAATAAACTCAGAGGCCAGCCAAGGGTCCACAACACCGAGTGCATCCGAGCAGACCCTCAGAGGACCTGCCTCCCGCTGTCCTTCTGTCATCCTTCCGTATTTCTACACTTGATTTTTTGAGATTTATTTATTTGTGATTAAAATATCTTCTCTTAAGAATATCTAAATGCCACATCACTTTCTAGCTGAAATGATGAATTCTGCACCGCTACGGTTGTTAATTGATACTCATTTTGAAATGTGTTTTTATTTTCATTGACAATTTTGAGAACAATTTGTAAATGTGACTGGTTTAATGGTTCTCATCTCTGGATGGTTTATTTTTCACTCCACCTCAAAACGAAACTGTTGAATTCCTAAGCAACTCTTTCCGCATCTCCATCACACTGGGTATCCATGGCAACATGTCCTGAAGAACTGGTACACTGTGGCATTTCATTGTTTAATGGAGCACCTAATGTCAATTACTATACATGGACCTTTATATGTGTGTGTATTACTTAATCTCCTTTATATTCTATAAGGCACATAGGATAGCCTCTGAATTCTCCGGAGACAATGCATTATCCCCTCTAGCGGATAAAAGCCAGAGCAGAAAAACAAAATGAGTGTATGCACAAGGATGATTTAAGATCTCTGGCCTGCTGCTGGCTCTGCTATTTTCTCCAAGTTAGACGACACAGCCAACGGTTTTATCCAGGCAGACAAAAACTCTGTACAAATGCCACTACTATGTGAAGTAATTATATTCCCTAAGAAACTGTATGCACATTGTTTCCAAAGGTGCCGAGAGACTAGTCAAAATCTCAAACAGGCCTCTTGTGTTAGGCATTACCACATTTCAAGAGAATTTTGGTAGATTCTCAAATCTTGTCAAACTCTGAACCCTGGTGCGGCTGAAGTTTTTGTTTTTTTGTTTTTGTTTTTTAAAGATTTTATTTATTTATTTGACAGAGAGAGACAGCGAGAGAGGGAACACAAGCAGGGGGGGTAGAGAAGGAGAAGCAGGCTTCCTGCTGGGCAGAGAGCCCGATGCGGGGCTCGATCCCAGGACCCTGGGATCATGACCTGAGCCGAAGGCAGATGCTTAACGACTGAGCCACCCAGGCACCCCGAAGTTTTTGTTTTACACTGATATAATGGTACTCTAGTGGTTGTAACAATCATCAGCCTGACTGTCCCTCTCACACTGCTGATCTCATTTCAACTACTAGACAGTCGGGGCAGAAATGCAAAGTCCACCCCTGCAGAGCACTCTCCTGTCCCAGCCCCATCACACCCTCTCTGGGCATCCCTGCGGACTAGCACACTTTGGATGGGATCCAACACATTCTCCTGTCATATGCCATTCTGCTCTTTAGTGAAGGTGTATTTAAATTTCGAACTGGAAGGAGTCTCATCATTTTTACCATTCTATTTTTTAACCCTTTCATTTTACAGAAGGGAACCAGAGTGGTAAAGGATGCTTCCAGAATCTAGGACAAAAACATGAATGCTGCTTTCTACTTGACAGCATAGAAATACTAGTCTCATGATGCTTTTTGTGCCTTTTTTTTTTTCATATATAGTAACAGAAATTAAGTGGGTATCATCTCAAAATAGTTCTTCATTGGGGCACCTGGGTGGCTCAGTTGGTTGGATGTCCAGCTCTTGATTTTGGCTCAGGCCATGATCTCGGGGTCCTGGAATCGAGCCCAGCATAGGCTCTGCACTCAGTGGGGAGTCTGCTTGAGATACTCTCCCTCTCCCTCTGCCCCTCCTCCCACTCATGCTCTCTCTAAAGTAAATAAATCTTAAAAAAAAAAAAAACAGTTCTTCATTAAGCATATATATATTGGCTATAAGATGCTTTCTTGGGAAAAAAAAAAACCAACAGTGATATACTATGGACATTTTTCCATGTCAGTAAATATGGATCAGGATTGTTGTTTTCCTTACCAGCTTAATTTTCATTAAATGGGAATACCAGAACTGATTTACCTGGTCCTCTGTTGAACACCTCAGTTGTGTCTAATTTCCCATGGCTATAAAAACATCACTGTACAATTATACATTTATCAGATGCACCTGTTGACCCATAACCTTCGGATATATTCTTAGTTGTGAAATGCCTAGTCAAAAAATACGCATGTTTTGGGGTGCCTGGGTGGCTCAGTCAGTTAGGCGGCTGCCTTCGGCTCAGGTCGTGATCCCAGGGTCCTGGATCAAGGCCCACATAGGGCTCCCTGCTCAGCGGAGAGCCTGCCTCTCCCTCTTCCTCTGCTGCTTCCCCCTGCTTGTGCTCACTCTCTCCCTCTCTCTCTCTCCGTGTTGAGTAAATAAATAAAAATCTTAAAAAAAAAAAAACACGCATGTTTTGATACATAATGCAAAGAGGCACTTTAGAAGTATATCAACTTATGCTTCTACCTACAATTTAAGAGAGTATCCATCCTCACTAGTAGTGAGAATTTGCATTAGTCTTTATCAACAGTGAATAGTCTATTTTTTTCGTGAAAAGTCTCTTCAAGTCCTTTTTATATTAGTGTGTTTGGCCCTAAGTTCTTGACTCTACTTAAATGGGTTTTGACTCTAATTTCTAATTATGTATAAATTTTCAAAAGGCAGTTTCAACTTAGTTTTAATAGGTCAAATATAGTCAAGTTTCACTTCAAAATACTCCCAAATCCCTTAAGGAAAGCATTTGTGAAATCACAAATGTAACCATTATGAACATAAAACCCACTGCCAGAGACCTGGGCCCCAATCTCCGCTCTCCTACCCAGCACCTAGTGATCGGAGACAAGTTATTTCATTCTCTGTGTTTCAATTTTATCATATGTCAAGCTGGCAACAATGTTGAATTTCACGGATTCTAAGACATACACTTCTTTCTCCAGGTATCACTAGCATTGAGGTCGTATGAAAACGGGTGTCCCCTGACAACTTTCACAGGCAGCCTTTTCTCTTTCGTCGTGGTGCATATAGTAATGGCTCATTTTAAATGAAAAGCACCTTAGATTTGATGAGACACGGTAGTACCAACCTCACAGGGCTGTGGTCAGGATGAAATGACAGGAGGCATCTCTGAGTTTTAGCACAACACACACTCCAGGAATGTTACTCATTATGGATGCAGTGTTACACAGTTCTGTAATTTTGTTTTTAATGTTTAAGATTTCTAAAATTGAGTTGAAGAATGTTTTTTAGTTCCTTGAACCATATTTTATTGTAAAACAGTTGAACATTCTTCATTTTAAAATTATTACAGATAAAACAGGTGCTAGTATAATAATGTCCATTAAAGGAAATTCTATTTGAGCAGGAAGTGATCTATTACCTTGCACTTTTAGGAAAGAATCGCTCAGTAATATCTTAAAATCATGATCTCAAACAGTTGCCAAATAGCTATGGGAAAAAATAATGCAAAGAACAGTGTGGAAACTTTCAATTACAGTCAATGTAACCGTAACGTTCCCCATCTGCTGCTCTGTCACGGGATCTGTTGCATACGCACCACCACACAGCACTGCTCCTTGGGACTTACAAGGACGAAACTCCTCACGAGAAATCCTGGGGAGGGCCTCAAGCAGGAGTGTGAGACAAACCTAGTATTAGAGGGAAAACTAACGTTCTCTTGCTCTTTCAATAATTTTCATGAATTTTTCTGCCACAAAATGAACTCACTGAATCTCTCTCTCATCGGAGTCGAGAGGAAATGTAGAACCAGGCGTGGGAAGGTTTCCACGAGCTGTGCTTCAGCTCACAGGGAGCCAAGACGGCCTGGGTTCAAGTTCCAGATCTACCCCTCACTACGTGCCTTTGGGCAGTAAGTTCACTTCTCTGCATTTCTTTACCTGTGTGTTGGTCACAATACCTAACTCACTAAGCTGTTACCTATGCTCACGGAGTGCTGGCAAATGGGAAAAGTTTAATAAAGGATTTTGAATATTATTACTAGTTGTTATGTGTAAATTATGGGGCTTCTGACTTCATCTCTTACTTCTTTTGCCCAAATTTAGGGCAATTTTTACTAACATTGTATTCCAAATCAATATATACATTTCTGGGGTGAGAACCTTCCTCCCCCTCCCCATCTCATTTAGGAATTAGGCGTTTGTCTTTTTTTTAAAGCTTCCCAAGAAAGAGGGTCTAAGGTTTGTTTAGTAAAAGCATACATTTTAGCTTTTTCTCCTATTCATACCAGTTTTCATCATTTTTCTTCCCCATCAAGAACTCAAAATATAAACATGCTTATTTTCAGCTGGGGTCCTAAATTTGAAAGATGCTAATTCTAAAGGTCATATTTTTAATGGAATGCTCAGAAAAGCAAAATTCTGCTTCTAAGCAAATTATTTACAAAAGTATTTTTCCTCTCTTTCCCCCATTTTGAACAGCAGAACAAGTCTTAAAAGAAAGGGTGAAAGAGTAGTAAATTGTTACATTATTTAACTATGAACAGAATGTTTAAATGAGGTAGGAAGGGGTGCCTGAGTGGCTCAGTCAGTTAAGCGCCTGCCTTAGGCTCAGGTCATGATCTCAGGGTCCTGGGATAGAGCCCCGCATCAGACTCCCTGCTCAGGGGGCAGTTTGCTTCTCCCTCTGCCCCTGCCCCCCATCCCACCCCCAATGCTTGCTCTTTCACGCTCTCATTCTGGCTCTTTCAAATAAATAAATAAAATCTTTAAAAAAAAATGAGGTAGGAAATGGAATGCAGGAATGAGAGTTTATAATCAGTGTACGTCCATCCATCCACCTTTACATTCTTTCTTAGGCTCACTGAAGAAATCAGAGGGAAATGACCACTGGGTGGTCCTCTGCAATTAAAATTTGCTTTCTTACTCCTTATTTGTTTTGCGATCAAAATCCTGGTGTTTACTAAGTGGTTATAATGCTAGTCCCTACTTCCTCTTGCTGTTCAAAAAAAAAAAAAACTACAAAACCAACCCAGATAGGATTGTGGTTTGGCGAGAAAATAAATGTCCATTTCGAAACCACATGGCTGTCACATAAGTGAACAATCCTTGCAGGCTCCATTTCATTTTCTCAAATCGAGAAAACACAAACCTCCTACTCATTGTAGTGGCCAATGGCAGGGTTAAGCATGGGGCTGCTGCCTATGCAAATATTTACCCTGCTCTTCTCAGCAAGCTTCACTGTCGCAAATGGTCTGCCAGAGCTTTCTGCAACTGGAGCTCTCTCTCCTGGACTGACCAAAGAAATAGGAAATGAATATTCTCTTTGTAAAGAAGCCTGCTTTGTTACTTTGGGCACCAGCGCTGGGAAACCCTAGCATCCTCTCTGTCATGTCCTCTGCCGGGCATTCTATTCCCTGCTATACAGCACCAGATCCAAAACTCTGTACTCTAATTTATATAAATCCTATGGAAGTACCACAGGGAAAAACCTCACACAAAGTGCTTTTAGAATAGACATATTTAGAGATGATGTCTCGTTCTTTGGATTAAACGTATTAAAAGTTCCACAGAGAAATTTACTGATGTTGCTTCAAGGCGTTTGTCTTTAATCATGCCAGTGGTGTAGTATAATGCACACTGCACTGCGTAATGTACATTGTACCGTATAATGCACTGTGAAACAACTGAAGCTATACATCCCTCAATTTAGAAAATTAAAAGAAAAGAAAGCCTTTTGAGAAAACTCCTCTCTGGAATGAAATGCATCTTCTCTTCTATTCTTCAGTGTGTACTGATATTTTGAGTGTTAGACCATACTTGTACATTCAATAACATAAGGTTCTATTTGCAATGAACACATCTGAAATTTGACTTTGTTTTCTATTTTCAAACTGTGAGGAAGAGGCTTCTAGGCAGGAAAACACAAGTAACTGAGGCTGCTACCAAGGTAATCTGAGATCTTTGTTTTGCTGTGATGAGAGCTAAAAAGCCATAAAACAATATACATTCTTTAGTTATAGTCCCAGGAATCATGGGGATATTAATGATCTGAAGACTGAAATACATGGGCAAGAATTTATTACACTGAGAAAGCGCTTTCTTTTAGGAGGTTAGATGTGTGACATTCTACAAGGGATCTATTTAAAAGTGAACAAAACATGCACATCGTCCACAAAATATATAAACAAATGACTAGGCAGTTGATTCTCAATGTACGAAGAAAAAACGATACATCCATTTCTTCTCAAAATGACCTGGTACCTTTAAAAGACGTGCCAGGTATGAATTAACTGCCTCTCAGTTCTGCGCCTACACTTCGCTCTCCTTTGTAATACTTGAGCTGGACCCTGTAGGCACTTCTCCTTAGTGGGTGTCCTTTTAGGCTTTGTTAATACAGGCATGGGAGGGTCACTGCAAGGCAAATCAGAGGAAGGGGCTTCTCTTCCCTGCTCCTCAGCTTTTCCCAGGCTTGCAGAGGAGATCCAGGGGAGCTCGGCCTCCAGCAAGCTTCCCGGCACCCGGGCGGCTGGACTCTTGAGCCACACCCTAAGGGGCAGCTGCCTGCCCACCAGCGCTGGCCCACAGGTAACGCAGCGAGGGGCTGCTGGGGAACGTAAGCCGGCAGCCCGGCAGGCCTGGGAACCGGCCTGGGCGCACGCGGCCGCGGTCCACTCTGCCATCGCCTGACACAGCCCCAGCGTCTCCAGCGTGGCTCCATCACAGCCGGCTTCCCGGAGTAGTGGCCCTCACCGCCAGGGAGCTGGAGCGTTTAGTAGTTTGCCGTCTTTCACTAGTTAATAATTCTCTATATTGATTTTCCTGACTAATACAGAACTGGTACAGGGTGTGGTCCCAGGCTACAGACCCTCAAAAATAGGATTTTAGGGTTTGCGCATACGCTTGGACAGGAATGCAGGGGGCGGTTTCCTGTCAATGAGAAATGGGATATTAATAATCCACAGCCTAAAGTGGCATCAAAATCAGTCATGCTCTCATCTGTGATTAAGTGCATGGAGTTCCAACGGAAACAAGGCCCGACAGTCAGAGTGGCTGCCACCCTTACGGCAGCCATGATGAACAGAAGGGTTGTGGGGAGGACCGGAGTCTTCTGAGAGCAAGGAGGTATTTACCAAAAAAAATGACAAGTTCAGGTCCTTTAATCCCCAGTCCAAGTCATAGTCTAAGAACCACAACGCTTCCATAGCGGATCTCAATCTTTTTTAACTGTAGCCACAGGGCCGATATTTCCAGAAATCAAAAACAAACTTTATTGTGTGTGTTGCTGAATGACAACATCAGTTGAATTCACAACCTCACCAAGTTCCTCCTGGGGAAGTCAGTGTACTGATTGGAGAAGAATGGGACGTGACACCTGGAAAGGGGTACATCTGCTTGGATTCAAGATGAAACTCACAATTTCAAACCTTAAAGTCATCCCGAGGCTCCCCTACCTAGGGAGGTAGCTTGTCCTCCTGTGTCTCAAGAGACTAGCTTTCTTTTGCTGGAAAACTGCTGGATAGCCTCACCTGGAGAGGACAAAGGGATGCTTGTTCTTCTCAAGACCTGCCATAACCACCCACTGTTCTCAAATTTTAACATGCTTCAGAGGGTCAGGTACATAGTACCACCCAGAAGAAAATAATTTACGGCCAAAAAAACTACAAGGTTTTTGTTAATATATATTGGAAAAACCCAGGGAATATGTGGGGGGAGTAAATACCAAAGGTGTTAGAGGAGGGAGGGACTATATAGACCTGACTGACCTCATGGATATGGATGAATTTCCTAGGGATTCCAGGTTAATGCATTAGCTCATGAAGCCAGAAGTGTCTTAATAGCTTACTTGGTTGGTTGACTGAAACTTGAGCCCAATGGTAGCCTACATGTAATAAGGCTGAGATGCCAGGGCTTCCCTGCATGATATGGAGGAAGGAATCTAAAGGCTTAGGAAGAAAAGAAAGTTGGAGTGGATTTATCCTATGCAAACTGCATCTCCACCCACCTACCCCAACTACATCTCCTGAGAAGGACCAGAGACTCTCCTAGCACTAAGACATTGAAAAATACATTAAAAAGCAATATGGCATCTCTGAAGAACTCTGGCCATTCTCATTTGTAGACCAGGTATGACCACAGGAGATGCTACCACTGACAGGGATGGAGACTCTGTGTGAGCCCAACAACATGGACGTTCCCCGCATCGAAAATGAACAGCAGTAACGCCTGTCACTGACCGAATCTTCACCAGCTGCCACATGCATGCCTCCTTCACCATGACAGTCTTCCACACTACGCGGCTTCTGTGGGAGAAACCATTTCGCAGCAAAGGAAGTACAGCAATGGGCTCAAACACCTGGGATTAATTGGTCTCACCACATATCAATTCACTCAGAAGCAGCTACCCTAACAGAAAGGTGGAATGGCTTAGGAAGTCTGGGTTATATCATCAAGTTGAGAGAACATCCTAAAAGCATTTCTGACTTAGAGGATGAGGCATATGCTTAGAATCAGAGGCCACTGGATCTGGTAATCAAGAAAGGCTGGTGGAGGGGCCTTTGTGGACCAGCTTCAGCCAACCACATCTAACCAGGCTCAGTCGGTTAAGTGCTCAACTCTTGGTTTCGGCTCAGGTCATGATCTCAGGGCCGTGAGACAGAGCCCGGCCTTGGGCTCTGCACTCAGTGTGGAGTCTGCTTGAGATTCTGTCTCTCTCTCTCCCTCCCCTGTCCCTCCCCCCTGCCCCACTTGTGCAGCACTTGTGCGCTTTCTCTCTCTCTCTCTAAAATAAATAAATAAATCTTAAAAAAAAAAAAAAAAGGAAGAAAAGAAAGGGAAGTGAGAATGGTTCCTATCACTATTGTATATAATCATCTATTCTCAGATTATTTGCTCCCCATCCCAACAACTTTGAGCTCTGCTGGTGTGGAGGTCTTAGCTCCCAGTGACGGAAATTTTTCCACCAGGGGACACAATAATGTTTCCAGTGAACTGAAACTGGATACTGCCACTTGGCTATTTTAGCTTTTTTATGTCACTGAGCCAACAAGCAAAAAAAGAGGTTCCTCTACTGACCAAAGCGATGGATCCCAATTACCAAAGGAAAATTGGGTTGTTGCCAAACAGTGGGGGCAAGGAAGTCTAAGTCTGAAACCCAGGAGATTCTATGGGGTGACTCCTAGTACTTCTATGCCCAAGAATAAAAGTTAATGAAACACTATAACAACTAGTAACAGGCAGGACTACTGAGGACTCGGAACCTTCAGGAATGCAAATCAGGTCACCCCAGCAGGTAAAGACTCCCAGCCAGCTGAGGTTTTGGCTGAGGGGAAACTGAAATAGAAAATGAGCAGTGGAAGAAAGCCAGAGATCGTGACTAATTACAGAAATGAGGACTGTAAATAAGGATGGTAGTAGCTTTGTGTATTTTTCCTTTTGCTTGGTATCTGTATATCCATATCTAAATATATACCCTTATTTGTGTACATCAACTATTTCTTCTTTTTCTTCTCCTTTTACCTTTTTCCTAGCTTTACTGAGGTACGACTGACAAATAAAAATTGTATATATTTAAGATACACAATAGGATGGTTTGATATACATAGACATTGTGAAATTACCACAATCATGCTAATTAACACATAACTGTCATCTCGCATGTGTGATGAGACCTCTTAAGATTGACTCTTAGTAAATTTCACATTAGTATTAACTATAGTCACCATGTTGTATATTAAGTCTCCAGGACTTATTTATCTTATAACTGAAAGTTTGTACCTTACATACCACATTTTCTTTATCCATTCATCTATCAACAACACTTAGGTTGTTAGGTTGTTTCCATATCTTAGCTACTGTGAATAATGCTGCAATGCACATGGGAGTACAGATTTCTTTTCAAGACAGTGATTTTACTTCCTTCGGACATACACCCAGAAGTGGGATTGCTGGATTATATGGTGGCTCCATTTTTAATTCTTTTGAGGAACCCCATACTGTTTTCCATAGTGGCTGTGCTAATTTACATTCCCACCAACAGTATATAAAGGTTCCCCTTTCTCCACATCCTTGCCAACACCTGTTATCTTTTGACTTTTTGATGACAGCCAGACTAGCATGTGTCAGGTGGTATCTCACTGTGGTTTTGATTTGTATTTCCCTGATGATGAGTGATGTTGAGCATCTTTTCATATACCTGTTGGCTAACTGTATGTCTTCTTTGGAAGACTGTCTATTTCCTCCATATTTTACATACACGTTGTTAGAGGTTCACTTTATGATTTAGATTTTAGGTAAGAGAGTATTCAGTGGGACTATGATGGACTTCAAAGAGAAATTAATAAAGTCAGCAATGGATACAATGACTATTGGCACCGTGTGTCTCCTTATTTGCAGGAAAGGGTAAGAACTTCATTTGTACGGAGGACAGCTGACCTTAACTGGTAAAAGCATAGAGTTGTTTCATTATTATTTGGAAGTTCAAATGTGTGTAAAGGGTATACAGAGAAGCCAAGCAGCCAAAGGCAAGAACTGTGCCAGTTAATAATTTGCTGCGTCTCAGCACCCTATCTATTGTTTTGTGTTCTGCCTTGTGATACCGGAGCTAGCCCCCACAAACATTTTTCCTTTGCCACCTGGCACAAGGTTAGGCTGTGTCAGTAAAGGGCACTGGAGGGACACTGCAAGGCACAGCAGAGGAGGACACTTCTCTTCCTGCTTCCCGTGGGACTTTTTTCCCACTGGCCATGGTCACCAGCAGCACGTGCCAGATCCAATGTTACTCACCCTCAAATGTTTTACTAGCACCTCCGTGGGAAGACTCTATGGACCAGCTTCAGCCAACCATATCTCACCAGGCGGCTTCCTGCACACCGGCCCCAGCCCATGGCACCACAGAGAACAAGTAGCCCAGCGGACGGCTCCCTGCCAGCCGGCTCCAGCCTGTGACGGCACAGCAGAGCCCTCCAACGTCCAGTGCACTACAGCCAGATCCTCTCCAGGGGGGTCTACGTTCTACGTCTGTTCCTCCCTGCAGTATTCTCCCTAAGCTCTAGAGGTGGTAGCTGCCCCCTACATTTGCTACTCCTATACTCTTTAGAGGCTTTTGATAGTTAATAGCAGTTGACCCTTTGCTAGTTGGTAATTTTAGTATTAAATGTGCACTGTTCAAACTGCGGGTATGCTTTCTGGCTCTTGACTGGATCCTGACTGATAGGATCTACTGTTTTGTACTGAAGAATCTCCCATATCGTGGTATTACCCTTGGGACTGGATTTACTAACTGTACAAACTGTCCTTTCAAAACTTAATTACAACGACTTTAAAATTATTTTGATCATATTTCCAGTAAGTAACAGGAAGTTGTAATTTCTTGAATGAAAGAAGACAGTCTGAAATCAAGTCTAACATACCATGATGACGCAGATGCAAACAAGGCTGGGGAACGGGCACAATCGCTACCAGCTTCTAAGTCAAGCCTTGCCATTAAGGACTCTCACCGTCCAAGAATCCAGGACGTCTCTTTGTCGAACGGAGTCTCCACTGCACGCTTTACCCTGTAAGATCACTGTATCTGGAACAAAGGCTTGTAAAAAGCTGAGGGGAAGTGTGTTGGCTGTGCTTGTGTGCATGCATGTGGCCCCTGAGTGTTCGTGGCCACAGGGATCAGATTTAGATGCACGGGGAACCCAAGTCACCAACACACAAGATAGTTATAGGTGACATTTTTTACTTGCTGCTTTTTCTAAATTGCTCCCCTACCACAAACCCATAACACAGGGACAAGAATCTGGAAGTAATTTCAAAAAATTAAGAGGTCCATAAAACTGTGGTTAGTTCTTGTTCCCCCAACTAGACTCATTACGTTACTAACCTCAGATCTTATTCTCTGAGGCACATCTATTTAAAGAAAGATTTTTATCTCCTTCAATGTAAACAATACGATAAACTAAGAATTATTCTGACTTCAAGGAAAATGGAATTACAAAGAGAAAAGAAACAGAACCTAATTAATCTTATGGTCTGCTACATGGCTAGATCTCTCCATTTGTAAAATATGCGAGCAAAAAAGAGCTGGCCTCAGATCGTATGCTTTCAGGTTCAAAATTTTCTGATGATGATTGTATAAAGAACAGAAAACCCCTTGAGGCACATCTCCTGCCATACCAGAGACTTAGATCTGCATTCTTGTCACATCTCTCTCCATTTATCACTCTCCCAAGCACCTGCCATCCATTCTCCCGTCCTTACCTTGACTAACGGCAGGTATATCGCTCTAATTAAACAGAGAAGGCCTTTATATAACTTAGGTGTTTTCTAATATGCCTTAGGGGGAAAGAGGACAGTGTCTCATTATTAGGTGCCAGAAGAGATTAATAAAAATTTCCGTAGCTAAAAATGATTTATGTCTGTTTGCCTTATTCAGATGCATTTTCTAGATAAGCACTCCTCTAGACTATCCTAATATTTGGTTGGTACTGTATAAGCTTGGAAATTCGTAATCAGTTCTTCTGTACAATTAAGGATATTTATGTTACAATCTAAAAGGTAAAATTTTATTAAGAAAATAAGTAGCAAAATAGATGCGTGTGTAAGAATCTTGGTATTATTTTCATGTAAGGGTAAATCATCGAGAAGCCAATTCATATACAATCTTATCTTTTTACTATTACAAACGTCATCATTTTTAAAAAAAAAACTCTTCAATCAAACCAAAAATTAAATATACCAATGCATTTAACACTCCTTATGCTTTTGAAAAAAAATCCTGAAAGAGCTGAGGGTGGGAGAAGCCTTTCAATGGAATGGAAACGTCTGCTAATATAATATTCTACCATGTATAAGATGTTACGTGTTTTACATCTTTCGCGATCACAGAAGCAATAAAAGTAAAAACAAGAGGAATGTGCACAGCCTGATCATTCCAGAATTTTCAAAGAAAGATTTTTTTTTTTTTAGAGTAGTTTTCCTCACAGGGATAACAGAGGTCAGAAGAGAGAGCTTCACGTGGGAGAAGAAAATGGAAAAGAGACAGTGATCTTATCACTGTTCTTGGTTTTCGTCTCATTACTTTATTGCCACTGCAGTACTGGAACAAAAGAATCACTGCATTAATACTTTACACCACATAAAAATAATCGCTATGGCTGTAGTTCGGGAAAACGAGTAGAGGCAAGGAATATACTGCTATCAAATCAGAAATAATTCAGCACATGTGGACGTGGCATTTGCAGTTCTCAGAAAGCTGCTGCTTGCTTAAATGTACATTTCAGCTGTTGTTTTTTTACATTTTGCATGTTTGTATTGGTACGTAAGCTTTTTTGTGCTACCATGAATTCCAAGAATAAATTTTAGTATGTTTTATTAGGAAAAAAAATTAATGAGGAAGTTTAAAGGTTTACACAGATATATCCCTACTTCATAAAAGGAACTCTTTTGGGCGTTCTTAAGAGAATTCAGCTTAACACTCCCTAGTCTTTCAGATACACTTCACAGATAAATATTTTGAAAAGACCAAGTCTTTTATTTTATTGATTGCATTGTTAAATGCTAATGAAAATTGCATCTTATTATATGAGACTTCATTATAAAATTATAGTACTGAACTTCACTAATCCTTTAGAACTGGTACTTCAGGGGCGCCTGGGTGGCTCGGTCGGTTGAGAGTCTGACTCTTGGTTTCAGCTCAGGTTGTGATCTCAGAGTTATGAGATCGAGCCCGTGTTGGACTCCGCTCTCAGCGGAGAGTTGGCTTGAGATTCTCTCCCTCTGCCCCTCCCCCGACATGCGCATGCTTTCTCTCTAAACAATAAGTCTAAAAAAAAAAAAAAAACAAAAAACAAAAAAACCTGACACTTCCAAATGAGCCTTGCTCTTATCAATGAAGCCACCAGTGTTACCAATCAACAACACAGATCCAGTTTGCTTCTTTTTCAAGGAAGCTAGGAATCTGGATTTTTACCTAAAATCATCAAACTTTTAAATGTTGACAATGAATTTTTAAAAATTAGACTACTACGTGGACCAAACAGAATGCATCTGCAGTACAGATGCCCCCAAGAGCTACCAATCTGGACCATGTCCTGAACAATGACAGCCCTGGGGGACTAGCACACAGCTAGCTGCACAGCGCAGAGGCTACGTCTGGGCTTCCCCAGCTCCGGCACGTCCCACTGTGTGACGCCTGGCCCCCTTCACTCCCTTAGGTTACTGTGTATAGACTCTGGAGTCTGCAGCCCTGAAAGTATAGACCTTGCAATTCTATTAACTGGGTTCGTTGGTGTTATAAATATTTGTCTTCTGATGGTAGGTTTATTAATTTTTGACACAGCCAAAAGTTATTAGAACTAAATCTGTGAAAATGTTAACTTGCATTTGCGTATTAAGAAAATACACACTGTTGAAGGTGATGCAAAGATGCACAAAGCCACTGTCTTTGTCTTCAAGGAGTAGCAGGTTAAGGAGATGAAAAGAAAGGGATTTAATAGGATTAAGAGGTGAGCACTGAAAGAAGTACATGGTGGGAAACCTGCAGGCTTGGAGGTAAGTGAATCCAAACGGGGGAACCTAGTCAATGACACTGTACTAACTTGGTACGGTGACAGATGGTGACTACACTTATTGTGGTGAGCATTTCGTAATGTATATAACAGTGAAGGACTATGCGGAATACCTGAAACTAATGTAATATTGTATGTCGACACCACTTCAATTACAAAAAGTTTTGTTTTTGTTTTTGTTTTTTAAAAAGGGAGTGCTGAGTTTGAAGAACACAGGCCAGATGTCATGATAAGGGTAAAGAAAAGCAGAGATGCTGGAAGACTGGGTAAGATAAATTATGGGCAGAGAAGGGAAGCTCAGGCTCACTATTTTCCAGGCAGAGCGGTTCTAAGCTAGGAGATGTTGAAGGTTTTACCCATAAGTGGCTGCAGGGCAGTGGAGCCGGGTGGTGAGAGAGCCCGCAGTCGGCTCAGAGGGCCGTCGAGCAGGTACCAAATTCACACAGGGGCATGGTCAAAGACAGGGCAGAGACATTAACCGAGGCAGGCAACGAAACCACGTAAGGTGGGAATGTCTGCAAGATCGAGTGCTTCAAGTGGTTGTATGGAGAGAGACTCAGTGAGAAGACGTGGAGGCAAACAGAAAAACAGACTAACTTTCTTATCTAGCTTATGAACTGATTCTGTCAAAGAGGACACCACTTGCTTTGATTTAGAAGTTGTATTAAAAAGGACTCTGTCTAGAGGGGAGGGGGGTGGGGGATGGGTTAGCCCGGTGATGGGTATTAAGGAGGGCACGTACTGCATGGAGCACTGGGTGTTATACGCAAACAATGAATCATGGAACACTACATCAAAAAAAAAAAAAAAAAAAGGACTCTTTCTTTTTAAAGTATTAATTTATTATGTCTTACTTATTACAGAATTGAATTAATATTATCTTTAAAAAGGATCATCAAACGTTCCTCTAGAGGAGACAAATATATCATACGCCACCCTCCAACAAGATTTCTTAAAATACTAGGATGAGAGAGATATTTATTGTATCAAATGGGGACCAAAACTGAAAGGTGGTTTTCATTAAAGAAAAAAATTCTAAACCCCAAAGTCTATTTCTGAAAATGTATTAAAGAAGTATCTTATGAACATAGACAATTCAGCTAGGTGAGCTGAAAGATGGGCTCAAAAAGAGAAACTTTGGAAAGGTCTTTGTGTGTAGACACAAATGGTGGACCCCTCCATCTGGCTCTGAGTGCTCTTATCCAAAGCTGACAAGGTCACAGGATACTCTCTCTTTTCTAAACTCCTCTCTGAATGGAAGAGTTAATGGAGAATCTACCTCCCCCCTCCCCTTTCTGCAGGCCCTGCTAAGATAAACAGGTGTGAAATGTTTTTCTCTGTTTATATAGCGTTCTTAAAAAGGAAAATTTCTTCCTAACTTATCCCGACAAATGGCTGTGGGTAAACATTCCAGAACCTTTATGAGTTTGCTAAAACAAAGAGAAAAAAAAATCCACCACAATAAAGGAAAAGACATATTTTGAATACCACCCAAGTACTGAGTTACAGGTTCTTTATACATTTTCACCTACAGAGCAAATACAGATTTCTCCCCTTTATAATTACCAGATCTGGAACAACTAGAAACACGGGCAAGGTTCTAAAGCCTTAATTGGTTAGCAACCAAATGTTCTATTTGTATTCCTAAAGAATACTAAAAGGAAGGTGCCAAGTGCCCAGATAAATGCAAATTACATTTAACTTAAAATGTCTGTAGTGTTTCTCCAGCTATCAACTAAGACCTGGAGAAACTCTTAAGGAGAATTCATGTTTACTTTATACCATATGTATGCAGAGCTTCATGACAGCAAAGAAACTGGGGGGAAAAAGATAAACAAGGAGATTAAAATTCTGGGTCATCAACGATATTCTGGTAGAGGTGAAGCAGAAAATATCAAAAAACATATGAGTAGGGTGCCTGGGTGGCTCAGTTGGTTAAACGACTGCCTTCGGCTCAGGTCATGATCCTGGAGTCCCGGGATCGAGTCCCGCACCTTGCTCAGCGAGGAGTCTGCTTCTCCCTCTGACCCTCTCCCCCTCATGCTCTCTCTCTCTCTCTCATTCTCTCTCAAATAAATAAATAAAATCTTTAAAAAAAAAAAAAAACTTCAAAGTACTTTGCATGATTCAAAACTAAACAGGAGGTGAACTGCCTATGTGTACAGAACAGACCAATTATAAAGATATTTTCCCTGTCTCCGTGCCATAAGTAAGATTCCATGCATTTGTTTCCCATTTTTCATGGCCATACACAACACTGAATCCATTTGCATGTGCATCTTTTCCAATTATTCCCTCAGAACAAATTCTCACAAGTGAGAGCAAGGGGTCAAATGACATTTCATTTTAAGACTTTTGTGAATCTCCCAAACTGCCCTCCGGAAGGTCATGCCATTTTAGACATCCACTGAAAGCCTAAACTTCTCTGAACTCTGCTTCAGCTTCTCTGACGGAAGCCGGGCTCTCCTCTGCAGGCTTTTCTCTCAATGGCAGCAGGCCGGTCTCTCTCAGCACTTGCTCCATTGGGCCTGGAAGTGAGCAAGGCGTCCTCCCTGCTCAGCAGCACTTCCAGACAGCTCTCCCCCTCCTCCCTGAAAGCTGAATGTTAGGTCATTAGGCTGTATCATCCTTCACTGTTCATATGTTGCCAGCATACACCGGAGAGGAGTGTGCCCATGATCGCACACTCTCAGCAGCACGAAGTGCCAGCATCCCTTCCCACCCGCACCAATCTTGTATGGGGGAAAATACCTCCATACTATTCTATGATGCCACCGGAAGGGTCCTATGTGACTGTGATTCTCCACTGGGGGGAAGATACCAACTTCTGGAGGACAGGGAAAGGGGAGGGAACAGGTATAGTTTTAAAAAGGTTAAAATATTCTACTTAATGACACAAATACATTAGGTAAATGATGAAATATTATTGGCTGGTAAGAAAATGAAAAAAAAATAGGATAAGAAAGCACCACAGAAAACGTGCATTTTAGAAGTTTGGGAAACACTCTACAATAGGATAATGTAAGTACCTAGTTACCGACAGCTCTTAAAAGAAGAAAGCTATTCTGAAATGTGCTCACCAAGCCACAGAGGAGAGCATAAGCACTGGGTGTGTTCGGACTATAAGCTGCTGAACTAACAGTAATAACAACAGTCACAAATGTTGAAAGCTGACCAGGTGCCGGGAAGCATGCTGAGTGTACTGACATGGATTACCTCATCTGGCCCTCCTAATAACCTTATGAAGCAGGCCCTATTATTATCTCCATTTTATAGAGGAGGAAACTAAGACCTGGCTAAGTAATGACTAGTGAGGCCAGGATTTGAATCTCCACGGCCTGACTCCGGAGGGCAGGCTCTTAAAACACTTGGCTCAGGAGCTTCCTAGGAATTAATGCCTCCATCTTCAACAAAAGACAATTTGGTTTAAGATGCAAATGAAAATTCATTCTATAGCCTTCGTAAATATTGTGACTGCTATCTCAGCCGGTGGACGGATTCCCTGTTAAGGACATGCTGCCGGAAAGAAGTTTTTCCTGGCTTGTCTAGAATGGCCTTGTTCTCAGTTATCTCCTCAGAGAGTCACTGACAAATTCCAGATGACACAACCTGGAGTCAAGGAAAATCCCTTCTGTTGTTAAAGAGATTTTCCTAGTCCGTATGCTCCTCCTCAGGTCTCTCGTGTCCAAGGTCAGAGGAGCCCTAACACCCACCCCTTCCTGCCTCCACGGCCCGGCCACTACTCTCTGACTGGAATACTCCACGACTAATCTCACTGTGCCTGTGGTCCCTGTTTATGTCTTCATCACAAGACAGCCCGGGCCCCAGGTTACCCGGCCACCATCTCCCACAGCCTAACTCCTACATGACACCACAGAGTCCAGCTAGACCCTATTTCCCAGTTTTCCACAACTCCTGAAACCCTCCCACTGTGCCCTCTTGCTCCACCCGCAGCTAGACCCCTCTATTCTGAACCTCTTCCCTAAACTCTGCCTCATCTTCTCTGACGGAAGCCGGGCTCTCCTCTGCGGGCCTCTCTCTCAATGGCAGCAGACCAGTCTCTCTCAGTACTTGCTCCGAGTCTGGAGGTGAGCAAGGTGTCCTCCCTGCAGCTCCTCGATACCACCTCCAGACAGCTCTCCCCCTCCTCCCTCAAAGCTGAATCTTATGTCATTAGATTGCATCACCCGTCATCCTTCATTGTTGTCAACACACACCAACAATTCCAAATAGCTCCCCTTCATTTCTTGATGATTTTAGCTCCTGGCTCACTGTCATTTTCTCCAATGACTATTCTTGTCTCACAGTGTGGGAATGTTCACAGGCACATAAATGAGGCTCTGGCACTTGTCCTCTCAAGTCCTTGAACTCCCCTGCAACAATCTAATCCTTCACCACACCTCCGTCACGCATTCCTTTGGTCACACCCTAGACCCAGCATTTTCATTACCGCACCGCCCTCCACATTCCGAAACCCACCCATCCCACCTGCTCCATTCCCAGCTCCACCTTTTAGGACGTGGGCTCCTAAGGTCCCACGACCCAGAAGCACTGCTTTGGCGCCACTTCCCTCCCAAAGGTCTTCCCTTCCTTCCTTACCTAGCCGAAATCCCTTGGCAAATCACAGAACCTTCCTTTGCATCCATCCTCACCTCCCTTCTTGCACTTTTCACTTCACTGTACTCAGGAAAACCACAACCCTTAAAAAACCCAGTTCTCTGTCTATTCCAGTCCTGTACCTGTGGAGCTGAAAAGGGCTGAGAAAACACACACCATTCTCACTGCTCAGCCGCCATCCTCTGTTTCCTTAGTCATGTGGTTCTCAGGGTCCTGCAGATAGATGTTAATTGTTTCAGCACCACTTGTTGAAAAGATTAACCTTTCCTTCATGGGATTGCCTTGGTTCCTTCATCAAAAATCTTTTGACCAAATATGGATCTATTTCTGGACTGTTCCACTGGTCGATCTAGGGCATGAATACCACACAAGCTTGATAACTGGAGCTTTAGAGTAAGTAACGACATAAGGTAGTATATTGTATGAGTCCTCCAACATCGTTCTTCTTCAAAAGTGTTTTGGTTATGCCAGGTGCTTTACATTTCCATATAGGTTTTACAACCTGCTTACCAAATGCCACCAAAAACTGGCTGGTGTTATAATGGGGATTGCCCTGAAGCTACAAATCAATTTCAGGAGAACTGGCATCTTAATCGCATCCATTCTGACCTATGAACGTAGTGTATCTCTCCATTTACTAAGGCCTCCTCTTGTTTCTCTCAGCAGGGTTTAATAGTTTTCAGTGTAAAGATCTTACACAGCTCTTTTGTTAAATTTATCCTTCAGTATTTCATAGTTTTTAGAACTATGTTGTTGTGGTACATAATATAAAACTTACCATTTCAACCATTTTAAGTGCACAACGCATTAAGTACCTTCACATTGCTGTGCAACCATCCCCACTATCCTTTTCCAGAATTTGTTCATCATCCCAAACAGAAACTCTGGACCAATTAAATAATAATTCCCTATGTCCCCCGGCCCCTGGTAACCATGATTCTGCTTTCTGCATCTGAATCTGCCTATTCTGGGTACTTCATATAAGCAAAATCACACAGTACTTGTCCTTTTGTGTTTGGCTTCTTTTGCTTAGCATACTGTTTTCAAGATTCATTCATGTTGTAGCATGTATCCAAATCTCATTCCTTTTTAAGGACGGAATACTATTCCACTGCATCCACATACGGTATTTTGTTTATCCATTCATCTGTTGATGGGTATTTGGGATGTTTCCAACTATTTCATATTTTTGTTGTATTGCAAACGGTATTTCTTTAGGCTGCTAATTCCACCTTTTCACTGCTTGTATCAAAAATGAACTCCTGATCTTCCCTCACGTATCTGTCCCACCCACACTCTTCCCCACTTCACAAGATGGCAAATACATCCTCCATCTCCTCAGAGCAAAGCCTTTGAGGCTTCCAGGACTCTCCACTCACACGGCATGTCCAATCAGTGAGCAAATCTGGTGAGCTCTACCTTTAAAACATACCCCAAATGCAACCACTTACTGCCTCCACTGCAACCTTCCTGGCCCCAGACACAAATACCTCTCATCTGGACGGTAATCCTAACTGGTCTTTCTGCCCCTGCCTCTGCCCCATATGGTCTTTTCTACAGAGTATCCAGAGTAGCCATATTAAAACGTAAGTCAAATAATTTCACTGCTCTAACCTAAAGCATTGCTCACTATTTCCCACCAATTTAAATCAGAAGCTCCTAGAGTTGCCTACCAAGCCCTATACCATTCAGTCTTGTTACCTCTCTGGCCCCATTTCCTGTGTTTCCTCCCCTCATCCGCTCCACTCCAGCCACAATGGCCTCCTTGTTATTTCTCCAATGTAACAGCTATGCTCCCACCTGGCATTTACCTGTCCCCTCTGCCTAGAAGTTTTACCTGCATGTAAGCACGGGGCTCCCTCTCTCGCTTCCTTCAAGTTTTTACCCAAAATCACCTTCTCAGTGAGGCCTCCCCTGCCCAACCCATTTTAAGTTGAACCTTGACCCCATGCTGGTACTCCTAATTTCCTTTACTCTGTGTTTTTCCTTATATTTTTATAAACTTTTAATTTGGGAATAATTTCAGATGTAAAGTTGAAAAGATAGGGCAGACAGTCCCTTGTTTCCCCTAATTTAAAATGTTGCACCACTCAGATTTGTCAAAGCTAAGAAACCATCACTGGTGTATTACTATTAACTAAACTCAGGACTTTATTTGGATTTCACCATTTTCTCCACCAATGCCTTTTTTTTTTTTTTTTCCTATTCTAGAATGCAGTTCGGGATACCAAATGTTTGGTTTCTATGCCTCCTTAACCTCTTCTGGATTGTGACAGTTTCTGTTAACAACACCTTGAGAGGCAGTGGCCAGGTATTTTGTAGAATATCTATCAATTTGGGTTTATCTGGTGTTCTCCTCATGACTAGACTGGGATTACAGGTTTTGGGGAAGAAGACCACAGAGATGGGTTTTGTTTCTCATCACATCAGGGGTACATGTGCTGATGCGGCTTATCCCTAGTGACGCTAACCCAGATCACTTGGTTCAGGTGGCGTCTGCCAGGTCTGCCCATTATAAAGTTACTAAGCCTAAAGTTCCTAGTGTTTCCTTTCCCATACTCCAATCTTTGCAAGTGAGTCACTAAGTTCAGGCCCATATTTAAGAGGGATAAGCATCTTTATGTTTTAACATACAATTTAATTAATTTTTTTATTCCCACATTTGAAGGTAAACTCTAAAAGGACATGAATTTTTGTCTATTTTATTACCGATATGGCTCCAGTGTCTAAAATAGTACCTAGCATGTAATAATATTTTTGGATGACAGAATACCAAAAAGGAGATTTCCTAGTAATCTGTTTAGGTCATAGTCTCCTACAGCAACAATTATATATCCCTCACCTAGAAAAGTGTGCTCAGGAGAAAAATCACAAGTCATTCATTCTAAGGTATTACTAACATGTTGAGTTACCTTTCTCAGTGGTATTTGCAGTTTTATTAGGAGAAACTATCTTAAAGAGTGAAATTACAATACCAAAATTTGAGGCATTAGTAATAGGATTAAATAGAAAATATAGGTCAACTGCTTAGAATAGTGGCTGCAAATAATAGGAACTCAAGAAATGTCAATTTTATTTCTTTACCCTACATTTGGGAGAGAGAGATTTTGGGGACTCATAGGGTCTTCCCTGGAACCTCAGAAATATACTTATTCTGTCTGCTAACAATCTTAAATCATTTTCGAAACAAGGCAGCGTATAAATTTTTAACATTCCACGTTCCTGAATCCAGTTATTAATTTCTTAATCTCTTACTAAAAGTCTGTTCTTGGCCTGCTGAGCACTTGAGGTAAGTCTATCTAGAATCAGAGTTCCCCACATATCCTCATTGTTCTGAGACATGTAATCTGGCCTTAGCCCCAATTCCCAGGTTCTTTGGAGTATGAACTGTTTCCCAAGGAAGAATACAAATTACACTTAGGGGCCTTAGTTTGTGGTTGAGAAACTGTCCTGAGATTCTAAGGGGAAAAAGTTGTCCACTTTCACAACTTTAAAGGTTTGCCCACAATTGAACTGGTTTAGGAAAAGTCAGTTGAGATGCCAAGTGAACTACGGACTCTATTTAAAATACCCATCCGATGATGTAAAAATGAATACCTGTTGCTTAAGATCGACTCTCCAACTCTCTAATAACAGAAGCAATTCAGTTTCTCACTAAAGGAAGTGCTGTTCTACATGTTCTAAAAATTCAGTGAGTTAAACGGATTTTGTTCATTAATTGCTTAATATAATCTCTCTTTAAAAGCAGAGCAGCCGTATAGCTCCCTCCTTCCTGAACAAAGCCCGCACGAACGCGCACCAGACTCGGTCACCCTCACCAGCGTAACTGCGCTAACGGAGCTAATTTTACCAAGCACTACTTTCTGAAGAACAGCAACAGGGATGAAAGTCATATTCTCAAGTCATTAAGATTCCGGCAGTCTCGTTTCATTTAGGACACCTTAATTTTTCTCAGGTCATCAATCAATGAACATCTGATATTAACAGAGCTAAGAAAAAGGCATCGTGGATTCCTTTTTTGGAAACATGTTAAAAAAAAAACAAACCAAGTAAGAACCATGGCCAGGAAAAGCCTTCCTAGCTGCTACAGAACAGAACCTTTCATTCAAAGACAAACGAATTTATTAAGACCTCAAAAACTCAGCCAAACACGGAGAAGGAAAGGCTATGAAGTAGACTAGGAATGTCAAACTGTGTTCTTTTCTGTAGACTCAGGAATACAAAAACCTTTCTGTAACTCTTACAAAAGAAGAAAGTTGAGGTGTGAAGACCGTGTTTATTATTTTGTTTATTTATGCCCTATACATTGACTGATTGCTTATAGTGAGCTCAGGAAATAAAAAGATCAATAAGATCTAGATCCTGTGCTCAAGAAGCTGACGTATAGAAGAGGGTAAGATTTGTTCTATGTGGCCCCGGAGCTGGAGCCCATTATTAATGTCTGGAAGTTATATTAATAAAGAACTTTCTAAGAATTACACTAAACAGCCTGCAGCTCACATGTCATCAAAGGCAGTATTCAAACAGAAACAGGGTGTCCTAACCAGGAGCAGAAATTAGACATGAGTGAAAAAAGAATTGATAACATAGTCTCTATCTTGGGTAATTTCGTGTGACTTCCTGTCTTCACTAGAAAGCAGAGAAGAAAATTCTAGGTACCTATTTATTTATTTATCTTTAAAGATTTTTATTTATTTGGGGGGGGGGCATGAGCAGGGGGAGGGGCAGAAGGACAAGCAGACTCCCTGCTGAGGGCGGAGCTGGACCCCGGGGCTCAATCCCAGGACACTGAGATCACCACCCAAGCCAAAGTCAGACGCTTAACCAACTGAGCCACCCAGGCGCCCCAAGGTACCTTTTTAATAGCCAAGTGAGATAATCCTATTCTGAAGACAGCCAATCATATCTGTTTTGAAACTGTCTGAAATACTCACGGATGGCTCTTCCTCTCCTCCAATTTTTCAACTGGTCTCTCTGTATTAGGCTTTGAATTTCACAGAAATTCAATTTGTGCTTCATACTATTTTTATGAAGCAAGAGCCTAGCTTTGTATAACACCAGTCAGAATATAACATTTTTATTGGAATCAATATTCATTGGTTTGGTTTCAGCACAATATTTAGAGCACGGCTGGATATTAATTAACTGAATAATATTAACTAACTGAGATGTTTATTGCTTAATATACCGAGATCAATAATACTTTAATGAAAAGCTGAAATAACAGCTGCAATAATGTTCCTCATATGGCCAATCAAAAATGACTTCCATGTGCAAGTAAACATAATCTAACAAAATTTTGAAAGGATTTTAAAAATTTAAAACAGCTAAGTAGCAAAAATAAAAAGGATAGGGGCTTTCTCTTGCAAATAAAACATTTTTATGGTCATATCGTTAATCTGAAAAAGTGAAGTTTGTCTTAGTGTAACTGCATTTCACATACAATGATAAGAACATTATAATTCAGGTGATTTTCTAAACTCCTCCTGGTTCTAGGAGAAACCATTCCTGTGGCTTTTCCTCACTCTAAGGTTACCTCTCCTGTAAGGTTTATGTTGCCTTCAGAAAGATCAGTAATACATGCTTACTCGTTTAATTTGTACATTTGTTCAATATGTGTCTCATTTCTTAAATCTCTTGATAGCGGGTCACTTTGGGGTGTCTTAAATGATAAGACACGAACAGAACTGCCTTGAGGAAAAGGGCTGAGTGATGGATAGCTGCTCAGTATATACTTCTGGATGATGACTACATGAATTATCAAATAAAATGATTTATTTTAAATTGCTTATTCTCCAAGTGATGAGTTATATATGTAGCACAAAATCAAAGTACGGCACACTGAATTGTTTAAAATTTCTTACGTGGAAATGGCATGCCAGCATAAAAGGTAGCAAAACATGGGCACTTGTCAAAATCCCACATCAGGTACCTTAAAGAAAAGGGAACAACTAAGAGTTCTGTTACTGTGTAGCTGAGGGAAGTCAGCACCAATAAGCAAAGACTGGTGTGTTCCATCCTCCCTGGCGGCTCAGAGAGTAAATGAAGAAAATGTAGGTACACTGATACAGGATGCCTTCCCTGGATGAGAAAGAAAGGAAAGTGGACTGCATCATGATACCAAGTATCAAGGGACAGACACTTTCCTGTGAGCAAGGGGCGCAGTGCTGGGTGAGGTAAGGCAGGCAAGGAAGGGCGCTGTTTATATCAGCCAGGTAAAGGCCCTAACCAGGTGACCATGGCGGTAGTTGTACTTGGTACATGAAGACGGTCAGGATGGTGACAGCATTGGCAACAAAGGTAGAGCCAGCCCTTGGCCGCAGAGAGCTGCCAACAGGGGAATACGCCGTGAACCTCCTGCCCTTCCACCAGCACGCCGAGCCCTGCCGTGGCTCCTGCCTGCAGACAGTAAACGTGGCCTCTGACACCTTTCCCACATAAGGTTCTGGGAACCAACATGACACCAATCTGCCACCGTGACTTCAGAGTATGGTGACCTGGCACATTCACAGGAAAAGTTAAGTGGCGGTAGCTCCCAGTGTCCTAGTGTCGCAGGGCAATCATAATCACAAGTCATGTTAGTAGTACGAGCGTTAGTAAGTTCAGAATGAGAAGAAAAAGGATGCTTGTAGGACCTGAGCCTATTTCTCGCAGGGAAGGAAGAAATCAAAGCCAGAGAGTGGGAAGGATCTGCCCAGGTGGGGAGGACAAGGGCATTACAGCTGCAGGAAAGAGGGAACAGAGTCACAGAAATGGAAAAGGGCGACAGGAGTGGGGGGTTCGGGTCAGAAAACGAAAGACACGGCTGCCAAGGCAGGTGAGGAGCCCAGAGGGGAAGGTCTGGAATCCGAAGGCATTTGCCTGAGGTCCCACAGATGTTTACCACTGCTAAGTCAGCCTTCGTTCATCATGCTCAGTGAGCCTGCCAGGCAGCGCCTGAACATGGGAAACTTAAGGGTCTGAAAAGCCTCTAACAACCACGACCAGGTTTGACAGGGGACCTAAAATTCCAAACTAAAGTTAATATCCTGACCATACGCATGTGCCCTATGATTGGCTGGAGACAAGCTAGAGTTCTCAAACTCTGGTGGGCGTCGGAAACATCTGGAGAGCTCGTTACAGCCCACACTGCCAGGCCCCACACACCGGGTTTCTGACTCGGTAGCCGTGAGGCCCATGAAGTTGCATTTCTAACAAGTTCCCAGGTGATGCTTGATGCTCCTGGTCCAAAGGGCACACTTTGAGAACCACTGACCTCAAAGAAAAAAATCCAGAATGGGTAAATTCTGACTGGGGACAGGCAAAACTGTGCAGGGGGTTGTCTTAAATAAGAACTCAGGACAGGACTCCTGAGTGAAGGGGAAGAATCAGACTAGGTAAGTGGAGATGCTGTAGCATACGGGCACCTGAAAGCAGCAACCTAAAATGTCAGGTCTAGCATAGTGAAGTCTGCCCTCTGGGTGCTTAAAAATACCACGTGGCCAAGCTTGAGCACCGTTCTGGACAAATTATCACCGCAACTATGCCAGACCTCGGCAGGTATCAAGTATCCGAGAGATTTTTGTTTACACTGGTCTCATCAATGTATTGAAATACAGAGAGGATTTTGCCGTTTTATTCTTCTGTACTGTGTTCGGAGACAGGGGAAAATACTAAAATAGCATTCCTACACTTAAAAGTAAATGCAAATAATTCATTAAAAAGTCCGCTACAGAACTGCAAAAAAAAGGTAAACGGGTCTTCCAACGAGCTAATAAAGTGATAAAAACATTCGCTAGCCTTCTATGAAGCACTAAATGTTGTCACGTTGATAAAGTCTGTATGATGAAAACTTTCATTTTTGGTTCACTGAGTTCTGTGTCAATTTCGATATTTTCTATTTCACACAGGTATTTCCCCTTTTATATGAAAACTTATTGGTTGTTCCTGTTCTTATGCCCTGTTTTGACATTTTGATCTTCTCTATTTATAAATATCTACAGTGTGGGACAGTTTTGAAACTTGAATTTATCTGGCTTTCAACATTTCTACAACAAATTTGGTAAGAATTTTTTTTCTTTTTTAACAAAGGGAGTGGTGCCTTGCAAAAAGGCAAGGCAAATGAATCTTCATCTTTCACCTCTTGAGCACTCTGTTTCCTTTCAATTCTTTTGGGGAAACAAAAAGAATCATGTTTCATATCTCATACTTAAGTCTGGTTTCCTACTATCAGTTGGATATCCACAAGTATCAAGGTAACATAAATGCTTGCAGGTTTCCACCTTTTTGAAAAACTTATCATGTGCAGACGTGTCTGGTTCAACATACCATTAAATACACTGCAAGAGCAAAATGAAGCTGTTGTGATTAAGCCTTCCTGAAAGGGTTGTGAAGCTGATGATCTCCTTACTGTGTGAGGTCAGTGGTTGGAAAAAGGACACTGACCCACAACGTCTTTCTCTGCCCTCTCCACTCCTTGCTTCGATTTCTGCCTACGCAGTATGGTTTGATCTCAACTCATGTGGAATTTACCAAAAAGATACAATACTGGCTTCTTTTCTTAACCTTTGGTATAGATCCTTAAGGTATTATTTCTTTTCCCGTTGAAAACTTTTTTTTTTAAACAAAAATAAGGAGTGCACTGTAAGTAAATCTGCAACTAATATAAACAAGCTAAATTAACACAGAAAAATTCTTTGGCACTGCTACAGAAAATCGACGGAATAGTAAACATTAAACATTTTAGAGGCACATATTGAGACTGTAAAATTAGTAATCTGTGGCATATTAAAGAGTTTTATAAAACTCAATTCACTTGAACATCCTGAGAAAGTGACATGGATTGTGAGAGCTATAATTTTTTTGAGTTTTTTCCAATTATAAAAGTAAACATATGGCTCACATGGTGTTCACATTTGTCAAAAGTGAGTGATTTGTGCACTTCATTGTATGTAAATTTTACCTCAAAAGAAAACAAAATAGTAAACACAGACTGAATATGCATGCTGAAGTATTTAAGGGGAAACGTACTGATGCCTGCAACTTATTTTGAAATGCATCGAAACGGACTGATGGATAGGACACGTAGCTGAATATATACGTGATGAAGCAAGTATTTATGTTAATGACAGACCCTAGATGGTAGACATATATTCACTAGAAAACTCTTTCAGCTCTTCTTCATGTTTGGAATTTTCATAATAAAATGTTGGGGAAAGACATGAGATCATTATAGAAAAATATGGAAAACAAAGGAAGTATAAGAAAAATAAAAACACCATACGGACAGCAAGCAGGCGCCGAAGGTCTTACCACATACAGTGCTTTGTAACTTGCTTTACCACTTAGCAGTACAGAATGAGCATTCCCTTCGCTCTTTAAACATTCTTCCAAATGTAACGGAATTCCATTGTACAGACGTAGAATAATTTTTTTCAGCTTTACTGAGGTATAATCAACAAATAAAATTGTAATATCTTAAAAGTATAAACCACAATGATTTTACTATATGTATATACTGTGAAAGGATTCACAATGGGAGTAACACATCTATCACCTCCCATATTTGCGTTTGTGTGTGTGTTTGAGAAGTAGCATAATTTATAAGATAATTTGTTATAGAACACTTGAGTTGTTTCCAGTTCTTCACCATTATCCCTCTGAGATGAGCAGCCATTACCTCCATCTTTCTGCACATCTCTGATTATTTCCTTAGGATAAAGTCATAGAAGTAAAATTTCTGGCTCAAAGAAAGTAAATATTTTAAGATTTTTGATACGTTTTGCTAATCTCTTTCCAAGAACTTACATCCCTAACAGGAGCATATCACAGATCATAGCTAGCCATACATGTGATATTAATGTTTAAATTAAACGCCTCCAGAAGTAAAATTTATCTATAACCATTCTTTCTCCCAAAGAACAAAGGCTCTTTTTTATTGTTTAAGATTTATTTATTTATCTGAGAGAGAAAGAGAGAGACAGTGTGGGGTGAGGAGGGGCAGAGGGAGAGGCAGAGAGAATCTTAAGCAGACTCTGCACTGAACGCAGAGCCCAATATGGGGCTCCATCTCACAACCCTGAGATCATGACCTGAGCAGCAACGGAGAGTCGGATGCTTAACCAACTGTGCCACCCAGTGCCCCCAAAGGCTCTTTTTAAAAAGTAAGTCTACAATAAACAAAACTAGTATCCAAATCTTGGTTTCTAAATATCATAGTCCCAAATCAAGTACCCGGAACCAGGGCTTCTTCTTTTTTTTTTTTTTTAAGATTTTATTTATTTATTTGACAGAGAGAGACACAGCAAGAGAGGGAACAGAAGCAGGGGGAGTGGGAGAGGGAGAAGAAGGCTTCCCACCAAGCAGGGAGCCCGATGCGGGGCTCGATCCCAGGACCCTGGGATCATGACCTGAGCCGAAGGCAGACGCTTAACGACTGAGCCACCCAGGCGCCACAGGAACCAGGGCTTCTTGAAGAAATGGCTGATTCCTGGAATCAGGAAGGAACTAGATCAGCCTGGAACATCTTCTTGTGCCAGGAAGAAAATGCTAAAAAGTGATGGAGACATCAAAAGGACACAGGAACTAACTTGAAGGGACTCTTGCATCGGGACATTTTCAGCATGAAAGTGAGTAACAATGTAATACAACATTTGAATTTGAAAAAGAATCCATAAGTCTACAATGAAACAATAAATGAATGAACAGGTGCATAAATAAGTGAAGAAAGGAAGGCTCTCATTTATGCTAGACCTTTTTGCTGTCTACACAGTAACTGTCATAATAATACCCGATTCAGGGCGCCTGGGTGGCTCAGTTGGTTAAGCGACTGCCTTCGGCTCAGGTCATGATCCTGGAGTCCCAGGATCGAGTCCCACATCGGGCTCCCTGCTCAGCAGGGGGTCTGCTTCTCCCTCTGCCCTCTTCCTTCTCGTGCTCTCTGTCTCTCATTCTTTCTCTCTCAAATAAATAAATAAAATCTTTAAAAAAAAAAAAATAATAATACCCGATTCAAACAAGAATCACCAACAGATGCTTAAAACATTGAGTAACTTCTGTTGGGAGATGATATTTACATAGCCTCAAAGTATCTTCCAACATCTTAATTATTAATTACAAAGGGGAGAAAAAAGATATTTTTACTGTAGAGAAATTGGGTGAACCCCTTAGTCGAGGGTTCAAAATTAGTATCACCAATAACGAGACAAACGGACATGATAGTCTCCCGTTAAAATATGCCAAGGGCATGTGACCTCTGAAGTATTCCTACCAAAACTACATAACCTTAAACTAGGCAAGAGGAAAGGAAAATCAGATAAACCCAAAATGAGGGACATTCTACACAACTGTCCTGCACTCTTCAAAAATGTCAAAGTTTAAAAGACAAAGAAAACCAGAGAGACTGCTCAATTAAAGCAGACTAAATAGATACACCAATTAAGTGCAATATGTGATCCTGATTGGATCCTGGGTTGAAAAAAACTGCCATAAAAAGTCCTTATTGGGACAATCAACAAAACTGAATACAGACTGTAGGATAGGTAATATTATTGCATTAGTATTAAATTTTCTGATTGGATAGTTGTATTACGGATGCATTCTCAGGAGATTCTAAAGTGTTTAGGGATAGATGTACCTAGTATCTGCAATTTATCTCATGGTTCAATAAAATATGTATGAATACAGGGGTGCCTGGGTGGCTCAGTCAGTTAAGCATCCAACTCTTGGTCTCAGCTCAGATCATGATCTCAGGGTCATGAGACTGTGTCCTGCATCGGGCTCTACACTCAGCAGGGAGTCTGCTTGAGGATTCTCTCCTTCTGCCCTCTTCCCTCTCTCTCTCTCTCTCTCTCTATCTCTCTCAAAATAAATAAATCTCTAAACAAACAAAAACATGTATGAATATGTATAAATTAATATAATATATAAAGAGAAAGCAAATGCTGAAAAATATTAATAAGTGGTGATTCTAGGAGAATGCTAGAATTCAAGGTACTATTCTTGTAGTTACTCCCTAGGTGTAAAAATTTTTTAAAAATTAAGTTTTAAATAACTACATAGATTTTAAGTAAATTCCATTTTTCTTTCTTTTCTTCTAAATTAAAAAAGTAATAGATACTCACTAAAGCAGAGAAAAGTAATACATACTAAATTAGAGGTCTACAAAAAAAGTCAAAATAGAAAGTCATTCTCTATCCTCTTACATATGTGAAGTTCAAGAGTTTGGTAAATATTTTCTCCACCTTTCACGAAGTTCATAAAACATAATCAGGTATCAGATACCCTTCAAGAGTTACATGAGTGAGCTTCAAACATATTATTAAACGTCCCATTGCTTCTTGGCAAAAATGACCAAGTAACATAAAACTGAATCTACACGTTGGAAAAAAAATCCAGAGCTTATTACCTTTACCTTACTTAGAAAACACCTAGCTGGAAAGCCAGTACACAGTTCATAAACTATAACAAAAATCAACCTAAGAAATGCATATTTTCTTTCCCAATAAGTGCCAACCCCTAGCCAAAATGTTTTACATCTCAAATTCATGTTGAGTCAGTAAGTGTGGGGATGCTTTGCAATAATTGACCATGTCTCCTTATCACTGACAATCACTGACTAACCAAGCCCCCAAAGCTGAAACTGAGTTTCTGGTTTTCCTACTTAAAGTTTATGAGTTATGTTCCTGCAGTTTACTATAAATCAACTCAATTTCTGAATGATAACCCATTTAGGTTAAATACCTACATAAGAGCAGGACTTGGTAGTTTCCAACTCCTGCTTTCACCCCTGTGCTTTCCTATGTCATTTTCCTAGCTTTCTCAAAGATAGTAAAAAAAAATAAAATTAAAAAAATTAAAAAATAAGTGGTACTATGTATGGGGGGTGGGGGTGGAGTGAATAGGTTGCAATTACTGTTTTCCTGGCAAAATTTGTTCTATGACTCGAAAAGTCTTTCTCACATCCAACAATCATATAAGAACATGCTTGTTGTACGGAAGCTGCATGACATAATGCTTACAAACATTAGCATGCTTAAATATTTTGAATATAAATTTGATGGAATTGGTTTATTTTCTGTCTAACCTGGTCAACTACAGATATCAGAGTTAAGAACTACAGAACGGGGGCGCCTGGGTGGCTCAGTCGTTAAGCGTCTGCCTTCGGCTCAGGTCATGATCTCAGGGTCCTGGGATCAAGCCCCGCATCGGGCTCCCTGCTCGGCGGGAAGCCTGCTTCTCCCTCTCCCACTCCCCCTGCTTGTGTTCCCTCTCTCGCTGTCTCTCTCTGTCAAATAAATAAATAAAATCTTTAAAAAAAAAAAAGAACTACAGAACGGAGTCTGATCTCCTGGATTTTACTTGCCCCTCCTGAGGCCCCTTAATACATTTTTCAAATCTCTGTTTCCCCATCTATAAAATGGGTACAATAATGCTTGCCTGTAAAGGACGTAGCGTTCACTAGATGAAAGAAGCTAGGTTCCATCCAGGGTAAGAAATGGTTTTACTATGTGGTTACTATTTTCAAATGTGTTGATCAAGAAATAAGGGGGAGGAAACTTTTTCTACATAGCACCCTTCTGTTTTGTGGCGTTAAAAGCTATCGCTCCTTAATGCTTTCCACAACCTACAGGTTACCCCAAGGCAGAAAGATCTTAGTCCTTCTCACCTGGCCTCAACAATTGGAAACCCAGCTGGTGACCACAGAGTCACACAGCACTGCTGGGAGGAAATGCCACAAAGTGTTGCCATTCGGGTCTCCTTCTCTAATCAATTGCTATGGCTCACTGACAGCAGTTAATGAAAAAAAAAAAATGAAATCATTCAGGGAAGATTAAAAGATATTTATGGAAAAGTTCCCTTTAAAAAGACATTGGGAAAAAAAACCAATAATTAGCCAAAAGAGGACATAAAGAGAAATGACCGGAACAAGCTCCAGAGGGTAGCTGTTAAAAGCTATCAATGCACTGAGCCCCTGCAGGTCAGCTCCACAGTTAGCTTTATTCTCCAGGTCCCAAACTGAACATGGGGACCAAGCTGTGTCATATTCCTAAGGAAGAGGAAGGGCCTAGGTAGGAGCTCTGCGCTCCCTCCAGGACCAGCACAAGTCCTGGACTCGGGAGGCCAAGACTCTTTTCTGATGTTACAAATAGGGCAGCTCTTTGTCTAGCACCTGTTAATTCCTTATTAAACAAAGTCCATCACTTTCGGCTTCCAGTAGATGTGAAATCCAAGAATCTAGTATTGTTTATATTTCAGTAGAAAAATAACGCTTTTTATTTTTAAAAAGACAATTCCTGATGGCCACAAATTGACGAAACCCAAAATAGAAAGGGAATAAAAATGTTCACACGTTACTCTCTACTGACCCCTCTCGGCTGACCTGGGGAAAAGCAAAGCCTGAAGCCTAGGAAGGTCTGAAACCTCACCTTCCCCTCAAGGAGAGCTCAGAGAACATTCAGGTCTTTCATGCCATGGAAAGAAATCCTCTCAGTTCAGATGACCCCTAGGAGAACTCAACCCTAAAGCACACGTGGCAATGATTTCTATTTATGGGGCTCCCAGAATGGAAACTGGGAAACAGCCTCATGGATCAGCCCCAAAGGCCTCACTTGCTAGGGCCCTGACAGCCCGTGCCCTCTGACTCGGTTGAAAAGTTACATAAGTGCAATCGCAACCATTTCTGACAGCAGAAAAAGACCTTACCTCTTTCTCTATTTTGAGCAGCTTCTTTACAGCCACCTCCTTGTCCTGGGATATCCATCTGGCTCGATATACACTCCCAAAACTTCCTCCACCGCAGTTTTCAAAAAACTGCAAGTCATCAAATTTAATTTGCACAAAGGAGGTACCGAGAGACGACATCTCATAATGACAAAGTATTAGACTCCCACAAAATCTGCAGAGAGAAAGCAAAAGTTGGATTATAAACACGTTAGAACAAATCCTCTGAATCCCACTTTTGATAACGTGTAACACGCACTGTGAAACTTCCAGAAAGAACCGGATGACTTAGGAGAAAGGAAAGTGAGACTATGAACGAGTCAAAGTGAAAACCCTTACCCTGGCAGCCCGGGCAAAAGTCAACAGCCACTTGTCCAGACTTTGAAACACAGCTGTCCACAGAGAAATGGCTCAGATTTCCCCCCTGACAAAACCCGTCGCGGCACTTCCTGCACATCCCCAGGAGCTCTGCCTAAAGGCTACTGTGTCACCAGGTCTATCACGAAGCCCTGACAAGCGGGAGGCATGCTTTCGGCAGCACGCTTGCATAGCTCTCCCGGCATCCAAGGCACGCCGGCTCTCCACGTTGTGCTCACTTCACGCGAAATATACATAACCTAAGCTCCGGGGCATCCGGCACAAGGAGGGCCACCATGCTGCAAACTCAGCACACGTTCAGGGTTTCTAGTCCGAGAGCAAACGTTCCGTTTAGGGATGATAGGAAAGCTGGCCAAGTGTTTTCCACAAGTAGCTCCCTGGACTGTATACTGTAGCAGAACTTAATTAAAGAGGAGAAAATTTGCCCTTGATTACAATATATTAAGTCATCCAAAGAAGTCTGCCAAGAATGTTTAAAAAAAAAAAAAAATATTATGTTTGTCTCCAGAGGAACAGATTACCCCTCCCAGAGATTATTACAGTGATATTTTCTGCAGTCTAAGGAGTTTTACTATTACCCGGGTAAGCGGTCATTCTTTACACCCCATGCCAAACCACAGATTAGCAGAAAAAACAAAACAAAAACATACAAACAAGAAAACAATGGACTAAAATTTTGAACCTGCATAAAAAGCAAGTAGATAACAAAAGTCTGTACACAAGTTCTCGCCAAACTGTAAACCAGAATCTCACAATGAGGGAGCAAAAAGACAAATCCATATGCATGCAAAACAACTGGCCTGGGGTCCTCATAACAGTCAATGTCAGGAAAGATTAAAAAAAACAAAAAGCAGGAAAATTTCCTAAGGAGACATAAATAAATATGATGACTTAAGGCAATGACTGACCACTGACTGGATACTGGCATCAAAAAACAAAATCTACACAAAGTATTATTGGGATTTGAGGAAAACCTGAATACTAACTATATATTACGTACTATTATTTTATCCATGGATAATAATGGTATTCTGGTCCGGTAGGAGAATGTCTCTGTTCTTGGGAGATCTACTGGGAGACATATTTAAGCATTATACCTACAACTTCATTTAAAATGGTTCAACCCCCCTCAACCTCCAAAAACAGTGCATGGGTATATAGAGAGAGGAAGCAAATGAGGCAAAATGTTAAGAACTGGTGAATCTAGGCAAAAGTTATAGGAGTGTTTCACTACTCTTTCCATTTCTCTGTGGGGTTTGATTATTTTCAAAATAAAAAGGTGGAGGGGGCAGTTTGTATCTATATAAATGGTCAAAGTTTCTTCATAAACAACTTGAAGCTCTGCTGAGTGATGTACACAGTCGGCTCAGAGATCCTAATGTGCAGCTGACTGGCAATCCCATTTTAGGAACATCATGTCACTGAAGAATGCTGATTTTTTTTTTTTTTTAAGTAAGCTCTATGCCTAATGTGGGGCTTGAACTCACAACCCCGAGATCAGGAGTCACATGCTCTACCTACTGAGCCAGCCAGATGCCCCAAGATTGCTGATTTCTTACACAAAGTCAAACTCTGCTCTGCTCTGGGGAGAAGGCAAGAGAGAGGATTGTTTACCATCTAAAGTTTAAAAGCTAGCTTACAGTCTACATAAAAATACAGGGCAAAAAACCCTACTGCATCCAGCTTTAGTCTATACACACATGTGAGTCAACAATTTACCTTACTAACTTTTGCTTCAATTCATATTCACTTAATTACAGAAAAGAAGAAAGTTTGGCTAAAATTTAGGAATGTGCCAAAGCTAGGTACAAAGAATATGCAAGCTAAAAAGTTGGTTCAACAAAATGCAAAGCACCACTTGCAAGATTCCCTCAGTGTTACTGATGCTAGGTCTATATTGTTACCATTTTAATTTTATCAAAGTATAAAAATAAAATAGGACTACGAAGCTTATAATAAAAAATAGAACTCTCCTACTCCACCCCTCCGCACACCCAATTCTCTCTCCAGAGGGAACTAATTTTAACTCCTTTAGCATTTTCTTCTGCTATTTACCTCCATATTTCTACAAAATGTGTTCATATTTCTATTTCTTGATTGTTCCATTTCAGATATTACCTATTAACTTCCCCCTATGGAAGAGGATTTAGTTTTCATATACCCCCTTTACTCCTTGCATAGAAATACGTCACACTTGCCCAATCCTCCTAGCTTCCAAATACATTGTAACATTTAGTTAAATCAATAGTCAGTAGTCTGACTACCGTAGACAAAGTAAATATTCCCAGAACCGCTATGTAGGATTCAATGATTTTTCCTTTGTTGGGTAACTTTTTGTTTCTCTTAGAATTATTAGTTGCTCCGTTTTTGTTGTTTGCTTAGCTTTTTATATTCTTAGCACTTATGTACCTCATCAAACTCTCCCAAGCTGCAAAACTCCTCTAATAAAGTGAAAACATCAGGTAATTTGGGGGAGAGTGTTCTATTGTTTTCTTAGAGACATTCCTCCTGTACTCTTCATCTTGATTCAATCTGGCTGGATGGTTGCTATATAGACCTGACTTGGACTGGAACTTCCCTTCACCATCATCCCAAAATTTCCTTCACCTTCTCTGTGAGAACCCCCCCGTCCTTGAAGCCCCTGGTTTCTCTTTCTTGGTTTATTCCCTTGTTTTAATGGTGTACATCTCCCATTAGCAACTTAATAGAGTACTCAGAATGCAATTTTTTTGAGAATCTGTGTGTCTTTAAATGTCTTCATTGGTAGCCTAGCTGAGTTTGCAATTCCAGGTAGGAAATAATGTTCCTTATAATTTCAGAAGTATTACTTCATAGTCTTCTAGTTTCTAATGTGGCTGTAAAGCAGCCTGATACTGCTCTGGTAACTAATCCTTTTTATACTATTACTTCTTCCCTGAAAGCTTTTAGGACCCTGTATTCATTTCCAGAAGGCTGAAATTAACAGCACATGTTTAGGAGTGAGTCTTTTTCATTCACTGGTAGGACATTCAGTGAACTCTCTCAGCCTGTACTCTCAGTGAACTCATGTCTTTTAATTCTGGGAAATTTTCTTCAGTTATTCCTTTACCACTTACAGCCTTTACTTCTTGTTTTCTCATACACACATGAGGAACTACATGCAGTTCCCACTACTTGCTAACCTCTCTCACATCTCCATACCTTTGCATAACCTAGTTCTACTTTGAATGTCTTTCTCTGCCCAGGGAACTCCTGTCCCTGACTATCTGCTTCAAGTCTCATAAGCCGAATTAAATTCTCCTTTTGGGCCTTAGCACCTTTCTTTACCCATTCAGCTTTCCCACTTACTTCCCACCAGACTATAAATCCCTTAAAGGCAAAGCTCATTTCTATTTATATCTGGATCTCCAGCACCTAGTACACAGCCAGGCACGTTGCACATTTTCCATTCAAAAATTGCTGAATGAACAAATGAACAAATGAATGAACAGTTTCTGGCTATTCTTCCCTTATACTTTTTGTAGCTAGAAAGATTCCAATCAGGCTAAGTAAAATCTGACATCTGTAGTGTTTACAAGTTCTCCCCAAGGATCGTGAAGCAAATCCTGAGTTGGAAACTGCCACCTAGGCTTGTTGGGAAACTGAGAGTATACTTGGGACTCCAGCATTGGGTATCAAAGGACAGGAAGAGAAGGAGGAGGAACAAGAAGAGGAGAAAGAGGAAGGAAATTCTTTTCAAAACAAACCTAGAGATCTAAACCAGGATGAGATCAATATGAATAAATCTAAACCTTTTGTACAGAGCAAGTCCAGGGAATATAGATGAACTGAGGTAGGATCAGTTACATTTGAAACTGACCTAAGGATACCAGAGGAAGGTTGACCTCTGAGAAGCATTGTTCTCCAGGACCTTCATTCCTTGAGATGAGGCAACTAATCGTGTTCTTCCCAGAATCACTGTTACTCACTTTGTGATACATCTTGCCATTTGGAAAATGGCTATGTATGAATGGAACTATGTAATTACTTGAATGTTTTATTGAGACCATAAAAAATTAAGTCCCATCTTATTACTGAAGAGACTAACAATTCTGGGGAGTACGAGCACAGGTTTTAATTCCAGTGAGTTTGGCAAAGCATCACGGACTTAGCTGAAAAACCTGACTGAGGTTCCCACTGCCTTCTATAGGAGTGTCAGACCACGTACAGGTTCCCCCCACTATCCAAAAGTAGAGCCTTCCTATGAAACCTTTCATTAGCCAAAATGGTGTAAAGCAAAAAAACAACTGCCATTAATTTACAAGGAGAAAATTTTGAGTATTTCCAGACTCCAAAATTAACCCCTCTTAGGCTTTTCGGATAGCTTAGGGCACAAAATAAATCAAGAGAAATAAAGTACAGATGCTCTCAGACACAGTTCAAAGCTACGGCGGCTTGATGCTGAGATGCTGAGAGTGGTCCCAGGGGGAGGAGGTTGGGGTGCGGGCCGCCTCTTTTAACAGCTCTCTGCAAAACAAACGCTAAATGCAATTTTCCCTTTTTGCCTTTTTTTCCCTAAAAGTGAAAATCCTCTTCAGATTTCTTTCAGTTAGCAAAACCAGGTATTAATGTAGGTCTTTCGTAAGAGCAAAGTGGTGTAACGCAAATTTTCAAAAAGTGGAAGATACTTGTATATTTATTTTTCCCCTTGAGCTACCCCCTTTAATTTAAAATCGTTAATTCTAAGAGGATCAACTTATGATCAGAAGAATGGAAAATACGAGTTGCTGATTAATCATACTTAGAGCATCTTGGGGAAGACTACTACCTGATCAAATTATGTTCTAATTTTTCAGAGGTGTTCTCCAGTGAACACACCCAAATTTAATGAGTCATCTATATAAATGTATTTACCTAGCACACCCAATCAAATGATGTGTATATCCCACCATGTTAAAATAATTGCTTTTACACAAGGCAATTTTTCTCCATGCAACAATTCCCAGTCCTAATTTTGTAGCATTTTAACTTTTGTTTCATAAACTCTCACAGCTGTTTTAAATATTAATAAGTATCTACCACACAGCCCTGAAGGGTAAGCTAGAGCGGAGCTATTACAAAAATCAAAGTATAACAGGGTGTCACAGCACTGAAAATGCTGAAAATCGCTAATGTGCTGGTGGAGTTCAATCATTTGAGTACTTGAATAGTAAGAAACTTTTTCAATTTTTTTAAAAATGTGAAAATTGAATTTTAAAAAGATTTTTAACTATTAACTAAATTGCTGAAAGCATGTATATATGCGTGTGTGTGTGTATATATATATATATATATATATATAACCATTAGCGAACTGTCAAAAGTGAAACCATATGGAGGCAGAAAACCTTAAATGGGAGTATTATTTGACTTTAAAGTTTTCAGCTTTCTAGTCCAAAAAATGGACTTTTGTCCTGAATTAAAAACAACAAAATAGGGGCACCTGGGTGGCTCAGTCGTTAAGCGTCTGCCTTCGGCTCAGATCATGATCTCAGGGTCCTGGGATCGAGCCCCGCATCGGGCTCCCTGCTCTGCGGGAAGCCTGCTTCTCCCTCTCCCACTCCCCCTGCTTGTGTTCCCTCTCTCACTGTCTCTCTCTGTGTCAAAATAAATAAATAAAATCTTTAAAAAAAATAAAATAAATAAAATAAATAAAAACAACAAAATAAAACAAGAAAAAACCCTGCTAACATTCTAACATAAAAAAAACAAAAAAAACCCCGCAAGATTTAGGATTAGATGAGTTTGAATTCTGCCTCTAGCTCTTGCTAACCCTTGAACGAATCACATTTTCTGACCATGACATTTCTAGACCCAATAAGTAAAAAATTTGAAATCTCTTCCATTCTGTTACCAAATGACTCAAAGTTGCTAGCTCAAAAGTTATCAAGTTTGCAGAATACTATTTGACTTCTTTAATGAGTCTTCTTTCCAAATAACAGCTATTTCCACACAAAAGCAGCATGGTCCAGGGGAAAGACCCCAGTTAGATCAAGTAGCGAATGTGAATTTACTAGCTGTTATCCTTAGGCCCGGTTAGGCCTCTCTGATCTCAGTTTTCTCACTGGTAAATACCCATCCTGCTTGGTGCCGGGAAGTGGGAGAGGCTTTCAAAGTGCCCAGTGCCAAGTATACAATACTCAACACATGGAAATGACGGGTGTCAAGTTATCTTAGTAAGTCTTGTTATCATATTTAGCCATCGATTTCTTCGGCTTTCATCTTTCGGCATGCTCTCCTCCATAGTTTTCTTCCCTCTGTTTTCAGAATCGTTTTACATCTCCATTAGTTTGGCAGAGCAATGATTAATAGATAAATGTACTACTGGTCCCTAAATCCTTCTTTTTTTTTTTTTTTTTTTAAAGATTTTATTTATTTGACAGAGAGAGAGAACACAAGCGAGGGGAGTGGGAGAGGGAGAAGCAGGCTTCCTGCCGAGCAGGGAGCCCGATGCGGGGCTCGATCCCAGGACTCCGGGATCATGACCTGAGCCGAAGGCAGACGCTTAACAACTGAGCCACCCAGGTGCCCTCCCTAAATCCTTCTTATCTGTGTATGTTTTAATTTTTTCCTCACCCCTCTGTTTGCTGCTTTTGGTTTTGGCCATTTTTGCAAGGTCTTATTGGTGTGTAATTATAATTTTCTTTTAAACTTTTTCATAAGGAAAATAAGTTATTAAAAGATACTTTTTTTTTTTTTTTGCACTTTTTAGATAACAGAGTTTCTAGGACCTATTTATTTCAATTATAGCATTCACTTTGGTAGGTTCCTAGAGTATACCTACTTTCCATGCTGGCCACTGTCCTGCCTTTAGATCTTATCTACTGCATATCAAATGGATTCAAGAAACTGCAACTACCTTCATTAGATACCTGCAAATCGTAACTTTTTAAAATTAAATCCACCTTATAAAAGAACTAACTTTACTAGAAAATAGGTCTTTGGACTTTTTCTGGATTTTTCTATTTTTTAGATTTATATGGGCCTATAATTTCTGAATGCAGATTGTTCCTCTTCTTCTATCCCTAATTTACATTTTCCTTTTTCCCTTTTTCACAAAAGTTACAAGTTTATTTTTGATTCACTATAGAAAAAAAACTATTTTTTTTAAAGATTTTATTTATTTATTTGACAGAGAGAGAGAGACAGCGAGAGAGGGAACACAAGTAGGGGAGTGGAAGAGGGAGAAGCAGGCTTCCCGCTGAGCAGGGAGCCCGATGCGGGACTCGATCCCAGGACCCTGGGATCATAACCTGAGCCAAAGGCAGACGCTTAACCAACTGAGCCACCCAGGTGCCCCAAAAAACTAATTTATTTTAGAATGACCTTAATAGGACCAAAAAAAAACCTTTTAGAAAACAGCCCTCAACAACTTCTTCCGCCAACCTTGCTGCTCTAATATTTATTTATGCTAGTATTGTTTCAGCCTCCTTAACAGAGATTAGTGAATAAAACAGGGGCGCCTGGGTGGCTCAGACAGTTAAGCATCTGCCTTCGGCTCAGGTCATGATCCCAGGGTCCTGGGATCGAGCCCCACATTGGGGTCCCTGCTCCTTGGGGAGCCTGCTTCTCCCTCTCCCTCTGCCTGCCACTCTCCCTGCTTGTGCTCTCTGTCAAATAAAAAAAAATCTTTAAAAAAAATTTTTTTTAATTAAAAAAAAAATGTGCTTTATCATCATGTGTCTTAAAACAATACCACTTGGATTATGGTTCTACAATGATTTTTTTCCTACCAGTCTAATCTTCAAAACATGGGGAGAGCTTGAGTTTGGTGTCTTTGTTCACAACAGCAAGGGCAAAGATTGTAAGATTCTGTTCTTGGACAGGGCTGTTCCACTGTTTTTGTTTTTAAACCACTCAAAAAAGATCTGTAAGACTAAGTATGCAAATAGGACCAACCAGTATTGTGTCTATCATAGATATTCCTTCCTTCCTCCAAGGCTGCCACTGGAAAGCAGCAGATCTTGTGCAGAACAGGTTGGGCTCAGTGAACAGGATCTTTAGTCATGGATATCAGAGAGAAGTAGACTGTGAGACTCTAAAAAATAGAACAGCTACTGTTTCATTTTTTGTGTCTACGCTTCACCATACAAGTAACAAATCCCTCTAATTAGAGCAAAGGTTAAAATAAAAATGAGCCAGTTAAAAGAAACGTTCTTATTTGTACTTTAATATTTCAATTAATGAAAACAGACTTCCATGACACACTTCCTTGCCAGAAATGTCGTTGCTGGAGGCAAAACACTGGAGAAAGAGGAATGCAGGAAGCAGGGGCACTTATGCCACAGAAATACTGTGTGGAAACGTGTGTGTGCTCTAACAGAAACCCAACTAGGCGACATGATGCAGGTATGATCGGTGACATGGGGTCCCTGCAGAGGCACTGTGTCCAAGGACTGGAGGCCTGGGAAGAGAGCTGGGCCAGAGCCTACGAGTAAAGGAGCATTGAGAGGGCACATTTCCACGGGCTGGCTGGAAGAAGAATTCACAGATTGGGGGTGGCAGTGGGGGTGGGGGAGAAAACAAGAGTAAACAAGGCTTACTTCAGTCAGCAGGCCTACCCATCCCTAATGCTTCTACTACTTGGCTTTTGTTTCTACCCTTGAACCATTTTCTGTCAAACAGAAACTATCTGACCCGTCCTGGCTGCTAACAAATAGGTACAGTCTTGGACTAATTACCTAGAACGAATGTTCCCAGAGAAGGGTAAATAGGACAGTTAAAACCTGGTAACCTCGACATAAGATGAAAGCAAATGGGGATTGTTAAAACCAGAGAAGGCCATGGAAGACCCCATATTATACATCGCCAATCTAAAAATTACAGAGAGAACTCCTGGTTATTAGAGTTGCCGAAGAAGAAAATATGCCTCTCTGTCTAGTAGTGAGCTGCCTATCGAGGAGAGTGTTCAACGGGAGGTGGGCATGCGGAATAGGCGATTCTTGCAACAGCCAGGCAGCGACCCTATGAGTATTCTAGGACATCAACTTACTAGAAAGGATGGATGGTCTCCCTTCCCAGGGATACAGTCATGAACCTAAGAGTCCCTGGCAAGGCGGAGTAGCAGCGATCGCCGTCAGCGATGAAGACGATGGATGACTGGGCCATACTGCTCAATTTCTCCTCCCAAACTGGCTGGGAAGGTAAGAGTCATATTCCGGATTTCTATCCTACAACTATCCTTTCCCCTCCCCCCTCCCTCTCCTCCGTTCCCAAAGCAAAGAACTTTGTTCACACTGAAAGCCACAGGATAACCACCGAAAACAAAAACTCTCTGGATGATGATCTACTGCTATTCTTTTCTCTGCAAAATGGAACTGCATTACCCCCTGTAGTGGGCTAGGCTGCAAAGCCTAATGGTGCACATCCATTTGTCAGAACCAGGCTCCTCGTCCTCCACATGTGCAGGACCCAGCACCGTGCGGAAGGTGTAATAAACCCCCGTCCTACAAGTCGATTTTACCTTAACATCTGGGGGAATAAACACGCCACGAGTGTCCGTACTGGTTTGTTCAATAAAACTGTCTGTACCGGTCTCTTCAACAGAAGAGAATGCAACATTCACATGAATTTTTAAGATGAAGTACAAGATTTTGAAGAAAGTGCTTGCTTACATGGGGGGTGATATTTGTGGCTATATTTACAGATCCCTGAAGAAATACATTCTTCTCCACAACAGGGTACTTTGGTAGAAAAGTTTCATAAGCAAAGATTCATTCCATGACCTTTAGACAGACAGTCTTGCCTTCTCTTTTTGGTTTTCCTATACAAACTCCAGAAAGAAGGACGTCAGCCCCTGAAGATAAGCTGTGCTCGAAGCCAGCTATAAGAATGGTTCCAAGTAATTTTGGTTTTGGTCTTCTAGGTCCTAACATTCCCTTATTCATATCCCTCCCGAGTTCTTCAAATTCCTCATATAGATATTTAAATGCAATAATCTTCAGATTCTTTCCCCAAAATATCATAAAGTTGTATATAAACACAGAGGTACACACAGCTGCTCTACAAATCCTTATACTTAAGGCAGGAGAGTGGCTAGGAAACCCTCCCAGCGCTGCGTGCTCACCGGAAGTATGCTTTGGGATCGGGGCCAGCTACCGAGGGCGAGCCTTACCTGGGTAGAGGTGAAACAAGCAGCTTGCTCTGTCTGACTGGGGAATGTGGAAAAACAAATGTTCTCTACCACTCAGGTATGGTGGCTGAAGTTTCGGGTGCTGGTTCAAGCATTTCCACAGGCTGTCCCATATGCTTATGCAGCAAGCAGGTATTATTGTCCCCAATTTACACATGAGAGAAAACGGATGATGAAGGGAATGAAAATTGCCCAAGCCAACCACCTAACTTACAAGTGACATGACCAGGATTCAGACTCAGCTCTGACTTCAGAGTCGTATCATTTTTTTTCACCATATCATATGTCTTTTTCCCACTGTATCATTCTGTCTCCTCCTTCAAATCTGCCTTTTTTTTCTTTAAACAAACCCTTTCCTCGTGACAGTAATCACTAGATTGCTTATTATCCACCTAAAGTTCAATTTGAGGCTTTAATTTCCTATTAGCAATTGTGATGCGGGGTTAGGGTGTCAATGCGCAGCTGCTTTGTTCTCACAGAATCTTCTCCTGTGTTGGGATTATTTAACTGCTATTAGGGCATAATCGATGCTTCAGCTGTCCGTAGCAGGGTCTGACACAAAAGCACCCATGTATCAGGCAAACCAATCTAAACTCTAGCATTTATAGCTCTCTTTCCTTAACAGGTACAGTTTTCTGGTCACAGCTGGAACTCTTGCTTATTTGTGTGTAGTGGGGCAAGGTTAATAGCCACAAAAGAAGTAGCCTAAATCTTCACTGCAGTAAGACCAAAAGGTGCCTTAGCTATTCCTATTACATTTAGATAGACAAGACACGCTCCCTGTCAATCTGTCCTGGGTAGAATAAAATGGAAAACAAATGATCCAAATAGATTTTTATTTTCAATATCTCTGGATACAGATTCAAGGCTCTCTTATTCCAAGAAGTACTATAGCACCACAAACACCTTTTTCTGGGTTTAAAAAGAAAAGAATCATTGATTCTCTCCTCTCTTTTCTCTGAATCTAACAATTTCTAAAAACTGTCCATTTTTCTCTTTTACGCCACACTAATAGCTTCACTGCATGTCTGACCTCTTTTCACGAAACATCACTGTAATTTCCCTGTGTTTTCTCTGACTAGATTATTCCCTCCACACCCCTCATAACTCCTGTTTATAGTTTTGTAGCCCTGTCAAAGTCAGTTCCACCGCTCATTCCAGATAGGCACTCGGCCAATATATTGCCAATAACACTCACTCTTGTGCTAACTTAAAATACACAGTGCAGCTTGCCAAGTTTCCTTATTTGGCAAGAAGGTCCCTTAGTTCCCAAGATCTTTGACCATCCATTTTTAGATCCAAATCCTCCTGCTTAATATTTGGGTATTTCTCTCTCTCTTTTTAATGTGTCTTATGTGTTCCCTAAAAGAGTTAGAAGAGATCAGTCATCTATTTGCTTTCCTAGACAAAAAAAGGGTCCCTGCCACTGCCTTGTGGTCATTTACTCTGGAATTATTATCACTATAACTTCTGAATCAAACAATATTTTCCAGGTTAAAAAAAAAAAAAACTCCCAGTAAAGTTATAATAGGAATTATGTTGTGAAAGACTAAAATAAACAGTACACATTGCTTTATGGGACCATTTTCCTTTATCTTAATTCACTCTTTCCAAACAAACCAAATTCATGTTCATTTGCAATCTCCCTAATCTCTCACTATTGTAGCAGGAACTTTAAACAAAGGCTCTACGAATGACCAAAACCATAATTAAAATGCATCCGTCATGTATTTTTTGAAAATCAAAAAACGACATGAAATTTCGCTGTGGAGATAGGCCTACCACAAAGAAGCCATTAACTGCCTTGAAGCGCTTGTTTATTTTTGTCTTTCTATGTTTGTTGGTTCGGATCCACTGAATCCCGACCGTTCACTTCAACTGAGGTCAGGAAAGCAAGAAGGCTCTCCTAAAACAGCTTCAGGGATAAAACAGGAGCATACTTTAGCAACCATCTTAACTCAGATATCCTCGCATTAATTCTGTAAGTGGATTCTAAAACACCATTATTAATAGAGAGCTGCTTATTGTAATATCATTGGATCGGGCCACTAAATGATGCTGCTTTCGTTATTAAAGAAACTAACAAAAATACTAATTAAGTCCTCCATAAACAGTGCTTCGCGAACATCTCGAGGCGCATCAGAAACACACATTTTCAGCAATCTAACAATGACCTGCCCCGTTTTTTAGGCAATCCGGAGCCATCTCGCCGGGTCCGTAGTAAAGTTGGTCTGCAGGCTGTCAGGACCAAGCGAAGCGCGGCGGCGGCCTCAGCTTGGCCCTCCCGGCCTGGGGCAAGTCTCGGAGCCCGGGGACCGAGGGACGCCACGGGGTCGCCGAGCAGCACCCTCGCCCCACGTGGGAGGCAGAGGGGCCGCTGGAGGGTGCGGGCGGCGCGAGCTGCACGCTGCCCCGGGGAGGGCCGGGGAGGGCGGCTCGCGGTGGGAGAAGCCACCCCGGCCGGGCGGAAAGCAGAAGTTAGTGGTCTCTCCTCGCACGCACAGCCCTCTGCTGGGAAGTGGCCCGCGCCCTGCCCTGATTTGGAAGACTCGCGTTTCGCCTCGCAGAGGGGCCGGGTCGCCCGCGGCGAGGCCGGCGCTCCGACGCTCAGGCCCCGGGGTCGGCGGGCTCGGCCGGCGGGGTCCCGGCGTCCGGCGAGGGGAAGCGGCGGCCCCCGCACCCGCGCCGCGCGCAGGGCCGGCAAAGCCCGACAGGCTGCGCCCGCCCTTCCGGACGCCAACTTCTGCGTGGGACCGGCCCGAACTTCGCCGGGCCCTCTGGGCCGCCGCGCGGAACTCCGCGGGCGCCGGGAACGCTCGCTCCGGCCGCAGCCGCCTCCGCGGGCCCCGGGGCGGGGAGGGTGCGCCGCGGAGCCCCGCAGGCCGCCAGGGCCTCGGCCCCGAGCCTCGCGAGCGCGGCGGGCCTCCGACCCACCCTCGCCCTCCGCGGCCTCCGGCCGGCCCCTTACCTGGCTCCCGGGCCGGGCGCGAGCAGCAGCCGGGGGGCGCCGAGGCCCCGCGCGCGGCGAGGGCAGGGCCGGCGACCGTGGGGGGTGGGGGGGTCGAGAGGACGGCGGCCCGCGCGGCTCCCACGCTTCCGCCCGAGTCAGGAGTTGAACATTCCGCCTCTCCGCCCCGCGCCAATGAGGAAGACAGTTACGGCAACAGCACCACCTACCTCCGAGCGCGGAACAGCCGGGCCCCTCTGCCCGCGCCGCCGCTCAGACGCGCGGGCCGGCCTCCCGGGCCTGCGCCCCCCGAGGGCTCCGTGCGCCCCTGCGCCCCTGCGCCCCGGCAGCCACCCGGGTGGAGGGATGGAGGAACTCAGTGCGAAGAGCACCTGCCCTGCAGTGCGGGGCGCCGGGAGGGGGAGGCGTGCCCCGGGGCCTCGCGGTAGCTTCACCTCATTTTCCCAAGTTCCCACCACCTGTCGGGTCAACTCAGCCCTCATCAACCAACATTTACCTTGTCAGAGGCGCTGGGAATACAGAGAGATGGGAGGCTGCTTCGTGCCTCTTCCGGTTGGGAAGGGCACAGACCTGGAAAGAGATTTCTAGGAGAGAGGGCTGAAGGCTGCCTGGGTGGGACCATCAGTAAATACCTACGGAATTTTGAGGAGGGGTCATGGTGGGCTGCCCTGCTTGGTGACTTTACCAAAACTGAGTTCAGATGCGGACACTAGAATTCATTCCAGGTGTGAGCAAGACGTGGCAATAAGTACTGGGAAGACAGGTAACTGTTGATTGGGGAGGAAAGGAGAGATGAGGTCGCAAAGGCACTGGCAGCATTATCCAGGGGTTTGAGTTCGGATTTTATCAGCTATGGGCACTGGGGAACTGGGCGAAGTTAGAATCAAAGAGTTAAAATAGGTGTTTGTGTTTGGTGATTTAGAGAGAGAGCAGTCCGCGCGCGGTTGTGGGATGCGTTGCTAGGGCAAGACTGCGAGGCAGCAAGAGAGGTTAATACCGTCACTTCCTGGTAATGGGAGTGTGAGGACCTGAGCAGGAGGTAGGAAATGGACCTCGAAAAGGAGGAATGGCCTCTCAGGAAGAGGCCACAGAAATTGGGGGTGTGGAAGAGAAGAAGGAAAGAGAGATGATGCCAAGGTTTCAGACCCGGGTGACTGGAAGAAAGATGGTGCCGTTGACAGGAACAGGGATCTGTCGGGGAGAAGCTGGCTTCCTGTAGAGTTCGAGGTCATGGGAGGCAAAACAGGTAGAGATGCAGCAGTTGAAATATGAAACGGAGACTCAGAAAAGAGGTCATGAGAGAAAGAGAATTGCAAATCGTCAGACAGTTGAAAATAACAAAGCGGAGGGATGGGTGAATATAAGCTAAAAACACACCACGTTCTGGTCTGTTATTGAAATTATTATTTTTTTAAAAAGATTATTTATTTATTTATTTGACAGAGACAGCAAGAGCAGGAACACAAGTAGGGGAAGTGGGAGAGGGAGAAGCAGGCCTCCCGCCAAGCAGGGAGCCCAATGCGATGCGGGATGTGATCCCAGCACCCTGGGATCATGACCTGAGCCAAAGGCAGAGGTTTACGACTGAGCCACCCAGGCGCCCCTGTTATTCAAATTATTGAATTACCCCTTTGGTGAGAATTAGGAATTTCAGCACTGATGGATTCTATTTCGGTAACTGAGAAATTAGGATTGATGAAAACTGTCATGCTAACCAAATTCCTGATGTAGGTAATCAAATAATTCTGAAAATCATCTAAACATCTATCTTCAGGATAGACCCCCGTATGACGTGACTCCAGTCATCCTACCTCACCAGGCACTACATTGTGATGGCAAAGACCCTAGACCGGGAATCAGAGAACCTGGTTTCTGGTTTTAGTCCTGCCACGTATTAGCTGGGGTACTTTGCTAGACAGGCCTGGTTTTCTCCTCTGCAAAATAAGAGGGCCCGGGGAGATGTCAGACCCAGGTTCCAGCTTTAAAACTGTGAATGCATTACTTTAAATTTGAAGCACATGACTTAAGAGTCTTAATATTTTCACCACATCCCCCTTCCTTCCCATCTATTTTTCCTTCGTTCTATTTTCCCTACATAATTAGGCAGAGAATAACCAGCAGGAACAGTAAACACTAAAGAGTAGTTTCACAAGTATGCTTAAATGATAAACTGGCAGGCATTCTCTTATCTTCCCAACCAGGTTGCAAGTTCCTTGAGGTCATATCTTATATTCTGTTGTATCTGCCCATAGCTGAAATAAATGCATAATTGTGTGATAAACTGGACGCCTCGAGCCTGACTCTTCTTTCGTCAAGTTGCCCATTTCCTTATGACTATATGATCTCTTTGAGTCCCAGGCCTAATAAATACCGTCTAGTGCTTATTCCCATGGCTGACTCTGCTTTTTCAAACTTTCACATCTTTTTTTTTTTTTTTTTTTTAAGATTTTATTTATTTATTTGACAGAGAGAGAGATAGGAGAGAGGGAACACAAGCAGGGGGAGTAGAGAAGGAGAAGCAGGCTTCCCACTGAGCAGAGAGCCTGATACGGGGCTCGATCCCAGGACCCTGGGATCATGACCTGAGCCGAAGGCAGACGCTTAATGACTGAGCCACCCAGGCACCCCCACATCTTTTTTTTGAAAGCATATTGGGTAATTCTCACCTGTGTAGGTTTACAAATGTGAATAGCAATAGCAAAAGAGACCTAGTCAAACCTCTCTTATCCAGCCTTCCTATTCCTTTATTTCAAATGTCTCTGCACTAAAAATAGATGTACTCTCAGAGGGTGCTAAGGACTCCAATGTGATTGGGAGTCCTTAGCACCCTCTTATATCCAAGAACACCCTCCAAAATAAATATGCAATGTCAGTAAAAACAGTGTATTTGCTATGCAAATAGAGTTTAAAGAAAAAAGTCTTCTGGTCCCCCATTCAGACTGCTGTCCTTAAGCTCCTCTTGAATAGAAATTCTGAAACTGCTACCAGCTATGGTAGATCAAAGAAGTGCAGACATAAATTCTATTAAGGATAGAAGGAAAGGCAATTTATAAGGAAGAAAGCATTCTGATTATCCTTCCCACCCTTTGTAGTGATGAGAGTTCTGAGCCACATGGGGACCCAGGAGCATTTTCTCCAGCCATCTCAGTCCTCCATTGCAGACTGTGAGTGGTCTGTGTCTAGATCATAGCTAAGAATTACCAGCTTTTACACAAAGGCTGGTGTTCGCCCTCCTGCACCGTGCTGGATCCCTGGGAAATGAAGGCACACAGTGACACATCCTTTAAGATAAGCAACCATGACCTTAAAATCAGGAGTGAAGCCCAGGTCATTGTTGGAACTTAGCTTTCACATCTAGCTTAGGGACCGAAGAATTCACAAGAATATTTCAGGTACCAAATTTGCTTAGGTGTTTCAAGGCCTGAGTAGGGCAAGTAGGGCAAGATGAGAAATTGAGGACTTTGGCAAAATTTGTTCAACAAGCATTTACTGCATGGCAGGCACTGTGCCGAGCCTGCAGTGGGAACAGTGACCAGGACGTGGTCTCTGTTCTCACAGAGTTTGCTGAGTGCAACGGAAAAGCCAGAAAAGACACAAGTGATTACACTGTGGTGTGCTCTTACGAAGGCAAGAATGTGGGATTCCAGCAGGGCACGTAACACAGTTTTCCGATAACCTGGGTTGTGGTGGCAGCCCTATCCCCAAGCAGCTATCACTCAGTTGGGCCCCTACTGCCTCATGGTCATGTGGGATGATAAAGGCCTACTTACCTTTGAGTCTTGAGTCCTATGCGCTGCTTACTTTTGCTATTGTTTGCTGTGCTATTCTTCTTGAATATCCTAGATTTAACATGTGACCGAATCATAACTGAATTTGTCATACCCTTTCAGCATTGAGCCTTACCATCTCTCCCGTTTGCTCTTAGCCCTACTTTATAGCAAGGAACTCATATGCTTCTTCCCCAAATATATAACAGTTGGTATGACTTTTCTGGCAAGATCCTAGAGTTATTATTAAATGCCATGATTAAATGGAAAGCTGGTAATTGCTTCGAATGTGAACACCAGGAACCAGCATGGATTCATTGAAATCAAGACGTACCAGACAAACCTGGTTTTCTCTGCTGGAATCATGGAGGACAATGAGGACTTCCTCAGTGAAACATGACAAAGTTCCTCATGAAGACTTTATAAATCAGAAGGGGATTTTAATGAATGACAATACAATACAGCAAATTGCTGTTAGTTTGAAAGGTACACCCCAAAAGTGCTGATGTCACTCAGGGTGCATTGTTCCCTTACAAAGGGTTTCTAATGGTACATTGCTGAGCTCTGTTCTCTATCCTGCCCCGTTCAACGTTTCTGCAATTTGGGTGAAGACCTAGGTGGCATGCCTACCTGATTAGGGAATAACATATATTTGGAAGGAATATCTAACACAGTACATAGAAGAATTGTATCCAAACTCAAAAACCTTTACTCAAACACTTTTACTGACACTTTGCTGCCTGCTAAATACAGTCCAAGATCCTTAGGGCACACAATCTAATCCAGATTTACCTCACCAACATTATCCCCAATCTTCACTGGCCTGACGCTGCCCTCCTCCCGACACCTCCACCCCCTTCCCTGGATTTTCCTCCGTCAGTTCTCACCCTCAGCATCACACCAGGCCACCAAGAAGACTCTATCCTCCCTCCATCACACGTGTGGTAGTAGCAGGTTCTACTCAAAGGGATCATGAAATCTGAAGGGAAATAGAAAATGTAATGAAAATAGTCATGTTTCTGAAATCGAAGGTTCTGCTTTAACAGAGACAATAAATAGACCCAGGCTTTCATCCCCAGGTGAGCTGGTAGGACATTGGAGATACATTACTTAGTTTCTTAGCATCTCCAGAGCTTCCGGTTAACCCATCTTGCTGTTCTTCTGGATGAAGCAAATTCAGACCTAAACTTCCAGACATTCTAAGAAGACCAATGATATTATCCCATATGGTATTCAGAATCTCACCAATTTATTAGATTTGGGCACATGTGATTAAGAAGGAAAACTCTTCTATCTGTTGGTATCTGGAAAAAGCAAGAACTATATTTCATAAGGTAATTATTAGTTCCAATGAATAAATGCTCATAAACAATCAAGTGACATCAACCATCTTTTACATCAAATTTTCAGTTATCTGTAGATTTTTTATTGTAAACATTATTAGATGATTATACCAATATGTAATCATGTGTCTTCCCTATTCAGTAGTCATTCTTTTCTCTTCAACAAGCAATTTTTTAAAACTATTTTACCTGGTCTGTTTTCTTCATTTTGCTTGCTTCCAGAAAGTCTACAAGTAAGCAATATAGTTCTTCTGGTCTGCCTATAGAGGGGATAGACAAGGGAAGGAATGGCTCCTTCCCAGTAGCTGGCCTAGGATCTCTCAAGAGTGGATTAATCAGTTTATTATACTGGAAATCCTGATCAAATTTCAAAGTCACTTTTCCATCCACACTTCTTTATATTGTTGTTTCTCAAGTTGAAATTTTTTCAATGAATATTTTTATAAGTTCTATATGCCTTTTTTTTTTTTTTGCCACCATTGGCTTTCCCTAACTTCTTAAGGTCCATTTGTATTAAACTCCTGTCCACATTGTTGTTTGTAACACCTTCCAATTTAGTATCATCTGAAAATTTCATTAACATGCTATTTACTCCCTCTTCCAGATCATTAATAAATGCTATTTCTCATGTATTAAATTTTGCGGTCGAATAGATTTAATTTGCTGTTGTAATTTCAGTGCATGTTTTCTAAAGATACAATGCGGTTAAGAATGGTCTTAACATAGGCTTAAATCCATCCCCAGTTTATAGTTATTTTACTATTATGCAATCCATTTGTGTTCTCTAATCAGCACTGTTGTGAGCTCCATTGAAGCAATAATCTATTGATTTTCTCTTCCCTCTTTTTCAATACAGTCATCATCTTGGCTTTAAATGCACAGCAATAGCAGAGTTAGAACTATTGTTGTGCTCTAATCCACAGCTATTTATAAAAGGAAATTAAGTCTTTTTTCTCAGTGGATATTCTTCCACTGATACAAGAAATATTCTACATTAAAAAATTATAATATTTTTTCATAGTATTTTATTTTCCTAAGCGTAGTTTCAGTATCCTAAAATGAGATAGATTCTAGGTCTTTTCTTAAGCAAGCAAATGCAGTATATACATATGTTGCATTTATATATTAAATATATATAGGAAAAGATAATATGTGTATTAGAGAGTGTGTGTGTGTGTATATTTTCTTTTCTTATAAATCTACTCACTGCTTCCCTGACACCTAGAGAATCTGGGGTGACTTTGTTTTTTATAATAGGCTTAGACATGTTACCTTCAAATCAGAGAATGAGGTTCATTAAGCCTTTGCTTCACTTTATGTCACACATCATCTTACTTATTAGGCCTTCCATAGTGCCAGCGCTCATTTTCAATGAGATGAGGTCCCTTACACGCCACTTATTTCTGTCCTTATGCTCACATATTGCAATTTTAAATCATTATGCATGAGGTTAGTCTTCGTGTTCCTACATATCACAATTCTCCTCACCACTGGGTATCAGGCAAAAGTAAAGAGTCAAAATAACTGGATAATTGTCTTAGTGTTTTACTTCATTAATACAAAGCAAACCTTACCAAATTGTTATGGCAAAACATTTCAAAATAATTATGTCAGATTTGCAAAATCCTACTGAACTATTTCAGTTGAGTAATCAAAATTCAACCTCACTTAACCAACCATGGCCTGTCTATACAACCAGTTTATCTGGATCATTTTGCCATGCAAATTAGTTGCATAAACCCCTGTAACAAGTTCCAGTGTGTTAGATTACACTACGAGCCATGTCCCCGGCCTCTGGAGGAAGTAGTGTCAGACGGATCTCCAGATGATTCAGATTATTTCCAGTCCTGAGGATCTGGATGCAGCAAGTTTTAGTGTTGACATGCTGTGAATGATGCTCATAGGTATTCTTGAAGTCATAGGCTTTAATTCAGTAGTCTTATCTCCAATACATACGTAGATGGCAATCGAATTCAAGCTCTCGCCCTTTCCCAGACTTAGTCAAGTCAGGTTGGAACTTAAGTGGTCTTAGTATGTAAGAACTTGATAACTTGATGGATCCCTTGAGATAGATGTTAGTGAGGACTTTGAAGCATCCAAAACTCAAAAATGAAGGTTCTCAATGCAATAGAGCATAGGGACGAAGAACATGGGCTTAGGAATTAAATAGACCTGGATGAGGTCTGCTGCTTGTGAACTGTTTGACCTTGGATATTTTTACTCAGCCTCTCTGGGCCTCAGTTTCTTCACCTGTAAAATGGGGACCATTATGGGTTTTTTGTTTGGACTAAATAAGTAAATATATGCACAGTGTTTAAAACAGGACCTGGCTCAGAGTTAGTGTTCAGGAATGCCATGTATCATTATTGTTATTATTGGTCATGTTCCACATGCTAAACATTTGCTATTATTATTGCTGTTATTATTACTATTATTATTCAGTTGTCTGAATTATTTCTGTTTCCTCTGGAGTCAGTTTTTCTCCTTATTTCCCTTTACTTTTCTCTTTTACAGTACTAGTTTTCTCGGATATCTGGTGATCATTAGTTATTGTTTATGTTTAAGAATGAAAAATTATGTTGACTATTTTAAGTAGCTGGCATGGATTTTTCTCTGCTGCTGTGAAGTAGATTTTTGTCCTACAGGACACGTCCCTGAATGGAAGATTCAATGGTACCCTCAAGTACATAGAGGGATAAGTTCACTGGCAAGCATGCTTTAGGATAATTTCATAGTTGGCTCAGCCAGTACAGTAGGATTAGTGTTAGCATGCCTTGGACTTTGTCTTTCTCATATTGTGAAATTATAACCCATGATAGCTAAAGAAAACATGTGAGGGATAGTCCTGGAAGTGTACCCAGGAAAAATACCTAGGAAGAGTAGCCCAGTGGGTGAAGGGTTTGCTACAACTTGAGAGGCCAGTTATCAAGATGGTAAAGGTCAGGAAAAAATTAGGAATTGGTAGAAGTCCTTTGATATTATGAAGGGCATCAAAAATATCATTGTAGCCTCTGAGGATTTGTCAAAAATAGCAGGGAAAAAACTGTCCCCTAAGCTTATTATGACTTAGGGGATTTTAAGAAAAAGGAAGAGTGATGTCAATGTGCATTCTGGAAATTTATCTCCACACAGAAAGGTAATGATTTGGTTAGGCTCCTGTTACCGTGAATGTATGTCCACGCTGAATATATGCTAGGGCACAGCAGAATTGCAGAGAACTCTGACGTTTCAGTCTTTCCTTCTTTCTTTTCCCATTGGTTTCTGAAATGGAAAGTAAGAGGAGAGAGATTTACTTTCCTGGTATGAATTATGACATCCACCTTTAGGAGGCAGAAGGAACGTAGCTAGTTTGGGTTTTAAATAAGACTATTTTCTCTATTATAATGATAAAAAAATTTTTTTTTGTCTTTTTTTACTACCCTTCTAAAGAGAATGACCATGGTAACAGGAGGGTCTTCTGTTTGCTGAGGACAAACAATATCTTCATCCTCAGTTAGAGTGGGGACTTTCATGTTTGGAGCTAGGGCTATGGGGAAAATTAAGTTGATTTGCATTAAGAAGAAAATATGACTTTGGGTCCCCAAGGATGATCTGCAAACTAGAGAGGTGGAGAGTTGGGAATGGGAAGAGGAGACCATATGATTGGTAGCAAAGAAGAAAGATTTGGAAGACAAGATATGTCCTGTGAGGATTTTTTTTAAATGAAATACCATGGGATTCTGTAATAAAACCCCCCTCTCCATCTTTCTACAAAATATTCAATAAATCTACATCCCTCAAAAATGCTTCAATTTCAGTGGAGTCAATTTTAATGAAATAAGGCATAGAGAATAATATGAAAACAATAACTTGGCATAAGAAATAAAGTGTTTCAAATACAACAGAAGTGTCTTCCTGAATATGAGTGGATTCTTTATGGTGAATGCAGAGAAATGTTATATTATCCTGAGAAATTAAAGACTTCCCATGGCATATCCATGATATATGAGATTTTTATGAAGGGCCACACAGACACACACACACAGAGTTCTATTTTGAAGACAGACTTTAGAGAAAAATACACCCAAATCTCTTGTCTAAACTCCACTTATAATATTTTGGTAAAATTAATCTCATGCTTTGGTTCCCCAAACTCTCTTCTGTTATTTTTAGTTTGTGTCATCAAAAGCCTGAATAATCCGTTCTCTTGGGGGCAAAAAGAGAGGCAGACAGTATGGCCTCGTAGTTAACAGCATATGCTCTGGAAGCAGATTATACTCGGTTTGAAACCCCAACTCTGCCATAATTTAAGCAAGATAATTTCTTGACCTTGAGCAAGATAATTTCTCTCAGTGTTTCCTCATCAGTAAATAGTAAAACTATTCATCTCATAGGTATTTAGAGTAAAATACTGTGTGTATGTATCTGGCACACACACAGTCAGTATTCAATAAATGGTAGGTGAAGTGACAGCTTGAAAAGCACTGATTACTGAACCAGTATATCCAGAAAATTCTCTTTCAAAGCCAGCATTCAGAGAATTTTGTATTGGAAACTCTATATTCCTTACTGATCCTGCTTTTCTTCTAATTTTAAGTGGAAGTACAGAATTTCCTCTTTTCCCACCCCAGCAATCATCTCTTGCTGCTCAAAATATTTCCCTGCCCCGTGTTACAGAATGTATTCAGTTGCTCCAAAAATGCTATTTCGAATGCGTAAGTGAACCCCGCGCATCAGACCTACACCACAGCTGCGTCATCTCAGTTATTCCTACAATCCTCCCCGATGCAAGTGTTTCAGTGTTGACTTAATGTTATTCATTTGCTTGTGTTGTTAGTGAAAACAAATTCTTAATTAAGAGGCCCAGCATCACCTGGCTCACATAAAGTGCCACAAGCAATAATCTCTAACTTAGTGTACCCTCTGGCTCATACCTTCAATTTAATTTCTGAAGCCAGAAATACAAATGGAGTTTATAATGGGCTGTGAGCATCGGGTGAGAGGAGATCAGAACCACTAATGAAGAACTCCTTCCTTGGGAGGAACTCATAACAGCGTGTAACTGTTTCTAGGCGATGTGGACTGAACATGTAAATGAACACCCAGGTTAGGTTAAAATCTAACTCCTAGTGTGATCTGTGTATGACTTGTGTCACACTTGGTTTACCTTCTGATCTCCTCCTTCATTCATAAACATTGGATCTGTTGGTAAAATGTCCGAGTCTTATTCTCTCTTCACCTCTCCCCTCTTTCACTCGGTAATTTGAAATGTTTTCCAGTCCACTGCAAATAACTCTTAAGATGGGTCTGTTCAAGATAATGGTATCCTGTTTCAATTATTGCAGCAACAACATTGATAAATTGGTGTGCATTTGGGGTAAAGGACAAAGGATGAGGTTAAAGACCAGGCTCTCCAACTGCTCCTTCGCCTCAAGTCAATTTCAATGGCTCGAAGCCACCATTGTAGGTTTCTTCACTTTTCCATCCTTTCACGGTTGTTTTGGCTAAAGACTCTCAGGTGGTCCCTCAGTGTTCTGAAGTTCTCTTTACTGTTGCCTCAGGAAAGGCACTGAAATGTCCCGAGCCCCAAGCACTCCCTGTGCCAGGCGCTTTATATACCTTAACTCATTGAATCCCCAGGCAGCCTTTGTGAGGGAGGTATTAGGATTCCCATGAGCAGAGGTGGAGATTGAGGCTCAGGGGTTAACTACGTTGGCCGGTGTCCACAGCTGAGGCCTCCCGCATGTAGGGGTGCAGACCGTGGATGTGCAAGGAAGCTTGGTTGAAGGAGAGCTCTCCAGTGGGACAGCGCCAGCTGAAGACAAGGGTTGCCTTTCTTCCTAACACGCATGAAGATGCTGAGTCAAACCCACATCCGTCTGATTTTATCTTTCTGATATTCCATGTTCCTTCCCCAAGAGCTAGATTCACCCCCAGAGAAGCACTTTAAACACCTGGCAGCACCAGGCCCTGAAAAACTGTCCCCCAACAAGAGCGGTGTCCCCTCCAGCCACTCACATTTTGTGCTAGCCCCACTCTAGTAGACTGTGAAAATGGCAGCAAGTTTCCTTTCCCTGTATCCATAGTCTATGTGATAGGACTTTGAAGCTCCGCACATCAAGACGCAGCATTATTTCTCCACCCTTTGAATGTTGGCGGGCGCCCTGGCCCACCTTGGCCAGCAGAGTATTGCAGAAGTGAATGAGCCTGTTTGGAGCCTGGGATGCAAAGGCTCTCGCTTATCTGCTTTGCTCCCTGGGAGCCCTTCCCAGCCGGCAAGTAAGGAAGCCCAGCCTGGTCTGCTGGAGGATGAGAGGCTGTGTGGTGCAGAGATGACCCATTCCATGTGAGGCCAGCCTGTACCAGCCGACTGCAGACTCATGACCGAGCTGAGCCCTGACCCGCCGAGCCTGGCCCGGATTGGCCGAACCACCCGATTGCCCATAGAGTCATTGTTGTTGTTTTAAGGCACTAATTTTGGGGTGGTTTATTACACAGTGTGATAGTTCGTTTTCCATGTTAACTTAGAAGATGTTTTTTTGGATGAGGTAAATGTTTAAACTGGTGAACTTTGAGAAAGCAGAAAGTCCTCCACAACGAAGTGGGCCTCATCCAATCAGTTGAAGATCTCAACTGAACAAAAAGCCCAGCCTCCTCACGCAGGAGGAAATTCTCCCTCAGACTGGTTGGACTTTATCCACACCATTGGCTCTCCCATATCTCCAACCTGCTGGCCCACACTGCAGATATTGGATGCTCCAGCCTCCATAATTGTGTGAGCCAATTCCTCAAAAGAAATCTCCTTCCATATATACATAAATTCCATCGGTGCTGTTTCTCTGGAGAACCCTGTCTAATATACACAACAACTGATATACTTACTGATATGGTTTATCTTTACACAGTGTGAATGGACCACCTCTTTCCTCATCCTTCTTGGCTGGTGCAGAATCTGTCTACCCCCAGGGCTGCTGTGGCTCCTCACAATGAGCCCCTCTCCTCACTGGGGAGACTGAACTATTAGACTCTGTCTCTCTGCCCTGAAATGTCAAGACTCTTGCTGGAACCATCAGCTGTCCTCCATTCCTGCCGGGTCCCTGTTGTTAGCACGCTAGAGACTCTTGCCACCGGCCTTAAATTACATAGATAGAAACCTCATAAGGGCCTCCCAATCCTCTTTTATTCTCAGGTACTGCAAAACCTGTCCTGAAGAATTTTATGCCAACGTTTGCTCCAATTATTCTCTTGTGTTGGTCCTCCTACTATAGAATTTTCACTCGTCCTGCCTCTCCCCACCAAGGAAGAATCTGAACCCTCCCTGCCGGGCTGACGGGAGGGGGCTATTGCAGAATCAGACATCTCTCCCATGCCCTGGCCCCGCCTCTCTCTCTTGCCCAGGTCTGGAGGAGCTCCCTTACCAATGCCCAGGAGCTCACAGTGCCTTGTGTTTACTTCCCTTTATAACAGGGTTTGGGCCCCAATTTTTCTAAATTTAAATCAGCCCGAGAACAAAGATGCTGGCTTTCTGTAGCATCATCCTTGACCTTCCCTAGCTGCTGGACAAGCATGTGCAAAGCAGCCAAAGCAAGGCAGGCACTTTTCCCATTCCCACGCCCTTATTCTCTTGGGGTTAGTAACATTTCCTCCAGTCCTTCAGTGTCAGGCCACAGGCAATGGTAGTCTGACACGGTCACCAACAAGGCAGCAGGGATGGACCAAGGTTCTGGGGCTGTGACTGCCTCATGGGTCATGCTGGCTTAAAGGAGGGCGCTGTGGCAAATGGGAGCTTCCTGCTCCATGCTTGGATAGCCACATACGGAGCCCTGGGTGCCCTGGCCACCGCTCTTCCCAGCAGCCATGTCATGCATTGGCAGGCTTGGTCTCCAAGGAGAGGACATAGGCACGCGTGGGCTACATCAGATGTAGCCCATAAAATGGTGCAGCAATTGTGGAATGCAATAGGACAGCTCCTCAAAAAATTAGACATAAATGCCCATATAATTCATCAATTCCACTTCTTGGTACAGATCCAAAGAATGAAAGCTAGGACTCGAGCAGATATTTGTACACCCAGGTTCACGGCAGCATTACTCACAAGGCCAAAAGGTGGAAACAAACCAAATGACGGATGAATGGATAAGCAAAATATAGTATATACATGAAAGGCAATATTTTTCAGCCTTAAGAAGGAAGGAAATTCTGACACATGCTACAACAGGAATAAAACTTGAAAACGTAGTGCTAAGTGAAGCAAGCCAGACACAAAAGAACAAAGATTGTATGATTTCACTTATATGAGGTAACCTCTACATTCAAAGAGACAGAAAGTGGAATTGTGCTTACTGGGGGCTGGGGGAGGGGAAGGGTGGAGTTATTGTGCAATAGGTAGTTTCAGTGTGGGCTGATGAAAAAGGTTTGGAGATGGATACTGGTGAGAGTTGCACAACAATGTGAACGTACTTATATCATTGAACTATACACTCAAAAAGGGTTAAAATGGTAAGTTTTATGTATGTCTTATCACAAAAAATTAAAAAGTGGTCCAGTGGGACTAAATCAGGAGGAGAGATGGTTTGACTCTGGGTGAGTGTCTGGGTCCACTACTGCTTTTAATATTTACCATTATCCACAATTCCCTCTGCCTTACCTTTAAGCCTGCATAATACAGTCAGTCAGTAAGGAATTAGGGGTGATACTACGTGTCCCCACAATGTGGCAACATGAAGCAATGACCCTGAACTCCAAGGGCTACCATTAGGAATGCAACCCCCCACCTCCAGCACTTCAGTGGTTTCCCACTGCTCTTAGTCAAACATGAGGCTCCTTGAAAAGGCCTGGAAGGCCTCGAAGCTCTGAGTCTTCTTAGGTCTCCAGCACGTTCTGGAGCACGCTCGCCGGCGCCCTCTCGGCTCTGCCACAGTGAGCTTTGTGCCCTTCACACTGAGAAGATTATTCCCTGCTTTGGACATATTCTTCTCTCTCTGCCTCGTTAGCATCTTCATCCTACAGAGTACAGGTCAACTATCACTTCCACAGGAAACATTTCCTCACCTCGGGATCAGTGTAAATCCCCTTCTTACATGTCCTTGAACACCAGATGCTTCCCTGGGAGTGTTTTTATATTACGTTTGATTCTTTGATTAGTTTTCTGTCTCCTCCATTAGGTGATAAGCTCCAGGAGAACAGGGACCTTCTAGCTTTTCTCACCATTGAATGCGGAGCTCACAGAGGGCCTGGCACTCAGTAAGTCCCTCAACCATTATTTGCAGTGAAAAGAAAGTTAACTGACAATGTCTAATTAAGTTAGTTTCTTTAAATTAAGTTAAAGGTTTATAAGTCAGTTTATAAGGAACCTGCCCATCTGACACCATGCTGTTCTTGATGTAGGGGCAGGGCCTAAGGGCAGGCTATCCACGGTGGGCAACTTTGGCATGAAGATGATTTTGAGTTAAAAAGCAATCAAACCCCAGCAGATTCAGGAAAAGCTCTTTACCTTCCCCCTCAACTGCCTAAAAGAGGAGCTGCTCCAGGAAGAGGGCTATCACCACACATAACTACGGTATAATATGAACTAAGTACTGCAGACAGGGAGGAACCTAGCAAGCCCTGTTCGATCAAAGTCCTCTCTTTGTCCCATTGCTCCTGAATGGCCCAGCAAACATGTGTTTACCAAACACTTACTATTTTTCATTCTTCCTGAAGATTGCATCCCTTCCCTTTGAAGACCCAGCCCCCTATTCCCTCTTTCTTGGTTCAAGATGACATATATACCTCATTTTGCCTGACTGTCTTTAAAATTTCTGGGGCGCCTGAGAGGCTCAGTCAATTAAGCATCTGCCTTCGGCTCAGGTCATGATTCCAGGGTCCTGGGATTGAGCCCCGCATTGGGCTCCCTGCTCGGCCGGGGCGGGGGGTCTGCTTCTCCCTCTCCCTCTGCTGCTCCCCCTGCTTGTGCTCTCTCTGTCTCTATCAAATAAATAAATAAAATCTTTTTTTTTTTTTTTTTTTAAAGATTTTATTTATTTATTTGAGAGAATGAGATAGAGAGAGCATGAGACGGGGGAGGGTCAGAGGGAGAAGCAGACTCCCCGCTGAGCAGGGAGTCCGATGCGGGACTCGATCCCGGGACTCCAGGATCATGACCTGAGCCGAAGGCAGTTGCTTAACCAACTGAGCCACCCAGGCGCCCAAATAAATAAAATCTTAAAAAAAAATAAAATTTCCTTGTCTGTGTTGGGTATTCCCCCTAAGTATGCCATTAAATTTGATTTTCTCCTGTTAATCTGTCTCATGTCAATTTGATTCTTAGTCCAGCTAGAAGGACTTTGAAGGGCAGAGGAATTCTTCCTCCCCAACATAAAACAGAGAAAATTAAGATCATTCCACAGCAAGAAATGTCAGACATTTTAGATCAGCAGTATAAGGAAAGCTATTCGAGACAGGAGTTCATTTTTACCACACTGCGTATCCTATGCTGATTTTTAAAAAAAATCATAAGCACGTTTTAAAACCAGAATACATTTCTTTTAATTTTCTCACACTGGTGGTCATTGAGCATTGATATTTTAGAGGAAATGACATTGAATTCAGGAGCAATCTATTTAACCTGCATGGTATTCAAAAATTGCTGGAAAAGCTTAGCTCTTTCACATAGTGCCAGTGACCTTGTTAAGCAGGTATGTTAAACACTTACATGTAAAATTTTCTACAGGCATTTTTGGTAAAAACATTCTTTCTTCTTTTTTCGTGTCTTCCAGCAGACCTCATTATCCTTCTTGTGACCCTGTAGGCCTCTCATTTTCTTTTGGCTCATTTGCAAGTTTTAAAATATTAACTGCATCTCCTGCTCCAGGAAAGGTTGTCTGGCTACTACGCTCCGTTCTTCGAGTGTGAATTCTTCTATTTTGCCGTTGCTACCTTATTCTCATTGGGAGGAGTAAGGGGGTATGTGTTAATTGTGAATAATGTCGAAGCTAAATTAAAAGATCAAAAGATGTCAGTCACCATAAGATTGGGGGAAAGAGGCTATTAGACATAGGATACCAGGTTGTTGTTTTTTTTTAAGATTTTATTTATTTGAGAGAGACAGAGAGCACAAGCAGGGGGAGAGGCAGAGGGAGAGGGAGAAACAGGCTCCCCGCTGATCAGGGAGCTGGATGCAGGGCTTGATCCCAGGACCCCGGGATCATGACGTGAGCCGACGGCAGCCGCTTAACCGACTGAGCCACCCAGGCACCCCTAGGATACCAGCTTTTAAGTAAGGCAGGAATAAAGAAGAGTAAACAAGAGCAAGAATGCCCAAGGGATAGGCTATCAGCTTCTTTTCTCAGCTTTCAAAATTATCTAGAAAAAGAAAACTATATAATGGTGAAAATTTGCAGCCAATACTGAGGCCTATGAGACAGTGAAATGCTGAAAAATAATGGCTTCAAAAAAATTTATTCGGTAACTTTTTTTTTTTTTTAATTCTCTAGTAAATTCCAGGCATTATGCTCCACTAGGTGGGAGGGATAACACTGCATAAAACAACACCCCTGGGGACCTTGAACTAGGATATGAATGAACACAGAAAGGCATTTGCCTGCTTTAGCATTTCTCAAAGTGAGCTTCCACTGTGGGATATTAGGAGGGATTGCAGTGGGACTTCTCAGAGCCTTTAATACGTTAATGAATATTGGGAATCATTTCTAACAATGGGGTGTATATTATGCAGTGGCTCCCAAATTTATTTGAAGATACCATCTTGGCTTTGTTTTTTGCTTTGCAGTTGCGTGTCTGTTTTTGGAGGAACAGTTTGTGAGCTTGTGAGACTAGTACAGCCTGGAACACACTCTGGAAAATGCTAACATGAAAAAAATAGAGACATATTGGACTTCAAAGAATTTTAGAAATCTCTTCATCAAATATTTACTAAGTGCTTAAATCACTGAGAAATGGTAGGAGGCCCCATACCAGGCAGTTCTAAAATCATGGCTTTTCATTGTTGCTAATAACCAAAAAAAAAGTGGAACAACCCAAGTGCCCATCAGCTGACAAGCAAGTGGTATATCCACATCATCAAATATTATTCAGCCATAAAAAGAGATGAAGTACTGACACATGCTAGAACGCAGATAAACCTTGAAAATGTTACGCCAAGTGAAAGAAATCAGACATAAAGGCTACATATTATATAATCCATTTATACAAAATGTCCAGAATAGGTAAGTCCACAGAGACAGAAAGCAGGTAGTGGTTTCCAGAGACTGGGGGGAGAGGAGAATGAGGTGTGTCTGCTAATGAATATGGGGTTTCTCTCAGGAATGAGGAGAATGTTCTGCAATTAGTGATGATGGTTGAACAACCTTGTGAATATGCTAAAAACCACGGCATTTTGCACTTTAAAAGGGTGATTTTTATAGTATGTGAATTTTATTTCAATTACAAAAATGCTGGGACCCCACTATACCTCCCATATTATAGGAATTGAGAACAACACAACCTTTTCTTGTCAACAATTATATTTAATGAAGATACTAGCTGTTATTTACAGAAGATATACATACATACAATTCCTACACATTAAATGTAGCCTAATTGTGAAAACAGGAAAAAATGTATTCCAAAATTACATACTAAATAAAATAAATAAAAAGTAATCATTTGGCACAATATCTATTATATAGCAAATAAATAACTCTATACCGTTGATTGAGTGAACTATTTACAATCTATTTGAAAGTGCAAAACAATTGCTGAAAATTAAGATATTTGTAATAACATTTAAGTCCAGAAAATATGTTTTTTTTTTTTTAATCAGTAACAATAATTAGCCAATAGTAAAGGTTTTTAATGCCCAGGAAAATATTTTAATTTTGAAAAATGTTTTGTGCATATTGTGCTCTTTTGAAATGTTCTTTTTTTTTTTTTATCTTAACGCTGGCAATTTTTAGAACCTTGGAGTTTCTTAGTGGAATTCTTATGTATGTAATCCTGATTTGTAAGTTTAAAAAAGTTACATTGTAAACATAAATATTATTCTATATATCATTCAGAAATTACAGACCAGTCCTCCCTAAATTACATAAATAGCCATAATGTTTTATAGTAATGTGGTGGGGTTTAATTCCTTCAGAGGTAAGCCTATGAAGATGCTAGAATACAGCTTATGATTTGGATTTACATGATTCCTCACCACCTTCCAAGAACCCCCTGCTCCAAATCAAGGTGTTGAGATAAAAACTGTGAAACTAGACCACCATGGATATAGCCAAGTAAACCCTATTTGTAGCATATCTCCCCCTGCCAACTCTCTGAGAAAAATCGTCAGGGGCTTGCTATGTCTCTTGACAATGGTATTTCTACCAAACTCTTCATGTGGGACTTAATTTATGTTTCAGCAAAGAGGATAGCACAATTAGAAATAAAATAGGATGGCTACAAATTGGGGAGTCCTAAGCTAGAGTGTGAAGGCTTTATGCAAGTCAAAGAATTTCTTCTCTTGTCAGGACGCTGGTAAGCTGTGGCCCTGAGATGTCTCAGGGTGCGTTTCTGCTTGTTTTGTAGAATTTTCTAGTGACAAGACAGTCAGTAGTAGCGTAAATGGCATTTTTGAAAAACTGTGGACTGGAGGCAAACCATTGTTCTGGGCACTTTAAATGTCTATGGTCGACGAGGCTCTAATCTGTGTGACATCTGTGATAAAGTTCTCTGGTTGTCAATCACATTTAATTGCCGTACGTAACTCCGGACATCCTGATGGTTCTTATTAGCTTGAGCTGCATCAGGATCTGTTGAAGGAGAAAAGAGCAAATTGGCATTGTGTAATATATGCATATAAGATACAGCTTTATTTCCTCCAATTACTTATTACATTTATCATGGATTCCAAGGTTCCATTGCAACCTTTCAACATACCATATTCATTGAAATATGTCCACTTGGATATTCCATCTCCTCTCTCCCACCCTTTTCTTCCCTGGAATCATCTATTTTGATCATTTTCCTTTGTATTGCATGTTGTAAAAAAAAAAAAAAATGGCACCAAATAAAAGTGAAAGCATCACTTGATGGCCCCTGGTTATATATTAAAATTGCTTCCTCTTTCCATCCCACCTGGGTCTCACACTCAGCTCTCTGCCCCCTTTGTTACAGACAAGACTAATGTAGTTTTCCTTAGCTCCTAACAAAAGCGCTTAACACCTGGGCTGAACTGAAACAAGCCAGTGAGATTAGCAAGTCTGACTCTCCTCATTACTTGCATCCTGTATACAGCATTCCTTCATTGATGTGTGCTTTTTTAAAATTTTTTTTATTTTTTTAATTAACATATAATGTATTATTTGTTTCAGGGGTACAGGTATTCATCAGTCTTAACACAATTCATAGCGCTCACCATAGCACATACCCTCCCCAATGTCCATCAATCACCCAGCCACCCCCTCCCTCCCACCCCCCTCCACTCCAGCAAGCCTGCGCACATGGGCTGAAGTCGTAACTTCCGCTAGACCTTCAATTCCCTGATTCTACTTGTTCTGAAATCCCAGTTACTATTCTATTCTCACCTACTCCCCCAACGCATGTGAGCATGGGAGCGATCGGAAGTTAACAGCTTTCTCTAAAACCGGGCTGAAAGAAGCATCAAGTGCCCAGAGCCCTCCGCAGAGATCTACGTGAATGAGGAAGGCCAAATCTGACAGTGGTGAACTGGAAACATCGCTCCCTTTGGAAGTGACTCCTCAACTCCCGCACGCTGTGGCCACATGCCAATCTGCACCCCAAGTTGCCAGATCTTCCTACTTTTCTAGAGAAATGAGAGGTCTGGATTTCTTTCCTGGGAACTCTCTCCATTTCTTAACATTGTTTCCAAACAAGAGGGGGAAAATGCTCTGGTTGGACCCAGCACCTGTGCTGTGGGCCACGGGCCACCTCTGCCCCCTGGATCACCAGCGCGGGGCTCTCATCTAGCAGGGCACTGGGAGTGGCCGGAGCCGGAGTCTAGACTCTGGGCCAGGGTTCTTCCCCTCCTAACACACCGCCTTCTGCTTAGATCCACGCATCACTCCCAAAGACAGTTGGAATGCCATCTGCATCAGGGGTGGAGGGTAGCGGTGCAGGTCTGAACACAGAAAAACAGAGAGAAGATACAAAGGCCCCTACTCACTCTAAGAAGAAACTCATCAGTATAATTATCACACATAAATAATACCACAGTGTTTAATTCCTCGCTTTTCCCTGGCAGTGTACCCTACATGTACAATATACTGTAATTACATTGTACATATCCCCACAATGTTTACGAATCTATTCCTATAGCTTTATCTATAGACTGTTGACTTCAGCGCTGAGCAGCTGTTGTTTACCAGCCGTTACTGATAACTTCAACAAATGCAGTGGGTATTTTATGTATAGATATATAATTCCCCATCCCACCCCTGCCGACTTCTCTAGGAGAAGATGTAGGTGAATGTAGGATGTACTTCCCAAGAGGCTGATGGAACAAAACAGAGTCTATGGCAGTTCTTCTGCTCTTAGATCTCATTGAGAACCTTCTCAAGGCTATGAACCCTCTCAGGCACAAAAACTTTGTGTTTAATTTCAGGAATTTTCTGGACGCCCTGAAGGGCCCTGGATTCACCGGGCCTCGTTGTAGACTGACATCACTTCAATATTCTCATATTCACTTTATAACAGCTTGAAGGCCATGTCTTTACATAGACAGTAAATTACAAGATGAAGAGATATGAGACACCCCAATTCTTCTAGAATCCACACAGCAATAGTTGACGATGTACAAGACTATTCTCACTTTGGAAGGAAGAGGAGGCACAATCATTTGAATAAAAATTGTAAAGGTCTACTTGCTCCCCAAGTAAAGATTATTTTTCCTAGATCCGCCCCCCCAACCCCGTACATTAACAAATGAACATTTAGCAGGTCTGGCATCCTGTGTTAGCAAACCCTCACTTTGGGCCAGGCCTGGGCTAGGAAGGGTAAAGATAGCTCTGATTCGTGAGTTGAGAAACTTTTAGTCTCTTAGCACAAGGTTTACTGGGGGCGGGGCGGGGGGGATGTTACCGGTAGGCCCAGTCACGTCCATCTCAAATTATCATGTTGGCTTAATAAGCCAAATGACTTCAAGTGACTCATACAATGAATTTAGCGAAGAACTTTATAGGGGCCACCTTCTGACTCCCAGCCCAGCTCGAGGGAGCCAAAGCTCCATCCCCACCCCAAGTCCCAGCCCAGGAGATGATAGCACTGGTCGGGCACGATGATTTGGTGCTGTGATGCAACTTAATCCCCACCAGTTTAAGACTGCTATTTATTAGTAGTATTAGTTTTATATTAAAGCATTGTATGGTACCCGTTATTGTGCTGTACATTCCGATTTAGGAAGAACATCTTAAATTCACCCGGGAATACGAGAAATATAATATGAATTCCTGCTATGAGAACTTTTGTAAATGTGTTACACACATGAATGCATTCTTGCAACACCCCAAGAGACAATAAACATTATCTTTCCTGGTTTATAAACGATAGAACTGAGTCATCAGGAATGGATGTGAGTTTCTCAACGTCAAGCAGTGAGTCATAAAGAGAGTTGGTCTGAGGTGGGATTTATTGGCAATCATGTCTTAGTTGTCTCTAGCCACACTACAAAGAGCACATTTATTCTCTTTAAGATCATTCATAAAATAATATTCCTATGGTTAGTTTCTAGTTTTACAACTAGAAAATCCTTCAACTCAAGGCCCCTATCCCATGGCAATTCACGGTCCAAACTGTCCCTGACACGATCAGATACTGTCCAGACTTCTAGAGTCTCTCTGTAGCCTCATCGGAAAGGACTCAATGACCCAGGCCTAGATTGTAGCACACAGCGGCATCTCACTTACTGAAGGCGTGGCTCCTGCAGTACCTCACTGTTCTGGCAGTATTTGCAATCATGCGCTAAAAAGAATAAAGAAAAAAAAGAAAGAGTGAAATGCAGGCAAGCTTAGCATAAAATCCATAAAGGAAAACAAACCATTATTTATTTCGGTAATACCTGGGACCATGAAAAACAGCCTGTTCTGAGACATTGACTATCTGGGGGCAACCGGCTGATGTATCACTGGTTTAATGACTTGAGAGAGGCACAGAGTCACACGAACGAGGCGCTTCTCAGATGAGGAATATCCATGGCATAATTCTAGTCCAACTGTTTGCTTGTGCCTCTGACATAAACATCAGTCTGTTGTTTCTGAGACTGTATCTTACCCCTTGGGACTAGTTTTCACCATCCCTTCTGGAGGTCACGGTGAACTTTTGTTAACTATCCGGGATTTGGAGAAGGGTTAGCTTGTCAAGTTCCTCCCAGTAAACAGGACTCTGTAATGAGGTATTAAATTCCACTGACTGAATGCAATCAAACTATTCTACCTATACATGTTTGTAAACACTGCATTACAGACCCTTCTAAACTTCCAGCGAATGTGTTTTAGTGTTAATCTTAATTATTTTATTTCCTCCCTCCTTCCTTCCTTTTTCTTCCTTTCTGATTGTCACACTAACGTGCACATTTTAGAAAATAGGAAAATGCAGAAAATGTTAAGAGCAAAGTAAAAATCACTTAGACTATCACTTCACAGGGTCACTTCATTAATATTTTGGTACATTTCCTTCTAATGCTTTAAAAATAAATATGTAAAAGCATCTTTTTCAGACAACTGAAGTCATATTTTACACACATCTTTCTGTTCTGATAGAAATTTTTTCACTGGCATTGTGACTGTTTTCCACACCACTTGCATTTTAAAACATTTAAAAAATGAGTTGGTATTCAATCTTATGGACGGATCATAATTTATTTAACCTTTGTTAATTTCGTCATTAAGTGATCCTCTTAGTTTCCTGGTAATGTTTTGGTTGCCATAAAGACTTATAAGAGAGTTTTTTATACTGTACTCAACTTAGTTTAAGACAAAAGAAGAAAAATAAAAGAAAAAAAGACAAAAGAAGAAAGAAGGAAAAAATAGGAAGGACAGAAACATGAGGAAAAACATCAGTGAGACCCACCCACCATTTCTCAGCCAGGATGTACATTTCTTGCTCAGGATATTTTAACAGTAGCTGGGACCCCCAGGCTCTGTGTATTGTCTCAGGACACCTTTGCTGCTCAGACTCTAAAGGGGGTCCCGCAGAGATGGTGGATTAATTCTAACACTAGCAGAAAATTGATAAGGCTCCAGCCAGGAAAAGAAATTTTCTTATCTCTGAGTGCCTATGTAATTCCAGTCCTTGCTTTCTTCCCTCATGGACCCTTGGCTTGCCAAAGTATAGAAAATGACTTCGAGAAAGCTTCTGTAATTTTAAAAAACAAAACAAAAAACAAACAAACAAACAAAAAACTCCAGTTTGTTTGGCAGGAAAAGAAATTCATAGAAGAGTCAAAGCTTCACAAATATGTACATGTGAACACCGATAATACCCTGCTGAATACTACTGCTCTGAGGACTCTGAGGACTCTGGAAGCATTACATGACATGTGTCTGCACCGGATAATTTCTCCTACACAAAGAGGCAATCGGAAAAGTTTGAACTTCGTTTTCATAAAGGGTCCTAAAAACCAGCATGTCTGTCGATCAGCATGAGAAATATATTACAAATACCTCCAAGAAAATATAACATACAATGTAAAATTAGCCTCTGCTATATGGAGCCCTGAAATAAACAGGAACCATGATAATTTTCCTGCTAATTTACTTTAAGTTGTTTTTTCACTTCTCTAGGCTTTGCATCCAAAGGGCACAAGTATATTCCATGTAGAATTATTGTAATTCTTCAGATATTGAATGGAGTGTAATTACTGAAAACCCCGGGAAACGCCGCCAGTGTGCCCCTCTGAAGAATAATAAAACAATTAGCAGGGGTCAGAAACCTCTTCCTATACCATTTTGCAGGGAGTAATTGTTCTGCTTTTTAGTTTTGAAAGCTAAAACATTTCATTCTGACTTTGGTTTTAGACTACTCTTTACAGCTATACTCTGAGGCTTCATAATTTTTAGCTCATTATGTGGTTTAAAATGTGAGAACAATTGTTTAAATCAGTAATTTCCAGCTCTGGAGTTCATTCTACCTTTCTAAATCTTTGATTAATTTTAACAATGGTTTTAATTTTGACGTATCCTTTTTAATTGTACTCAAAGGTAACTTCAGTTTAACTTTGAAATCCAAATCTGGCTTTGTGATGAGGCCCATTGTTTTCCTTTGTGAAGTCTGCATGGTCACGCTGTCCCAGCTGCCCCACGTAAACCCTGGCAACAGTGCCTGAGCATGCGTGAACCCCACTGGCATGGCCAGGGGACGCATGCTTGCAGAACGCTTTCACACGGCTGAAGAAGGGTTACCTGGATACTGGAACTCCACCCACTTTTGCACCCATTGACACCTGCACCTACAAGGCACTCCCAGGGGGTGGGGGGGTGTTGCTGAAAGAAGCTTCAGAGGTCCCCTTCTTCAAGTGTCTGCAAGGTGCAAAATGTCTTTTAGGGCCTATCAACAGCAGCTTCCCACTGTTTGGATAGATCCACTGAGAGCTACTCATTCCTGCCAAGGGCAGCCCCTTTCATTTTTACACATCTCTTGACTATTAGAAATTTCTTTATCATTCTGAATCAAAGCCGGTCTGGTCTCCCTTTGCTTTTCGCCCGCTGATCCTAGTTGTGAGCTCTGGAGGCACAGCAAACACATTTAGTTCCTTCTTATCAGGACAGTTCTTCAAACACTTGAAGACAACCACTGTGGACATCTTCCCACCCCCCGAGTCTTTTCTGGTTCCATCTAAATATTGCCAATTTCTTTAACAATTTTCAGTGTAACAATTTGACAGTTTAGGGCAGTCTCTAGCATGGTGTCCTAGATTAAGCAAATCAGAGTGCAGAAGAATGATTATTTTCCTTCCTTGGTCTAGATGATGCTACACATCTGAGTCCACGATGTAAAAAAAGTCACGTTGCTGACATCTGTTGAACTACCAGTGAATTAAACCTCTGAGCCTATTTCACTGAGCTGCTGTTTGGATGAAACCTCCCTCTCTGTCGACGTGCAGTTGCTTTCTTGGACCAAAGTGGAGGATTTTGCATTTATCTAGTTAGAGTCTTTCACTCCTTCCATAGACTTAAGCCTTACATATTGTTTTTGACGGCAGACAGCCATTTATTCACTGGTGTTCTCAGTTAAGGTTGGCAGGAACGAAGGTTAAAGAGACACTAGCTTGGTTATCCAACTGCCACAGCAGGGATGAAGCCAAAGATTATACCCGAGGTTTCGTGATCCTGCCGGAGCTGGTTGGCCTGCCTTGAGCAGGCCAGGCAGCTTTGCTATGATGCCGGGCCAGTGGGAAAATACTTGATTGCTCCAAGGCAGAGCTTCCCATCTTTTTTCCCATCTCAGCAAACCTGAGGTTTATGACATACTCCCTTTAGCAAGTGGCTTACGAGAACAGCAGTTTGTAATCTGGGGGCAAAGTGAGGAGAATATACTCCTTTAGAAGGTGCTCTGAACCAGTGTATGTGGACAGTGTGAACCCCACTCTCCACACCGGAACTGATTTCCATGGGCCCCTGCCCCTACTGGGAATCACCACCTTAGAGTCCGCTCAGCAGATGGCCCGCAATGGCCCTCACCAAGAAAGTAGTCCACAGTTAGAACCTTGCAAAAGGTTTTAAATCCCACACAGCCACTGTTTTTCCAGATACCCATGCTAGGTCTAGGTCTTCAGAGTTTATTTGCACAAATTAATATGTTCATCAGTTCTTCATCTACAAGGCTGGGAGATGGGCCCAAATGAAGGCTGATGAATCTCCCTCAGGACATGAACTCATGGAGGGAAGCTCAGGAAGAAAAAAGGAGGTAGCAAGCGAAGGACTCTGTACCTACCCTCATGTGTTTATTTCTTTAGCTGAAACCAGAGCGACTCAGAAGCAAATGTCCTTCTTGGGGCCTGGCTTACAGAATGACCAGTACCAAGAGCCTGTCCACGGGAAGGGGCTGTCTGTACTCCAGCCTGGCACAGGCCTTGAGGCTACGGTCCCAAACACAAATTTCCCTCCAGCTCCGATGTAAGTAATTCCCCTTCCGAGGGGCTTCTTCTCAGACTGGGCCCTTGGGCCTGGGCCTCCCTGTTTACCCTTCTGTGGCACCCTGCCTGCGGGAGCGGGCTGGCCAACTTACACCTTCACGCCTATCCAGATAAGTCGATGGCCTAGCAGGCCTTTACAGCTGTCTCCAGCTTCTCTGGCCACCTCTGAACTGATTTCTGCCCCCCTGTCCAGGATTTCCCTGAGCTTTCCTCTCCCCGAAGAGGAGCAGACTTTCATGTCTGTTTTTCAAGTTCAGACCAGCAGGCCCTGCAGCAACGCCATCTTGCCCTGTTATACTTTCCTGACCTCCCTCCCACACGCAGACAGCTGCCAGAACAGCCTCTTTCTTCTGAGGCCACGCTGCCTCCCTGCTCTGAGGCCTTTGAGAAGTTGCTCCTGGACTTCAGGCCTCCTCTAAATGCCTACCCTGAAAAGTTTTTGTTTTTCCTTCTCTTGCCCCTTGAGATCTTCGCCACCCGTGTTCTTCATGTTTCCCACATCGCCTCTTCTTACTTCTGCCCCTACGGATTGGACTCTGCCCCCATCTGCACGCCTATCAGGTAAAGAATCTCAGTCAATTATTTCTTGCCGAGCATGTGTAAAACCACACTACATCACCTGATTATTTTACTCACATCCTCATATATTTAGGACAGGAGTTTTTTTCCACAAGATTTAGAAATATATATAGTCCCTCACATACAAAGATTGTGCCCATGATAGCAACCAAGTAGAATTAAGTGCACGGTAAGGACCAGAGATAAGAGACAAAAAGGCCCAGGAGCTCAGCCAGCCTCCACTATATGCATCACTGAGAAAGAACCCTGAGCCCTGTTCCCTGGCTATGGATCTTTAATATCCAAGATGTATGTGACATACAGATATACACATGTAATGCACATGATGCTCGTGGTATATTGTACATCTCACAGCCACAGGACATCGTGGCTCAGGTGCCTGTCCAGGCACATGCAGAGTATTGCGCATCTCTGCATTCAGGAAAGGACAATGAAGGGCAGGCACAGCACCACAGAGAGCAGGGGAGACAGAATAATGTCCAGTCTGGAACAGAAGGCTAAGGGAGTCATCTTGCATAAACTATCAGTAATGCAAAATGCCTGGAACATTCTGCTTAATCAAATTTTCTAATAAAATAGAAAACACTTTTGGATTAAATCTGTTATACAAAATCCTTTATTTTTAAATAAGATTTTAATTTATTTATTTAAGAGGGGGAGGGAGAGAGTGAGCAAGAGCGCAAGAGTAGGGGGAAGGAGAAGCAGAATCCCTGCTGAGCAGGGAGTCTGACACAGGACTCGATCCCAGGGCACTGGAATCATGACCTGAGCCAAAGGCAGAGGCTTAACCAACTGCACTACCCAGGCGCCCCTATATAAAATCCTTTAAAAATGCTTCAGAGGAAAAAAAAAATGCTTCAGTGTATTGTCCTATCTCACTAGGTCCAATACTGGAATATGACTAGGTTATTCTTTTATTCAACAAATATTTTTTGCATACTTATGATGTGCCAGACACCTTTTTGGGTGCTGGAGAAATATCAGTGAACAAAACAGATAAAATACCTGGTCTAGGACACTTATATTCTAGTGGGGAAGAACAGACAATGAAGAGGCAAGTAAAGGTTGTCCCAGATTATGAAGCCAGCTGTCAGGGCAAGGTTATCTCTCTGAGAATGCTGGGTGTGGAAGATAGAAGAATGTTCAAAGGATAGTCAGGAAAGAGCACTCTGGGGGAGCAGACACATGAGCTGAGACCTGAATGACGAGAAAGAGTCAGACAGGTGAAGACTAGCAGGGAGACAGTTTCAGGCAAAGGTAACAGCTAGTGCAAAGGCCCTGAGGCAGGAAAAAAAAAGAAAGAAGGTTGGTCTTGCCAACTTGGACTGAGTACAGAGGAGATGAAGTGTGAGGTGAGGCTGGATGGTGCTCAGAGTAACAAGTCTGGATTTGATTATATTATGTTGTTGTATTTAACATGATTTTGTTTTCCTCCTGATATAGCTGCGTGAAGTTACCTCTTTGCATTTTGCTTTTGGACATCTCTTTTATTATTATTGTGAACTAGTTCTTATATCTTTTTTTGCTTTTAATATTTCATGTGTTTATGCTTTCATCGTCTTAACAGTGTATAATCTCCTAAAGGCCAAGGATCATTTATTGGATTTCTTTGTATTTCCTAGCAAAATCCTTTGCCTGAACAGTCAACAGAGACTGCATTGCTTTGAAACATATCTTTTGGAAAATCTACATTTAGCCCGGTTTGTGAGTTCTATATAAAGAAATAAACTTTCAAAGTCCTCTTGTAGATTTCTATTGTGCTGGAAAGTTCTGCGAATTGGATATATCTGAACATTTCAAGTTTTACTTGGAGATTCTTTTTTCCATTGCTTGATATAAGCCTAGTGCTTTCTCCATGGATCTTGTAATAATATTATTGGTGATAGAAAACATACCGTTGTTAATTATGTAATGCCATAATTATTGACACAGAAATAAAAGGATTCAAGGCATTTCTCTTTCCTCAATGAATTAGCTTCTGTTAATGTTTCCAGAAGTATAGAAGCTTGCCCCATGCTTCTCATTCCAAATAAAATGACCATCTTAAAATAATGTTCATAAATAAATACACCTAAATATGGGTATGTTTGAAATAGAACCAACCTCCTAATCCAGTAGCAACCGTGGCTATCAGCATGCTTTATGCAGCCTGGGATAGTGGCAGCCAGCCAGCATATTATCCTCTAATCCATTGCTAGTCTACCTCCTAAATGTTATAAATATTCATGTATGCCATAGAAAGCTACAAAGGGCTTTATTCAAACATTTTTTTGAATACTCCTTTATGTTTTTCCCAAATGAAAGAATGTCTGCTTTTTTTTTTTCCTTTGCATAAGGATCAGAGTGTGAATTCTCTTTTGTTCATATTCATAAATCCTTAAAACCAATATGCAACAAATTCTCTAATCCTCATTTCATACCTCAAGGCTAAAAAGGTTCAAAATAAAAATACTTAGGGCTGGCACAGTGGTTCGCGGTGTCTGTGCAGTGCTGCCACCAAGAACAGGCATCTGTGTTTCTGGCTACCCCGGTGACTTCTGTCCCTGGCAGGGGCTGCCTCCGGGGAGACCGCCTCCCAGCCCCACAAAGGCGGCCAGCTCGTCTCACCACCTCGGCCTGGCGATGAATGACTGGGAAATGGCGTGGATGCCAACCTGAAGAGAGCTGTCTCCTTCCCCGAGACATACGCGGGCAGCAGCAGCCACTGGTGGGAGTTGTAAGTGGCAGTGGTGGCGCTCTGGGGGCGGGGCGTGGGCAGTGGGGGCGGGGCGTGGGCGGTGGTGGCGCTCTGGGGGCGGGGCGTGGGCAGTGGTGGCGCTCTGGTGGCGGGGCGTGGGCAGTGGGGGCGCTCTGGGGGCGGGGCGTGGGCAGTGGTGGCGCTCTGGGGGCGGGGCGTGGGCTCGTTTACGGGGAGAGAAGGTTGGAAAGCTGACAAGTGCCAGGTCGGTCCGAGCCAGGTTTAAAAAACACAATCAAGTCTTTTTGAAATTCCATGTCATTTTCCAGTAACATCGAACTCACAAAAAGGCAATCGTGAAATTAAGCTTTCTCACGGTGTGACTTACCAAATGAAATAAAGTTTATAGTTGCTGGAGGGGAGCGTTAACAGTTCTCTTTCAGTATCCTTTCTCTCTTCTCTTTCATAGTAGTAGAACGCCCTAATTTTTAGTGGGGTATGTGGATACCCCAAATAAGGGCCACATGTCCTAACTTTCCTTTCATGTGACTAAGTTTCTGGCCAGTCAAAGGTGAACCAAATGGTGAGTGCCACTCCGGGTCACGTCCTTATAGGGAAGAAGCGTGTCCTCGCCTTCTCCCTCTCCCCTTCCCTTCCCTCCACCTGACATGGCGTGACGGTGGTCTGCCATCTTGTACCGTGTGGATGGAGAAATGGCAAGAGAGGAGAAGCCTGGAACCTTGACCGCTTCGGGAGCCACCACACTCGCTCGGACATTCACATGGCAAAGAAATATACTGAGCTTGGGTAAGCCATTGTTAATTCAGGTTTCTGCTATCACAGCGGAACTGCTATCTCAGCCGTTCAGTTGCTTTTAAGTTAAAGTGTAATCTTTCTGAGAGTGGGGTGTGAGAAGTAGGGTGTGAAGGGTCTCTCCTCACAGTGAGGCGTGTAAGAGCCCACTGCTGTGGGCATGGAGTGGAGAAATGGGGGAGGGGAACTCTCTCAACAGCCATCAGATACGACTCTTCCTTTGAAGGTTATGCATGCCACACCAAGATCTAAAAGCCCAGAGGAAACAACTTTCATTCTCCTTGACAGATATTTTTGCTATCTTGTTTGTCCTGTTCCGTTCACTTTAATGATCAAAAGTTCTAAAGCTCAGTCAACTCTTTAGGAAACTCTGCCTTCTACGCCTCTGTGCACATGTATATTTTATAGTCAAATAGTTGGCTTAGCTATCCCTTAGTCTGCATTTCTGCATAAGTGATCTGGAAGGTTCTTTACCTATTTGCTAAATCTTTCATTTCTGGAAAACAGGTTTTGAGACATCAGGGAAATATGTTTAATTCTCCATACTAATAAGTGAACAAAGAATGTTTTTTTACTTTGATCAAAGCATTATTAAACTGACAGTATTAGAATGCTCGTATTCTGCCCCTGGAACTGCTGAGGAAATATTTGCCCTCTAGCACAGGGTGTCTTTGAAGAGTGTGGACTCCTATGCTCTTTCCTAACAAGCTTAAGGCATGGAAACCAATTCCCCAGCAATTGCTGGACTTCTTCACTGGGCCGGGCTTGCATTAAGCTCATTCCCAAAGCTGGATGGTGTGATCCTTACAGATCACTGCAGGATGTTTCTAGCTCTCCTGGAGTTGTGTATACCAGCTGAATTTCAAGAAACAAGTAGAAGAACCATTTTCTGAGAAGAATTCTGTAGCACTACGTATGGCTTAAAGGAATACTTATATACTCTGGACTGATCAACATCCAGACATAGATGGAGCAGGCAGGACCCCCATTTTCTGTTGGGGAAACTGACCCACAGAGAAGTTAAGAGGTCGCTACAAAGGAATGAAGCTGAGAACCAAGCCTCATGTTTCCTGAACTCCCCAGTCCTGAGCTTTTCCTGCAGATCCATATTCCCCACTGCAAACCATAACCCAGGGCAGATGCTTACCCACACAGAGGTAACACTGTAACAGCCCAGCCATCCAGGCCTTAGCCAGAGGACTTAGATGACAATGGAGCATTCCATGAACTTGCACTGTGTAGCTAAAGATAGGTTTTGGCATGACCTGCTTTATTGCTTCACAGAAGATAAGAAGATAAACGGCAAAGTAACTCCTGCCACATCACAGCTTTTTCTTTTTTTCTTTTTTTTTTTTTAAGAATTTATTTATTTGACAGAGAGAGACACAGTGAGAGAGGGAACACAAGCAGGGGGAGCAGGAGAGGGAGAAGCAGGCTTCCTGCTGAACAGGGAGCCTGATGTGGGGCTCGATCCCAGGATCCTGGGATCGTGACCCGAGCCGAAGGCAGACGCCTAACGACTGAGCCACCCAGGCGCCCCCACAGCTTTTTCTTGATGAGGGGAGCTGCAAACTACCAAATATATGCCAGTTCCACATCTGTTACTTTTTAAAAATTTGTTTTTGGTTATGAAGAGTCCCAAGTTCCTTCTCTGAACTTGGGCAAACTTTATTTATTTATACATTTAGGTGAATACTCCGTAAAAAGGATCTGCAGTGGAGTTGCCTTTTACCTACATGCACTAAAGTCAGGCCCAGCAGATAAACAACTCAAAGGCATCCTGGGGAAGTCTAGCTCTAGGAACCTTACAACAAAACAACAACATGGAAGTCACTCTGGAACATTCGCGCATTTTAGCAACAGGCAGCCCAGGACCAAGCACACAGCATAAAAGCTAGCGGCTGCTGTGAGCTGCGGCACAAATACCACTCACTTTTACAAAAGAGAACTGACAGACTAAAATAGGTAGCCAATTTGAACCAAATCTTTCAAAACTCCTTTATGCGTAACTACCTTTTTAATGTGGCGCCATATATGGAAAGTATTTCCTTTATCAGTACAAACGCAGATTTTATTTTAAAGAAAACAACATTGTGGTTAAGGTTATAATACCGTACGTACCATTTTTTCAAAGTTTACTAGATTGTCAATGAACGTCTTGTTCCCCTCATGAGTAAATGTCATATCTGCACAGAAATAAAAGTCACATTCTAATTACTAACAGAAATATGTCATACCAAGAAACCACAATAGCACCATTAGATTATGCTGGAGGATTTGCATAACACTGCAGGTGAAAAAAGCTGATAATAGTTCCTTTTATATTGGGTGTTTAACTTTTGAAAGCACTTTACCTGAGATTAGTAAAATTTCCAAACTAACCCTCTGTTTCACTATCAAGTCTTCCAAATCATAGATCCTTGCTCTGATAAATCTTCCCAACCCTTTCCAAAAAGTCAAGGGGGAGAGGAGGTGATGAAGAAGGGGGAAGGAGGGGACCATTTTTTCCAAAGAGCTCAGCCTGATTAGGCTCTTGTTCATTTTCTTCCCCACACACTCCTTCCTGGCTTGACCTGTGCGTTTCCTTAGAATTACCTTTAATGAGCAAAGGCATGAAGGGGATGAGAGGAGGCTCCAGCTTAGCTACTGTCAGCCTGTAGGCTCTGTGGTTTCTAGAAGGATCCTTTAGAGAAACAGAGAGATGCTGGTTAATGATTAATGACACACATCCCACCCCCTCTACCTCCTAACCCATCTAGACTTGTTACCCCCCAATCAGATAGTTTTCAACGAACTGTAGCTGTAGGAGAAAGGTAGTTAAATTGATTTTTGTTTTAAAACAACTTCCCGTCTGACATGAAAATTATTTGCTTTTTGTTTCCTTTTTTTTCTTGAGAGGGAGATTTGCCTGCAGGGATTGAGGGGAGAGATTCCCTTTGCGAGCAAACACATGTGTAAAACCGTCCCCCCCCGCCCCAAGATCCCCTCTCCCGAAGCACCACCTCCTTCCTGGGAACACGCCCCCCAAGCACCGCCTCCTCCCTGGGAACCCTTCTCCCGAGGCACTGCCTTCCTCCCGGGAACCCCTCTGGAAGCACCGCCTCCTTCCTGGGAACCCACCCCCTCCCCTCCCGAAGCACCGCCTCCTTCCTGGGAACCCACCCCCTCCCCTCCCGAAGCACCGCCTCCTTCCTGGGACCCCTCCCCCGCTCTCCCGAAGCACCACCTCCTTCCTGGGACCCCTCCCCCCCCGAAGCACCGCCTCTTTCCTGGGACCCCCTTCTCCTGAAGCACCGCCTCCTTCCTGGGAGTTCTGACTCCGCCTGCTCCTCTCCGCCTTGCCCCGCCAGACCCCTGTGCCCTCTCTGAAACCATCCCATCATTCCTACCAGCTCCCACTCACTTCTGTCTGTGAACACCTCCCAGCCAATGGGGAACAATAATTTTGGCAAGGCAAGGAAAATGCAGCTTCCAACCCAGAGCCCACCTGTGCTAGGCGGAAAGGATCCTATTACACTGCTTTTCTTAGTTACACAAATTGACCTTATGTGGGACATAAGTCCTCTTTAAGTTAGCTCCTGAGGGTGCCGTTCATTAGTCAGGCATGCTTGTTTTAGCAGCACTAAAACGGGATCATAAACTTCTTAAAGTCATACAAGGACAGGTAAAATTTCTGAAATGAGAACTTCAATTCAGCTAATCAGAAATTAGATTAATGCAGACAGGGAACAGAATAAAGGAGTCACTGTCACTTACCATTAAACTTTCAAACTCCGCATAGAACTTCTTGAACTTGCTTGGCAGTTTCTGTTAATGAAACGAAAATGCCACACTCATATGTCAGATTGGATATCTAGATATGTATCCTGTGTTACCATTACTAGGGGAAATGTATTTCTCCGGCTCTTAATCAAACATCTCTAAAAAAGGCCAGGCTGTAATCTGTCTTAGCATTTCAGCATCATCTGGAATATAAAGAACTTACCTTTTAAAACTCTTAACTTCGTTGAAACAAAAGTTAACTACAGATGCTTTGGTCTTACTGTTTTTATAATGTTTTCTAATTATTCATACAGAGGACTGCATTCTCAGACCACAAGTGGTTTGGAATTACCTCCTCCCACACCTTTTAAACTCTCTTGATTCCCACAATTAGGACTTCAGACCAGAGAATAGTAGGATTACAAGTTTTAGAAACTACCTATTCAATCCTCCTCTAACCTTACAATGTAAACTACACGAGAATAGAAATTTTTATCAGTTGTGTTTCTTTATCCCCAGTGACTGGACGAGTGTCAGGTACATAGTCACTGCTCCATAAATATTGATTTGAATAGATTAAACCTGTGTTTTATAGATGGAAGAAATTAGGTCTCACAGTTTGTGACTTGCCCCAAGTTGCACAACTGATGACGGTCGAGCCTCTGGAATTCGCATCACCTGCCTCCTTTCTACCCCTCTCTCACATGCTCTATGCTTTTCCACACAAGCATCTCCCCACGTTATTTCTCCACCCTGCTGTCATAGGAACACGGACGGTTCTACCGCTGTGGTTCCTGATTCAGCGCCGCTGGCTGTACCCACATACCAACGCCAGTCGGCCATTATCGAGCCACCTTTCAATCTATTGGCTCTCTCTTCGCTTAGGTCCTGAGATCTTAGAAATCCTGAACTGTTCTCTTCTGATAGGCCACACCAAGGCAGAGCGGTGTGATGCGTCTCTGCTCCCGAGACTGTGGAAGCTTTGAGCGAGTCCTAGGCCTCAGAGATTCCCAGCTCAGCTCTGCTTCCCGCATATAAGTCTACCGGCAACAACGGATTCACCAATTAGGCCTCTGTACTCACAGAAGAGCGCCTCTCTCTTCCTTCTCTCTCATGTCTGAATTAGTTTGTCATATTCCCATTTAAAATCTGTAAAAAATCTGATTTTGTTTCTAGGACTAGTCTCCCGCATGTCCTCCAAGCTCATTTTCCTAGTACTGCTTTTCAAGTTAGGTTTCGGGGAAAGATGATATCCTTGCTCAGAGGCAAAGTCCAAAGGGATGAGAGCCGGGATGGGCATCCAGGGATGCAAGGATCTCAGTCCACACGTAGTATCCAAATCACCTCATTAGGCGATAACTTGCCATGGACGTAGACCACTTTAAAAATTACAAGTGTATTACATTTTTGGTTAGATCTGTCACTCTACCTCTCTTTCTTTACTTAGCTGGCTTTTGGGTCAAAGACAGGACGGCATACAGTAATCCAAATTTTTGTGGGTCTTAATACTATAATCTATGTAACCCGGTGCTTCCAGAGAGATGGTTCTCAACTGGGGTTAATTTTGCAACCCTGACCCCACATCCACCAGGGGACATTTGGTGATGTCTGCAGACATTTTTTATTGTCACAACTGCGGTGGAGCAGAGAGGTGCCACTGATAGATAGTAAGCTACACGGGACAGCCCCACAATGAAGAATTATCCTGCCCGCAGTGTTAACACTGCCAAGGCCAAGAAACCGCTCCAGGATTTTACTCCCATTTGCTTGATGTCAGATTGGTCTTTCATTCCCAGGCTGAACCATTGCCTTTGCCATGCGGTTTAACTTTCCCCCCGTTTTGTTCACTGACAGTTTCACGTGTGTTCTGTAGTTCCGGGAGGTCGGGCAGCATTTCTCACCCTGTTCACGTCCGGGCCCTCCTGCTCTCTGCCCGAGCCGTTGGGCAGCCCGGGAGGTTCTCCGCAAGTACAGGTTGAGAAACCCAAATCAAAAATGCTTACGAATGAAAGCGCTTCCTACAGGATGATATAATTACATTTCACCTTAAAGAATAGAGACTTATAAATGAGGACAGGTTCATCTTCTCTTTCAGCAACGTGCCAGGATGAGAACAGTAGCTCGCAGACTGATGTGCTTCTTCACAGTCCCCGTGAAAATGAAGGACTGGTCAGTTAACTCTCTCCTTCTGCGGACTGCACCCTCCCGCCCCCTAAGCAGCCTCCAATTTTTCTCTTTAGACCAAGAAAGGAGACTCTGATAGTGCCCCCCTCATGCTAAGGCCTTATACCTTCTTTGATCTTCCCCACCAAATCATTTGGACTCTGGGGGGGCATTAGAAGCTGGAAACAGGCTGGGGAAGGCAGACTCTCTGCGAGGGAACCCTAGGTTTCCAGAGATTCCAGGAGCCTTGGGCTACAAGACAGGGGAGCCTGCTCTATGGCTTCCTCGCTTCGATCTCGTGGCAGCCCTAACTCCGTCTGTTTACCAGCTGGAAGGTGATACAGGAGCGTGGCCCGCAGGCCTCACCAATTCCCTCATTCCTATATTCAGGGGATGAGCTGCTGTGTGCTGCATCTGCCTGGAATTTTAAGAGAAACCCAAGACAGAAGAACTTGTGAGGACCTGTCCTATAAACAATGGAAATATTTAGGAGGGACAGAGAAAGGAAACAGTTTCAAGAGGGAAGCGGGGAAGGAAATGTTTTAAGGAAAATACTTAGAGATGCAAACATCTGCCTTTGGTGCCTTTTTAAAGCACTCTTGCAAATTAAGTCTCTGTTATCTACTCCTTGACCTCTTTTTGTGTCCCACTTACACATACTTTTTTATTTTTAGTAAGAGTCTATTTTTGTATGTATGTTCTATGAGAGATTAGTATTTCTTCAACTACATACCACATGTAAGGGGTCGGGCACATTTTGAGTACTTAGCTGATGAAAAATGAATATGTTTAGCACAAATAACCAACTGTCAACAAACCACTAATGATACTTGCTCCAGAAATCCACAACACACCTGCATTACTTTTGCCCCAACCTGAATATTAGCCAACTCTTGTTCCTCCATACACAGAGAGGTCGGCCAGGTGGTTAAGAGATACTTAGTACTCAGCTGGGCCAAACAGTTGGCCTTCTGGCTAATTTTCCCTGGAGCAAAATGACTACTTGGATAAAAATGGATCTTCTGTCCTCTCTTAATTACAGATAAGGCAATAAGCAGACATTCCAGAAAACTCCAGAATCCATGAGCAAAACCTTTGAAATCATCCAAGCAATGTTGTCGATTCATGTTTTACCTAGGAACTAGATGTATTATTATTATTTACCTTGTATAGACCAAGAAGCTGAGACCCCCCCACATGCTCCCCCCACCCATGAAAGGACAATATCTTTTTAAATTCACACTCTCAGGCAACTGGAAAAAGGAGACAGGTCACTTCCCTCAAAGTGTCCCACCTTTTCCATTGTTATACCAGTGTGAGTGATATTTCTATTAAAAAAGCTCACTGGTGAGCCTGTGTTTTTATTCTTAAGGCAAAAGTCACAGCTGGATCTCAGCTGAAGCTTACCTCCCATGTGAGTGCCAAGCGGCTCACAGCAACATTACTTAGTCCCATGACGATGGCAAAAAAGGAATTCAGATTTTTGTACTCCTTACAGCTGAAACACAAGAAGCACATGGCTGAGTAAAATGCCACTTTTGAGTGCGATTAAAAAAAAAAAATTAGAGTTCTATTTTCTGATAGTCATTAATATTCGTCTGGACTCATTACGAGAACAGGCAATGATAGATTTAATGCACTGTGTAAGTTCCACTTGGGTGACCACGTTCAGCCATCTGACTTCCCACGGTAATTTTAGAAAGGTGATAGTTCCGGCTATCTAGGTTCAGGTTTTGAGAAGGAATTTAAAGACCCCTACCCTAGGGATTGTTAGGATGATCTCAGAGCTTCCTAAAAGCCTTGTTGAACCTGGAAGGAAACAGCTCATGGGATAAGAGAGGGAAGCAAAATGTCCTTAAAGACTTGTGGACATTGAGCCAGAGGCCGGACACCTCCTCTGTCAGCCTGAGAGGGAACGAGGAAGTCCGACTGCTGCAGGCACCGAAACGTCTGCCTGCCATGAGAATGCTTCTGATTTGTTGAGAAATACCAACTTACAAGTCATGATCCCTATGAAGCTGACAAAGAACCTAAACAATTGACCAAAAAGTAACCTTATTGTCTCTGTGTTTTACTGATGTCGATGAGGCTGATCACTTTGAATGTGTACTAAGGCAACTATTAGCCTTCATGAATATATATTTGGGAATAAGAATGTTATGGAAGAAGATCAAAGATTCTTATCAGAATGGCAATATTTAGCCCAGGTACTTGATTTAACTTAAAGAAAAAAGAAGGGAATCCCCAACTTCTTCATACCTGTTCCTCGAAAAGGGAAATAATTAATTTTGCAAAAAGTGCAAATCCTTTACCCCAAATCAATATGGTTATCTAAGTCAACTGCATCATAATTAAATCCTGTTTGGATGAACATTTTTGCGAAAGGCTAATGAAATTGTTGTTTTTGCTGCCTGTGTCTTCTTTGCAGAGGAAGCAATGAGTGATTCTTAAATGGTCTGTGTGGAAAGAGGAATATCGATTTCAGAGAAGATATCAGGTGTCTTATCCCACTGGTGCTAAAGCAAGCAAGGCCTTTGCTGTGCTGGGGCAGTGGCTGTCAGGTCAGGGGCTGAAAGCAGTTTCAGAGACCTCCTGGGGCTGAAGGCAAGGAGTATGATCATGTACGCGTGTTTGCCTTTGTCCTGTCCATGTGCTCTTGGAAGGACATGCAGGAATACAGACCTGCCTTTCTGGTCACTGCTCTGGTCACTTTTACCAACTAACTTCATCACCCTCGGTAAGTCATGAGCTATCCCCATGCCTCAGTCTCCTCATCTTCAAAAGGAGATAATAGCCCTCGAACCCCCAATTTCATAAAGCTCTGGGCAGGTCGGAGAGCTTACATGGAACTTGCTGAAGTTCTCTAAAAACACTGGGTGTAGATCTCGTTCTTGTAGACCTTGGTCTAGGAGAGTCTACAGCCTTCTCCAGCAGGGCCATGCAAACAGCTCCACTGCAGGACAGCACCAGCTTTGTAAAGGTTAAATAACACAAGCCAATTTATACCAAAGGCCAAAGCCACCTACTCATTCCCGTAATCAGAAGGAAGAAAGATAAAAAGGCAAAAACATTAAAAAAAAAATTCCCGAGTTTTTGAAAGGCTCTCTTTCAAAACTCTTTCAGTTGCCACTGTCAAATAACAGGATTAGGCCCCCAAAGGTTTGCTGATGTCCCACACTGGTGTGCAGATTGCCATTCTCTTCTTGTTGCGTTTAGCACTGCTGGGCTAAGGTGAAGAGAGAATGTGCTTTTTATAGCAGGAAAGCACATATCGTCACAGTTTCCGTAATCCTTTCCTTCCAAATATGCGAAGGCACCTGTCCCTTGAACAAGGCTGTTCAGTCTCCTAGAAAAAGTGGCTATCCTTTGAACCAGAAATTCATAAGCAACATTTTACCAAATCTTTTTTCAAAAAGGCAGCTTTTCCAAATTAAGAGATACCAGCATTTGAATCTGAGGATTTGGATATCCTGTTGAACCCTCCAATTTTTGGCAAAATAATTCGAAGCATTTGGCAAGCTGATACATATGAAATGTCAAGCAGCATTTACTTCTTTGTTTAGCTCTGGAAATCAGACTCTGTATGGGATCTAAACTATTTGGCCCAAGAAAATTGCTAGCTGGGGTCACTTGTGCTCCCCACCTTCCTATGTGAGAGCTCCCTGCATTTGGAAAGAAGTCTCCCAGCCATGGGCCACATTTAGCATTTTATTTTTAGCCTTGTGTTGATACCAAAAACATGGAAGTAAACAGGAGGTTGTCAGGCATATCTAAATAGCAGGAGAAGATTAAATTCACGTCAGGGAGAAATCTAACTGGCCCCGGCAGTAAATAAATAGTTTCCCATGAAGTGCTACTAAATAGAATATTTATAAGTTGCTTGCTTTTTCTGATGTCGATGGAGATGATTTTCATGTCCCAGGTTAGCTCGCCTTTATTTATGCATTTTACTGATTTCATTCTGGCTGAGTTGGATGTGCCGATGTACATGCATGTTTCCACTGCCCTCTACTGGCCTGAAGGTGTCATGTGGGACATTGACTTGAAGGGCCTTCTCAACACAACTTTTCTACAACAGAACTTTGTTTGCTGAAGGACTCTTTAAACTGGGGGAGGCACAAAGCCAGGGCAGTTCAGAGCAAACGAGGTCACGATTTTGACTCTGGCATCCATGCTGTAAGATGTTAATTTATTATATACTGATGTCCAGTATTACAAAAGCCAGATGAAATTAATCTTTTATAAGAGTTCAGTTATTCTTAAGCCCCTGTCATTGTTCCTTGTGTATAAGGAGATCCTGTATCTTGCTTTTTATTTATTTATTTTTTAAGATGTAGCCTAATGGAGTAAAATGAAAATGCAGCTCAAAGATTTTTCTCTTCCTAAGCTAATGATACTTACTGGGCTGCTATCTTGATAAATTTTTTTAAGAGCTGAACGCGCTTGCTGGGCTGGGAACAAAGGCAAATCTCAGTGACGACCCAAAACTGAATTTCATTAAATCTCCTCAGGAACAAATCCAAGTTTGCTGTGGTCTTTTTAAAATTATGCCTTCCAAATGTGTGATAGATTAGCTCCAGCTAGAAAAGAAAAGAAAACAATTTTATTTCTTTGTTTCTCAATCAAAACACCAACGAGGCTTCTCTATTTGTCAAGACAAGTTGACACTGGTCAGCAAATGTGAACCCAATCACTAGCCAGGATTCAAGCTGTACTACAGAGCGAGGGGGCTTCAGTGGGGCTTCTTAAATAGAGAATTATCAACGAGATACTATTGGTTTAACATACTCAGGAAGACTACTATAAATCATTACGATTTTTCTTTAAGACCCAAAGACTTTGTAACAGGCCTTATTAATAAGCTCAATATTTGCACAAACGATCAAGTGGTCTCCATCTTGCAGCACACATCAACATCTGCAGCTGAGCCACCCAGCAGGCTTCATCCAGAGTTGCAATGGTACCTGCTCATGCTCTCCACCGAGCACCTTACCTCATGCACACAGTTGAAGAGTTCCCAATCATAAATTGTCATCTGGTATGCTAAATCTTTGGAGCTCATCAGTTCAAAGGTTCCCACTGTTCCGACAGTTGGGCCTTCCTGCTCTGGCAAGGGAGTCTATGAATAATAATGCAAAACTATATCAGAATCTCAGAACAGATAAGTACTTCATGCTGAATGCTTGAAGGAGTTTCTGAGGGTAAAGGATTCTGGAGACGCTTTCGGGAATATCTCGAAACTTTGGTTTTACCCAGAGGAGAAAGACGCCTTTGCTCTTAATGCTCACTTGCTTCAGCACCATCCTTAGCACCATTATCGTCACTATCATCAATTCCACTGACTGAGAAATGTGGACCATGGCAAATAAGACTTGGTGAGGAGTGACCTATGGAGGTCCCCTTGTGCTTGGGCCCGGGAGATCCCTGGAAACAGTTCCTTTTCTCTGGTGAAGGTGTAAGAAGTCTTTGGAGAGGTTTTCCTCCTATTTTCCACTGCAGCTGTTCCGGAGCAGGTACTGGGATGGCAGTTTTGGACATTTAACCACAGCACCACTTACTGTCGCGGGGGCTGGTGATTGTGGTGATGTAGCTGCTTATCCAGCTCGTGTAACACACGGCCTGAGCTTACTGGCTCACCAAGGGCTCTGTGTGCTGACATTACACATACTGGCCCATCCCTCCACTCTCGGAGAGATGCTGAGCTACAAATCATAGCCACATGGTCACGGTGTTCTGGGCTAGGGCTTCAGGAAACCAAACTCTGCTACTTTCCGGAAGGCTCTGTTTCAAAACTTTCTACCTGACTCACCGATCTCATTTGGCTTTCCTTAGTAAAACGAATGATTTGTATACCTTGGAAACTTATGTATACTATATGAACATTTATGGATCTGTAATATATGTCCAAAGTTACAAAAGGCCCATGAATTGAAAGAGGATTTCTCTAGTGTCATGCTAGCCACATTGGGATATTCGATATTTACATTGGAAATGCTAATATTGTGCAAGTTCTATCATAATCATCATCATCATCATCATCAGCCATAACCATTACATTCCATAAACGCTCACTGCATTCTGGGCACTAAAGAAATGACACATTCAGTGGGATGCCTGGGTGGCTCAGTCATTAAGCGTCTGCCTTCAGCTCAGGTCATGATCCCAGGGGCCTGGGATTGAGCCCCACATGGGGCTCCCTGCTCAGTGGGGAGTCTGCTTCTCCCTCTCCCTCTGCCTCCTCCTCCCCCCTGCTCATGCTCATGCTCTGTCTCTCTCTCTCTCTCTCTGTAAAATAAATAAATAAAATCTTAAAAAAAAAAAAAAAAGAAATGACACATTCAGGATGTAAGTGATCCCTACAAATTTACAGTCTAAGGGAGGGTTAGCCCTGACCAGAGAGTCCCTCTCGACACTCAATCAACAGTCAGCTGCTGGCATTCATGTGTGGGTATGAAGGACAGACAGAAGCATCAACACACACCTGATGCCCGGATACATGGATAAACGCGTGGGAGAACAGGAATGGGCTGTTTGAGAGTTAGTGGGTATTTCAAATGAATGCATAGCCTGAAGAGGTTCTTGGAGAAAGAAGCCAGGCTATAAAAGATTAAAGAGACAAACTTGGGTGGGTTAGAACAGCAAGGTCTCCTCTGAGCACCCAGGCTGGTCTGTTGAAGGATGGCTAGAGACACAGGAAGGCTAGAAAGCTGTCAGGAGACCTGTTTGTTGGAAACAGAGAGCCTCGGGAACCAAACAGACAGCTCGAACACCTTTAGAAAGTCTGTGAGTTCCAGACGAAGAGCTGGGGTTTTGCAATAGGGTAGCTTTCGAGGGCAACAGACTCCAAATGCAAACCCTACTCTAACTACACAGACTGGGATCGATTCCCTCATCTCTTGAATGTCTGTTTCCAGCTCTGGGAACTTGGTGTCGCAGTACTGGGTATGTAGGCTTCTTAACAAGATTGACTGGGAATAATGTCAGTGTATCACATAAGCAGAGTGCCTGGCACAGAGGAGGCCCCCCCCCATCCCCTTCCAAACGAGTCCCCTCCCCACATGTGCCACAGTGATGCAAATGCACGGGAAAGTATGGGACGTAAGAACTAAGCACCATTGTTCCTGATGCGCCCTATGCAGGGCACAGAGAGTAGGGAACAAAAATATTTATTCTGAAGTTTTTTTTTTTAATTTATTCATCTGAGACACAGAGACAGAGATAGAGAGAGAGAGAGACCATGAGCAGGGAGAGAGGCAGAGGGAGAGGGAGAAGCAAGCTCCCCGCTGGGCAGGGAGCCCGATGCCGGGCTCGATCCCAGGACGCTGGGATCATGACCTGAGCTGAAGGCAGATGCTTAACCATCTGAGCCACCCAGGCGCCCCTATTCTGAAGTTTTGAAACTTAGGGAACCAACCTGAAGCTATGGGCAAGTAGCTTATGGAAACAAGTATGGAGAACAGTTTCAAGCAGGGTAGTCCTGTCAGGCGCAGACAGGCTCTGCGCTCTCCGCCCCCTCTTGCAGCTGCTGCTATGTGCCCAGCCCTCTGCTCCACGCAGCTGCCCTCTTGCTCTCTTCCTCCCCAGCCTACCCAGCTCCCATCTCTTTTCCTTGACACCTTACGGCTTTTCATAGAGGGGATAAACCCAGCAACTACAGGGAAGGTGCTAATGTTAAGAAATATATAAAATTCTTTAAGTCATGGATGCTGTTCTATCATTCCTCCATCCCTTTTGAGAGAGTAATAGAATCTCTATTTTTGTGTTTGTTTGTTTTTTTGAGTGGGCAGGGCTCACCAAAGCCTCCTCCCTCCTTGACAAAGAGCAGGCTGGCCCCTTCCCTCCATGAACCACCGAAGAGGCAATTGAATGGCCAAAGCAGCTCTTCTATCTGAAGTGGGGAATTGACATGCTGACCCCGGGGCCCCCCAGGAAGCATCATCCCCTGGCTCCACTTTCTCATAGACAGTCCTGTGGACATTTCCCATCAGATGAGGTGCAACAGAGCTTACGGAGGGTCTGCAGTGCACAGGCAGGTCTGAACACTGCCTATCCAGAGGCACAGAACTCCCATGTACTCTCCCTCTGGGAGAACAGCATTGTTAACCCTCCAATTTCCAACTCAAGAACCCAAGACATAGAAAGGGTACAGTGATCGTCAGTGACAAAGAGATGGCTAAAGGCAGCCGCCACCCCAGCACCCCTCTTTCCTCCTCTGTGCCTGGCTCTGCAATGGCATTTGTCACACCGTCTTCTCCTTACACGCTGGAATTCCTCGCTACACTGTGGGTTCCTGGAGGCACATGAAGGATTTGTCTTCAAGACCATTCCAGAGCCAGAACCATCCACAATGCCTGGAATGATATAGTAAGCCCTAAATAAAAGTCTAAGGGTAGCGAATGGGTAAGAGTAAAACCAAATTACAGTACAATGGGGTTTTATTATAATTTGCTCTGCACTAACATTTACGCTCAAATAAAATGTCCAGAGATAAAGCTCCAGAATCCAAACAACTAGGATAAATCACTGGCACTCTGGTATTTCTAGACAACACAGTGTAGCCCTACAATGTGTTCTGTTCCAGGCTGTTTGTGTTAGTCTCATCTCCCTACCGTAACTGTCATAAGGACAGAGTCTCTGGGATGACTGGTCTAGTGTCCCACAGGAGCCAGCAAGCACCGAGTACAAAGCAGACGCTTCATAAGTATGTGTTGATAGATCAAAGGGTTTGGCCAACATTCTGTACTGCAGAGTCATCCTGTGTGCGATTCTTCCTAGAAAGACTGTCCTCAGGGAAATCTTTAGGAAGCTGGAAAAGGCTCCATGTCTCCAGTTTTGTGAGACAGGTAGGGTTCAACCACTCCTTAGTATGATGACATAACTCGCAGCCCAGCGAATGGCGGAGCACCACATGGAGGGAGTTAACAAGCTCTCATTCCCCAGGACTTGTTGCAAAGTAAATGCCTTTCAATTACTCAGGCCTTAACATGGAAGACTAGCAAGGACTAAGAATTCGTAAGGCTGCAGGATGATGTGCAAATAAACAGAGGCTTAAAGCGTTAGTGTCTGCCCGACAGGGAGCTGGAAACAGTCCACACACTCCATCCGCACACCATGTCATCTATCGCTACGGCCAAGAACCGGCTGGCAAGAGAGGCCGAATGCCGTGTGGCAAACACATCGCCCAGCACCTGTAACAGGGCTACAGCTAACCTGGTTTTTGATGGTGTTCATTTCCAGGAGAGGGCAGCACGACTCATGTATGCTGTTTTCCCCCCAATCCCTCAGTGTTGGGAAATACTGATCTTTTAGAAAGCAGTGAATGTGGATGACTAAAAAATATAAATGAAAGGACCGTGTGCAGACAGATCTTCTAGCACCCATGGCTGAGGCAAGCAAGGGTGCTCATGGGCAGCGATGGATGAGGGACAGTGAGAGAACGAAGGCCACATTTGCTAAGTTCCCCTCCAGTGGGATTCAGGATATGGCAACAATCCACTTAATTGCACCAGAGCGCCCAAAATGGCTCTCCCCCAACTCGAACAAAGAATTACCATGAGGCCAAAACAAGCTCTAAAACAGTTCTCAGGAGGAGAGGAATCTTGATTTACTTCTAAGGTCCGATTTGATGACACTTGGATGTTTTTATGCAGCACCCACGTGGCTAAACTCTCCCCTGAAATGTGAGGCTGTTTACCTCTTGCTCTTCTTGCAATTTTCTTAGTAAACTCAGCCCCGTGTGTCCCAAGATGGAGAAAACTTCTTCCCCATCCTCTGCACTGGCCCCGCAGGCTTTCCAACGTAGCTTGAGAGCTACTCACCAACATGTCTAATTTTTATAGGATAACCAGAAATGAACCCTACCATCTACATAAAAGACGGGAGGCTACTCAACTGTTAGCATGGGCCGCTTAATCCTTTACTTGAAGACAGCTCTGTGTGGGCTGGCAACAAAGGTTTGGGGGACTTAGGGAAGAAACTGCTGGCCTCTGGTATTTCCCACCCAAGTTGGGGCCCTTTCGGGGAACTGCATTTTTTTTAGACCTGAGAGTGGCTTTGCCCTGATGCCTTTCTACATCCCACGAAGGAGCATGATACATCATCGCAGTGTCTGGTCTTAAAACATTTTTTTCTCTCTTGGTCTAAGCATTCAGATTTTTGATATTACTGTCTAAATTGGGGGGATTTCAAGGAGGTCATTTACTACAAAGAGGTCTAAAAGCTGAATTACGCCCTGATAGTGGTGCTACTTGGCTAATTTCCACAAAAGAAAATCTAAAGCTCAGAGCATATCAAATGAACACCTGAGGCTTACCTAATGGAGCACAGAAAAAGAAAAAGCCAAGGAGCATTGAAGAGTTTTTAGCAACTCAGTTCAACGTAACTGCAAAATTCAGCTCCAGACAAGTTTTTCTGATTGCAGACACTGCTCTGAGGAGGCCATCCACACCTACCAGTGAATCGAATTGCTCTCGCGGGCAAGCAAATAGGCGTCCATTAATGGTGAGCGTCGTAAATACTGAAACATCATTAGGTTTGAGCACCACCTTTTCTGTGAACATAAAAAGCATGAGATTGCCTATTAAATGCATCTGAGATTTGCTGCACTGCCCTAATCACACCAACAAATTGTCAGCTTGGTGAATTACCGGAACACGCAGAGCGACTGCATAAAATACAGGACCGAAGGGGCCCACTGAATAAAAAAGACACAGCATTCAGGCAGGCACAGGACGCTCAGGATGCCATCAGAAAATGACCACAAAACAGGAATGCAAGTAGCCGAGGGTCAATTCACCCAGTTCTGCGCTGCAACTGTAATTATCTACAAAAACTGCACTTACTATTTATATGACAAATTATGTTTCCAGATGGCAATAATGCCCAGCACTGTGGAGATGGAAAGATCACTTTTAGAAAACTTAGGGGGTTTCTGAGATCCCAAATGACTTTAGATATAAAATTCATTATTATTTTTTCACGGATTCCCTAATTTGGAGGGCAGTGGCATGACCTTTAGATTAAGCCTCCTATATTTTAAAAATTAATTCATTCAACAAATATTTAACATGTACTATATGCTGGACACTGCTCCAGGTATTGAGGACACAACACAGGGGGAAAAAAAAAATCCCAATCCAAAAAGAGCTTGCATCACAGTGAGGGACGCAGACAGTGAACAAGACAAATATATGAGAGAGTGAGCAGCCACGGGGAGAAAAACCAGCAGGGAAGGAGGCTAGGAAGTATACGTAAGCGGGAGAGGATACAATTTTAGAAGGGGAATCAAAGAAAGGAAGGAGGGGGCCTCAGGTGGATGCGGACATTCGGGTGAAAACCCGAAGGAGGCGAAGGAGGGACCCCGGACAGCCGTGGAAAGACTTTGCCACAGGGATCAGTGAAGGCAGGCATCCTGGGACCTGTGTGCCTGGGACAGAAATGGGAGGGGATATCTTGGGAATCCAGGATGCATTTAAAAATCCTGCATCGGTAGAACCATTTGCCTTCAAACATGGCAAAAAGGGCTTACCCGATCCTGAAGGATCCCCCTGCTGTTAAATCATTTCCAGATAAATGAGCCTTACTGCTCATTCTTTGGGCTCTCATGGCAACAGGTGCTGACTAGACTAGTTCCAAAACTCTAGCCAGCATGGATTATAATTGTTCACTTATTATTGTCTACCTCTGTGCCGGCCTGGCAACAGCCTGGGGACACGGCTGCACCCAACACATTTCTCCCATCCCAGTCATAGTAAGTGGCCAGTGAATATATATGGTGAATGAATAAATGACATTTCAAGAAAGCATAAGGCAATTAAGTAATCCCATGGGGGAGAATATTCCTCAGTTTATTTGATGAGTTGGGTTCCTGCCCTCTCTACAAGGTAAGGAGGGGAACCATCATCAGCTGGAAAGAACTAGCCTATGATCGCCTCCAACTTCTAGACTTTTGGAAACCTATGGCCCATAGCTTGTCAAGCTGTCTTAGGGTCCATGTCGCAGAGCTCCGAGACCTTAAGCTTTTTTGTTTAGGGTTTCTATAGAAAGAGCTCCAAGCTGACATTCACACCAGAGTCCTCAGCTCCAGCTGCCTCAGATAGATGGCTTCACCTCCTTCTGCTTTATAGGTACCTACAAAATAGGGCATATTAGACACTCACCCAGCCCACTTCTAACCATATTATTTTGTTATTTGTGGGAGCACACAGAGCACCAATTTGTCCCTTGGATCTTCTTGGAAGGCCCACGCTAACTCCTGGCAGGGTTTCTGTTTGGATGGGATATTCCATTTTGCAGAAGTCCAATGTGCTAATTAAAGCTGTTACCTCCTCCAGAGCTCATCTTGACGATGATCAGGCCTTCCCCAGAGCCCAGTTTGTCAGCAACTGCGCTGATGACTTCCTTCACCGAGGCGGCCACCGGCACCCTAATGGTTGTGTAGGTGTGGTCCATGCAGTAGACTTTAAACAGAACTATTGGGAAGGCAGGAACAATATGGTAAATTGGTCTTGGGAGTTCTTAAGAAAACCATCAGCGATGGGAACGTTTAGGTAACTTCCCAAATTTGCACCATCTTGTCACTCTTACTATTGTACCTGCCTGCAGTCAGCAATGCCTGTGCCTGCCCGCTTCCAAAACTCCTGACCTTCGCACTGGTCTGAGGATGGGCACACACATGGCTGCCATCTCCAACTCAAAGAACCGCAGCAGATATTTGTGGAAAACCCATTTATAAGAGATGGGAAACAGAGAAAGGACGTTTAGGCCTGTCTGCTGGGTCTGCCCTTGCCTGTGAGAGTTTCTTTCTCATAATCCAGGCAGTGCTGGGCAGTAGGCTGATTGCTAGATTGCTGCTGCCTGGCGGGGTGGTGGGGAAGCCAAAGCTAACATGCCTGCAAACAGGAGCGCTTCTGCCCGGGGCATGAACACACACTGACGTTCCCGCTCACTTGTTCACCAGTTTGTGTACTTTGGGGCTGGGCCAGCATCGAGCTCAGCAAACCATATATGGCACCTACAGGCTCACCTCTGAACACAAACCCTGGGAGCAATTCCAGCTACTGTAATCTGTGGGTTTAGAGGCGCTCCTAAATGACAAGATTCAGTTGTGGCTTAAAATGAAAATTTTGTCATTATTATTCATTCTATTTTGGTTGCGACTCTTGAGACAAATCTTAAAGAACCAAATGGTAACTGTCAGCATGTGCCCCTCCCTCCTGGCAGCTAACAATGCAGTGCTCGGGGCCAGAGTGCCTTCTCTGGGCAGGAGTCCTGCTCTGCAGGGGACCCCGCGCTGCCCCTCTGCTTGGCATTGCAAAGTGCCAGCCATCTGCCTGTTAGCTCTTCCCGGAGGTGGGCGAACTTGGCAACTACTTCCTGAGATCCTCTTTCCTTCCTACAGGCAACGGTGGTAGTGAGGGAGAGGCAGAATCAGGGAAGTGTGGACAAGCACCTCTGCTCCAGGCCCAGAGTTCAGGAGGATAAATAACTGGAATGCAAAAGGGCACCTTCAAGCAAACCATTTGGGGTGCAAAGAGATAGTCCGAGAAAAGCTCTTCAGTGGGCCCAAGGGTTCCCAGGGAAGGGATTTTATTGATTTTGAGTAATCTACACAACCATGAGTTAGAAGAGAATTCTCACCTTCATCCGAGCCGCGGATAGGCTGGCGCTTTTGGGCTCTCTCATCGCCTGTGTTGAACTGTTGCAAAAGAACTTTGTGCTGTAAAAATAACCACAGCAACCACCATGAGGGGAGAATGACCGATGCACACTTGTACCTCAGAGGAAACACACTCGAGAAGCAGAGTCCAGAAATGAGAAAACATATTTTGTATTTACAAACACATCCCTTTCATATATTACACTATAATACTTCCGGAGAACTGTTACACAACAGGGCACAATTAGAGAATCCTAATCCGTGGTCACTTACCTTCTTTTGCGGAGCCTTTGCATCTTCTGAACTACGAGAAACAGAGAAAGCACATTAATTAATACCATTGGTACTGTTATTTTGAATTGCTTCACTTGTACAGCACTTGAATCTTATATTACAAAAGGAAATGACAGCAATCCTTGGGCAACCCTCATATTAATACCAAGAGACCAAGCACAGAGGACACACGAAGAGATTGGCTTGCATCCCAGGCAGACCCCTGGCAGAACTGATGTTGAAAGCCAAGATGTCTAGCTTTCAGGGTCTTCCTAGTAGCATACATTCTCTCCGGTATTTACTGTAGGCTCAAAGTACAGCATGTGAAACCTTCCATGTTTTCACTGAGGGGATGTAAACATTCACCAGCAACAGCTTTGGTGGCAGAAAGCGAATTTTCCATATAAGTAATTCCCCCTCATCTTTCTTTAAATACCACTATTTTATTACTGGATTCACTGCCTCAAACCAAAGGGACCCGAGTTTACTGAGTGAGACGCCCCACAGGAGGATATCCGCCTTGTGCCAGGCTTTCTCTTGCCAGCCGTCAGGCACAAAAGGAGCGGAGCAGAATCTCCCCTCTTCACCTGGCCTTATCCCACCACCCAAGCCTGAGGCCCCGTCCACTCAAACCAGAACACCGTGTGGCTGCTGAAAAACCAGCTTTCACCTTCTGGGGGGCGAGGGACTTTTTGGAAGATGTTTTGACCGAGAGGCAGGCACTTACTTGATGAAAACACACCCCCAAGCCAGGCCCTTCCTTACATTTGCTTGACAATCTTCTCTAACTCGGGCAGTTGGTCCTTGAGGGCAGCAATCATCCGGGCATCATCTGATACAGACACATAAAACTCCTGTAATTGGCAAAGGTCACAGGCTTTTAATAACAATTGCCGAGGTACACGATTCTGTCAAGAGCAACAAAGATGTGTCTCTATGTCATCTGCTTTATTAGCATCTCCAGACCATGGTTGCATGGATTGGAGACCAAAAAAGAAAAAGAAAATGTTACAATATGTCTAGATTCAAAACTGCAAGTGAGAAAAGGTTTTGGAAATAGATAGTGGTGATGGTGGCATAACAGTGTGAATTAATTAATACCACTGAATTGTATCCTTGAGGATGGTTGAAAGGGCAAATTTTATGTTTGATATATTTCACAACAATGAAAAAACTCAAAATTTTTTTTTTAAATTGCAGATAAACTGTTCATAGGATATTTATATGAAAGGCAATGTAATGCAATGTTTTAGAATGGGTCATTTTATAGTTTAAGAGCACTTTTTCACCTCAACATTTTTTCAGGGAAATTTTAACATTTATTCTGAATATTATTTTAGCATTTGTTGTTTATTTACTATTTCCCACTAGGAGTGGTTGATTTTTGGTGGTAAAATGCAGGCATGGTCTTCAGGACTGGACTGACGTTATGCTGAGTTTGGTATCAACTCAGGACTCTTTATGGACGCCCTGGGACCGATCCTGACCACCAGGCAGCAGCAGCTGGGCCTGCTTTTTGCTCAGGAGCAGTGGCCTCCACAGCGGAAGATGACAGCTGTGGTGGTACCAGCTTAACCACCACTCTGGTTCCTCTGCAAGACAGTCCTTTCTTCAACTGGTAGCGGCCAGGAGTCAATGCATGACCCAAGCTACGATCGTTCCTTTATAGTTTCAAAATACTTCACTCCACAGCCTTGAGGGTCACTCACAGTCCCCTCTCCTCCCTTCCCCACCTCTCTGCCCGCCAAATTATATGATTAAAAGGGGGAAAGGGGGCACCTTTCTTTTGGATAATTCATTCTTGAACATAGAGACTGATAACGTTTGAAATAGAAGCCACATTGCCTTTTGCCTGCACTGAAGATCCTCATCTACATTTCGGAGGACAGAGTGAGTCATCAAGGACTGAATGCCAGGGCCCATGCTGCAATGTGGGGCTGGAGCCACGGGAAGGAAAAGGGAAGTTCAGCTTAAAATAGTGTTTATGACATAAATCATGTCCCTCTGGAACTACCTTATGGTCCTAGAAAGTCCTCCACAAAATTATCTCAATAAAATTTGTCCACTCAAAAATAGGTACCATTGGATCTAGCAATCCCACTTCTAGGAATATGATCAAGGACAGACCTACTTACACAAAAATGTTCCCTGTACTATTATTCGAGGAATGTAGAAACTGGAAATGATGTAAATATTCAACACGATAAAAAATAAGCATATATGTGGCAGAGCTACTCAAAGGTCATCAGGAATTTTTACTAGAAAAACGGCACTGACATCGAAAAGTCCTTATATAAAGTGGAAAAAGCAGCCTACAAAATGATGGGTACTATGTGATTATGACCATAGAAAAACTGCAAAGAAAAAGAGAGCAAGTGAAAATACATTACAATGCTACCAGTTATTGAATTAGAAGGGCAGGGGGTTGGATGATGTTGTTTACTTCTCTCATAGTACCTTTCTGATGAACATGTTAACAAAGAACAGAATTTGCAATCACAATCTCTCCGGGGAAGCTGTGTGCTTCTGGGGAGTCCTGGTACAGCAGGACAAAGATGTATTCTCAGAAGGGAGGACTCCGCGTACCTCAAGGAAAGCCACGGCCACGTCATCCTCCTGTAGGGCGTCTCCATACACGGCGGCCCACTGCAACACCAGGCGGATGACTCGCCTCTTATTGTTGAGGGCGTAATCCATTTTCTCCTGCTCTGTACCTTGTGAAGCCTGCGCGTGGTAAGTGCCGCGGAGTCAAGGAAGACATCTGGTCATTTCACACTCACTGCACTGAGCCACTTGCGAAGGCAGAGAATGATCCATTCCAGTTTCAGAAAGCCAGCCGTTTGGACTGATGGGACCCCTTCCTCAGGGCCTCAAGAAAAGCCCCACCCACAGAAAGATCCTGGACCAAGTGCCTAGAAAGCCTTGTTCATGTCTGCTGACTCTGACAGGGTAGTCGTCCCAGGAATAAGACTCGCATGGCTCCACTTGGACTTGTGTGTTGACAAGGGTTCCTATTGTGCCTTGCTCCAGCCCCCATCACACTCTCTGGCTGCCCTCCGCCTGGCCCTTCACTCCTTGGGGGAGGCAGTGTTTCCTGCTGTTGCTTGTCTCTAGGGGCCTTGCCAACCCTTTTTGGTTCCTATGATTCTGCACATACGTCTATAAAGCCACTTCATTGTGTACATTTCAGCGAAACCCTTCTGAGTGGGCATCTAAGTTCTGCTGGACTGATACCAGGAGTGCATGGGGCTGGAGGAAGACAGGCTCACCTAGAGTTAAGAAGAGCAAAGGTTCCTGCTGTGTGGATCTGGTGAGGGATTTCGACACACTATATCATAACGTCTTCTCCTGCCTCAAACCACATCTTAACTCATACTGGCTTTTTGTGCCTTTATGGCTAGACATCTTAACGAAACTATAAGCTCCTGGAGGCCTCTGATGATGTATTACTTGCCTTGTATTCTGTACCATGCCCAGCACAGTGACTTTCAGCTGGCAATTGTATCTATCCATTAATCCAATAAATACTTAGTTGAGTGCCTTCCGATGTGTCAGGTAAAGGCTTCTGCTCTCAGTTTACATTCGTGTGTGTATTACAGTAGAGGGAATATAGTATGTGATCAAGATTTTAGAGGAGACACACCACTCCTTTTTCAGTGATTTATAGCAGATCATACTGCAGACAATTAGTTCATGGAACATTTTCCTCTTTATAACTTACACTGTCTCTTGCACTAGAGTACCTTAGTTAAGTTCTACTTTATAGTCTTGTGATAAAAGCATCCTTCCCTTCCTACCAGTGAGCAAACAGACTGCAAAGGCGCACAAATGGCCAGGATCACATGGTGGGACTATGGAGTTGGTTTTGAAAAAGACTCCTAATTCCAGCTAGTTTTCTTCCCCATTACACAACACCCCTCCCTCTGCCTCCTAGTTGGCTACAAGACTAGCTGTGCCTTAGCTTACGACCATGACTTCAAAGGCTCAGTAGAAAACTGCCTTGTGGCAGTGCTGTGCTTGACAGCTAAACCCGTAAAGGGCCTTTTCTAAAGGGACTATAAATAATCATGATCAAGGCAAATGACAGAACCTTAAAGCAAAGGTTTACTGCATGTAAATGGGTTGCAAAATGGCTTTCATAAATTGAGCACGGGATTCATAAAAAAGAAAATTGCTCAACCCATATTGCTACAATTCTCTCTGAGCTTACAATAAAAAAAAGGGAAGAAAGATCACTTTATGTGAAAATTATTTCTTTTCTGATTAACCCTTAGGCCCCTTGCTTGTATGCACACATAACTCAGTTTTTCTTTCCAAAGAATTGCAATGCAGGCACAACATTTTATCACTAATTTTATGGGACCTAGCAACACAGTCCGGCACTTGGTGGGCACCAACTGAGTTATTCTTTACTGAAAAATATGTACTGATTCACCTAAGAGTCAGTAAGAGAGAGAGATTGAGTCTTTCTTACTTGCACAAGATGGAGACGGTTTGAACTATCAAATTTGCTATCAAGCAGATAGAATGCTAACTTTCCAGGTTATCTTTTTTTTTTTTTTTTTAAGATTTTACTTATTTATTTTTAGAGAGAGAGAGAGAGCAGGGGGAGAAGCAGAGGAGGTGGAGGAGGGAGGGGAAAGAATCTCAAGCAGACTCTGTACTGAGTGCACAGCCTGATGTGGGACTTGATCTCAAGATGCTGAGATCATGACCTGAGCCGAAACCAAGTCGGAGGCTTCACTGACTGAGCCACCCAGGCGCCCCTCCAGGTTATCTTGACTTGGACTCAGGAAGCAATGCAAACACTTGTGACTTGGATACAGTGATATCAGCAGCATACCTGTGGCTAATCTATAAGGCCTTAGGACAGGATATTAAATTTACATTATCTCTATGGGTCAGGATAAAGATTTTTCTTGACTTCTTTCCTACGGGGGAAATCTGTCTTTTTTTCTACAACGAAAGACAGAACACATGATTGAAAGGATTAACATGCTAACACTATAAATGTATGTGGAGCTTTATAGTTTATAATAAATATGCTCCATGTGCTCACATGATCATATAATGCTCTCTATAAATACTTACAGATGAAACAGAGAGAAGAGATCTGCCCAAGGTTGTTCAGTGAATAAATGGTAGGCTTATAAATCCAGACAGGGCTCTTTCCATTGTCGTCACCCTCAGCCCCCCAACAGTGACTGGATGTTAGTGCTTGGGTTCATGAAATTATTGAGAATGATTAAATCTGGGAAGCAAAAATGCTGATGAGAAAGAGATTTCTTTCTTTCTTTTTTTTCTTTCCTTTCTTTTTTTTTTCTTTTGCCTAAGTTCTAAGTTTCCCAGGGCTGAAGAGTACCTAAACCACAGTTGAGTGTCCTCTGCTCTTAATGAATAGCTCCCCAGGCTCCTGGGAGCCAGCAATGACCAAATCCAGAGGGACTAGAATAAAGCTTGCTTTCTTTTCTCATGAAAGTTAAGTGTTTTTGCCTCTGGAAAAATAAAAGGAAGCACTGATTTGTTTCACCAAGTCTCCCTTTCCCCTTACAGATGTTATTGGAGTGGTGGTAACAGTATGTTTATAAGCTGAATCCAGGCATATGCTCAAGTATTCTGCCCTTCCATAGGCAACATATCGTTCCATTCCTGAACAGTCTGTTGAATCAGATTCTCAAGGGACACAAAGAAGACTTTATGTAATTGATGATACTTGAAATGGTTATAATGAGGTATTGGGGCTTCTATTGATTCCCATAATACTTTCCCCAGGCTTTTAGAAGATTTATATGATTTACTTTTAGATTTTATTAAACTCTTACAAAAAGGTGGAAAGAGGGAAAAAAAACTATATTCCCTTCAGACAGCAGCCAAAGTGGGGGGTGGGAAACAACACCCCACCAGGTCCCTTATCTCAATATGATGTAAAACAATTAAACCCCAAAAGAGTGACATTTCAAATATAGTTTGTTCATAAATTCAAACACATCAGGAAGGTTGCAGAAACTGTTACCTTCTTTGGCGCTAAAACCAGAACAATGCATTAACCACTTGATGGAGAAAGATGTATTCTTATGGGAATACAAACCTAGCTCTTCTCCAGGACAAGCAACAATTTAGAAAGGATGATCAATGGATACCACATACATAAGATACTTTTTTTCCCTCCCACATAAGATACTTTTAACAACACTATCTGAAATGTATACTTGGCTAATGTCTATGTTAAGTGCAGTTAGCAGAGAAAATAAAATACATCATAATCCAGTGATTTTGTCAAATGATAAGGAAATACATGTATTAAGTATAGCCATGACTCCTGATGTCATGACAGTTGGGTTCAGGTAAGAAGCAATATGGCTGCTTGAATTCATGACGAAAAAGACACAGAGAGATAACACAATTCTGGTGTCTCATAAAGTGCTAGATAAAAGTCCGTAAGAGAATCTAGAATTATTCACTGAATTCTTATTTTAAACACAATTAAGAAAAGGCCTTAATAGTCAAAATGGCCAAAGTCATCAGTGACACACTGAATGGATTTCAGATGATTCACAGAATCATAGAATCTGTGAGTTGCAAAAGCCCTTTGATTGTATCTCCAACTCCACCATTTCAGAAGTAAGGAAGCTGAGGTAGAATGAGCTTAAGTGATTTTTCCAAATCTATCAATGGAATTCTTGGGATTAGAACTCAGTTCTCTTGGGCGCCTGGGTGGCTCAGTTGGTTAAGCGACTGCCTTCAGCTCAGGTCATGATCCTGGAGTCCCGGGATCGAGTCCCACATCGGGCTCCCTGCTCAGCAGGGAGTCTGCTTCTCCCTCTGACCCTCCTCCCTCTCATGCTCTCTGTCTCTCATTCTCTCTCTCGCAAGTAAATAAAATCTTAAAAAAAAAAAAAATTGCTTTAAAAAAAAAAAAAAAAAAAGAACTCAGTTCTCTTATATCTCTCTCCAGCACATTGTTTACCTGTCTCTGTTGGCACCTTTTGTCTGATATTAATATTCCTTTACGCTAACATGTATTATGCAGCAGAATTAGGTGATTTGAAGTTTATTGGATAGTGGGGCAATCAGTCTGAGATGCAGAAATTGATCCCAAAAAGTCCTGAAAGAAGACAAAGACCATACAGAAGATCAAGCATTAATTGCTGCAGCTCTGACAATCTGATCGTCAGGAAGGCATGTCTGAATTAGAGCCTCTCTGCTATAGTTTCAACCAGTGTTCTTGTTCAGTACCTGCTGATTTAGAAAGCAGCGGGCTTGGGGGTGCCTGGCTGGCTCAGGAAGTGGAGCATGCGACTCCTGATCTCGGGGTTGTGAGTTCAAGCCCCACATTAGGCATAGAGCTTACTTCAAAAAAAAAAAAAAAAAAAAGCAGTGACTCACACTATTAACCAAACATTCATGAGGATTCAAATCCTAACTTGAGGTTTCTCTTGTTATGGTAATAAGATTTGTCACCATCTGGGAGCATTAAATCAGAATCCTTAACAGCAGGAACAGGAAACATAAAAAGCCTCAAATGTTTGTTGATTGACTGGTTACCTTAATTCAATTACACTGTTTGGAGTGCTATATATAATACAGTTTTCAAAAACAAACAAACATCATAGCTCTTTAAAACCTTTATCTAAATTATCTGAAATTCTGTTTTGTCAAGATGTCAAATACAGATCATGGATACATTCTAAGAAGTTCATATTCAATGTCATCAGGAGGACTAAGTCCACACAAGTACCAAACATCAGGGGCATTTTTGAAACTGAATCTTTTAGTTACTGGGTAATATAGGAGCACAGCCTTTCAGAATGACTAAATCTTTGTCGAATTGGACCAGTTCCTTCGGCATCACACAAATGTGACTGGGACACACTGGATCTGTTTTCAGTGAGGATCAGGGCCGAGGATCCGAAGAGGTGAAGGCCACAGTGTAGGCTACAGTCTTTCTACCCTGCCAACAGCAGGTTTAATATTCCATTGAGTCATTTTCCTCATGCGGGCTCTGCCGTTCAAACACTGTAATTATTTCATATATTTTTACCTAGTTATTATCTTACTCACCACAGGCACCTGTAATTTTTCTGTATTTTTTTTTACTGCTCATTTACTTATTCTTAATTCAGCTAATAATGGTTCCACATATTAAAATTATCATGGGGAAAGTAAGTGAAAACCTCCTAGGACGGAGAGGCAGCAGATTCATTACAGCCTACAACAGGGAATAAAATATTATGTATACTTTTTGCAGTAAGTACATGCTAATTATGCAGCTATTTATAAAACACTTATCAACATTCAAACTGATACTCTTCAGTGTTGTTGTTTTTAAAGCCCTGCTTTGCATACAGGATCTCTGCTTGCAGCTGAAAACAAACTTTGGGGGTCATCTGCCCACTGACTAGACAAAGCTTTGGTATATTCATTACATTATGCTATATTCCTTTCATGATGGTACAATAATGTATTTATAGGGGGCACTATTTTATATGGGGCTTAAAGGTTTATAATGTACTTTCACACACATAGCTTCATTTGATCCTCACATCAACCTGATGAACTGGGCAAGGACAGGTATAATTACCCCTATGATACAGACGGGGTTCAGAAAGGTTAAGGATAATTGCCAAGTAATACGGTTTCTAAGACGCAGGTCTTAAACACAGGTTTTCTGACTTCAGAGCTTGTGCTTTTCCCACTGTGTTATGGGGCCTCTTTACTACCCTGCTTGCCTTCGTGGAGCATCCTAACATCCTGAGCACCAAATCTATCCCTTCCTTCATGCAGCATGTGCTTGGAAGGCAAGTTCTCGAATTAGGCCACCTGGATTCATATCCTGGCTTTCCTACTTACAAACCACGAGACCCTTTGTTAGTTAATTGGCCATTTAGAGCCTCAGTCTCTTCATCAGTAAAGTCAGAGGATTGCTGTTAAAGATGAGATGAGACAATATTGGTAAACCGCGTAGAACAGTATCGGAGACATATTAAGTGCTCAGCAAGTGTTAGCCACCATCATTATTATTGATCCGCCCCCTGGAAATAATGTGAAATCTTTTAAATGGGCATTTTGGGAACTTTCCATAAGACCTGGCCTCTCTGGGTTTAACTGTGATGTTATTCCCATCACATAGTTGCTCCCGTGTTTGTGAGAGCCTATGAACTTGAAGCTCCCAGGTCCGCTTTCTCCACTGTCATTTTTCTTTACGTGCCTCCCATTTTCTTGCTCAGATTTTTTTTTTCCTCACTAATTTTCAGAATTCTCTGCATTTTTAGAAGCCTCTAGTTCTTGGCTATTCTTTTTAGTCTTAACTCAGGGTCTAGTATTCCCAGTAGAGAAGTAGGACATGGACTAACAACCCATTGCTGGGTTCAACCCACTACTGTTCTAACCCTTACTAGCTAAGGAACTGGGGGAAAATGACATATCTGCTCAGTCTCACTCCCCTAATGTAAAAAGAGTACACATCCCACGGTGTTGATATGAGGCGGAGAAAATGTATACAAAGTACTTTGTAGAATATCTGATAATATGGTCATTTTTTGAGAAAGAAGACACCATGATCACATCATATCATCATCAAACCAAGTATTCCTTATTGGAAATAAAGTCTCAAGTTGCATATCTGCAGAAGTAAATTGCTCTCATAGTAACCTATGGATTGAACGCTTACAGAAAAAATTGGGCGACTACAATGGTAAAATTTGGCTTCAATAAAATTTAAGCTGACAATTTTCCTTAGACATCTAAATAATATTCCTAAAAACTTGGCTTCATCTAGAGAATAAGAACCCGATGCTGTTTTGTAAATCATCAAGAAAAGCAAATTTTGATAAAAGTTCCTCCTAGGGAACCCCAGTCAACTTATAAAGAGAACATCCCAGGTCAATTTTACAGAGAAATAAATGATGGAGGCCCTGCCTTTTCAGTAAAGGAAGCTGTTGTGTTTGCTTTGTCTCTGTATAAGGGATACCATATATATAAAGGTAGTTTTAGCTAAAACTTAGTGGCAAATCTGTATTCTGTTTTTTCCTCTTTGCTTCAAGAAATGAAATAAATTCTTCCCATGGCCAAAGCATAGAGTTTGTGTATACTAAGCCAAAAGAAGTTAAGAAGCTAAGGAAAAAATATTTGGCCAAAATTATTGCCGTATTTACATTTTTTATAAATTTTATATAAGCCATTGATCCCTTAAGATTCTTTCAGCTGTAATGACAATCTGTCCTGAATGACAAAGACCTGTATTTGTTGACATAACAAAGAATCTTCAGCAGGGTAAGCTTCAGGATTGGTACAAGTGCAATGATGCTATCATAGACCCATTTTTTTCCTGACTCTCCATGCATTTCAGCTTTGTCATAGGACTTATTTCCCTAGTCATCGTAGGAAGGCCATCACTGGCAATTGGGGCTATAGGCTTCATGCACTCTTCCTTAAAGGTTAAGAGAGCTTTTTACCCAGAAGCCCCAGGAAGCCTCTCTTTGAATCTCAGTCTGCTTTGGGCCTGCAATATGAGAACAAACCATGACCAAGGGCAGCCAACTACTGAGTAGCTAGACTGACCCACTGAGATGGCACTGATGACAAGGACAATGTCCACTGCAACTGGAATTATTTAGTGCTACATGGAGTTTCTCCAAACATTTGCCAGAATATGTGTAATCTTAGGTGCTCACTTGGCTCCATGTGCCTTGATTTCTCCCACATGGAAAATGAAATAAATATCATACCAGTCCTTTTTATGCCTCACATGTGGGGGCTGGGTGCTGGGAAGATAAAGTAAATGATGTGAAAATGCTCCAAATCAAGGATGTAGTTACTAAAATTCAAAATAACATTAACTTAGTTGTGATCACTTACTGAACTGAAGGCCTGCATGCATTTGTACAAATAAAAATATGCTAGAGTTTAATCATAAAACACATAATTAAGACAACAGGGAAGCAATGCTGTAGTAAACATCAAAAGCATTAAAATATTACATACTCTTTGTCTACTTTTAAAGTAAGGAAATGATCGCATATGTGGGCAAAGATTTAGCTGGAAGGATGTTGATTCATCCCATTGTGTTTGTCATAGGAAAAAATTTTGAAAAAAAAACCGTAAATATCCAATAGGAAGAGGCTAAGAAAATAAATTATGACATATCTACCATATAATATTGTGAGTTAATGAAAATGATAGCATGTTTTTCTCATGCATCTTTGTCACCTTGTTGCCCAGCACTATATGACACATTGTGTTTAATAAGAGTTTATGGAATTAACTGAAAAAAAGATGTAGTTCCATTTATATATATATAAACATACATTTATATGTCTGAAAAGATATCCACAACATACTATTAAGTGAAGAAGAACATATTACAAAAAAGCATATACAACATAATCTTACTTATATAAGATGCCTATATAGAAAAAACTGAAGAACTATTGAAAAAAACTGTGGAGAACTCGTTAATGGCAGAGAAAGATATTCATAAAATATTTTTTAGTGACAAAGCATGCAAAATTACTTACAGTATGATTCTATTGTATATTGAAAAATATAGAACTACATGTGAAGAAAAAAAGACTGGAAGGATACATACCAAAATGTTAACAATAGTATTACCTGATAGGGTTATAGGTAGTTTTACTTTTCTTTTTAAAGACTAGTGGAAAACTGAGCTGAATTTTACATGCAAATTTTAAAAAGATTAAAGAAACTGAAGATGAAAAGTACAGAAATTGAACAAATATAATTAAAAAAACTCATTAGAAAGCACTTGTATTCATCAGGTGAAATCGTGTTCCAAGCATATCTAATGAATAGAGATTTTCTCTTATTAGCACATAAAAGACCTGAAATATTAATGTTAAACAGAGTTCTACCATCTTCCTCTGTGCTAAAAGCAAAATTGGAGGTGACATACAATGTGGATTAAGGACAGAAATAGGTGTGAGTGGCTCAGGGCTCAAATCTTTTCTGTACTAGTAATTACCTTTCTCTGAGCAAATCATAATTTTTCATTATACTCGTTTATTGATTTGGAAAAAGAGTAGTGAAAGTACGGACTTCTTCATAGGGCTGCTAGGCACAGTCACAGATATTAAGTACTTTGAAAACACTCAGCCAAAGCAACTCACTTTAATGTGAGTGCTTTACTGGAACGGGGTTAAGTGTGTCCCTTCTCTCATGTTAATAATGGGGGATAACCCACTCGCTCAGCTTTACACGATTTCTCCCCGTCGCTTGTGCAAGAGGCGTTAAGCAGTTTACGTATATTTGTTGTTTTATCTGCTTATCACCTTTTTCTCCACTTTCTCTGTTTTTCTTTACAGGCAGTCTCTGGGGGGCTGTCTGTGAAAATCTTTTGCCTTCCTTTGACCAAGACGTCAGCAGGGACCCAAGCTAGGCCAACGAGACCCTCCTTCCTAGGGATGTGGGAATCAGGTGAGGGCCAGGATGCTTGGAGCAGATTTGCCCCCAAAGCACAGTCTTTACCTGTTGCCCCTGAGGCCCCTTTTGAAAGTCTGGGCTCTTCTAGGATTCCTTCAATTCTCTGAGTGACCCCACATCCCTCTGAGGCATTCCTATATTCCTTACAACAGTCACGGTTGGTTTATGCTACTAATGACCAAAAAAACATAGCCTATATGAGAAGCCCACATAACATGTTCCTAGAGAGAAAGGGGAACTAAAAATTGAGTCCTCAGCATCTTCTGTTTGCTCTCCTGTAGCAGGGTAAGCCCCTGGCATCCCTGGGATGCCCTCCCTAGGCATCACAGAACAGCAACTCTTGTTTGAGGCCCTCATTCCCAGTATCTAAGAACTAGACTGATGTCCAATATGGCAGCCACAAGCCACACAGGGTTATTTAAATTTAAATTAATGAAAATTAAGTAAAATTACAAAATCAGTTCCTCAGTCATAGTAGTGAATTTCAAGGCTAGCAGATACTGGTCTAGCACAGAAACAGAATATTTCTATGATTGAGAAAAGTTCTACTGAATGCTTCATTTATTCGGTTTCAATAAGTTAGGCCTACTTTGCTTTTAGTCAAATGAAACACAGATAAACATGTATCTTGCAATCTGTTATCAAGAAGTATTCTTAACTCTAAAGGATAAGCTCTTAAAGAAATAATCTGTGAAGAAAAAAAAGTGACACACTCCAGGCTTGGAATCCAACGACCTGGATGAATCCTGACTCTGTCACTTGCCTTGGGCATGTCACCCCACTGTTTTTGAGTCCCAGAATCCTCGTAAAATAAAGCTAATACTAACCCAATAGACACCTGTAAGGATAAAGGAGTATAATATGGGTCAATGCTGTTAGCAAGGTGCCAACAGGGAGTTGATTCAAAATAGAGCAATGGAGAGAATCTAACTTCTCGTAGGGCCAAGTATGAAGGAGGTGATCTGAGGGCACTAGGTAGTTTAGATGACAGCCAGCCATCCTGGATTCCCTCTGTCTACTGAGAAAAGAATCAGGATCGGAAATCACAGGCCTCCCTTGATTCCACTGTTCACCTTCCTGACTTCCTCTCCTCCTCCCACTACCATTTTCCCTACACCTCCTGACCTCGACATAGCATGGACTTTCCCTCTAGAAGCTTCTATTTTAAAAACAAAGGTCAGTGATATGAATGTTCTCAATCAGCTCTAAAGGAGAACAAGCTAATAAATGAAGAAATCAGAATTTGCAAAAACACAGAAGCCTGGTGCTTGGGGTTTCTACTTGTAAAGATGGTATGGTGTGGCCCGCTATACTCCCTCGCTCTTCTTTGCATTTTGTTTGCCTTAACCTTATTGACATGCTAACTGTTGGAAAAAAATAAGTCTGAACTCAGTGGTGGTTTTTATTTTTCCTTCTAACAAGTCTCAAAGGTCTAATAACGATTACCATGCATGGAGTTAAAAGAGCACAGAGAGATCCTGAATATGTTAACTTTACTTGATAAAAACTGAATATAAGCCAGGAAGAATATATAATGTATGTGAGTCTCATTAAGCTGTCATTACTTGGAAAGATAGTTTCCAGGCAAATAAACACCCAAATCTCACTCTTGCAGTTCCTTCTGAATAACACATTCAACTCAAATCTCCCATCCTCACACATTCCGTTGACTTCAAAGAGAATTATGACTGAACAAGAAAATGAGAATCAGGTAAGGCAATTATAATTCTGAAAAAGAAAAACATGCAACATTGATTGGATTGCTCAGAGAAAAAGAAAGCCATTCTCCTTCAATAGATTTTACTACTCAAAAAGCCAAAGTGTTTTGGGGTCTACATTTTTGTTGCTTTAAAAATAAAGCAGAACTGGAAAATATACTTTCACATGACCCCTGAAGTTGAGGGTGTAACTCAATAACATTCACCGTTTTTATTCAACTTGATTTTCTGAATGCTCTCTCTGTGCCAGATACCATGTACCAATTGGTCAATTCAACAGACTATTGACAAGACGCCCCAGACAAACTCAGCGCTCCAGCTGCCCAGGGGAACTGCCATTAGAATTTCCAGTTTTGTGTGACTTCAGTCAGTGTGAGAATAATAAAAATAAAAACAATGAAGAAATCCATTTTGTATCTGGAGGAGAGAATGGACTAGGACAGATGTCAAAGTAAAGCTACCCCATGATGGTCACTTTTTTTGTATTTATGCGCAAAGGGATTAATACTGGGGCTTGGAGGAAGAACGCAGGCAGGCCTGGGGCCATGCTGTCAGGTACCCTGCAGAGGCACAGAGTCTGTCTCCAAGGTTAGGGAACTGTCCCTACGAATACTCTCTAAGAATACTCTTCTCCATAACTTTCATTAGCCTACCTCCCAGGTAGGCATCACCTTCCTGAGGTAACTTGGCTCACATTTCTCTACACAGGTAATGAGGAGGAGATCCTTACAGGCGGCACGACAAAACCTACTAGAGAGGGCTGGAGTCTACGCCGGGGGGAAAACTGCAGGCGTTTCAGTTTGACAAAGGTGGAGGGCATGAGCCTGCCTGGACTGTGACTTACCTTCAGAGAATGAGATAATGACCATATAGATGTGGGGCATCTTCAAGGGAATAGAGACTTCAAACCACAAAAGGATATTGGGCCACCAGGGCTGGGCAAAGCTGGGTATTTGGCATAAAAACACAGTGCATCATAACGAAGTCATTTAAAACAGAATCTGCAGGGGGAGAAAAGCAAAGCAGAAAAAGAAATCAGGTTTTTTGCAGAAGTCTTTAGAAAAGCAAGAGTATCTATTCGTTTGTTCTTGGTTGATGGTCTTCTGCATTGGCTTGGGGATTGTGGTTTGGCTGTACATAGAGGCACCGCAAATAAAAACAGGAATGTTCACAAGCTTGAGACCAAAACTCAATGTCTTAGGACAGTGAACCAAAAGTATAGTATTTTAGAAAGAGACAGCTTTTACCAACAGCACGGGTCACCTTAGCCACATGTATATTAAAAAATACCTATGATTAAAGAGCTACCCATGGGCATTTCCACATGTGCAGGATTCACATATGGTCATTTCTTTGTCTACCTTACACCATATATCTTATGTCAACATCTGTTTTCCTTTATGTCTTTTTTACCCCTTGTTTCCATAGGGAGCAATGAAAGATGAGCGGACAATGGAATTCTAGAAAAAGGAGGTGATAAGAGCAAAAAGTTGGTGAGGGAAACAAAAGCGGGGGAAAAAAAGGATGACATAAAGGCTAGGAGCAGTAACTGAAGCAAAACAAAACAAAACAAAACAAAAGTTCTCTGGTATATTAAGATGGTCACTGAGATTTTGTGAAACACATGTCACTTTTCAAATAGAAAATGGTAAGAAATGTAAATATTTTAATTGAATATATTAGATTTCCAATGTCTATATTTTAAATGAACTTGTTTTAAAAATTGAGCTATAACTGATGTGTACCATTGTGTAAATTTAAGGTGTACAACATGTTGATCTGATACATTTACATATGACAATATGATCACCACTGTCCTGTTTGCTAACATCCCTTTCAAGTCACGTGATGCCATTAGACTCATTACAACTCATGAGTGTATTCCCACCCTGTCGTCACTTGGTGTTACCCGCTATTTTAGTCCCATTATTCAGCCTCAGAGAAGAAGCTGAGAAGGTGCCAGACAAGCTGTATGGAACTTTTCCCCTTAAGTGCAAAAGGACTTTGGCTTTGTCTAAGTTTAACCTCTAGGGTCACCTTTATATAAATTTTAGGTATTCCCTAAAGATAGGGGAGTAATGCTTGCTTATAAGAGTCCCCAAAGAACTATGCTACAGAGTAGCTTAAATTTTGCTAAAGCAGAGATTTGAGTAGGGGACTCAAAGGCTGGCGAGCTGGTCACCTAGCACAGAAACCACCCAGCACCCACATTTCAATGTGGCTTTTCTGTTCTCTGCTCATAGGCAGTAACTCTTGAGAACTGATTTAAAAAATCATTTCCTACTAGAAAATAATTTCTCAAGTCACTCAATGACTAATGCTGATCATAGAAGTAAAAAGTTTAGGAAACTAATAGGTCTTAGGCAGAAAACAGATGTTTTGGTAAATTAAGAGAATGTACTGTCAGACCCAGGGGTGTTCCTTTCTATGATGAAAACCAGTTTCACTGTCAACTCTGAGATTTCTCACTGTATTATAAACCCCAAAATGCCAAAGTCTCCCACTCTTCTGCATCCGTGTTTTGTGGGCCTGTACTTGGGTTACTTTGAGTGTCCAGGATGACTGTGTAGAACATTCACATTCTTGATGATGAGAAAGATACTGATTTGTTCTTTATCTCCAAGCCATGAACATTACTTGTAAGAAGAATAGAATCAGAAAAAAAATGCAGAGAATGAAGTTCGATATTAAATTATGATGTTAACCTAGTTCCAACAACAAAAATGGAAGGGTCAGGAATCACATTCTCCATGCCAGCCACAGAACGCACTGATTTCTAGGCTTCAATTTCTGAAGAAGCAATAATCTAGTCCCCACCTCTTTTAGAGGTGACTTTAAAAGGAAGGATATATTTGTTCTTCATGGGTAGGAAAGATCTTACAGATCTTTCCTTAGATGCCATAGTCTCTCATATACCAGAATCTTCCTTTTCAATCAATATTCACTTTACAGAACATGCTGTTTCTTGCACTAGGCAATCACACATTCTGGGCAAATAGTTAATCAGAGGGGAAAGGCCGGTTATATTTTTCCTGACACCAGGTTCTAGAAATTTGGTTTATTTGGGGTTATGTATGCCTCCGAGAAGCAAGGACTCCCCTCCTAATGGGTCCATTGAGGGTTTCCTTTCTCAAGAAAAGTTTTTCTCACATTCTTCTTGCTCAGACATCTTCAACCATTCCCCAATGCTTACTTAGCTTTGCCCTGAAGAGCCTGGAAGATCTGTAGTCAAATTCTTAGACCTTACCTTCCTCCTCCCACTTATATATATGATAGTCTGGCAGAACCAGACCACTTGGTCCTCCTTGCCCATTTCTAGGTCAGTACTAATGTCCTTCAATACGTCAGGCTTTGTCCCCAGTCTCTCGTTACTAGCATCCCGCCTTCCTGAGGGCCACTTCAAAGGCTATATTCTCCATGACATTTTGCCTGGTCCCCTCAGCTAGTCCCCTCCTGAAGCACTGGCCACATTCTGCCTTATGTTCAAGTTATTTGCACATCTCTCTATGTCCTTTAGCAGGTTATAAACTTCCTGAGGACCGGAGGGTGGTTTTTTTGGTTCACCTTACCTAGTCCAAAGCACCCAGCATTGTGTCTGCCCAACAGAATATTCAACACATACTGAACCGAAAATGACTGCTCTGGAGTCAGAGATCCTGGCTTTTATATAGACTACTCCCCAATTAATTTGCTACATGAGAACAAATCTGGTAACCTGCTTATAAAATGAGAAGCTGGAATGAGGAGATAAAATAAGTCAATCAGTGGCAAAATACTTTTTGGAGGTATATAATAATGATGATGACTTTACCTTGATTATATTGCAAAGGTGATGGAACTGGGCTCTGAACTATCACTAAGTATTTGAGATAAATCTTTGAACTTCTTTTAGTGATAAATGTTCATCTACGGGCTCGGTGTGTTTAAAATAATAACCTATTATTCTGAGACAGGCCAGTAACATAGGATTTTTTTTTTAAGTTGAATATGTGCTGTTCCAAAGTCATGTACAAGATGGTAACTGAAATGGAGAACAATATCATAATTCTGAACATGTAGTTTAGTGGTGAAATTCATCTCATTCATCCTCAAATCTCTGAGTCTTAGTCAAGAGGACTGGTTCACTGTGAGACAGTATTATGAGTTGAATGATTCCCCCCTGAAAAAGACATGACGAAATCGTAACCCTCACTACCTAAGAATGTGATCTTATTTGGAAATAGGGTCTTTGCAGATGTAGTTAAGAAGAGGTCATTAGTGTGAGCCCTAATCCAATATGAATGGTATCCTTTATGAAAAGGGGAAATTTGGACACAGAGGCAGATGTGCAGAGGGAAGGCTATGTGAAAAGCAGGGGAAATGCCATGTGAACATGAAGGCAGAGATCAAAGCAAAGCATCTACAGAACAAGGAATGCCAAGGGTTGCTGGCAAGCCACCAGAAGCTAGGAGAGTGGCACGGTTCTCCCTCGTAGCCGTCAGAAGGAGCCAACCCTGCTGTCACCTTGATCCTGGACTTCTAGCCTCTGGCACTCTCAGACAATACATCTCTATTGTTTAAACCACCCAGTTTGTGGTCCTTTGTTATGACAGCCCTAGCAGACTACCACAGGTGGGGGTGTTCAGTGACACCCTGAGGCAGCCTGAGGATCTACAACCGCAGACAGAACCATTTTACTCTCAGCTGGAACAAGGTGGTGCTTTTTATGTAGACATCTTCAAATCCTTTATGGAAATAGATAGGATTTAAATGATAACCTAATGGATGTGTATGGAAGGCTAATCCTAATATGCATGAACTAGACTGTGCCATGTACAAAGGACAGCCAGAATTGGAGTGGGCAGAGGAGGGTCAGAAGGATTGCTCCTTGACTTGGCCACACAGGAATGCTCTCCAATGTTGATACACAATAACTCCCCTCTGAAACTGTGTGGCTACACACACTGAGAATGAATTCAGGATTTTTTTTTACAGTGCTCTGCATGGATTTAATGGACACACAAAACTGTTCTCGTGTTTACCTGTTGCTTCATTTAAAGCTGGCTCAAGGCGTATTGTTTCTAGAAAATGCTCTAAAATTTTTTCAGGTGTTCCTGACATCACAGTATACCTGGATAAGAAATAAAAACATCATTAGTTTTTCAGAAGTGGGCAAATTATTAATGAACAACTTTTTACATATCTAAGGTTTTTGTGTTTTCTATTTTACTTGGTTTTCACATATTTATTCATGTTTGGTGTCCCAGAGAACCATAATGACCTAACTGATGGCCCATATTCTCCTTATGGTAAGAGAGACCACGTACCTTGCCAAAGCCACATGGGAAGGCAATGAAGAAAACCCCCACAAATTGAAGTAGTTACTAAAACATTATTCTTTTTTCCCTACATGGAACTAAAGGAAACTTGGAAAGTGGCTTTCGCATGCTGGGAACTGAGAAACTTCAGCCTTGCTCCAAGGGGAATGGAAAGGAACATGTAAATCACAGGGCAGTTCAGGTCAGGCAGGGGGAGATGGTGAGGGGAAGTGACAGTAAACTAGGTTATCCATATATGGGTTATTTGTAGCAAAATCTCAGTCCCACATTGGATTCCCCTGCCTATTTCTGGAATGCTCTGTCTTTCCCAACTGTACACTGGTATGTGCTTTGGAAACACAGTTAAAATAAAACAAGAGAAAGGAAAACAAAACCCTAAACACCAATGAGCAAACAAACTCCAATAGCATCGGAATAGGAAATAAATCAACGGTAGAAAATCTATAGAATTTATTTTACGGTCAAATATCTATAATTTTGGGGTGGGGGTGTTAGTCATTATTTCAGAAGATCCATCCATGGGTTTCATCAATCCACAGGATAGGATTTATGTTTTAAACTGAATGTGGGTTATTTCAAAGTCATTTTGAAGATGGCAACAAAACAGTGAATGAAAACTATAGCCAAAATACATTAAGATGATCTGAGTGATCCTATTCTAAAACTCAGACTTTGCTTTTCTGCTCGGGATTTCACTTAGAGCAAAATGATGGGAAGAAAAACAACAATGAAAATAAAACTCGAGTATGTTCAGAAAGCAGTGGTATAATTCGGCTCCAGGAGAACCCAGATTTCTTTGTCTCCTCACCAACACCCTTTCTTTGCCTGTTTGAGACCTGGCGGGAAGTGTGCTGAGATCCCAAGAATATCTGTAACGTATTAATTCTCAAGGTCTTTACCTCCTGCCTGAAGGAGTATAGAAGAAGCAATCCAACATATAACCCTGTGCACGAGAAAACACAGACTGAGTGGAGCGAGCCTGGGACTGAACAAGGTAGCAAATGCAGGCTCCCTGGAAGGTAAGGTGACCATTAGTCAAAACTACTGTGTGTGTGCATGTGAGTGTGTGCGTGCACTCAGGACCAGAAAGAAGCTGGAGTTACATCTTTGAGGAAACCTGGCTTGGAGCCTAGAGGAGGAAAGGGGGAATAGAAAAATAAATAATCAAATATAATAGAATTTAATCTCAAAAATAATACTCCTTTCTCAAAATAAAGAAGGCAAAAGACATGGTTTTTTCCTCTTGTAGGCAGTGCTGGGGCCGAGGCTATGTCTCTGGAGCTCATTCTGAACGGGAGCTTGTTTGTTTCTGAAAACAAGTTTTATTTAAATAAGAGTATAAATGCATTAGATCGAACACCAGTTACTTGGATTTGACAGGGCCCCGGGCAGCTATTGCTAGGAGGCTGCAAGCTCTAAAGCTGGCTACAGAACGGATACATCAGTTTGACATTTGTTCCTGCCTCAAAAGTTAAACTCTGCCAGGTTGGCTTCACATTCTGGTGTTCTTGGTTTGGACATCCCTTAGCTAGAGGATTATGTCTGGTCAAAAAGAATAAAGACGTGTGTGTGTGGGGGCAAGCCAAGATAGGAAACTATCACCTCATTAGAGAGAAGCAACCTCTCTAACTGTCCACCTGGTCAATCTCAGACCCAGGGGATCTTGTTTTTGCTACCAATGGCTCCCTCTAGTGGTAAAGCTGGGGGCTGCCTTAGCCCATCCTCCCCCTCCCCAGCTCCACAGACGGCTGGGCAGGTGTGGACACTCTCCTAGGGCAGGGAACTCTCGAGAGGGACGGCCAGGGAACTTCTGGCCAGACGTGTTCATCTGTGATCTTGCAGCTCTGGGCTTGGCTGAAACATCATGTTATTGCGTTGTTTCACGCTGGACTCTGCCAGATGCCCTCTGCTTGACCTCTGCTTAAATGAGGGACTTGAATACCAGACAGCATGGCTCTCTTCAGTTTATCGCGTGAAGGAGCTACTCTAGCCCAAGTTAAAGAGAACCCCAATTGGTTACATTATCCAAGCCGTGGGCTTTTAAGGCCATGACAGAAAATCTTTTCCAAACGCCAAGTCTGGAAATGAGGACACTTCTATCTGCACCTAGAACAACAACAATAAAAGATGGGGAGGGAGGAGAGCCTAAAAGAGACTATCTTTCCGCAAACAGGGTGGAGCTCAGCAATTGGGTGGTTGACAGTCTAAGGAAAAAGCAACACAGTAACTAAAACAGGAATAGTCACTTCAAAATCTCTTTCTCCCTAAAATCATGTAACCACAGAGCAGATATCTAAAATGGTAAACGTCTGAGAGCCTCAGATAGTTTATTCATCATGAAAAACACTGTCCTGCTATTGATGTTTTAATAGCACCCTCAGAGTTGAGTGGCTTGGGCAGTCAGGCAGTTTTGAAAGTTTAAAATGTATACATAAAAACTGTTCTGGATTTCTCAGGGGAAAAGTGAATCAGAAAAATAACATTACTATCAGCACCAATGTGGTGACTCCCTTTGAGCTCAAAAAGGATGGTTTCTGAAAAGACAGAGGCCCTAAAAGTTCCTAAGTTGTAAGTCCATCCATAGACATCACTGTTGGTCTCTTATCAAAGTTATCCAGAACATCAGGCCAAAATTCACTTACATGGTGTCCCCTTTTAACTCTGGTCTGGCTTCAGAAAGCCCAACATGGGAAACGACCCCTTGAGAGAATGGTTTTTTCCTCTTCAGAGAGCTGATCTTGCCTAGTGCATTATTTTGTGCTGACTGGTATTTCTTAAATGGTTTGCTGTGAACATGCACACGTTTTTGAATTATATAAGAAATCTGGATTGGTCTACAGAACACAAAAAAGGAGATATAACGGAAATCAGATCCAGGCCTAAAATAAATTGAATACATGGGCTTCTCCTCTTCTGTTCCCTTTAGTTTGATTTCATAAAAAAAAATCTATATTTGGAAGGTGCTCTGAATGGACTATATTGTAACAAGCAAACGCTTTTGATCATTCCCCCATGGTATGAAGAGGTGAAGGAAGCGGGCCTCCAGGGGACTTCTTGGTCAAATGTTTCAAGGTTAAGGAGAATTTACAAGGCTTCCTTTTTCCGGTAGCAAATTTTTCCTGAGACATCTGAGGCATTATTAAAGAATGCAGATTACCACTATAAAATGGTCTAGAGATATATTTAAGCCCACTAAGGAAAATCAATGGGGAGGGGCCTAACCTTCACATAAAAAGTGTTCTCATTCTGATCCCTTGTAGGCTGAAAGAAGACTGTTGAAAACATTTGTGTAAGAACATTTTTAAGAATGGATAGTAGTGAAAAATAAAAAAAAATAAATAAAAAATTCTGGATGGCAATTTATAGGTTTGTAAGTGAAAGGGTAGTTTTTTTTTTAATATAGTCTGTTTTATGTCAGCCCTTTTGAAATGTATCGGTCTGAAGTGTCTAGGTGATAGTGTTGAGGATACAGTATTTACATACTGTATTGTTTTTTGAAGATTTTATTTATTTATTTGACAGAGACAAAGTGAGAGAAGGAACACAAGCAGGGGGAGAGGGAGAGGGAGAAGCAGGCTTCCCGCTGAGCAGGGAGCCCGATGCGGGGCTCGATCCCAGGACCCTGGGATCATGACCTGAGTCGAAGGCAGACATTTAACGACTGAGCCACCCAGGAACCCCTGCATACTGTATATGATTACAGTAAGCTTCATGGCTGAAGGCACAAAAGCACTGAAGCGGTCAAGCCAGACCTGATGCCCACTCTACCATGACAAGCTTTGTAATCTTGGGCAAGTAACTTGCTTCTCTGAGCCTAAGTTTTTCCCATCTGTTAAAAGGGAATTGTTGTAAGGATTACATAAAACACGTAAAATACATTATGGCTATTCAATAATATTCTATTTTTTCCCACCTTCTTTGAAAATATGTTGATTCATCCAGATGAAAATGTCTGAGCTTTGGGCTTTTTTAGTCTAAACAGTAAAAATTCATCAGTTACTGTGAGTAGCCTGATTAAAGGGAACACCCCATTTTTGTTGCAAACAAAGGAAAATTACTTGGGAGGCATTCTTTTTCAACATATTATTTGGTGACTCTTCTTTAGCTACAGAATTGGTGTTTTTATTATTCCAAGATTGAAGATTAATCTTTACTTTAAAAACAAGATTCTGCAATCTTCTACAATTTCTTAAAGCTACATTTCCTTGTTCTCCTGTCCTCTTATTCGAATGTTGGTACATTTGATGGGGAAAACAGCCTCATTCGAGAAGTTGCAACAAAAGATGGAACTGAGCATAGACATCTGAAAAAGGTTCAAGTTAGACAGGGAACCTGAGACATGGGAAGCAAATCTCCTTTTGATGTTAGCAGGACTGAGTATGGTGAAGGCCAAATGGATGCTTCTGGGCTGCAATCAATAGACTGCCTTATATCTGAAGTCTGGGTTTCCGGCAAAGATGCTCGTTCTGATAAGATGAAAACACTTCTTGGGAAATCCTACCCATGAAATTTAAATACCAAAGGAGGGTTCTCATCACCTCGGGGCCTACTCATCCTTTGCACTGCCTGGCATTCCTATTTCCATTGTTCTCCCCATCTTCTGTTCCAAAGCTATTCCAGTTGAACACGGTATATAGAGAGCATCTGTAGAGTAGGGAAACAGTCTCCTCTGAATTACTCCAGGCAGCACCATGCTCAACACAGTGCCAGAAATGGATACATTATACTCCACAAGATGTGTGATTAGTCAATAGAAAAAAGTCACACACACTGCCGTCTTCCACAAAAAAGGAGAGCATGCTATTGTAGAAATGATGATACCATGTGAAAAGGTTAATCATAGTCTGGCAATTGCAGTGTTGGATGCAAACCTACTTTTGCTGAGGCTGTGAGTTTCCTTGATTAGAAGCCCTGTTCCCTGCTGGGACCTTCTCCAGCACCAAGACATCTTGGTCATGTTCTTTAAGTCTGACTGTATTCGCCTCAACGTCCTGTAAATACAAATTACACCACATACAGATGCTGCTGTTTTCTCAGACAATGAAAAAAATTTCAAATGCTTCAGAAACTCATTTGGTGCTTGTGATGCTAATTGTTGCATCTACAAATTAAGTCATTTTCAAAGTCAGGGCTGGAATGGTCAGAGAGAGGACCAGATGAGGTTTGAGGCGTGTGGTTTTTAAAACTCTGCTTTTACCCCAGATTCAGAAAAAACAGCCGAGGAGAGAGGATTGTGGTTGTGCTCTGAGAAGCCTTTTGGAGAGGGTGGCATAGCGGAAAGACAGGAGAGCAAGTGCACTCATCCTTACAAAAATACGTGGCAGGTTTTGCATTCTGACTTTCTTCTGAGGGTGTGTCATTTTCACACATGTGCACCTTTTCTCTCTCATCAAAAGGCTCTGTTTAGTTTTTTAAAAAATCTGTTTGAAATGTATCAGAAACATTTTTCAGTTATTTTTGGCCAATTTTATAAACTGTATCAATAATGATCCTGATCTGATTCTTTCAAAGAATTATTTTTGGCCGAATGGAAATTTTGTGTGTGTAAACCTCAGAGAGTTAACGAAAGTTTACCTCTAAATTTTGATGTCATTTAAACAATTAAATTAAAAATCTGAATGTGCTTTTTCTCATCATTTGGTCCCCATGTTAAAAGAAATCAGTTAAGAACCATGTCAAATTCCATGAGGCATTTTTCTCTATATTATTCGATGGGATAATTTTACACTTGATCTTAGCCAAAAGGCCGAGAAGCCATCGATGGGATAATTTTAAATTTAACTTTCTTTGCATTAAGAGAATGCATTCCTAAGACAAACTCTGTTGTCAGAAATTTTGCCGCCAAAGGCAAATGCTTAAGGCTATGTATGAATAGGTGTTCATACATAAGGAATGGAGAATGACATTGTAAATCATCATGAAGTAATGCCAAAGTACCAGAAAGCACAGAAACTGCATTTAGGACTTCAGGGTAGGATAGAGAAAGATGCTAAGGCTGGAAGAGGCAGGGAGGGAGAAGAGCAAATTGATCCTAGAGGGAAGAGTCTCTCAGCCCAAACTCAAGCAGGGGCGGGATGGACTGCAGGTCACCTGAGAGGCCAAGGGTGGGAGGACATTGTCATCATCCCCAGCAGGCCACACTCAGCCTTACCAGCCAAAGCTAGGTCGTCCCTCCCAAGGGACCAGGGGTTGTGTGTGTGTGTGTGTGTGTGTGTCTGTGTGTGTGGGTGGAGTGGGGAAGACCAGGGACCATCTCTTCTCAACATCACCCATGCTCACAAATACTTTAACAAGCTTAGATTAGGCCCATCTGCAGAGCCAACTCTAAGTGTAATTTCATGTCTCCATCACCCCAATTATTCTTCACTTACCTGCTGAAGTCTGAAATTCCTTTAGTACGAATCAATTTGACATAAAGCACTTGAAATGAAAATGCTTGGTTGGAGTAACCATGACTGATGGTAATTCCCACTAACATGTAATCACTCAATAAATCAGGAGAGGGTGTGATGATATGGAAAAGGTTCAAATTTGGGAAGAGACAGGAGGGGGAGACTAAGAAGTTCTAGGATGGAGAAAGGGCTGGAGAGTGAGGTGGGGAAGGACACAAAATGGCAAAGCTAGAATTGCCAAAGAGAAATGTCTCAGAGTTTGACATTTGGCCAAGGCAATCCCTATTTTTCTTTAATTCTCATGGGCCGGTAGGGGTGTGTGCAATTATCTGGCTCAGCATGCACGCATATGCAGCTTTATTGGAATACCCCTTTTGGGTCACAGAACGCACACCAGCACATTGACCACACCAGGTCTGTAACCAAGGCTCTTTGTTCCTAGAGCATTCAGTAGTTACCGTCCTGCTCAATGAACATCACACTCCAATCTTCACTTGTCTGGCAAAAGGAAAAAGGAGATGCCCCTCCGCCACATTTTGCCTTGGACTCACCCTCAGGATCCGGTTGAAATCCTCCTTGTCTACTCTTAAGAAGTGGCAATTATCTTCTCTCAAGACGATAGAAGCAGCTCTTGGGGCATCATTCACTAGCGCTAACTTGCCAAAGTCATCCCCCTCATGCAGGGTACAGACCACACCCTGGAGGGAGCAGAACATTCCAATGAAGAAGGTCCCTGAATCTGAGCAAACACCCACTCACCTCACACCACAAAACGCTCTTTCCCGCACACACTGTATATATAAATGGGCTGCACCCAGGGATGCCAAGGGGAATTATATAATTATATTATAATGTTTTATTTTTTTTATTGACTAATATGAATTATGGCCTAACTTAAATGTATACATTTTATGTATTTATTTTAAATGTATACATCTCTAAGGAGACGAGCCCCAGAAAGTTCAATTCTACTGAGTATAAATTAGATAATTTATGATTAGAGATGCTATAATGTCTTTTCCACGTTGAGTAACAATGTTCTTGCAAGTTTAATTGTAGCACTGCATTGTTAATACTTAGAGCCACACTAGTAAATGGAGCATAATAAAGTTTCAAAAAGAAAAAGATATATATACCTTGCCATAAATGACTACATTCACTGATCCTTTTAGAATAATGTACCAGGAGGTGCCTTCTTCCCCCTGGTTAAACACTAGATACAAAAAGATGAAAAGACTTATGACAAGAATAGAAGCACATCAATATAAATTACAGCTTATCAAATCATCATTTTTAAGTCCTCAGAATTATGCATTTATTCCAGAAGGAAAAAAAATTACTGGCAAATACTTATTCAGGTGGAATAGTATCTCCTTTTCTATAGAACGTGAAAGGAACAGAAATACTGCACTATTTGCTATGCTCTAAAAGATATGAATTTACTAGAGATCAATGCACCAGCAATCCATTTCTTAGAGCATTAAATACACTTTCTCCCACAATTCATCAAAACTTACTATGCTAGAGAAAATAGTTTTTAAAAGTAATCTGACCACAAATGTGAAGTTTGAAAACATGAGAATCAGCACTACATATTGTTTATGAATACATACCTACATATTATTTAAAAATGGGTTGGAATGATACCCACTACATAAGGGTAGGAGAGAGACACAGCGAGAGAGGGAACACAAACAGGGGGAGTGGGAGAGGGAGAAGCAGGCTTCCCGTGGAGCAGGGAGCCCGATGCGGGGCTCGATCTCAGGACCCTGGGATCATGACCTGAGCCAAAGGCAGACGCTTAACGACTGAGCCACCCAGGCACCCCTATAATTCCATTCTTTAGAAAATATGAAAAAATGGTATAATGTTAGTGTTTGATGAAGATGAGAAAGGTGCTTGTAATCTCTATTCTTTTTAAAGATTTTATTTATTTAGGAGAGAGTGAGAGAGAGCAAGCAGGGGGAGGGGCAGAGGGAGAGGGAGAGAGAGAATCTCAAGCAGACTCTAAGCTGAGTGTGGAGTTCTGATGCAGGGCTCGATCTCACAACCCTGAGATCATGACCTGAGCCAAAACCAAGAGTCGGACACACAACCGAGCCACCCAGATGCCATACTTAAATATTTTATTTTTAATAAAATGAAAACAATCAGGAGTTTGAATGAAAAAAATAAATGAGAAGTTGTAAGTCATCAGGGATGATAAAAATAAAAAATATTAAAGTGAACTTTTAAAATGTAAAGAAAAAACATTCTTACTAAAATAAATATCCTTGTTAGGGATACCACTTTTGATGACTGAAAGTAAAACATTTTGAAATGTAATTTTTATAACTTTTTGCTTTTACGATTCATGTTCCTGCTTATTTGACTAACACAGTCTGAAGAAAGGGCAAGGTTTTCCAAAGAACATCTCTTGAAAAGTTAACAGGTGTCCATTTAAAAAGGTGTCCCATGTTTCACTAAGTTTAAAAAGTGTCAGTTTAAACGAAGTGAACATTTTTCTTTACTGCAGAACTTCTGAGAACCTTAGTGTGCTGATATGTCTTCTGATTCTCCATGGGAGATTAGAGAAGGCGGCATTTCCTGACTTGAATAGATCATGAACTATGTTTGTCAAGAGTGATTTTGTAGAGCTTGGGGAAGATGATGGCCTAAACAATTTTGTTCACATGTATTAATATCAAATTTCAATTTCTTGCTTCCGAATACCAGCACAGAACTAAACAACTTGGATTCTGGAGAGATAATGATATACTAGCACTGTCTTAGTATCTGGGGCGCGGAAATCCTCTCAGGCTTGGAGCTGATAGTGGAAGTGAGAGAAGAAAAAGCAAGCAGGGTCGTTTATCGCTCTAACTAGGGATCTTGAGAGACAGACTTGTTCTCCGAAAACCAAACTGAAGTCATTGTGCAAAGGTCCTGCATAGGGTCCTTCCCGGATGAAGTCACTGCCCCCCCCCCAAACACTGCCTTGAGTCAGCAGGGAGCAAGTGGGGACTCAGGCCGGCAAGAGTTACCAAGCTGGTACCAGAAAACCCCCATGAAGCCATGGAACGGATGCATGCTGAGAAGAAACGCAGGTCCCCGAGAAACTAAACCGCCACATGACATCCTGCTAAGTGTGACGTGGGCCCAAACAAGGAAAGCATTTGCACTCAGGTTCCCCTGGCCTGTGCTTGCGAGAGGCTTGCCAGGCACAGTGTTCATTACGTTTACTTACACACAGTTCCTCCTTTGGCATGAGACTCAAAAATGAGAACACCTGCTAACTCCCGTTTCACCTAGGGGAAAAAGAGAAAGAATTTGGAAGGGCAGATTTGGGGGGGGGGGGCTTGTTCTCTTTCCAAGCAGTACCGACTGTACCCTTTTGCCCACGCAGCCATCCCCCACTTTGCTGGCAGCTACTCTCATCTAGAACCACTTTCACTAAATTTGCCACCAGATTCTTACGGCTCTGACAAAAGCTATTTTGTAGGCTAACTCATACAAGACAATCTCCCCAGAAGCCATTTAAAACATGGCCTCCCACGTATGAACTAGCAAGTTTCTCTGCCAGTCGCGTCCGTCTTGGGTGAGAAGGTGAGAACATCTACAACATCACAGGACTCTGTTGCTGAGAGAGGCTCTTCCTTACATCACACATAATGCATCGCTACCCACGTGTTGGAAAAGTCAGTATCTCAGAGGTGAATAATTAAGCCTAAATGTGTGAGCAGATTTATATTCCTACATAGCTAGTTATTTTAAAATTCTAAATTATGGTCCCAAATTCTGGCTCTATCTTCCTAAGAACGAAGTGACCTGAGAATTTCCCACAGTGCCTGGGGACCCAGGGTTTGAGCTAGAAGAGGAGACTCCCCACAGTCCTCTCAATTCCACCAAACTGGGCAAGTCACAGCAGGAGCATGCTGGGAACCTGGAGCACAGGTAGGGAAAAGGAGTCTCCCCTCCTTTCCCTCTACAGCATGAACTCATGATGCCTACATGGGCAGGGGCACCCCAGCTGAGGCGCCCAGGCATTAGACCTATCCCCACCCTAATGGACAGAGTGAGGATGACAAGGGCAATGGTGTGTGGGAAGCTTCTAGACCCCCAGTAGTGCAGCAGGAGAGGAATGGGAAGGCGGCTCCATCTGAGTTGAAGCGGGAAGGGTTTGGAGCCCTTTGCTTGGAGCTGTGGCAAAGCAAGTTCCTCACTGCTCTCAGGAGACCTGACACCCCCCGGCCACCCCCCCGCCCCCAGTACCACAGGCACTGTAACCAAGTGACGGCACAACGCCACCTAGTGAGCTGGGAATGAAAGGCAAATTAGGCATGGAGATACTGCCGAGGGGCCTTAGATATGATCTGTGAATATTGAAACAACTTCTGTTTACCATTGTTATTGAATTATTAGCATATAGGAGACTTGCGTTACCTGGAAATCACATTCCTGTATTCCTTCTATGGGAAGAAGTGTTTCTGTCCCTATTCAGAGGCCAAATTTCTGTCCACTGCCTTCCTAAATAACCTAATCATGTAAACGTTCAGAGTCTGATATAGTAATGAGGCCATTTTTCACTAGTGGGTACTGCTACGGGGCTCTAACATATTTGAAGCAATGTTCTCTCGAACCCTCTGCTTCCTCTCAGTAGGGCAGCAAACCCGGGCAAAGCTGACCCTGTGGGCCAAGACAGGCCATCTTGATGTCTCTCTTTCCTCCTTCTGGCTCTCTATTTCACGGAAGGGTCTCAGAGCTCCTCTTAAGGCCTAGTTCTCTTGTCTAACCAAGATTCAGGTTTGGAAGGATGAAGTACATTCTTCAGTCCCACTCACTTATACTGCTTTAGGGTTTAGGGCACATGGACAACTACTAACAACGTGAAAATAAGTGATCCCATTTTGGGATTGTTCTTGGGTATAACCTCCTTAGCATCTGATGAGGGAGAGTAGGGGTGATTTATGAGGTAGAATTCAGGCATTCCTTCACCACCACCCCCATACCATAATACTCTTCTCCACTGCTAACAGGGCATTTACCACTCCCACCTCCCTGACCATGCTCAACTAGGAGACAACCTACTGTGGTAGAAAGATGGGATAAGGCCTTAATGTGAATGAGCTCTTCATAGATAATCTCTAGGTCATCCACGGTCCTCTGGCCAGGTCTACAAAGAAAAAAAGTAAAAAGAAAACAATGAGAAAAAAGTCATTGCAAAAGCTTGAAATATAGAAATGGATTCAGTGACCAGTAATGTGTTTAGGGGATTTCTTAGGAGAAATCTCTGCAAAAAGATACTGACAAAGGGAAAGATCATGCCATTATAATCCCTAAAAGAATTTTTGAAATGAATGTGTTCCTTGATGGAAGGATGTGCATACAGTACTCTTCCCTTCCAATCTGAGGGAAGAATAATTCCACTCACATTATAGTTGGTAAACTTATCTCTCACTTCGTGATGATTGCTCTAAAAATTGCTTTTCATTGTCATCTGAATCAATAACTACAAAACTTGTCTTTTAACAAACTAGGAACAATTGATTTCATCAACTGGATGATTGATCCAAATTCCTTGGGATCCTGTGTGATGTCTTAGCCTAACAGAATAAAGCTCCTGTCACTACTGTTTTGGGTTATGTAATCTGCTTCTAGCATAAGGCTCAAATAGAAGGTTAATATAGACTCAACATTTTCTCACCTGTCCCTGAGGAAATGAGGGCATGAGATGAGCAGAGGCCCTGGGATTAGTAAGAAAGGGAGAGAAGGAAGGTATACACTCTCATTTTCCAAAATCTGTTCCATGGATGACCAGTCTTCCATAAGATGTCAATCAGTGTTGTATCGAAAGTTTTTTTCTCTAAATTATTATAAAACTAATTTCTAATAACCTGCCTCTAAGGATAGGATATGAGGGTGTTATGGACATTTTGGCATGGGAGGACTGAGTGGATTCCTAATCATCTTTCTTGTCTGTGATTATTCTGCAATCACTAATAGTGTTTAATTATACACCAATGATAATTGATATGATTGGTCAATAATTTGGGTTTTTTACTGCTCTCTGCAATTCGAAGCCCTGGCAAATATGTTTTTGAAACTTAAAAACAAACAAATGGGCTATTAATTCTCAAAGTGCTATGTGGATGGACAGGCAGCATTTACTCTCAGCTAACTGGGGCAGTCATATATGTTACCTATTATAACCATCAGTCCATTTGATGTATTTTGTCCTAAAATTTCAATAATTTATGATATTCCTTAATGTTACTCTACGTTAAATAGTTAAACCTTAATGAGCTAATGATGGTGTTTCATCCTTAATTATGTTACATTTTATTTATTTTTATTTTTTTAAAAGATTTTATTTATTTATTTGACAGAGAGAGAGATAGCGAGAGCAGGAACACAAGCAGGGGGAGCAGCAGAGAGAGAGGGAGAAGCAGGCCTCCCGCTGAGCAGGGAGCCCAATGTGGGGCTCGATCCCAGAACCCTGGGATCATGACCTGAGCCGAAGGCAAATGCTTAACGACTGATCCACTGAGGCGCTCCAATTACGTTACATTTTAAAAAGTGTTCCGTGTTCAAATAAATTTGGGGGTGTTGGTGTGCTGGACAGAGCACTAGATTTTGAGTCCAAAGATCAAGTTTTAACCTCAGTGCAACCACTCACCAGCCATGTGACATTAGTGTCAGTTTCATCTGTAAATTGGGGACAATACCTTCCTGAGAGAGGTGTGAGAGCTAAAGAAGTAGTGAATGTGAAGGTACCTGCATATTATTTAAGTGGAAAAAAAAAAAACAAAACCCGGAAAAGTGATATTCAAAGCTCAAACCCTTGTTTAAGAAGTTAAACAAACTTACAGATAAAGTATGAAATTTGGGCCAGCAAATTACATCTGAAACTTCATGAGTTATTGGATAAGTAGTCTGAGCAATCAAAACTGAGTTGTAAACATTCTAAAATAATTGACTGGATTAAATAATTTTGCAACCATATTATATATATAATATGAGGGACTTGACAGATCAAGTGTGGCTAACTGGAGGAAGAAAGCTCTTTGTATACCTTGCACATTACCTTCTCAAGGGCAGCTTTGACATGAACAAAAGAATGGGATCTTTCTTTTACAGCAAGAACAGAGGATATGTTTCCTAATCCTGACTATTCAAAGGAACAGGTATTAAATCCATGACCCAGGGGGATGCCAGGCAGCTTCACCTCCTGTGAAGGATCACTACTGAAGGACACAACTGTGCGCCAATCCAGTGCTTATGGATGGAACTCAGGAAGTATGGGACCCAAAGACACCGAAGAGAAAGCTATAGCCATGGGGACTCTCGGGGAGCCAGGCCTTCTTAGTAAGGGGCCTAATCTACTACTTGACTTAGACCTGGGGATTTTGAAACTGGGACCCTTGGGGATTTAAAAGTCAATTGAGTCACCTCAGTCCATCCACCAGGATAGAGGCAGCTAATGTGAAAGTCTCAGGTCGGCATAATAGGATTATGGCTCTTCAGCACGAGGAGCAGCCCTGCGGTTCCTGCTACTTGACATCAGCTGCAAATAGCACGGACCCTCCTAGAAGCCTGGCTAAAAGGGAAAACAGTTGCCAAGTCTCATTCTCACCACCATGGGGAGGAAGAAAACTCAGCTGGGAAAAGAAAAGGTTGGAATTTAGCTCTAAAATCTTGACAGATTCAAAGTTTTGGGAGATCTCTGAGTTTAGGAGGAGTGTTTACAATATTATTGATGTGAACTCCATACTGATCAACTCTTAGAGATTAAAATAAAAGCGCTGCCTTTAGAATCTATAAATCCCATATAGTAGAACTGATTATGTATGCCAACTATACTTCAATAAAAAATAAAATGAAAATAGTTCTATTTCGTCCAAGAGTTAAAACCTATGATGAAGAATGCTGTCAGATCCTCGATGCAGCATTGGACACAGTGGTTCAAGGCTGCCTTTGAGCCATTCTGGGTCATCTTAGGATCTGCACCGGAGTGTGGGAGAGGAGAGGTGAAGATGGTAAAGCATTTAAAGAATTTTTGCAATCTCTTCGACTCCCTGCTGCTCTACACCAGCCGCTGAGCACTGCCTGGAGCTCCCTTCTTCCGTATCCACCCCCCCCCCCTCCCCCCCCGCTCTCTCCTGCTTTTCTAAGTGTTTCTTCTCCTGCCTTCTCTGGTCTATTGTTCTTTCATTCACTTCCTGAGTTGTGCTACGCTCCAAGATTCTGCTGTCAGCTCTGTGCTCAGTGTGTTCTCCCTTCTCTCCCTGGGGAAAACCCCCCAACTTTCATCTATGTAATGCTGAGACCTAAATCTTTATCTTCAAACAGATGCTGTTCCTGAGCTCCAAGAGCTTCCTGACCATCTCCTCCCAGGTAAGCCACAGGTACCACGAGCTCAGTCGGTCCAGAAAGCCTCCCTCATCATCCTACAAGGCTCTGTGAAGACAGATCTCAATCTACTTTTCCGGACTCCTCTGTCTCCCCTCTCTTCACTCCTTACCTCACGGCTCTGCTCTCTGCTCCAGCCATACCAGACACGTCTGCATTCCTCCCACATGTGAGGCTTTTTTGTGCCTCCGTGACCTTCCACATGCTTCTCTCTTCGCTATATTTTGTTCTGCTGCAAGCCCAACTCAGATGTCATCTCTCCTAGCTAAAATTGGTCCTCCCACCCTTATTCTTCCATGACACATGGTCCTACTGCTGTGGTAATTACAACAAACTGTCAAGAATGCTTAAAATATCCATAACTCTAGTCTGCTCTTCTCAAGAGAAGCAGCATCTGGTCGTGCAAAGGGCACTGGATTGGAGATCTAAATCAGGAACTTCCTAGCGATGTGATTGGTGTAATGCCTTGTTTCTGCATCTGTAAAATGGGAATAATACAGGGCTGTCATAAAGATCGAATGAGTTAATATACACAAAGTACTGATACACTGGAAATATAGCACAAGCGCAGGATGGCATTATTACCAGCTCATCAGATGAATGAACACACATGTTCTTACAATTCATGCTGAATTCAGGGTCTGCCCAAGGAAGAAGGCAGCAGTATCGTGGATTAGTTCTTGTTCTGTGGCCTGAGGGAAATAGGGGCTTGTGCTCTGCTGTCCTTCCTAATGAAGGTCAAGTCAGATGAGGTGCCCATGACACAATTCACTTTTGATATGGCACATGTTTGTGTCATGGCAGACAGTTAATTAATAATGGTGGAAGGAGACAGGATGAGAATATTGAACCTCACCTCTTACTCCAAATCCCCTAAAATGATAGAAAAGACATATTTTCTATAGGATTATAGATTTTATTCATCCAGTTGTGAGGAAGAAATTACCATGTTAGACCAGCGGAAGTCATTCAGTCTAACTAAATCAAGATCAGTGGTAGCCTGGAGAGAGGCGACCATCGAAGACCAAGCAGCACTTGTGGAGCTCAGCCCTTTTTTGGCCATATTTTTATCTGCCATACTAACGGTCTGATGGGAAAGGTATTTTAAAATCCAAAAGACCACTGAAAACAAACATTCATCACCATCACCACAAACCACAAAATAGTACCATGGCCAGACCAGAGAGTTTTAGGAATTCTTGGGTGACAGAAAGCAGAGAGGAATAAAATGTCTGAGAAATGACTGGAAGCCACCACAGCTCCATCCTCACAGAAAACTACCACGGGAGGAAGACAACCGACAAGACAAGGGCAGGAGAGGGTCAGAGTGGTTCACCCACAGAGGCTTCTCTCAGGTCTGCGGGCCATGGGCTCTCTTTCCCACGCCCCACACGGGGCACGAGGCAGTGCAGAGTTTCCGGCCAGGCTCAAACTTGAGACCTGCTCTTCAAGACAAGTGCCCGGGAGGAGCCCGACAGAGAAGCCCTGGGCCCTCCTGCCGGGCACAGAGGATGAAAAGGAGCAGCAGCTCTCCCAGGAGCGAAATATCCAGAAAGGCTCCATTCCTGGGAAATCCTCCTTAGGCTGGCAACGAGTGGGAGGAAGGGAGGTGGCTTCGGCTGGCCTGCTTCCCCGTGTGCCTCTCATAAAGCAAAGCCCGCCCGGAAACACGGCCCCTGCTGCCTTCCGGGGGCGGCTCTGCTGGGGAGGCGGGCCGCACCTGCGCAGAAACCCACGCGGCGGCTCCCTCTACCCCCTGCGCCTCCATTCATCAGTAAGCACTACAGAGAAGCAAACACTTCCACCAGCTTGCTGGGGGCTGTGGAGAAGCCCACGGCAGCTATCTGAAACAGAATGGAACAAAGCCTCAAAACAGTTTAGCCTCCGAGTCCTAAATAACATTCGAAATGAAAGGGAAAAAAGAAAAAAAAAGAAAGAAAAGAAAGACACAACCCCGTGGTCTAACGTGCTCAATGTAATCACAGGGCAAGCCACTGTCATTTGGCCATCCACCCAGGTAGCTGTGAACTTTTTGGTCCTGTTTATAGCAAATGTTTTAATGAGGTGACAGAAGTCAGGACTGCAAGGTGTGAGCGGACTTACTCTAAAAAATGAGTATATTCCCAGTTAGCAAAGCCACAAAAGCATTTGCGAGAGATTTGCGGCAAGCAAACTCACTGATGTTCCTGGAGCCTCAGCCTATCGTCAGGACTGGAAGTGGAGGGAAGTCCCAGGGAGGAGGTCAGCGGCAGCACAAGTAGCCAACCTCTACCCACCAGAGTGAATCACAATATGAGCCCCTCTCCCGCCCCAGGTGGATCTTCGAGTTTGTGGCAGCGAGGAGGGAGAGCCAACCCGCCTCTCCCAAGGCCGCCAGCTCAGAGCTGCTGTGCCATCTAGTGTCTCAGGAAAGACTCACCTCTCTACTCTTGATCTTGATCTGCAGCCCCCACCCCCCCCCACCCCCCCGCCCCAAAGGGCACCTGATAACAACTACAAGTGAGCCTTCCCCACCACAATCACTGAACAAAGTCACATTTTAAAAGCGGGTTTCTCATGGCAAACAGTGGCATTAAGCACCTCTCATGCTTTGGTCTTTACGGGGGTGACAGAGAAAAAATGGAGAAGAGATCCTGCAAATCAGACCCCAGCCTGTTCAAACAGTAATGAAAGGGTCCCAAGGACTGAAGGCAATTTGGCTTTCAAGAGTCAAGGGAACACTGTGCCCCAAGCAGGAGGAGGGAACTCCCATGCACCTTCACAGAGTAACCTATGAGGCTGGGGAAGTGAATTGACTCTCTAGCTGCTCTGAGTGGCAGCCGGTGAATGTACCTGGTCTTTACTTGTCCTTCTCCAGATGTCACAGGGAGAGATATTAGGCATCCCTGCTTCTTTACAAATCTGCGTGGTGCCACATTGATGTGGATTTGTCGGATCCTGCTGTGGAAAGGCCTAGTTTCTGCAGGGGATGCATTCTGGCAGCAATGTCTAGTTACAGACAAGATAATAAACGGGGATGGATGGAGAAGCAGTTTATACATTAAAGGATGGGAGGGCTCAGGTGATATTGGAAGCTGCTGGTAAATACAGTTTTATCAAGGAATTTATCAAGGTCGGAGACAGAGCTCCTCAGTTATTGGAACATGGATAAAATGAGGGATTTGTCCAGACACCAAGCTGCATTTTGGTGTGGCCAGTGGTAAAATATGCCGGAGAGAAAGTAAATAACCCAGTTCTTCTAGACCTGTTGTCTAGTAGACCTCGTCCCTGGTGCGTGGGGAAAATACCCAGAAAAGTCAATGTTATAAATATCTAGTAAGCCATGGTCATGCTTCAAAATAAAGGAAATGCTTTATTATTTTTTTTTTCTGAGGGGTGGGGTGGGAACACTTTATTTTTCTTGCAACACTCCACTTCATTCCACCTGACTGTCCAGCTCATAAGTCATTTCTCAAACTTGGATCATGTTCCAACACTCTTAAGATCTTGAGATCTCACCTCTTCCACTTCCCTTAAAGGAAGTTTGGTGTCACTACCCACCCTCTTGTCTAAAAAACCAACGTAACGTGCTTCTTTTCTTCACCTCCCAGGACCCTTGCTTAAGAGATAGATATTCAGTGTTAGAGCCATTCCAGGAACCTGGTGACTGGACATTTGAAGTGTCCTGCCCTGCTCCGTCTGCTCACTTTCCTGCCACACCACCGCCCCTTCACTTTATCTTTAACCCAGAAAAGAACATTTTAAGTTTACTTCACATGAAAGTAGGCATTTTTTAGTTCTGATAGCAATGCCTGGGTACATGGGGATTCTTTCCTTCTTTGTGAGGTTAGAAATGAATATAGTCTACCACTGCAGTCAACGGCAGATGCTTTATGAATATTTCTGAGAAATGAATTCATCCCCATCAGGATATGGGGTAAGTTTCCATAATTAAAGCCCCTGAGTGCTAAGTGTTTTTAGGACAATGTAATTTAAGGTTTTTCATGTTAAGAAACTGAATATGCCCCCCCCCAAAAGAAACTGAATATGCCCAACATTCTTCCAGCAAAAGTGTTTACTACAGGGACATGCTAGAAGTTTAAAGTTAAACCTTTGAAAAGGTGCAAGTAGAAATATTTTCCTTTAAAACACCTAAGCAGCAAGTTGAGAAAAACAACTCTGGATGGCATCAGATAGGATAGCTACTGGCTTGCCTTTGTGTATGATTGTATATATATATATAATGATAGAAAATGCAAACTTTTTTGAGGAGGTGCTGTATAGATGGATTATTGCTTTTTCCTTGCAAAAATTAATTCTTAATTAATCAGAGACAGAGGGATTATCCATATTTCTTTGGATTTCACTCCTCATTCAGTAAACACACTAGAGAGGACAAAGTTGAAGCAACCTAATAGAGGAAAGAATATTCTTTGTGGAAAAAAAAAGGAATGAAACTGGATTTGGAGTAAGCAGACATGTGGACTCGGTACCTAGTTCAGCCACATATACTTCTGTGTGATGTTGAGGAAGGAACTTGACATCTACTAAGCTCAAGTTCTTCACATGTAAATGGTGGATAATAACATAAGTCCTGCTCGTTTCATAGAGTTGTTCTGAGTTTCAAGGATGGGAGGTATAGAAGGTCACTATATAAACTATATAGTGTGATTCATCTATTAATGATTAAGTTTTGTTTGTATCCTGGCTAGTGAGTTGATGTGAATATTTTTCTAAGTAGATGATAACACCTGTATTCCATTCAGGTCTATAAGGTAATAATTGAGTAAGATAAGATTAGTCTGTAATAATTATTTTTAAATCAAGTACCCATGACATCTTTCCTCATTGATACTCTAAGAATAAACCCAGGAGGCCATTTTGAATCCTTTTTGGCCCAAGAAAGGTGGTAGACCACAGTAAAGAAAACAGATTCTGGAGCTGGACAGACCTGTACCAAATCCTGAGTCTAACACAGGCAGGTGATTTAACCTATGCCTGTTTCCTAATCCATAAAACGGGGATGATACTAATAACTACCTCACAGTTCTACTGGAAAAATTGAATTAGATCATTGTTGAGCATAGTCCCTAGCATATGTGTGCTCAATAAATGTTGGCTGTGATTAAATACAATTGCATTTCCTTTTCTGTTTACAATCTGTTTGTGAAGTTGGGAGAGGGTAAGCAGGTATTATTAAACTCGCTTTATAATTTAAGAGATTTGTAATCTGGAGATGTTGGGTACTTTTTAGTGATTTGGTAAGACTAGAATCCAGGGCTCTGGAGCTCAGTCTTACCTTCACTTTATTTAGCAGTCTCTTGGGTCAAATGCATGTATCTCAAATGCTGTCATTAAATTCTCAGAGCAAGACATGTATCATATGACCTCACTGATATGAGGAATTCTTAATCTCAGGAAACAAACTGAGGGTTGCTGGAGTGGTGGGGGGTGGGAGGGATGGGGTGGCTGGGTGATAGACGTTGGGGAGGGTATGTGCTATGGTGAGCACTGTGAATTGTGCAAGACTGTTGAATCACAGATCTCTACCTCTGAAACAAATAATACAATATATGTTAAAAAAAAAAAAAAAGAAGAAGATAGCAGGAGGGGAAGAATGAAGGGGGGAAATAGGAGGGGGAGATGAACCATGAGAGACGATGGACTCTGAAAAACAAACTGAGGGTTCTAGAGGGGAGGAGGTGGGAGGATGGGTTAGCCTGGTGATGGGTATTAAAGAGGGCACGTTCTGCATGGAGCACTGGGTGTTATACACAAACAATGAATCGTGGAACACTACATCAAAAACTAATGATGTAATGTATGGTGATTAACATAACAATAAAAATTTTTTTAAAAATCTCAAAATAGAATTAATTTTTAACCTCAAAGAACTCAATATTTGGCATTGTGTCCTTAGTCTCAGCATTCTCCATAGATAGCAGAGAAACCTACCTACTGCAAAGTTGACCATCCACACCTCCCATAAGGTTCTTCAATGGTGCCCCAAATGGCTATAAAATAATATCCAGCACACAGAGAGTGCACAGCAGAACCCCCTCAATCTGACCTGAGCCTAACTCTCCAGTCACATTTACTAGCACGCTTGGTCTGGGCATTCATTTAGTGTGAAATAGCTTATTGTTCCCTGCTGGAACTTTCCTGACATCTTTCTGGCCCCAGTCCCACCCCTGCACTCCTGTCAAGCTAGGAGTTCTTTCTTTGTTCCGGGAAAAAGAGCACTAAAATATTATTTTTTTGCTGCTGTTAAGAAAGGGCTTGAGAATGAACCTAACATCCAACAAGGACTGACTAAATGTATTAGGGACATTCAGAGGGTTGACTACTATGCACCTATTAAAAATCCTATCCTTGAAGAATATTTAAGGTTAAGGGAGAATACCACAATACACTATTAAGGGCAAAAAGTTGGGAATTGAAAAATAACCAGAGGAACATGCACCAAAATGCTGATAATTATCTCTGGGAGATGTGATTGCAGGTGTTATTTATTTTTCTTTAACTCTTTTCAGTAGTTTCCAAATTTTCTACAATGAACACATTGACTTTAACAATAAAAAGTCATTAAAATCTTGAGGTAATCTTATAATGAACCCTACACTGTAAATGGGCAGTATATCCATCTTCCCCTCTCCCAAATCTGAACCTCAATGGCAGTAATCCAGTGGTTGGCTGCTTGGGCACGTAAACATGAGGGTTAAGTAGTAAATTGCCTTCATAGGGGAGAGGCAACAAATCCAAACCCAAGAAATGGCCCACTTAATGCAATCATTTCTTCTGGTAAATTCTACAAGCTTTCACTTAGGGCACAGCAATCTTTCCAGAAAAAAAACAAAGGCAAAGTTTGTCATGCAGTGAAAGAAAAGATTCACAATGGATTTCTTATTTCATAAAGATTAGGATCTTTAAGTCATGTTTCTCTTTTCATCTGATTTGCATTTGAGGATGAATTTCATAACTTTGAACATTTCTTGGCATATCCCAACAGAAATCAAAACCCTAGGCATCACTGATTTTAGGCTTGCTAATCTGGGCTCCCCTGAGGAAGCAAATTTCCCTGTAATTATCAGGATTTCAAATTTCACACCCTCAAAAACAGTTTGGACAGATAAAGACCCTATTAAAAGAGGCTCTACTAATATGGAGAAAATAGACAGCCTCTCAAATGCCCTCTAGAGCAAGTGTGTGGAACAGCAGGTGGGGGCTGCCTTAATGCAGCCAACTGACCCAATTAACAACCCACTCTCACTGCGTGTTTTCTCCTATCACTTAATCATCTAAATTGTTTCCTTTTAAACTTATGCCCTATAGCATATGTTAGAAAATATTAATTTATCACATGAAATAAATGAACTCAACTTTCTGAGTTACTCGCTCATTTGGAAACTTCCAGAATCTGCCAAGAATTCTGTGTGTGTGTGTATTGTGTGTGTATATATATGTGTGTGTGTATAGAATATTGTGTGTATATATATACACGTATATATATATTCATATATCATATCTTTGTTACACATATTTTACATATTTATATACTATTTCTTTGTTTTATGTATCTATATATTCTCCCCCTCTTCTGCTTAGGCCAACTAACTTATCCCTTTCTCAACTAGTTAAGCTTCCAGGCTTTTGGGGAATTTCAGAATTGCAAACCTACCTAGAACTAGATTTGGCAAATGGCATCCACTTCATTTCCCTCCCATCTTTAGGCTGGTTTCGGACAGACCATGCTAAACAGTGGGACATCATCTCTCACTTTACTTGGAAGAAGAGGTTGAGAGCCATGTACGTACGATCAGAGCCCTTTGTGTTCTTGAAGCCTCTTTATCCAGCGGGCCCCCGAGCTTATAAGATCCTGCTTACCTGGTCACTCTACATCTTTTTCCCCTTGGCCCCCTATCCAAAGTCTCTGCTCAAAGGTAAGCAGAAGGAACATTTCTATTGGCAAGGGGCTCCACTGTATCTACTTGCTGTAGGGTAACCTCTTGTTTTTAGACTTATAAACAAAGCAGAATCAAAACAATTAGCTCCAAGAGCTCATTTGAGGTTTGATGGCCCTGCCTGCGAGCTGCGACAGCAGCACCGTCAAACTGTCATTGTTCTATGGTACTTGCCCCCCAGTGCCATCCAGGTCTGCACCTGTGAAACCAGGATGGGCATTGTGAGTCACTCTGCCTGCCACCACATAAAAAGCTAATTTCACATTCAGAATGTATGTTTTTTTTTTTCAATACCAATAGCAACAAGAGTATGCCAAAAAATTTCCCCTGAAGCTCTGTTCTGTTTTTTAAACTACAGAACATTCTTTCATAGTTTGACAGTTAAAATGCTGCAGTTAATGTAATAAACAGAGAATTTTTCTAAGTAGCCTGTCAAAACAAGTGACACTTTTTTTTTTTTTTTTGGTAGCGAGTCTCAGATTCAGAACAATGGGAAGTACCTTTCAAAGCAACATCTTCATTATACAATCAAATTCTCAAAGTAATCTTCTCATCAAAGAATATTGTGTTATTTCTTTCCCAGTAATTATCAGAGTTCTGCAGCCTCTCTGGCAGTGGTGACTATTATAAAATGCAGCTGTGCTGAATTAAAAAAATTGGGGGGTCCTGCCCCGGTCGATATGGAGCCAATACATCATGCCTCCACATTTCCTAATGATTTGGCTGTCTGGGCAGTAAAAAGTCAACATTTCCAGTACCTTTAAACATGCCCTCAAGTTTCCAGGAGCAAAGTGCTCAGTTGGTCTCTTTAAGGATAGCAGTGATACTGGCAATTCTTGATCAACTAAGTGTATTTTCTTTCCACTTAAATAAAATAAAGTCGAAGCTCCAACAGTTATTATCGGACTCCCCCCACCCCCCAAAAAGTGTGTATGTGTATGTGTAGAATTTGAAAGTCTGTCCCCCCAAATTAGATTCTTTCTTCGTCACTTTCCTATTTCTTCGGGGCTGTCATTCCAACAGAAAGAAAAAGAATACTGAGTCAGAAGAACTACCAGCTCGATTCCAATTTTGTAGTTTCATAAAACCTGGAAAGATGGGGAAGTCCCAAGGACACCCAAATGATGTGTCTTGGAATACTGGTGAAACCTGTACTTTCCAGTGATTGACTGGAAAAATCCAACCTCTGGAATGTAGTTTTCTCTGAAGAATCTTTGGGCTGCCAAGGATCATGCAATTCAGTGCTGTATGGAAGAAAAAAAGCATAAGCATAGGCTCCTATTTCTAAGGGTCACTCATGAAACCAGCTCTCAGGCTCTTGTGAGGGTGAATCAAGCAATTAGCATGAATGTTTCTGGCCCACAGCAGGCACTCAATAAATGTTTGTTGCATCAGAATCTAATTTGGGAGTGCCTCCCCTACTGGATTATAAAATTTCCAAAGGCAGGAACCATTTTATTACTTTTTTTAAAGAACCTCTTTGGCCCATGCTCAAAAATTTTTGTAAATCAAATGGCATTTCTGCTTCTCTTGAAGCAACTAAGAGCTGAGGGCACATTAGCTGGGACTATATATTCATTTGACCATTAATTCACTCAGCAAAGGTTTACTGATGGTCTATTGGGTGGAATGCATGGAGCTAGGAATATGGCTTTCTCTAACTTCTATGCCAGATTAAATCCCCCTTTCCATATTATACTCCATTAATATACACTACATTTTCCTTTGTACTAGCATGTACTACAGCCATGATAAAATGATTCCTTGCATAACTGTTTAAGGTCTGTCTCTTGGACTAGACAGAAAGCTCCAGGAAGGAGGAGCAACCTTCTTGTTCGATGCTTCAACCTTAGCAACTCAACATTATAAAATGCAGCTGTGCTGGGGACATAACATGACAATAGTATCTAGAACAAAATAGGTGTTTATCAAATATTGGTTAAATGAATGAATGAATGAAGTAAAATGAGACGTGTCCTTGCCTTTCAGAAACTCACAGCTTACAGCAATGTTTCTCAACAGGAGCATTAGTTTCAGGACAGCTCATTATTGTGTAGGGTCCTAGGTATTGTTGGGTGTGTTTAGCATCCCTTGGTCCAAGCCACTGCCCAGTGAATGGCAGAAGTGTGGCCCCTCATGCACTGACGCAGCCAAAACATCCTCCCACATTTCCAAATGCCCCTTAGGAGGCTGTCCCACTTCTGATCCAGAACCACTGTATGGTGTTGGCTTGAATGAAAGTGGCAGCAAAAATGGGATGGATCCAGACAATGGGACAAAGGTGTATGGAGAAGGGAGAGGGGAAAGCAGGCTGACGTGAAAGAAAGCACGGTTTAGAATGGGGTTCATCTGAGTTCTCCATGCCCTGATGATTCTCTCGTGTCCCCTCAGCCACCCACCCCTGTGATCCTTCAGGGCAGATAGAGCATATATTGGCTGGGTAAGGTTCTCAGATGCTACCCATAATTAGGTCAGTGAAGTGCTGGCTTTTCTGTTTGATAGTTTGGATTTTTCTGTAAAATTTTTGTTTGAATAAAGGGTTTTGAGGCTAAAGCGGCCGAACTAGAATGAATGTTCTAGAGCTAAAAATGATGGTGCTAACTGGAATCAGGGCAGGCCTTTGATACACATGGTGGTGGACATTAAGACCCAAAAGAAAGTTTTGACAAAGGGGACATAACATGACAAAAAAATGAAATACGTTGAAGGAAGGAAACAGGAGCACTGAGAAGTCCCGTAGGTTGGTCTGAGGGGCAGATGTTGGGGAAGTTGGTCTGAGGGACATAGCACTTTTGGAAAGTGCCCAGTGGACACACAAGACATGTAAAGTTTAATACTCTTGTCAGGACCCGCTAATAAATGGAGGTTGGCCAGGCCCATGACTCAGAGTTGACATCCACGGCTGCTGGCCCTGGTCGCAGGGTGGAGGGCCATTTTATTCCCAGAAGAAAAACATAAGCCTGTGTGTGGTGGCCTCAGAACTAAGTGCCAAGTCATCCCTTGGGGCCGTGGTATATGCTACTCTGTATGGCCCAGAGCAACCAGGAGAGCTCCCTGAGTGAAACAGTGGCTCAGTACATTCTTTCTGAATCCATCTGATTAAACACTTCAGAACCCTCCAGCATAGCTGATGGGCTGTTACTGAAGGTGAGGAGGTTTCGGCTGAGACGGAAGGGGGAGAGCATCGCACAAGCAGAAAGGAGGCCTGGAAGCGCTAATGGAGCAGTGGTATTCTCCTAGGAACGCGTCTCAAAGCTGAAGAGCAGCAGGTTCAGAACCGCGGGAAAGGATGTGTTGAATGAATGAATGAACGCAAGCATTGGGATGACGTCTATGGTTCTGATGACCTCCGCCCTCTTGCATTAGAAAGAAAGGGGCTGTCGCAGTCTGGCACAGAAACCGAGCAGTTTCTGTTTGTCATTGCCCAAAGGTCATTTAATAGGCGGACTCAGTGTTGACATCCTGAACCCACCGCTAAAAATCTGTACAGTTTTCACTCATGCAAATGGGAAATGGAATTATCTGGTTCAAAAATAAAACAGAGGGGAGACAAACACTGCTGTGTCACCCCTACAGAGCCTCTCCTTTGGCCCTTGGTGAAGGCCGGGACTTTTGAAATCAGCCTGGTTGCCTGTGCCCCCCGCGAGCGTGCTTGCGCACCCCCGTGGCCCCCGGGCCCCGCAGGGGGCGCCGCCGCGCTCTCACTCACGGCTTGCGGAGGATCATCCTCATGTGGGCGTCCGGGCCCATCTGCGACAGCAGCAGCATGGTGTCCTGCAGCTCCTCATCGCACTCCTTCTTCTCCTCCTCAGTAGGCAAAGGGGCATCCTCGTGCTCGTCATCCAGAAATCGATAAAATAAATATTTGTCTTGGAAATGGTGCTCCTGGTCCACTACGCGAAACATGAAGACGAGCGTCAGCTGGTGTCCCTCGGTCTCACAGCCGCGTTTACCAGAAGCAAATGGACGGGGTCGGGCAAGAGAGCCAAGTGACAGCAAAGTGGTGAGACTCCTCACCGCCCTCACTCCACCTCGCCCAGGGCCGTGCAACTGGAAGACGTGACTTCCGCACTGCGGCCAGGCACCTCGCAGCTCTCTCGGACCCGCCCGGCTCCAGCTTGCCCTACAACTTTCTTATGACAGCCTGCCAGCTTTTCTGAGATGAGCACTCTGACCAGCAAAAATTGCCTTGGTGACATTTTCTAGCATGTGGGGCACGTGTCCCAAACAGGAAAATAACCAACTGCCGGATCATGCTCTATAATGGTTTTTGAGTACAGACTTAAAATAACCCTACTTTATAGGGATCAGGATTCAGGTCTTTCTTTCTGTATGTACTGTTTGTAAACATGTCCGGCTGCAATGAAAAAAAAAGTTAGAGTAAAATTAATTGTTTGAACAAAACTGACTAGACCAAGCTTCTAGGTCATATAACCCTAGAAGGGACAGGTCTGATTTTAAAAGTTTTTTTCTCTTGTTCCTTTTTTTAAAATTTTTTTATTTTTTATTATTATTATTTTTTAATCTAAGGACATCTCCTTCTGTTTTTTTTCCTTTTTTAAAATTATTATGTTATGTTAATCACCATACATTACATCATTAGTTTTTGATGTAGTGTTCCATGATTCATTGTTTGTGTATAACACCCAGTGCTCCATGCAGAACGTGCCCTCTTTAATACCCATCACCAGGCCAACCCATCCTCCCACCCCCCTCCCCTCTAGAACCCCCAGTTTGTTTTTCAGAGCCCATTGTCTCTCATGGTCTCTTGTTCCTTTTAAAGAAAAAGATTTAGATTACGGTAGGACAGTCAGTAAACTTGACTCAGAATCTCTCACTTCTATATCTGAAAGCTTTTAAGCTCCTTTTCAGATGGAGCACCAACACTGCCAAAAGATGAAGAGAAATAGTAGATTCCTGCTGCTCAAAACATGATCCCAAACAGCAGCATCAGCATCAGCATCATCTAGAAGTGTGTTGGAGATACAGACCCTCAAGAGCCATCCCAAAGCTGAATCAGAATCTGCATTTTAACAAGAGTCCCAGGTGATTCGTATTCACATTAAAGCCTGAGAAACACTGGTGAAGCCATCATTAGACTCTCAGGTGCTGTTAAATTAAATGAATGATTTTAGTAGTTTGTCAGTTTGGAAAAGTGGCCTGAAAGCAAATGGCACGAGCAGTTCAACCACAGTTCCACTCCAGTCCTGACCAGCTACCCTGCCCAATGATCGCCCGTGCAGCAATCAGGGGCCTCAACTGTCGAGCACATTCCTGATCTTCAATATGGTCATCCTGTGTGTATCCAAACTGGCTCTCCCAGATCACACCACAGTTAAAAGGCAGCTTCTAATTTCATTACTTTCTTTCATGCCATCAGCCTGGCCACACATTTCATTGCTCTTCATTCTGCCCCCACATCAGGATTGCTATGCTCAGAGTATAATCACACTATCAATGAACCGTGAATGCAAACTAATAAACATAATTGGAACTGATGCACTCGAGTTGCCACTTCATTTTCCCTTCATACATTCTCCCAAGTTAGGAAGGCACAATGGGGGAACATAGCAACTGATAGCCTCCACTCGCTGCATTTGTATTGCAAATGAAGATGCTGGCTCTGCGGGCCTCTAAAGGGATCATTAATTCTTTCTTGCCCATGTGGGAGTATAGCAACAACTTACCGGGGAAATGCATTTAGCATTTCCAGAGGGCTTTCCGGGGACTGTGGCTCGTCTTACCGTGGTTGAGAACGCTGTCCTCCACAAGCACCTGCCACATGCCAACAGCCTGAGTTCGGGAGTGAACGCATGAAGTCTGCTGCAGCATCCAGTCCACCAGCTCGGTTCCCACACAGCATTGCCTAAGGAGAGCGGGGACACAAAGGGTGGGAAGTCACCCCCTTGCAAATGAAGGCTGGGAGATGGCTTTTGAAAGACCTTCCCGAAATGCTTGTGCCCTTCTAAGGATGGCACCATCTCTGGGGTTGAGCTCAGGGAGCTCCTCTCTAGTTTAAACTGGAGGAGTTTCCTGGTGCTGTGCACTTTAGGAAGAGGCTTAGCCTGGGAGGGGTCATGAGATACAGCACTGGGCCTACTCTTCCACCGTATGAGGTCTCAGGGCCAACAAAGCACGGCATGGTGTGGCCTCCAGTTCTCAAACTTTTGTACAAACCAGCAGAACCACTCAGCTCATGAGGGAACCTTCCAGGCAATGAAAAAGCATTACAAACTGCAGCTCGGGGGGGAGATTGAAGGGCCACGAGATGGGGAGCATTATCTTAGCAAGCTAATCCCAGGGCCAGAAACTCTTTTGCCCTGAGCCGGTCCCAGAAAATCTCAGTGTAAAATGAAGGCAAAGCAAAATTCTGACTTCCTTCACCTGAGCCTTGTGAGGAATGAGTTAATGTTTGTGAGGCACTTGGAGGTGCTCCATGAAAGGCGCTGTATAAGTGCAAAATTATATAGCACTTTATATTTTCAAGTAATACTACTGATCTTCCTCAGAGGGGTGTTGGGAGAAACAAGCAATTAGCGATGCAAATCTCTTTGAAAAAAGTCCTATGTAATGAGCATGAACACTGCTGCAGAGCCTGTCATCTGAGGAGCTCCACACTCTTTCTGTAATAGTCACACATTCACCCCCAAGTTGCCCCTCTGTATAAGTTCGTCGGGATGGGCAGACTACATGTATTAGTTAGGAAACATATAATTATACACACACACACACACACACGGGGGAACACTGAGGTGGGTGAGAGAGAAGGGCAGGTGTTTGTGGCATGATGGTTCAAAGGTGGAAATGGAATCTTGAAGCCTTAGGATGGGATCCCAGGGGACAACACAGGAAGTCACAGAGCAGCTGGGTCTGTCACTCGTGGCCTGCCCTCCCCTTCTAAGGATGGTACCATCTCTGGGGCCGAGCTCAGGGAGCTCCTCTCTAGTTTAAACTGGAGGAGTTTCCTGGTGCTGCGCACTTTAGGAAGAGGCTTAGCCTGGGAGGGGTCATGAGATACAGCACTGGGCCTGCTAGTTAGTAGCTATGTGACTGTGGCCATATCGTTGAAACCCTCTGGTTCTCAGTTTTCTCATCTGTAAAAAAACAAGGAGGAAAAGATGGCCTCTAAGGCCACTTCCAGTTCTAATATTCTAGAGATCTGTCCAAGCTCCTGGGATGCCCTGATTCAGGTCCGACCCTGGAATATTTCACAAGGAAGATGTACTGAGAAGGCCATCAGGTTTCCAGGGCTGCTCTGAAAACAGTCTATACCCCCATAAAGAACTTCAATGAGCAAAGGAGGCACCTAGTTACTATTCGTTCTGAACACATGACCTGTCAAAACATGCCTCTTTAATTTGAGAATTTCTTAATGGGAAAAGTCATATGAAAGAATAAAAAATTAATTCCATGTGGCTTTTAATTCAATGATTATCTTTACTAAAAGGAACTGAGATGATCCCAGAGCACCTGGGCCCTTGTACAGGGTATGAGAATCCTGCCGTCAGAATACAGAACAAAGACACATAGCTGTGTCACTTGTGGCTGATGGAATCACTGCATTTCCTCTGCATTAATGATCTCTAGCCACTTTAGAATCGACAGCAGACCTTAGCATGGTGACCATTGGGGATGATACTGCATCTGGGGAGAGTTCAATGCTCTGCAGCAATGACATAAGTGGGTGGGGAGTAGGAAGGAGAGAGATGGAACTGGGAAGTACAAGGTGTGGGGCAAGGAACTCAAACTGGGTTGCAGAAAAAGGAAATCATCCCTTCGGCGTCCAGTTGAGTGCATGGGTTATTACCAACAGATCATTAATTTGTGTCATAGGGTGTGGAATAGACATGACACCTATATTTCAGGGATTTAAAATGTTAGTACTATGGAGCAAGAAAGGGTTTATGGTTTCTGACTCCTGGTTTCCATTTTGTCACAAAGATGACATATTTTAATGGAATTTCCCTAATGCAAGTCAACATTTGGAAAAGCATAGTCACATTTTAAGTCAGAGGAAAAAATAATGAAGACTTAGAAAGAAAAAGGTCCTTCAGCCATATGAGATTTTGAGATTCACTTAATGAGTTAAAGTGTTCTAACTCTCTCTGGGAACACGTGACACATGATTATTTTTTAACCTTTCCTTCCTTTAAAATTATAGCAGTGTGTAGAGACCACAGACTCCCAAAAGAATGAACTTCCAGGGTTGGAGAGTTCCAAATGCAGTCATCCAAAATCGTAGTTAATAAACATCAACATTAAAAGGGCTAGATGAACAATCTGTCTTAAGAAATGGAAGGTGTCTTGTTGATAAGACTAAAGTGTTTCTCAAATCCCATCTCATTTCCAAAATTCTATCCAAGGAGAGGCCAATTAATGTAACAAATATACTGTCAGTTTGGGTCTTGTGAACATATTCACGACAAGCACAAGCAGAAGAGTGTTTGGTTGCATGGAGTACAGAAAAAGTGATCCAAAGAGGAAGAGTTTGCCATGTTTTCCCATCTCTGTCCTTGGGAAAGAGACTGGATCTTGAGGCACATGTACTTGAGGCACATGTATAGCTTTGCTATAGGGTGAATCAGGTCAAATTTTACAGGTTCTATCAGAGTTGATAGTCACTAGAAAGATATATATCTTTCAGGATAACTTTAAAATTTGTAATCTAGCTTTTCCTCATGCCTATGAATTTGGTTCATGTGAATCAAATGGGTTTTGACTCATGCCAAGTCTGATGGGTTCTGAGGTCATGTCTAGGCTAAATGGGAGAGTTGAGTGATTGCTGAAAGAGGGTTATGAAGGTGATCCATGGGTGCAAGGAGAGAGTGAAGGCTTGTGTGCCATACATAGGCCATTCCAGTTCCTAAATCCTTGTTGAATTGAAAAAAAAATCAAAAGCCAAATCAGACATGGATCTTCAGTTGACCTACCACTGTTCAGTCATCCCAGCAGATTCAACTAAATACTATCTTAACTCCAGTGACAGCTACGAGTCCTTATTCTAAATGATTATAGATGTGATAGAGTTGTATATCTCACTACATGCATACTAGAATGAAATCCTACAGTAGAAAGTAAACTCTGTAAAGAACATTGTATAATTTTGTTTACTCCTGTATCCTTGGGGCTTAGAACACAATAGCATCTGGTGCCCAGTAAGTACTTAATACAGTTGTGGAATGAATGAAAAGATCATTGCACTTGGAAATCAACCAAGTTTGGTTGGTTTAAATCCTGGCTCTGCCAATCACTAGACTTGTGACTTGGACAAGGAAAACTATTTAATCTCTCTGAGCCTCAGTTTTATCATCTGAAAAATGCCCTAACACCTACCTAGCAGGGTTGTGGTAAGGGTAAAATAAGATAACATATGGAAAATGGCCTGGCAGAGGGCTTCAAGCACAAATAAATGCTCAGTAAATGTAAGTTGAATCTCATCTAAATCTAATAATTTCCTTAAAAAAACACTAGCAAACAGAAATAAAATTTTTTTTTCTTCTCTTTGTTTATCACAATTAAACCAATGTCCAAGCAAATTAGTTTAGGAGTAACTGCTGGGAATATTAAGGATAATTAAAGTTAAGCAGAGATCAAAGACAAGCTTAGATCTTCCAGAACCTGGAGGATTATAAAACAAGCTGCCCATGGATGGAAAACAAGAAAACGCAAGTTTGTTCCAATTTCACTACACATGAATCTGAGGGGGCTGGAGCCTTTAGGATTATTGCACATACCTGTATGTCTTTAGGTGGTATTTTCTATCTCTTATCATGTGAGGTGCTCGAGAAAGAATGGCATTTCGTAAAATTTTTCCAGCCCTGAGGATCTTCTCTGAAGGGACCTGGATTTTAATCAGGTGAAAGGAGAGGAAGAGGAAGAAGGAGAATTTATAGAAGGAAAGCAAACCAGATGAATACTTAAATCACTTTCTGACTCTGGCTTGAACAAATACAACTCATTCACACATTTACATTGTTCACTTGTCTGACATGTCACTGTTTTATTTAAGAACTGAAACACACTGAATATTTACTGTGTCTAGAAAATGTATCCAAGGTTTCCTGATGTGATGCTCTGACATACTGACCACCTCCAGTGGTTACTTAAGAAGCTAGCTCTGATGGCTCATCAACCCACCTACATCCCATTACCTTGCTAATGGTGTTAGCAGGACGAAGAGGAACGTGAGGTTCAATGAGAGGTGTCTGAAAAATAAAATGTTAAGGCAAAAGAAAATTAAACAAAAAGTTCGCTAAAGAAAATTATGGGTTGGGGGGATAATAAGAAATATCCATTTTTATAAAACTCAAAATAGAATTAAAAAAACAAGAGATAAAATCTGCCTGAATAATTTGAATGCAGAGGCATTCAAAGGGCAAAATTAGACCTTCAATTTGCCAACATTTAAATATAAATTATTAAAAATGAAAAAAACCAAACAGATAGGAATGATTAGATGTTTGCAGGCTTAATGAGAAGGGAATCAATATCTACGCAAAGCATAACAAACATCAGGGCAGAAGAAAAAGCGAAACAAGATAAACATGTATGGAGATTAAAATGACCTATCTCAGGGGATAGGGATAAAGTATTGATTTAGAATGGAAATGAGTGATTTTATCCTCTGTCATGTAGCTAAGATTCTTTTTCTGCAATTTGTACTTTTGGAAAAAAAAGTTTTAATGTCTAAATGATCCTTCTTGCTGGTTTTATGTACTCAAGTTCCTAGAACCCACAGGGACAGCTAGTGTACCATCTCTTTCATTTGCAAAGTGCCGTACAGTTTTCAGGATTCCATGCCTGTCAGAACAGCTCTAGGATCTACATGAAGCTCCCCATTATCCACATTCTTCAGATGAAGCTGCTGAATTGGGATCCCAGGAAAATCCCTTGGTACACAGCTACATAGGTAGGTCCGTTAGTCCTCCCAAACCTCTCCCGCTAGTTCTCTGTAATATCTGGCAATGGCATTTCCAGACAGAGGAGAAAGATAGGTGTGGTCAAAGATGGTGGTAGGACCATCAATACCAGAAGGTAGGAGATGATGGCACGTTTAGTTATGAGATTGTGATAGGCAGAATAATGCATCCCCCCCGCCCCAAGATGTCCATATCCTTATCTCCAGAACCTGTGACTATATTAGATTACATGACAAAGGGACTCTGTAGATGTGATTAAGTTAAGGCTCAATATAGGAAGATTATCCTGGTGTTTCCCAGTGGGTCCAGTGTGATAATATGGGCTCTTAAAAGATGGAAGAGGGAAGCAAAAGCGTTATAACCAGAGAGACAGCAACGTGAGTCAGACTTGGCCTGATTTTGATGGCTTTGCTGATGGAAGGGACCGAGAGCTAAGGAAGGAAGGCAGCCTCTAGAAGATGGAAAAGGTGAAGCAATATATGGATTTTCCCCTAGAACCTCCAGAAGGAATTGGCTGCCAACACCTTTATTTTTAACCCTGTGAGACCCATTTCAGACTTCTAACCTACAGCACTGTAGAATTATTAATTTGTGTTGTTTTAAGCCGCTAAGCTTGTGGTAATTTGTTACAGCAGTAAAAAAGCAAACAAAAAACCCCTAATACAGACATTATTACACTATTTATACTAAAAACCCTACTTTTTGCAACATCAAGCCATTACACTGAAAATGAATTGGTAGATTTTCCCTCTGGTCTAATTAAAAAAATTGAATCAATGGAGGAAATAAAAGTCAGTATTAATTTAAAATACTTTATGCACCTAAATACAAATACACATGTATAAATATATGCTTTCCTTTTTATCTACAGCAAATTTAAGATGAGATGCTGCTTTGATATTACAATAGAATTAAGAAAATAGGGGACAAAATACAAAGCTTTAAGAAGAACATAGATGAGATGCTGATTTACTCTGAATGACTGAAATCTTACTGACTTACTTAAACATTTCCATCACCTCCAGGGCATCAAGGAGACTTTTTTTTTCTCCTCTTGAAATCACTAAAGCACAGGTGTCAAGCAATATTATAGTATTTTAGCAGCACACTGTTTACAACCAGCATAGACCAAGGAATATCAATCTGGTTCAATTCAATAGGAGCTTTAAACAGAGACTGACTTTGCCCAGAAATAGCCCACATTCCCTTAGGGCAGACCTTTAGCTGGGAGAGTGACCGTGCCCTGTGTTTGTACTACTTCTTCAAAGAAGATGGAGTTGTGTGTTCCCAAGTCACCGGAAAAAGTGTTCAAAAGCACCAGACCAGCGTGCACCAGGGCCCTGGAAATGTGTGTGGTTAAAACATGTTGATTATTTCCGAGTTGTGAGTTCCCATTAGTCATGTATCCCACTTCTTTACATTACACGGGTTGGTTTATATGTCTAGGACTATGCCTGGTTATGTAGGTAAATTGTAGAAGCTTCTGGTTATTCTTGAAGATAATAGAAACCCATTTCTTCTTCTTGTCTTAGAAGAAAGAGGTGCAGGTGTATGTGGTCTAGAGTAGATGGATGTGGGATTAGCTTCTGAGGTAACCTTGTCTTTCCTAGGAAAAAGTTAACTTTCCTATGCCGTACTATTTGAGAGGCTGGCTGGGAGAGAGGTCAAGAAGATGTCCATGCTTGAGGATTACTGATGAATATTTATTCTTTGGTAGGTGCAATAAAACATTATTTGAAGATTGAATCTTTTCATTTGTTTCTACAAAAGTGGCTATATTTGAACAAAATGCTAAAAGTGGTCCCTAGGTTAGTTAATTTGTATAGTTCCCTTTTTGATTCCTTGGACCCCTCAAAAGAAAGTATTACGAAAGCAAGGGAAGCATCAGGCTTCAACCAGAATTGTTCCTTTGATTTGCAACTTCTAAAGAGGTAAAATGTACGCAAGGCTGCCATTCAGTCTGATAATCCTAGTACTGGTTCCAGGACCAGAGGCTGTTTAATCTGTTGAAAGGCAGCGTTCTCAGAACCTTTTCTGGCTCAAAGATTGTAGGTTTAGGGATAACACAATGAATGGATGCTTTGAGAATGGGACAGTCCTTTTATTTAAATAAAACCTCCAAGGAACCCATGCAGGGTGAAAGCAGGGAAAGTTTTATTTTGGGGGAATAAAAACTTGTCTTTGAAAGGGGACACTATACCCAGTTAAGCGAGAATTCATATTCTATGCCTAGCAGAGGCGGTGAGACAGAGGGCATCTGTGACACAGGCAGTCCAGGTTCCTGAGAAACAAAATCACTGGCCAGTGCCTTTCAGGGACCTCTCCATTATAAGCGTGGCTTTATTGCTTTTGGATCTGCTTACTTCCTGTTTGGTTTCCCTTGGCTTTCAAGTGAAGTTCCTTTTAAGAATTTCACCTTAGCTGTGCTTTAGAGAAAGGAGGAAAGGAATTTCATTTTACAAATGATTAGGTTAAATAGGAGAGGGAAAGAAGCAGCACGGTAATATTAGTGAGAATCAAAACAAGAAAAGCAGCCCTGAAGGCAAGACCAAGCATTTCCTATGTCAGGCTTTTGACACGTGTTGTGCACACATGCACCTCTCTCTGTGCTATCTCATTTTTCCTCGAGAACGTTAAGGCCAGAGACACATAGGGACTGGGCTCACTCAGCTACTACCTGGAAGATCTGGGGGTGGCATCCAGGTCTACCCCACTCCCGTGCCTATGCTACAGTTACAATGACCCCATCCCACCTGCACTTTTCTTCGAGAGACATCTTTGCTCACCCTTTGAAGAGTTAATGTTCTGCTTGATTCAAGTCCATTGAGAAAAGTGCATCTAAGCCCTTCTAAGTGATCAGGTATCAGGCTTGACCTTATGAGTTTTTGGCAATAAGTATTCACAGTGACCCACTGAGATGACATATTAGCATTAACGCATCATGCTTGATCTGAATTAACTTTTTAAAAAGCATATTTGTGACAATAAAACATTTGGCATCAAGGAGCTGTCCTACCAGGGCTAAGACAAATATACCAAGGACCTGGGTAGCAGTCAAAGGGTAAGCAGGATAATGAAACCACTCAGGATCTCCCACAGAGGGAATTCAATGCTGGGAACTGGCTTTATGGATGGTGGAGGAGCTGTGAAGGCCAACAGGGGACTAAGAAGCCAAAACCAGATGTCAGCAAAGCAGGAAGCCCTCTGGCGGGGGGACAGAGGGACCAGAGCCTGAGTCGGGCATCCTGGTGGAAGCTGGAACCCTGGGGGGGCCCCACGTCTTAGCGGGAGAGCCACTGCTAGAAATGCTGCCCTCCCTCCCGGTGCCAAGAGGGAGGCAAGAACCCTCCTCCCTTCAATCTCCCTCCAGCCAGAAGCCAGAGAAAGAAGGAAAAGAATTTCATTTAGCACGGTGGTATTAGTGAGATGATCAAAGCAAGAAAACCAGCCTTAAAAGCAAAACCGGAGGAGCCTGGGAAACATTCTCTGCAGAAGTTGGCCTCCTTGTGATTCACAGCTGAGTGCAGGGAGGGAAGAACCGGTTTAAGGACAGGGGGACCCAGGACATGCAGAGCAGGGTGGTGACAGTGGCCACAGAGAGGGGGCAGGGAATCTCCCTTCCGTGATTCCACATCCTCCCAGGCCCTCTTCCTGTCAGACCGCAGGCAAAGAAGGTGGACAGGGAGCTAGCAGGCTGAGCCTTCATTAATGCCTCCTTGGTTGGCTTCCTAGGGCTGCCCAAAGTTTTGTCCTATAGCCAGAAAACACACATCACAAATAAGCCCTAAAAGGAATGGACCCCTCTCCGATTAAATTGCATACATTTCAACACATCAATCATGTGTTGAGGATAAAAATTCTTCTTCTCCACCTGGGCATGAAAGAACCCAAATTGGTCTGTGAAAATATAATCCTAAAAAGCTAGGCAGAGAGAACAGATAAAGGCAGAGGTATTCAGCTTTCTCTCTGCTTTTCTTGGCTTTCTTCACTGAAGACTTCCCTCAGGATTGGCCGTAATTGGTTTTTGTTTGTTTCTGGAGAGGGGATGCATTCTACTGCTTTTTATTATATTTACATTACTACTGAAAAGGAGAAACAGTAAGGGAAAATATTCCTTTTGGCACCAGAGCCAATTCAGAAATACTAATCAGGTGATGAAAAATAGGAATTTAGCCTCCATTACAAAATGCACAATAACTCCCCAGTAGATTATAATGAGGTATAAGGCATGGTAATAGGTCTTGTGAAAAACCATATTCAGGCCCTTTTGAAAGGGGGTAATTCATTTTACTCAAGTGTTTGCTCACAGAAGCCTTTTGCAAGGCACAATATTTTAAGCCAAGAGATAAGAATAACAAGCTAGATTGGGACACAAAGCTCATGGCAAACTGGCAACCCAGTGCAGTATAAAAAGTCACATAAGTCTACGTCCAATTTAATGCAAGTATTTACTGAAGGTGTGTTGTGTGCAGAGCAACAGGCTAGGCTAAAGTAGGGGCTGATCAAGTACCTGGTCTGACTGAGCTCTTGATCTTGATGGGAAGCAAAACTTCTGTGGGTTAAAAAATGAGGGAGGCAATATGAGTCAATGAATAAAAGCAATGACATTCTGGATTTCAAACTCCCCCTTTCCAATTTCAAGCGAGGAAAGCTCCAGGAGCTGGGGAAAATAATATTCAACTTTTTAGTGAAAACGATATAGTCTTAGAGTTACATTCTTTGGCATTTTGGAATAATACAACTAAGGCCCCTTAGAAATGTACGTCTCATTCTTATAATAATTATCATCTGTGTCAGCACTCTTTGGCTGACTAGACGAAATTAAAGAAAGAACTAAGTCAGACTTATAAACAGATTTCACCAGTCTGAAATAACTGTGTAAGTTTTTCCACTTGTTGAATAATGGAAAAATCATCTATAGAGCTCTTTGGCTTCCATCTGTAGGCCATATTTTTTCTTTTCAAGTCTTTCTTAAAGTTCTTAGTTCAAAATTGGGTTATAGATTTCCAGTTTCAGCTTCTACATGTAAAAAGATTGAAAGTTGCTACTCCTGTCCCTACGACAAGAAAAAGCTAAACAAGGTGAAAATGACTTTTGTTGGGCCCGTCAGAGAACGGAGATCCAGGGCAAACTGCTGCCCCCAAATCTGGAGAGACAAGGGAATCCAGGGTCAAACTTGAGATTTGCCCACTTGGAACAGAAGCCACAGACTGGTAGGAATCCTCAAATGATGTTCAGTTAAAAGAGAAAGCTTTAGACTGATGTGGCTCTAATGTCGACAAAACCTAGCCGTTTTAAAAAATGAATCCAGTAAGTTATTTTGTAGATATTGACAAATGGATATTAAAGTTCATGTGGGAAGGCAAAAGACCCAGAATAGCCAACACAATATTGAAGAAGAGGAACAATGTTGGAGGACTGACACTGTCTGACTTTATAAGACTTACTATAAAGCTACAGTAATCAAGATAGTGTGGTGTTAGCAAAACAATAGACAAATAGCTCAGTGGAACAGAATAGTTAGCTCAGAAATGGATCCACATAAATATAGTCAACTATCTTTGACAAAGGAACCAAGGCAATACAACGGCACAAAGACAGTCTTTTCAACAAATGGTGCTGGAACAACTGGACATCCACATGCAAAAAAAAAAAAAAAGAATGTGGATACAGACCTTACACCCTGCACAAAAAGTAACTCAAAACAGATCTGAATGTAAAATGCAAAACTATAAACCTCACAGAAGGTGACACAGGAGAAAACCGAGGCGACCTTGGGTATGGGGATGACTTTTTGGATACACCAAAGGCAGAATAATGAAAAAAAAATTGATAAACTGGATTCATTAAAATGAAAAACTTCTGTTCTGTGAAGGACAATGTCGAGAATGAGAAGACAAGTCACAGACTGGGAGAAAATATCTGCAAAAGACATATCTGATAAAGGACAACAAGCCAAAATATACAAAGAACTCTTAAAACTGAACAGTAAGAAAACAAACAACCTGATTTAAAAATGTACCAAAGACTTTAACAGAAACCTCACCAAAGAAGATACACAGATAGCAAATAGGCATCAGAAAAGATGTTCCTCATCATATGTCATCAGGGAAATGCAAATTAGAATGGACAACCTTCAGAACACTGAAAACACCAAATACCAGCAAGGATGTGCAGCAACAGGAATTCTCATTCTCTGCTGGTGGGAATGCACAATGGTGTAGCCACTTTGAAAGATTGTGACAGCCACTTCAAAAGTGAAACTAAACATACTCTTATCACGGGATCTAGCGGTTATGCTCCTTGGTAATTACCCAAAGGAATTGAAAGCTAATGTCCTCACACAAAAAAAGTGAAATAAGCCATCTGAAAAGGCTATATGATATATTATTCCAACTATATGACATCCTGGAAAAGGCAAAACCATGAAGACTATGTTAAAAATATCCGGAGTGCCTGACTTTCCCAATGGATAGAGTATGCAACTCTTGATCTCGGGGTTGTGAGTTCAAGCCCCGTGCTGGACACAGAGATTAATTAAAAAAAAAAAAAAAAAAAAAAGATCGGTGGTTGTCAGGGATTGGGGGGAGGGATGATAGGCAAGCACAGAGGATTTTTAGGGCAGTGAAAATACTTCGTATGATACCATAATGATAAATATATGTCATTATATATCTATGTATCTATATATATCTATGGGTTCAAACCCATTAGAATGTACACCACCAAGAGTGGACCATAATATATGCTATGGACTTTGGGTGATTATGATGTATCAATGCATGTTCATCAGTTACAACAAATGTACCACTCTGGTGGGGAATGTTGATAATGGGGGAGGTTATGCATGTGTAGAGGCAGAAGGTATATGGTAAATCTCTGTGCCTTTTCCTCAATTTTTCTGTGAACCTTAAACTGCTCCAAAAAATAAGGTCTTAATATAAAAAATGGACATGACCAATCTGTAATAACTGAAATAATATTTTTAGGGACCAAAGAAACAAGAGAATTTATGGATTAAGACTGAGGTATTTTTATGGTTGCCAAGTACCAGTGAGAAAGAAAGTATTCCACTCAACAGTTAAGAGTGGTTATTGGAGAGAGGGGATTATTTCATGTGTATATCTCACTGAGTTGAGACTCCTCAATCCAACCAAATCAATATGCATATTCATGTTTTTTTTTAAAGATTTTATTTATTTTTTGACAGAGAGAGACACAGCGAGAGAGGGAACACAAGCAGGGGGAGTGGGAGAGGGAGAAGCAGGCTTCCTGCTGAGCAGGGGGCCCGATGCGGGGCTCGATCCCAGGACCCTGGGATCATGAGCTGAGCTGAAGGCAGATGCTTAACGACTGAGCCACCCAGGCGCCCCTGCATATTCATGTTTTTAAAAAGTGGCTTTTAAATTGTGGAACGTGAAGTCTATAGTTTAGCCTCAGGTTATAGTCTATTTGGTCAGGTTTACAGATCAGAAGAGACTTCAAGTGTACCGAAGGCTTCTTGGTGAGTCCATGAAACTGGAACAAAGAAGTGCCTACAGTAAAAGGTTGCCCAGATGCTTGTTGTATTAACTAGTCTGGGAGTGCTATTCTCTAGCAGGTGCTAGCAAATGGTTCAAGTTTCTCTCCAGCATATCCTAATGCAATGTGGCAAGATACGTTTTTAGAATGATTCTGTCAAGCCCTAATCTACAATAAAGATTGTTTCTAATTTCTTCTAGTAGTGGGAGAGAACCTCAATTAGCTACTAATCTTTCTTCTCACATATAGGATTTTCTGAGTGTTTGCTTTCCAGGAGGTGTGTCTACATGTCTATTAGATATTCCTAAGCCAGGTATTTTGAGGCAAAAAATGAAATGCTAACTTTCTGGAGAGGCACCCATTTTTATCAGTTGGAATTGTTCTCTTTGAGATCATACAGAAAGTGGTTCATTTTTTTCCTTATGAATTGACTTGATTAGGTCCAGATTTTCTTATAGTAATAATACCAACATATTACTAGTAAATCTTCATTTCAGTAATAGGAGCAAAGAGATGCAAAATAAGTCAAACATAATATTCCACAGAGGTCTCTGTCCTGTTTACCCTCACAAATGTGATTTTCATGAAAATATAAACTTATGGGGTATTTCACTTCCTTTTCCTCCTCTCTCTACAAATTTAAGCCTTGTTCATCTTTTGCCCTCTCTTCCATTACAAGAAATTCTGTCAATGAAGTCAGAATTAAGCACTGCCTAGATGTCTATCCCAAATTTGGGAATAGAATGTTGAGCACTTTTGGGAAATAAAGTGAATGTAAGATTTAGAGATATGGTTCAATTCTCAAAACTTTTATGGGATTAGTGCTTGTTAATAAAAGATCTAGAACACCCTGACATTTCCTTTTATAACCTCAAATTTAAATCTGGGCATGCTGTGTACTGGAAGTTAACATTTATTTAATAGTTTAAAATAGAATGAATATAGGGGTGCCTGGGTGGCTCAGTCAGTTAAGCGTCCGACTCTTGATTTCGGCTCAGATCATGATCTCAGGGTTGTGAGATCAAGCCCAGCATCAGACTCCATGCTGGGCATGGAGCCTGCCTAAGATTCTCTTGCTCCCTCTCCCCCTGCCCCTCCCCATCTCTAAAAAAAATAGAATGATATAGAAACGCTATGATTGGAACTCTACTTTCCCCGAAGCCAGAGGGTCAGGATCTTGCTGGGGGCAATCCAAAAGCAGGAGAAAAGTTTGCATAACACATTTTAGAAAAATCTCTTGTGTTGAAGATGCTCAATTAATTGACACATACAGGCCAATATAAATATATATTCTGTCCCCTACTCCTCTTCCAAATGGTATACTTATTGGCCTGACCCTGCTCTTTTTCACTTACTGTGTCTTAAAGATCTTTTCATATCAGAACATAAAAAGCTACTTCACCCTTTTTTTGGTGTTCCTATATGCACTTTTGGGTATGCCATTGCATACATATGATAGATAATTTATTTAACAATCATTTATTGATAGACATGTAGCATTGTTAACCTGAATCTACTGTATGCATAATGAAGGATAAAGCGCATAAGAAATTATGAGTTCTCTAAATTTATCATCCTTGTGTCTTTGAAAACCCAGAATTCTCACTGTGGAAGAAATGAGATATATTAGGCTTCAAAACAATGACCAAACCAATAACAATGAACATCTTGAGTTTGGAAATCAAGTCTTCTTGGGAGAAATGGCTGATTCCAGGAGCAGGGAATGTGTAAGATGAGGCTGGCACATCTTGTCATGCTCTGCCCATCCCACAGTATACGGCATCCCTGCCCCACATCTGGCACTCTTTGTCCCTCTTCCTATAGCACTTACACACTTGGCATTTTATACACTTGTTTCTTATTTGTCTTCTCCACTGAAATGCTAGCTCCATAAGGACAAGAACTTGGTTTTGCTCACTGTTGTATCCCCCAGCTCTTGGCAGCTACTCAACAAGTATTTATGGAATGAATGGAAGAATTTCTTCATTGATTCATTCTTTCCAGGAGATTCTGTTTGTAGGTGAGTGAAGAGAAAACTCTCACAGAGTTTTGGGAAGGGGTAATTTATGTTCAGGTGGGGGGTTTGTGAGGAGTTGGTAAGGGGTAACTTATGTGTTCAGGTAGACGAGGGAGTGTTGAGAAGAAAATGACTGGCTGCTTCCTTTGCCACTGTGGCGTGAAGAAGTGGGTTCAAGGACTCGCAATTGAGTAGAAACTTCCTGATGGAGAGGACCATTAAGTTATGCCTCTCCCCCCCTGCCTTTAGTTTTTCCAACGGGCTGGGTTTTGTGTCTGATAAAATGAGGATAAAAATCAGTGCTTCTCAAATTTTAATATCTGTATGAAAAACATGGGGGTCTCATTAAAATACAGACTTTAATTCCATTGGTCTGGGGTGTGACCTGAAATTCTCCATTTCTGCCAAATGATGTTGATGCTCCTAGGCTATGAACCACATTTAGAGCATCCAGAAATTAGATGACTACCAGTAGCACCCTTTGAATCCATAATGTCATAATCCCTTATAAAATGTTATGAGTGCTTCCTAAAGATTGGGTCTAGTTGATGCAATCATAAGGTCATCACCCTAATAACATTTATATTACCCAAATAAATCAGTAAGTTTTCTAGTTAAAGGGCATAATTTCCAAACCACTTTTATTTACTTTTTTTAAAATACTCAAGGACCTTCCAAGAAAATTAAATGCTTACAATTTATTAAAGAAAATGCATCTGGTCTCTAAGGGTATTTGAATAATATACTTAACATTCACAAATAACACACTTTAAAATTTCTAAATTACAAATAACTCATCTCAACCAAATTCATTACATAAACACTTAATAAGGTTTCCAAGCATAGGTGTAACACAACATAATCCTTATATTATCCTCCTCAGGGAATAAGGTGAAAAGTAATCGCATTCAATATTTATGAAATTAGTATTTGAAAATGAAGGAGTGTTTACAATATGAATCTAAATATCAGTGGCATAGAGTACTTTCAGAATTTGCTGTGTATCTCAGTCTCTGTCCTTATTCTAGATGGTTGAGGCAGAAAAGGAATTTATTAAGGGATAGTAAAAAATTCAGAGAATATCTGGAAGACCTAAGAGACAAGCTGAGAGATGACCCTGCCAGGAACCAGGCCCAAACCACACTGCACATTCCCTCGGCCCAGCCTCATGGCCTCTGCCACAGGGCATCACTGAGACTCATCAAGTATACACAGTGGATCCCAGAAACTCCGCCATTCACCCTAACACCCAGACTTTCCCCTGCTACCCTCAACAAAAGAAATGGATTCTGCAAAGACTGGCAGAGTTTGGGTCACATGCTTGAGCTTTAATTTGTGGTATGAAACTTCTAAAAAATTGAACTTTGATAAACTCCAAAGTTTGCATCCTCTTCCCACCAAAAAAAAAAAACCTTCCAAACCAAAAACAACAAAAAACCCCACGAAAAATGGCTACTAACCTGGGTTGTTAAAACCTAAATGTAGAGAAGAGAGTTATACATATAAACATCTATATTTATGTAATATATAAACAAAATTACATCTATCTTTTTTTTTTTTTTTTTTTAAAGATTTTATTTATTTATTTGAGACAGAGAGAATGAGAGAGAGAGAGAGAGCACATGAGAGGGGGAAGGGTCAGAGGGAGAAGCAGGCTCCCTGCCGAGCAGGGAGCCCGATGCGGGACTCGATCCAGGGACTCCAGGATCATGACCTGAGCCGAAGGCAGTCGCTTAACCAACTGAGCCACCCAGGCGCCCAACAAAATTACATCTATCTTACCTATCCTGAAAAAAGGGCAAAATTCCCATCTCTTAAAAATTTGGAACTACAAACCCATTTAGTATAAATTAATCCTTAAAATTATGTAACATAATAACACACTTATAATAACATATAATGTAACGAACTACCATGTTATGTATCTCCATTTTGAATAACAACATGTAAATATCAATTTATTCCATGGATATTTGAGAATGTCCTCTGTACTGTGCTAGGGTGATACATTAGAATCCAAGCGAATTATTCTGGTAAATTATGCTAAGTTTGGATTACAAAATATTTTAAAAAATGAGATTGGCCCAATTAGAGACACCCTCTGATACAATCGAAGAAGGTACAGAAACCACTTAAAAAAAAATGAGTGCACTACAGGTGATTTTTCTCATTCTTTGTGCTTTGAAGATTTATAATCAATGTGTTAGATGAAACAATCGAAATGACCATGTGGGGAGATTCGGGATCAGGTAAAAGTGTTCCTGAATTTCTTGATTTTGAGGGACTCTGTGGAGTACATTTCCTACCGACGTCACCTGTGTCCTGATTCGACCTTTGGGCTTCTCTGCATGTCCTGAATCCCCATTACTGCAAACATCTGACTGCTAGTGCCACAGTTATGTACATATCTGTTTCTCCAAGTATAACATGAGCTCCTTAACATAAAAAAATGTGTCCTTGTTATCTTGGAATCCCTGTGGTGCTTTGTTCATAGAGATTATTCATTAAATATTTATTTGATTACTACGTGGAGAAATCTCTGTGGAGCTTTCACCGGGCAGCAGTATGAAAAGAATGGAAATAATTTTTCTTCTTTTCATTTCTCAAATTCCAGTTTTGTTCTTCAGGGTTAAACACAGAAAGACTATATTGGCTGTTGGCAATCATTTTATGGACCATTTTCCTTTTGCTTCTTCCTTCCTGGGAATGACATTTCTCTTCAGTTCAAAATCTAAACTCAGGTGTTTCAGGTTGGAAGGGAGAAACATTCAAGTTGACCTTTGTATTTCCTTTACCTCAAGGAAGGTCTAGAAAGCAGTTTGTCCTAGAAATATGAACGTAGCCATTGGTTTCTGTATTAAAACTAATAAATATTAATGTGGAACAAATTAATTAATTAGGACAAATATTTCCAACAGAAAAACACAAATACATTTTCCTGGCTTTTAAATGTATGCTTTGCAAAATGCCCCAAGCCATTATTTTAATAGCATAGTAACTCCCAGTTGGGAAAGGTAAAATAATTACCATTAAAAAAAAAAAAAGAGTTCTTTCTCCTACACTTGGAATTGAAAATCATGCACTAAATTGACTTTTTATACAGTCTTCTGCATGTAGGTGTATTTGTTGGTATTGATTGGAAATTTTAAAAGATTTCTTTTTCTGTCTCAAGCAACCCAGTAGGTTAAAGCTATAATAAACACAATTTTAGTACCCATACAGGCCAGGAACATACAAATGATTTTGATAACCTTTAAGGGCTCAGGAACCTGAGAGCAGCAGTACCTTTGTTGCTATCACAAATCATATGTTATGCAAACATACCATAATCATATGTTATGCAAAATTCCTGGAACAGCAAAAACCTATTAATGTTTTCAAGAAACGTTTGGAGTCTTTACAAAGCTCATCAAAATAGAAACCATCAAAGTCCTGAAAAGCCTATCCTATAGAATATGAAAACAAGCCGGGAAAGCATACGTACTATGTTAAGATACCAGTTCATTCCACAGCTGGCTTATAAACCAGATTCCTTAAACACAGTCTTCTTTCTTTTTCTCCTTTAATCATCAAGCTGTACTAGTGCAGATGATGATGTCAACGAGACACACAAACTGTACATCTTAAAAGGCCAAAGAAATAAGTAGTGTAATAAATGAAACCTTTAACATTTCATTACACTCATATTTTTCTCCCTTTCCCTTTCTGTATTTTTCTAATTTTCTGGAGTGTGCATAAGAAGAAGAAACCCAAATTTTAAAGCCTTACTATTACTGGAGAAGTAATAAGCTGATGGAGGCTTAATCGTACTTTAGAAAACTGGCATTTCTACCTCAGGGTCGGCAGCTTTTTATTCAAAGTAATTTGAAAGGCTTTAGAAATACTTGAAACATCTGCAAGTACAATGAGAAGGAATCAAATGTTATTGTGTTCTTTTATTGACTAGAAACTTAAACTGTGGACATAATTTTTTTTTTTTTTTTTTGGAAGTAAGATGAGGATTCTAGCTCCCCCTCTGGACTTATTTTCACAGTACCTCTTGGAAGGTGAAATGTTCATAGCATAGCTATGAACATACATAGCAAAGCTACTACGGCCCCTTGATTAAAGCTTTCAGCCAGACTGGGGTTAGTCAGTATATCAGTTAGTCAGTCATGTTTTTTTAGAGAAAACACCAAGTATCTCATTCCCATCTGCTTCCGGTACGTGAGGGTCCAGATTCTGGAAGGGTCGTTTTGCAGCCATGAAACAGAACAGCCTACGTGTGGGACTGTAGTCACGACTTGCTATAGGGGGCACACAGGCCTGCTCTGGGCACCCACCCAACACAGGAAGGGAGGACTCCACTGCTTACCTGGTGTCTTGTCTCAACCTCTAGCTGGCATTAGAATCACTACAAATCTCTGCTTGGTGCAGCTTAAAATTAAAGAAATGGTAGGCTGCATTTTAAAGATTTATTTATTTTAGAGAGAGAGAGTGCGGGGCGGGGAAGGGCAGAGGGGGAGGGAGAGGGAGAGAGAGAATCTCAAGCAGTCTTCCCGCTGAGCACAGGAGCCTTCGGGGGCTTGATCTCAGACCCTGGGATCGTGACCTGAGCCGAAATCAAGAGTCCGACACTTAACTGACTGAACCACCGAGATGCCCCGGTAGACTGCTTTTTAAAGTAGATCTCTTCGGAGTAAAGACTGAAAGTTTCATTCTTTTTACACAGTGGGCTTCCGTCCAGAATGTAGAGGAGGATGTAGTACCAGGAAAGGGAAGGAAGGAAGGAAGGAAGGAAGGGGACAGCCTCAGCTGTTCACATGTTTTGGCTAAAAGTGAGGGAAACACTCTCCATGTGATTTAATATTGTACTAAATTATCTTATTTCAAAACTCTGTAAGTCAAATGTCCTGGGTGGTTCACTATGCCTGAAAACACCATAAATAACTGATCTGTTATTAGTTGGTAGTATCATTGCTTTTTCTTACTTAGATAGCCATTTTGAGAATTACTTCTCTCTAATTACCATTAGGAGTTTAAACCTCTGTGATCTTACAGTATTTTTAAAGGAGGAGCCTATGGGAAATCTTTATGAAGGTATAGAGCAGAGAAAACGCTGAGACTATACAATTCATATGAAAACTGTTCTCAGGATATAAAAGTAATCACAAACTGGGGTGAAGGACAAGATAGTGAAAGTGGTTTTCTTTTCTGACTTGGGGTTGTGGGGTAAGGGATGCTGTTCCATTCTTTTCTCTTCTCATCTGCTTAGGGTCCTCCAGAATAGGAGTACAGAAAAGAAGAGAAAGAAGGAAGGTTTGTGGATTCATCCTACAAGAGACTATTCCAATCTCAGGGAGGATAAGAATAAGTATTTATTGAATGTTATGTGCTAAGTGCTTCACATGAATTATCTTTTTTGGGGAGAGGTCATATGGTAATAGTTAAGTTTATTTATTTATTTATTTATTTATTTATTTATTTATTTATTTAAGTTTTTATCCATCTCCCCACCCACCTCCCCTCTGGTAACCATCAGTTTGTTCTCTATAGTTAAGAATCTGTTTCTTGGTTTGCCTCCCTCTCTTTTTTCCCCTTTTGCTTGTTGTTTTGTTTTTTAAATTCCACATATGAGTGAAATCATGTGGTATTGTCTTTCTCTGACTGACTTATGAAATCTTGCCAATTGCAACAACATGGATGGAGCTAGAGAGTATTAGGCTAAGTAAAATAAGTCAGTCACACAAATTATCTTATGGAATACTCACAATGACCCTTTGAAGAATATACTCTTATCATTCCCATTTCACAGATAATGAAACTGAGGCTAAGGGTTATATGGCCGGCAGGTGGCAACTCTGGTACATGAACCCTCCGGTTAGCCACTACTCTATACTGTCTTCTGGGGAACATGCCCGTGCCCATCTGCTCTGTGAATTATGGTGATTTTTTAAAAAGAGCCAATCTTGATCATGTCGCTTTTCTATTTAAAACATTTAATGGCTCCCCATTCTTCTTGGAACAAATCCAGACTTCCTAATGCTATTTAAAAGCCTCTTCATACTTTTGCCTCTTGCCTACCTCTCCAGCCTCATTTCCACCATTCTCCCACTTGCTCCAGTTGCTAAGAATGTTTTCCAATCCCTCAAATACATCAAACTCTTCCATTTTGGAGGTTTTGCCCAATCCATTCCCTTTGCCTTTAACATGCATTCTCTTCCATTTTCCTGACTTCCTCATCCTTCAATCTCAGCAAGATGTGCCAGGCCTTCTATTAGGTGCTGGTAGAGCTGTTAGCTGGTCCTACAGGTGACCACTGAGCCCTTGAAATGTGACTAGTCTGACTTTGGATGGAAGTGTGAAACACTTGCTGAAGTTTGAAGACCATGTACAAGAAAAAAAAAATGTGTAAAATATATTGCTAATAATGTTTTATATTGGTTGCATGTTGAAAAGGGAATATTTCAGATATCTTGGAATAAAGAAAATATATTATCAAAGCTAATTTCACCTGTTTATTTTTACTTTTTAAAATGTGGCTGCCACGGGTACCTGGGTGGCTCAGTCGTTAAGTGTCTGCCTTCGGCTCAGGTCATGATCCCGGGGTCCTGGGATCGAGCCCCGCATCGAGCCCCGCATCGGGCTCCCTGCTCCGCGGGAAGCCTGCTTCTCCCTCTCCCACTCCCCCTGCTTGTGTTCTCTCTCTCGCTGTCTCTCTCTCTCTGTCAAATAAATAAATAAAATCTTAAAAAAAACAACAACAAAGAAAATAAAACTAAAAAATAGAGAAATTAGAAACAACCAAAATATCCAACACTATACAAATGGTTAAAAATAAGTGATGATACATCAGAATTAGGGGATATTTTGCAGCCTATATATATATATATATATATATAGGCTATATATATGTGTGTGTGTGTGTGTGTATATATATATATATATATATATATATATATATACACTTACAGCCAAATAATGTCATGGATGAGTTAAAATATATGGTAAAAATGATTACACTAAAAACCTAACCACAGAGATGTCCTTTTTCACCACTCTATTCAACACCATACTGGATGTTCTAGCTAGTGCAACAAGGCAAGAAAAATAAAAAAATGATATTCAGTGATAAAAGAAATGAACTATCAAACCATGCAAAAATATGGAATCTTAAATGCATATTGCTAAGTGAAAGAGCCCAGTCTGAAAAGGTTACTTACTATATCATGCCATTTATTTGGCTTTCTGAAAAAGGTGAAATTATAGAGAGAATAAACAAATTAGTGATAGCCAGAGCTTCAGATATGGAGTGATGGACAGGTGAAGCATGGGAAATTTCTTAGGGCAGTGAAACTATTCTGTAGGATACATGACACTATGTATTTGTCAAAACCCACAGAACTTTACAGCACAATATATTCAGAGTAAAACAATATATTCAGAGTAAAAAAATAAAATCATTAGGAAGTTTGGAATCCCAGGATAGAATGCAGACTGTGACAGAAAGAATTTGACAATCTTACAAATGCATGAAATAACCTTATGAAGGGAGTGGGGTGAGGGAGGTGGGGAAGGTGTTGACTTAAATAATTTCAAAATGAGTGGATTATGTAAGACTAAAGGCAAAATAGGCTGTACATGAGCACTCTGTTCTAGTTTATAAAGTATGTTTTCCATGGGTTACAGGTAATCAGTCTGAAACCACTATACATATATACTGGAATTAGAAAAATAGATGGCAGACAGTGTGAGTCAAATTCCTCACTGTTGGAGTGGGAAGTTACAGATAAGCAAGGAGAAGAGGCTGGACTGATCCATGCGCTCATGGATTAGAATTAAAGAAATGAGTGTGAACTCTAAATAGCTAGATACAGATATATACACAAATATTTATAGATTTGTGTATATGCACAGGTCAGTGTACCCACATACATTTCCTTGCTGTCTCAGCTGAAGGGGTGTGACAGCAATGACATCTGCAGCCACAAGCACACCTGCCACCCAGATCCTGGCTTCTAATACCATTCTTCAATAAAAGGAACCAAGAATCTTTGGCACAACGGCAGTTGCTAAGATGGGGCAGGGAATATACAAGCATCTAGTTGTGTCAGAAAGTAAGGAAGTGTTTAAAAACACAAAACAAAACACAATCATGGGAGTAAATGCTAAATCAAATTGATAGTATGTATTCTTAATATGATGTGATGAAAATGGACTATACCTCTGTGGTCTTTCCCCAAAAATCCATAATCCAAGTCAATCTTGAAAAAAATATCAGACAAATCCCAACTGATGGACATTCTCTAAAATACCTGATCATTATCCCTCAGATCTGTCAGAGTCATCAACAGCAAGGAAAGTTTGAGAGACCATAGCAGCCAAAAAGAGCCTAAGGAGATATAATCACTAAATATAAAGTGATATCTGGGATGGGATCCTGGAACAGAAAGAGGACACCACATAAAAACAAAGGAGAGCGGCGCGTAGGTGGCTCAGTCGTTAAGTGTCTGCCTTCGGCTCAGATCATGATCCCGGGGTCTCGGGATCGAGCCCTGCATTGGGCTCCCTGCTCAGCGGGGAGCCTGCTTCTCCCTCTCCCACTCCCCCTCCTGTGTTCCTGGCTCTTGCTATCTCTCTCTGTCAAATAAATAAAATCTTTAAAAAAAACCCCACAAAAACAAAGGAGATATGTAAACAATGGACTTTGGTTAATGCAAATGTAACAATATTGGTTCATTAAAAAAATGCTGAAAGATTAAAAACTGTCAACCTGTAATTCTCTATCCAGTGAAAATATCCTTTAGGAATTAAGGTAAAATAAAGACATTTTCAGATGAAGGAAAATTTAGGAGAATTCATATCCAGCAGACCTGTTCTACAAGAATTTCTAAAGGAAGTTCTTCAGACAGAAGGGAAATAATACCAGAGGGAATCTTAGAATGTCAAAAATGAAGGAAGAACAACAGCAAGATAACTAAAAATAATTCCAGAAACAGGAAGGGGATGGTATGAAACCTAACCTTGACAAGATATACATAATTGAAAAAAAAAATCATTGTAGAGGAAATTCATTCCCAATATGGTTGAGACAATGTTAGATAATAAAAGAAATCTGTTAAAAAACTTGATTAAAAAAAGTAGAATATGAAACTATGCAGTATGAACTAAATTTTGTTTCTATATGTATATTTGTTTCTGTATGTTAAATATAGAAACACACAGAGCTCTGGCTGGTGGCATCTATGGGAAATTTTTAAAAATACTTTTATGTTTCCAAATATTCAACATAAGCATTATTACGTTTATGATCAGTAAAAGATAACCATTATTTAAAAAATTCACTGTCTCACTAGACTTCATTTGAGACTCTTGGCATAAACATTTCCTTTTAGGCACACAATATAAGCTTCAATGACTCATCTGAATGTAAATTTGGCTCATAGGGTTTAAAGACTTAAAATCAAATAGATTAAAAAAAAGAAGAATCTCTAATATTCTAGGACAAATGGGATTGCTTATGTCATCTACTGGTTCAGAACCCACATCTAAGTAGCTCAAAAGACTTAACAAGACCAAATCTTGTTAATTTCCACATCATACATGTTAAGAAGGCAGTGAAAAAGAAATTATGCTTCTGACTGAATGGAATGCATGGAATTTCTAAAGCACAATACTCATTGCAATCAAAGCTATTGCAAAATGTGATGTCAACATTATTCTCGTAAGTGCTTCTGTCCTATTTCTTCATAAACAAGGGATGAAGACTAGCCCCAAATGAGATATTGATTGCATTATGTTGTTATCTGAGTACACTAGAGGAAGGGGACTGATTTTTTTAGCAGTCAGCTGAATGTGCCTCCCTGAGGAGGAGAGGTGAATAGCTACTATTTCCTGTTCCCCCCTTCTTCTGGGCGCAGAACTTCTCCCCATCTTCAGACCTGAGCCCACAGTGGTATCTCATCCACACTGGCTCAGAGTTGGGGTGGAGGGGCTACTCTAGCCACACTAGATCAGTCAGTGTCTTTCCCCAAGGTTTTCTAACTGTAACTGCTGGGTAAGAACTCAGGACCCGTGGAGGCCATGTTTCCAGGCTTGGGGAGAAGCAGAAAGTAGAGCTTTTGGCTTCTATTACAAAGTGTAGAGGGTCAGCTCTATACTTGCTCCCCCCGTGTACTGGGGATGTGAGTCCTCAACTTTCCCTCTTGTTTGCTTTTGAGGTGGCTTGATGTGGATTTCTGTCACCTGTAATTTACCTAGTCTGGAGTCATACAGTAATTTAGTAACTGCATTCTAGTCAAGAGGGAGAATGTAGAGGGGTGAATAATGAAACATTTTCCCAGAAATCCTTTGTGTTCAAGTGACATGGCTCTTAGAATGCACAGAGAATTTTAGCACCTAACTCCCATCTCTCTCAGTACCACATTCTGATATAATTACCTATTTACCTATTTCGCTCCTAAGCTGTTTAAGCTGTTGGGCTGTTTGCTCTTTGAAGTCAAGAATTAGTTTTACTGGACTTCATATCTCTAGAGCCAAAGCATGTTCCTGCATGGCACATAGTAGGCACTTAACAAATGTTAGTTGATTTTAAAAGGATTACATAAAATATGATCATTTTCCTCCTATTATAGTATTATTTCAATTCTTCAAGCTTTATTAATTGGATATTTGTGGCTAGGCTGGAAAGATTAATTTATTTAAGAAAAAGGGGGTTAACTCATTTAGTAGTATAAGAAACTATAAAGAGAGAATGATTAAACTAATTAAGAAAACAAATTGTTTTAAGCAGGCCATAGCCATTTAAAATCACTGATTCATATAGAAATAATTTGTGGGCTCAGTTACAAATAACATCCCTCTACCTATTCATTAAATTAGGTCCCCGAGGATGTCTATTAAGCGACGCTTTGTTAGCTTGATTCATTTAGTATTTGTACTTGATATAGCCCATAAATCAACCTTTTATTAATTTGAAGGGTGATATCTGCAGTTGTACACAGAGTTTACTTACAAACATAAATTCTCTTAAAATCTACAAAATATAACAGAGGGGGGAAGATGAACTTAATAAAACCCTTGCTGATTTTTGTCTCATTATTTTTATTTTTTTTAGACACATTCTAATTTTATTCATGCCCCAGGCACATGCTACTCAGTATAAATACCCAACATCTAATCTCATTTTCACTCTCTGATGTTTATTATCATTAACTATTGACTGGACAGAGGGACAAAACAAAAGCCTAACTATAATCCTGGATGCTTTCTAGTGACAGTGACTTTCAAACTGGGTCTCCAAGCTCCCTTTATCCTCAGCTTTCCCTTTTGGGAGTTGTTGGCGACTGCATACTTCCACACGGTCAGACCCTAAACCCTGAAGTCGTCCGTAACTCCTCTCCTTCTCTCTCACCTCACATTTAATCCATCACTCTTATTTTTGAAATCCATCCAGAATGCAACACTTCCCACACCCCTCCTGTGACTACCCCATCATCTCCCTCTCTCCAGGAGGTACCACACTAGCTGCCTAGGAGTCAAAGAGTTCAGTGACCTTGCTATGTAAAACTATTTCCTTTTCATCTACTGATTTATGTGAATGAACTTTCCCAGCCCTTATGTTTATAATATCCAAGAAGAAGAACAGAATTGATGTTAAACCCACTGCAGATAGATAATGAATTCATTTTTAAAAAAGCATCTAAGTCATTCAATGAAGGCTTTCCAATAATTTACTTTAATATTTAATAATTGTTTATAAAAAATCTATAAAATATTTAATTTTGACAGATGTGTACAACTACTGTTATTACTCAAGCCAAACGAAAAATTTTAATAGACAGTCATAAGAAATTTTAAAATACTAAAATTTAAATTTATATATTTCTTTTTGATACATGAAAGCATAAGAAGGTAATTAATAAGAGACTTTCGATCATAAAATACATTACAACATAGAGGTGCCATTTAACCCTGGACAGCTCACACTGGGATAGTTAACACGAAGAAAAATTATCTTCTTATTTTAAAACACCGTTACGTGTGAGTCTTTGTTACTGTGGTTGAATCTTTAACTAACACATTGAGACAATTAAGAGGTAACCTGGTCTGGAAAAAAAATACATTACAATAGGATAAAATTCTGTGAGCAAAACAGAATGGGAATATGATTTAAAGGAGAAAAAGAAATAATATGGCTAACAGTTAAAGAAGAGTGTGCTCATAGTTTTTAAAAATGGTGAGTAGCAAATTGTCTCCCACAAAGCCTAACTCTGGTCTAAGACACACGAAGCATTCCATAAGAACTTGCTACCTCATAGAATCACTTCTTGGGAAAACCTGTTTGACGTACAGGATTGGAACTTAGTATCTTTCTATGGACTTGCAGCCCAGATACCCCTTCTTCCAAGAAAGTCAAGTATCAACAACGTATTAGATGAGGAGACATAAATGGATGAATGAATGAATTGGATACTCCGACTAATTTGGAGGTTTCCAAGTGCTAGTCATTTTACAAAAGAAAATAACATCTACTATTAATATTTCCACTTCTGCTTTCATCCAAACATTCCATGCCATGCCACTGAAACTTCAGCTCTCAGGTTCGACGTGCCCAAACACGGGGATGGCCACCAGAGGGAGCCCAAGTGTTTTTCGGAATAAACCAGATAGCACAGAGAAAACACAAAACCTAAAGGGGGCGGGGGGGGGGGGGGGGGTGGGGGGGGGGGGGGGGGGGGGGGAGAAGGCCCATCATTACCTGTTTCAGTCACTTAAAAAAATTTCTTGTCGAATGACAGAGCTATTTTTGCATTTATGTTACAAATTCCTTTACTAGGCAGTCGTACATTGCAATACTTTGACACTTTTAGGAGAACTGGTGAAACATATTTAAAAACCTCACATACCCTAAAACTAGAAGGTCCAGGATAAGTGGTCATAAAAACAGCCATGATGCTCTGCTGTGCCCCCAAACAGGCCAGGCCTCTTCTCCAGCTTATCTTCACGTTCCTGTTCTTACTCTATCCTGGTCCATCTTTGTAGTCAACTCTGGGTGTGGTTTCCTCACTTTGTTTGGAACCAGGCTATCAAATTACAGCACTGAGTGAGCACTTGGTGTGACATGGGAATTTTTCATTCTCCTGGCTGAGCCAAATTATATTGACATTAAGATGAATGACTTTCCATTCGGCATCCAGAAGTCTTCCTAGAACTGAGGACTGGACTAAGTCCTAACAGGATTCAAGAGGACCTCTATAATGCTTCCCCAGAAAACCAAGCTCCACTTAAACCAGAACCTGGGTGGCTCAGTCGGTTGGGCGCCCCACTCGTGATTTCGGCTTGGGTAATGATATCAGGGTCATGAGATTGAGCCCCCCTTGGAGCTCTACGCTCAGGGTGGAGTTTGCTTGGGAATCTCTCTCTCCCTCTCTCTCTGTCCCTCCCCTGTTGCACTCTGTAAATAAATAAATGAATGAATGAATATGTGAATAAGTAAAATATTAAAAAACAGAACAAAAACAAACCAGAACCCACTGGCCAACCTCAGAGATCCCCCATCCAGGCTGGAGAGATGTCTTGGGGCTGAGACTACAGACAAGGGTGTGATCTTGTTTAGAATCAAACTCCAGGGAAACTTAATCTGTTTTAGATTTGAGCACTATGGAGTTTTGGAATATTCCCCGTGCCTTATCTTATTTGATCTCCCAACAATCCTTTTACTGTAGTAGGTCAGGAATCACCATGTTCTTGATGAGGAAACCAGGTCATGGAGGTAAGTGATGTACTTGTGTCATGTCTCGGGCTATCAAGTGTCAGGGACAGAAACTGATGCACATCTGAGGACACGGACATAACAATGAGTAAGTACTAATTCAGTCATACTAATGTCTTCTGAGATAGAAAATTATCACCTTCCTTTTCCCTCACTTACAAGAGAATGAAAAGCATCACAGATATTAATTTAGCGACTTAGCTCTTGTTTTACCCAGTATTTTTATGGTATGCTCTCCTAAGTTATTTTTTCATGTCCAGATGGGATAATTTTATGATGTATGCAAATAAATTAGCACAAACAAATTAAATTCCACAGGGTTAGGTCCTCTGCTGAATGCTGCTAGATTTAACATGCTTATTAATGCCTTGAATACAGACTCAAAAGCGTTCTTAATAAATTTGACAATGATATCCAATTGAGTGGGGATGGCTGGCCCTTAGGAGAAGTGGAATAAAATTGAAAATGACCTTGACAAATGGAAAAGGTAAAAGGACAAAATTCAATAGAAAGCCTTGCAGAGTGATTCATTCAAGAGAAGGGTGTGTGTGTATGGGAGGGGGGGCGCGGAAACAAAGGAGAACCACAGAAATGCAGGAGCACTGACTGGGCAATTACAGCAGAAAAGGAGCTGGAGAAAAAAAAAAAAAAAAAAAAAAAAAAAAAAAAGAGCGGGGAAGCAAACGGAAAAACAACACCCAAAAAAAC